>NC_139229.1:172504613-173121287 GCF_977018435.1 Lepisma saccharinum
AACGTAGGTGAGTCAAGCATGATTCAGTTCAACTTACTATTTGTTTTTCATTGCCTATAAATGTACTTCTTCACCTGTTATTTTAGGCACGAGCCGCTACTGACATGTACCAGAAGCACTTACAGGTCAACTCTAACTAGACTTCGACTTATTTTATATCAGGTGCTAAATTTATAAAGAACTATGATTGTGTATATTTCTGAGGAAGTACGCAAAAGCAGATTACCCGATTAAAGTATCTGAAAAACAGATTTTTCTATGTAAGTATATTTTTATTGACTGGATTATTTAACAGATCAAACAGGAAGACTGCAAAATTCATTAAATGTAGTTCTATAGTATAGGTGGTTTCAGAGATATGAAAAGAACAAATATAAGATTTCGCTTTTTTTGCTTCTGAGGCTAATCGCGACGCTAAGGGTAAATGGCGAGGAAATGTAACGGAGGAGAAACAGTCCCAAAAGTTATGGGCTGCATGTAAGTTAATACCACAGAGATATTACAGTAGGTGTAGGTTCTATCACCAGAACTTTTCTATCATAATAATACTGGTTATGCTGTACTGTTAGCTAAAGATGCTGATATTTGAGAAACTTAAAAGCTTATTTGCAAAATTTTAGATAAATAATAATCTGTTAGACTGTAAACATATTTTATATCCATTCTGCAAAAGATCCGATGACAAAATTTAAAAATTGTTATCGCCCAGACAGGGACTCGAACCCTGGACAGATAGGTTAAAAGCCTAACGCTATACCAACTAAGCTATCTGGGCACAAGGTATTCTTTTTTTGAAAAGTTAGTTATGTTAAGAAATATATTGAAACATTTGAGAACACTTTTGGTCTGGTTCGACAGAGACGGAGACAACATTTCCAAATTTTTACAGACTGGGTGTATTTTTCCACTGTAGAGGCCTTCACTATATGTAATTCGAAACGCTAAAGTTCAGCTAGCTTCCAAATTGAGGTAAAGATTGTGTTTGGCGAGATTAACAAGTTACAATTATATCCAGCTAAAACTCTCAGATTATCCTTCTAAAACAATGACACATTCAAAAATGCAATGCTGTAATTTTTTAAGAGCATGCCCAACACTATGCTTAATAATATTGTTCCTTTGTTGCTGATAATCCCGATTTATTTCCAAATCACACTGCCCGGGATACATGTTTGCTGAACAATATTGCAAAATTGGAACTGTAGCAACTATGTATGTATTATTGGGAGCTTAGATAATTGTTCCCCACACCTGCATGTTTCATTCCAAGAGGTTTTGTCTAGGCACAGTGCAAGGCACTTTCTGCTGCAATTTCTGAATTTTTGCCTCAGAAAATACAGAACAAGCTTATTCAGGCATTTGTGTTTTATATACCCAACAAGATCCGGGTGGAAATCATCTGCACTAAACAAGTGCCCATCATCTGAGGTCACAAATTCAATATTCCTTTTAAACAGATTGGGATTGGAAATTATTCTGTTCAAAAATTTAAAATGCACCCAATTTAAGCTCTGATCAGCCATGAGCTCTAAATCATAATCTTCATACCCATCACAACAATTGCTGTACCAACATTCATCAAACAATTTCAACCTGCAGAAATAATAATAGCTCCCAGTGTGGTGATGCACAAACAATCCACAAATTCTCTTAAACTTGTTGTACATAAATTTTTCAAACTTGCTTACATCCTTCAATGACGAGTATTGAAAATTCTTGTCAATGTTAAGAACCCAGTGCATTTCAGTCTCATTCTGAACTGCAAACAAATTATACTCGGACAGGTTCAGGAACCTAAGCCTAAAATCTTGAACAAGTGATTCGGATTTTATGTATTTTGAAATTCCCCTTCTGTCAAAAAAATTCTGCATTATGACAAGCTTAGTGGCAATGTGAACAATTCCCTGTCACATTGGCATGTATTTTGTATGTTGTGCGCTTCAAGTGACAGGCATATGCATTCATGCTCACAATTTTTAAATTTTTGCCTAAACATAAACATTAGAATCTCACTGAAATTTGTATATTTTGAAAATTTGTTCATGCCTGGCTTAAAATCTTCAAGTCGATACAAATTGCCCTCATCTGTGGTGACATATTCAATATGATTCAGGGGTAGAGGTACAGAAATTCTGTTGGTGATATTATAGTGGATCCAGTTTAGACTCTGTGGCATAATTATGTCCATTCTGTACACAAAACAATTCTCTTTGCAATTGTTGTACCAGTAATCATCAAACATTGCAAATCCACAATGCCAATAATAATACTCTACAGAATAATGCACAAAAAATCCAACAATTCTTTTGCATGTATTGAACATGGATATTTCAAATCTTATTAGGGATTTCAGGGACAGGTAGTGAAAGGCAAAATCACTTGAAAGCACCTATTGCATTTCAGTTTCATTCCCAACAGAGAACAGGTCATGCTCGGACAGATTCAAGAACCTAAGCCTGAAATCCCCAATAAGTGATTGTGATTTGATGTATTTTGAAATTGCTCTTCTGTCAAAAAAATTCTGCATATTTAATAATTACACACTGGCATGAATATGCAAGGAACAGAATCATGAAAACCCATTACTCAATCCATTCCGATACAGCCTCATTGTTTATGATTGTTGCAAATTTTGAGATGAAACTGTTTTTATGTGATTCAAGGCCCATCAAAGATATTACACAGTGAACAATTACAGTGTCACTTGTTTCATCCAAAACAATATTGTATATGAGATGGGGTAATTTTTTCAATTTAATATATTCCAATCTGTCAAATTGCATGAAGCACTCAACTGCAAGAACCCTCTCGGTGTTATTTTTTGCTGTTCTGAAAAGGAGGTAGCATGAAACAATGGCATTTACAGATTCTGAATTGTATATAATTTTTGTAGAGAAACAATCAACATAGTTAGACCTCATATAATTAGATTTTTCTGCTGAGGTCTTGGAATTTTTGATGAATGCATATCCTATATTCTCTATGTATTCATATGTGATGATATTATCAGGTGCTTTGTCCTGAAATTCTACAAAATATATTTTTGTTGTTCCTACAAGGGCCATAACATAAAAATCATCATAGTACCCAACCTCAGAGTATACATACCTGAGCAACTGATTGTATTTGTGGGTATTGAGCTTGAACAGATTGATCTTATTTTCAGGGGGGCTCACAATGTTGTCACAGAACCTGAGGATCCCATCACTGCTCAGGGATGTGCTTAGCTCAGGTCTGAAAATCTTGTTGACATAACATTTTGTGCCTTTATTTGAAATTTTAACAACAATTTTGAAATCTACAAGGCTTATCTCTGTGACATAATTCCCCAGGATGCTGACAAGTTGTTGATTTGTATTCAATGCATCTATGATGCTCACTTGCATAATTTGTGTGGGGACATATGGGTTCTCTTCAAAACAAACAGTTCTGTGATTAAAATTATCTGAAAAATCTCTTGCATTTGTTTCATATATACTGTAGACAAGATACTCATTGTTTATATATTTTACAATATAATCTTCAGACATCTTGCAAGTGGGGGCAACAGAATATCTATGGGTTATATTTATATCTAGGCTTTCACTATTCTGTACAGTCAATATGTTGGGAACAAAAAATTCATTCTATACCTTCAATCCTGTTTCTGCTCTATTTCTGCACTCCCTGCTGTCCCTGCTGTGTCTGTTGTTTCTGCTGTGTCTGTTGTTTCTGCTGTGTCTGAAAATATTTTTAATTTAAATAATTGTTTCCCACAATTGTTTCCCACAATTGCATCTTCTGCTAAGATTATTCCCACCTAGAATTTTTGCAATACAATCAGGATCACAATCTTTGAATTTTTGTCTTATAAAATACATTATAATCTCATTCAGGTATATATGTTTAGAGTACCACACACAATCAGGATCAAAATCATCCCCACTTTACAAATGGCCAGCATCTGTTGTGACAAATTCAATATCATTATAAATTGTAGATATTCTAAATTTGTAATGCATCCAATTCAAGCTTGGATATGAATCAATCCTCATCCTATGCTCTGAAAACAAATTGTAGCAATTTCCCCACCAGTGATTCCTAAACACTTTGAGCATGAAATAATACCCGTAATCATCTGTGTAAAAATTCACAAAATATCCAGCAATTCTGCCATAATTATTGTACACAATTTTTTCAAACTTGCTTATATATTTAAGGCATAGGTAGTGAAAAGGCAATTCACTGTTAAGCACCCACTGCATCTCTGTTTCATTGCAAACTGCAAACAGGTCATACTCAGAGAATCCAGATAATCTGATTCTGATATTTTCCACCATTGTTCCTATATAAACGTTTCAACGTATGTTGAACATATGTTGGATTTTTTTTTGCGCTTGCTAAGGCTCGAAAAACTGCAATATAAGTAAGCAACACACCTCTCATAATCTCATGGTACGTTATCATAATCACAAAAATAATAATAAAAAAAACATAAGAAACAAGAAAAACATTAAAATAGAAGAGCAAAATATATTTATGTTAATCATAGTATGTAAGTGCATCAGGCCCAATTTCATTTTTCTACATTTATTGCTTGCTTCATTACTTAATTATCGTGTACTAATTACTGCTATACCACAAATTCATGCAATAAAGATTAGTATCAGCATGTCCCTTCTCGTATTTACTTACACAATTACCATTACATTGCCATGTTTTTTTTCTTGTTACTGTTTTTGTTTACGTTTTCCTACATCATTTTTATTTCTGTTCATATCTCCGTAATCTTTCAAAATCGGACCCTCGTTCATATGAACTTTTTTGCTTAGAATCACCATACTACCAGTTCCCAAAGTACCAGACTGTCTCAGAAGTCCTGCACCATACAAGGGCAAAGATGAAACACAGAACATCAGAAGCAAACAGACTTTATTCAGCAAAGTACAGGCCTCCATGTTCAATTACCTTCAGCCATTTCTGCGATAACAGTTCACTCTAATGGCGATAACAGGTGGCAGGTTTAGAATCGAAAAACTCACGACAGGCACGACAGGCACGACAGTTACCTCATCATATGAATTGAAGTGCTGACCACACAGGAAATGTGAGAGAGAGCGAAACAAAACGTAATCCGATGGTGCAACTTCCAGACTATAGGCGGGATGAGGTAACAACTCAAATCCGTCAAGTTAGGCTAGCGTGTTGGTCACCCTTCGAGACCGGTGACTGGGAGCATTGTCATTTGCAGCAGTAACCTTTTCCTCGTCGTTAATGCCGGGTATTTCCCGTTCAGAATGGCATGCACTCGGCGTAATTGTTCAGAATACAGTTCACCTGTTACAGCATGACCTTCTGGAACAAACTCATAATGGACAATCCCGTCAATATTCCACCACACACTCAGCATGAGCTTTTTCCCAAATCTGTCCTGACTCACATGGGCGATGGCTTCCTGTCTTCTTTTCACCCACTGTTTACGGGTATCAGGGTTTTCAGAAACACCCTCTCTCGTCTCCTGTCACAATTCTCCTCCAAAAACGAAGATCATGAGGGTTTTGTAGCAATGTCTGGCAAATTGCAACTCTGCGCTGGGCCTGCACCTCTGTCAGCTCTTGCGGACTTTGTTGGTGCTGTTTATTGGTGTAATCCATGTCATGCAAGCAACGGTTTACTGTCGATTTGGATGCCTCAACCAGTCTTGCTAACACACGTGTGCTGGATTGTGGTGTAGCATTCACAGCATCCTGCAGAGACTCGTTAATGTCCATTGGATGTCACAGCGTGCGGGCCTTCTCCGCGAGGCGTAGATAACCTGAAGCGAATTTTTAAACGAACGGGAAGCTGTCCATCGATTCACCACTTCTTCGTTCTCCACACGACAAATTGCCTCCGCTGCCGCTTTTACTGTTAGTCCGTTTTTCCAAAAAAAAAAAAAAAAAAAAAAAACGTAGCACTGCACGTAGTGCAATTTGGTCCTCACTCATCGTGCCCACTTTAGCTTCACGGGAACTCTCCCTACACATGCTGTGCGTGCCTTCACTTAAACCAACGAACTTGTCAGCTATGCCTGCCAACAGCCTTTCACCGGTGACGCCACCTACCCTCGCAAATTTCACCTCTTGGAGCTGAGTGCGCTGATGGTGCAGGACTTCTGGGAGCCTGGTATTGCCGCTTCCTCCCGGAACACCCTAACATACATTTCGAGTTAGTATTTGCTAATTTAGCATCTCCGTTCTGATGTTTAATGGGCGCTGAGGACTGATAAAGTTATATGAAAGTCGTATCTCAATTTTGAAGTGACGCTTTTTGCAGGATACAGCAGTGGCGTGTCCAAGGGGTGGTGGCGAAAGTCATAACCTTTCCCTTTTGGCCCAGTATTCCTAAAACAAATAAAGCTAAGATAGAGTTGCTATATGCCCCGGATTTTCGAGACAGTCCCGGAATGGCATCATTTGTCTTGATGTCCCGAAAAGTTTCTTCGGGCCGCATTAATGTCCCGGAATAGGAAAATGATTAAGACTATACCTTCGTCAATTTCACTATTTATTAATTACTACCCTTTTCACGAATTTACTACGTAAAAGGTACTAAATGGTTTTCTGACACTTATTTGTAAGTCTTAAATTTTCGTGACTTCTTGCAAAATCGTGTCTTCTGAAATTGGATTGCAAGGCGGTGTTTTCATTTTTCTCCACGTCCTTGAGAATCGTTTCTGAAGTATCCTATAATTATTATGGTGTGCATACATCCTACTAAAAAACGGTACACGTACCCCCCTCCCCCCCCCCGGATGCGCGATGTTTACACATAATCAGTTGTTATCCAGGGACGGCGCGAGAAGTGGGCATGGGGCAACCCGCCCACCGAAAAGTTTATCTGCTCATCTGGACAAATTCAAGAAGAATGTATTGAAGAAAATAGAATGCTTCGATAAGAAAGTATATTCTTGTCTTAACTCCGTGTATATTTTTCTCAGGAGTATTGGCGATAATAGAAAAGCTCACAAATCATCACCCTACAAAAAGTTTAGCTGTCTTTGGATCTACATTAGTTTACTTAGTACGATGACGAAAATCGTAGCAAAATATAGTGATGGATAATACCTATTATTTACAAGTAACTTTTTTCCCCCTTATTTAAAACTTGAAACATAAGACTTGTGTGGTCAGTTAACACTCCCGTGGCTAGAAGTAGTGCGTGTTAAGGCCGGGTAAAGGGGTAACACAAGCAGAGTAAAGTAAAGGAGAAAAGGTAAATAAGAAGACGTACAACAGCAAAGAGAAATAGTGAAAGAAATACAAAGGAATTCGGATGACAGAAAGGGGCAAAGAGGGAGAGGAGATATTGTACATGATTGTGAAACTCAATCTTTATATCTACCCACCCTTATTTATCAATATATGGTTCTTACCCACACGGCCAAAATTTTCTGGCGCGGCACCTGTTGCTATCCCAAGTGTCGAGGTCCTTTTGGGGGCACTTGCCCATATACACCCTCTAAATTCGCCAATGAATGTGTTAAAATATACATGTCATATCATAGTGAAATGTCCATTAACGCTGACATGCTCAGCATACAGAAGGGCAAGGCCGTATTTATTGGGGTCCACTGGGTCCGGGACCCCCCCCCCAAAAAAAGGCAAAGTACTAAAATAAAATAATGAAAATGCACTTTTTAGCATTTGTTGTACTGTAATCGATGATTATTTATTTTATATGAACTTGGAAGACAAGGGTCATTATATTGGGATCATATTGCTTTGAAGGACAGTACCAAAGAATATGCACACTTCTACTATACTTCTACTTATGAAAATATGCATAAAAAATTAATCAGAAACATCCTTTTTATTGCCGACCCCGTGCGGAGTGGTTAGCGCATCGCGCTACAACGCTAGGGGTTCCGGGTTCGAATCCAGCGCCTGGGCATGGGTATTTGTATCAATTTCATCATATCATCACTAATCCCCATCTTCGCAAATTAGTCAAAAAAAGCACAAAAAACGAAGTACAATAAAGCAAGTCAATCAATCAACACCCTTTTTATTATTATTCAACTTAAGTAGCTACATGCAAACTAGATAATAAATAGTGTATATGCTGTTATATTCATATTCTTATACCATCTTTTTTAAGTATTCATGTAATAATAAAAATGCAATATTAATAAATTTACATATTTTAATTAATATTTTATTTAATTATAATGTAATTGTTTTAATTTAAGCATTATTATTATTTCTGAGATTAGATACGTGCCTGAGAAGGGGTCCAGGGTTTGATATCCGGTTGAAGCATATAGTGGTTCAGATCGTAGGTCAAATCTCGATTAGTCTATCTGTGCACAAAGTAGACTTACAACAAAAACTCAAATAAATATTATTTGTTCGTTCTCCTTTTCATTAGCTACTTATGAAGTTCTTGTACTAAAGATTTTATAGCGCAGGAACTGTTACCACTGTTTCTGTGAAGTAGAAGGCGCCATTTTATTGTTATTGTATTTGTAATTGTAAAGAATGTGGCTGTCGAATGGTTTGTGTGGTTGTTAATGAAAGGGAAGAACTCAGTCAGCAATAGTTTTCCATTATTTGCAGATTGTGTTTATCCAATTTAGATTGAATCTGGTGAGTGTATTTTTTATGAAAAGAAAAAAACACAGTAGCCTAATGCACAAATCGGTAGAGGTAATACAGGAGCAAGAATGTGAAAGTTGCAATTACACCAAGTGACGTAAGTTATAAACATAACCAAACTGTATTAATATGCACACGTATCCAGATAATGTAATTTAAAATACGTATTCAAATAATGTAATTTAAAATTAACTCTATGAACGCCGCAATGGAAAATGAAGCTTATTTCTACCATGTTTTTGCTTTCGTTTATAGCTAGTTTCCTGAACAGATCTTTCAAACCATTAATAATTTGGATTAATCCCATCAAGCTCTCTATGTGCAGGAATAGTGTATTATCATTTTTAGTCCTTGCTAAAATATGTACCCAATTGCACGTGTGTTGCATGCATGATCTGTTGAAATTTTCGAAGTCGAATTTTGATTACCAGTTCCGTATATTGGAGACACATTAAAATCGGATATTTTGTGTTTCGCTTGGTTCGTACTTAGCAAATTGTGTATTGCAGAACATAGTTCAAGGTGCCATTGTGCTTTTTACACGAAAAACAAACACTTTTTCTTCTAAAATAACGCATTTTTCTAAGTGCTACCGAACGCACGTAACAGTGCGATATCGCTTGATTGGGGAATCATATTGCGGCTTTTGTTTTAGAATATCAGTGTTTCCAAATACATTATGCAAGAAAATTGGGTAAGAATTGACAATATAGAGAGAGTCTCCAATTTTGTTAATTTTTGGTATACTATCTAATTTTGGTCTCCTAATCACGAATCTGTTGTAAAAAACCGGGGGTCACGTCTGGAAATTATACATTTTGATGAAACATTGTTCATTAGCTCCCAAAACCATCCACAGGTAGCCCCAAAGGTACTATTATCGTATGAGGGAAACACCTACAAATCATATATTTCGGACTTCTTTACATCGCTATCGTGTTATTTTCGAATGCGGAACATTTCTTAAGGTGAAATAATGCATTTCTAACTAAGATAATGTCTATTTCTTCTATTTACGAGTACTTACTGTTACTTGTTGTTTCAAATCTGTAACGCATTATGGCCGTGATAGCATACTGATTAAGGGGGCGTTCTGAGAGTGTTTTGTCGATTTATGCAGTGTTGCAACCTCGTTCACCGGAAAATATCTACTTTCGTGCCCGGATTTGAAATTATGCTAATACGTCGCAAACCATTGATGTTAGCCCCACAAACCATTCACGTTAGCCCCAAAAACCATTTTCCGTAAGGTTAGGTTAAGTTAGGTTAGGCAAGCATAGTTAAAAAAAAAATTGAAAATACTCGACACGTGGTTCTAGTGAAAACACGGCGAGGCTGAAACACTGGCTACGGGGTTGCATCATCTTAACACATGGAACATTGCACTCTCATGCAGAAAGCAAATGGCGGGAGCAGAAACAGCGTGTCGGACAGAGTTTTTCACAGAAAACAACACGCATTCACATTAAAATGGATCAAATCTATATTCAGGAACTTCCACAACGCTAAAGAAAATGATTTCCGTAAGTACTTTCTCCTGTAGATTTGAAGGAATCCGTTTTCCTGATACGATAATGTTACCGCCCCAAAAACCACCCACGGGTAGTCCCACAAACCATTCACACGAGGTTATTTTAGGTCCCATTAGCACTCATTTCATCCCTAAATTCATCGAAAAAATAGGGTTCATACTAGAATTTAACATCATAAATCATTTTCTTGTAAAACAACGGCATGGTTGGAAACAATGACAGGAGATTACATTTTTGTTCATAAGACTACGCATATACACCTATATATAAAAAAAATTCAATCTGCTTTTTTCAAATTTCCAGGCGTGACCCCCGGTTTTTTACAACATAATTATGATTAGAAGGCCAAAATTAGTTAGTATACCGAAAATTAACAAAATTGGAGACTTTCTCTATATTGTCAATTCACTCTGAAAATTGCTATGTTCCACGAATTATTGTGTTTTTGAAATTATACTTTCAAGTCTCAAAACATGCACAGTTCGGCAGGTTAGGTTAACAGTAAAAAGTCAGGTCAGGTTAGGTTAACATAGTGAAAAATTGAGAGATTAACTTACCATTACGTTAGGTTAGGTGGTAAAGGTTTACTATCCACAAACACATTTCTTCATTTTTACAGAGGAAACTACTTAAGGGAAATTAGTTCCTCTAGCATTGTTGAACATATGGAAGGTGTTTTCTGTCATGTGGGAATGTGTCATAGCGGAAATTCATTATTTTTGTTGAAAATTAATTCTCTGACGCACAACAGCCTTTGCCGCGTACATCTTCGTAGATCATGGCACGTCGTGATTGTGTTTTGTCGATGGTCATTGTTTTTTTTTTGTTTTTTTTTAATACATAAATAACTTTTTCGAAATCCAAACAGTGCTCATTACTTGAAGGAAGGTTGAAATTTCGTGTGACAATGATTGCCAAAATTATACGATAATTGAAGGGCTTGAGTGATATTTTGGTCATTTCTGAGTTCATTAAGAAAAAAAGGTTATTAGGTATACTGTAGATAAATTGTTTTCGTGTTGTGTTTACCAATTTCAGAAGGCTTCACTGAGTCCATTGCAAATTGTATGACATGGCAATTTAACTCGAAAATTGAAGGATGGCGCATTTTACTTTGTAACTCTAAAATGACCAAAATGTCATTTACCTTTAACATGTTTTACACCCGAGCCCTTCAATTAGTCTTCCTGCTAGGAGAATTTGAAAAACATAAAACAATCTGAACCGTTGGACCAGATTTGTGTGACATCATTGAGCAAGATTGGGTCCAAACAAAGTTGCACTTGGTTTTTCCGTATTCGATAGCATTGGATTTTGCATCAGAAGGGGTAGTAGCTTTAAGGATTGTGACAGCAGTTATGAACAAAAGTGGGATGTGTATTTTGCATCAATGTAAAGATGAGATTTCTGAGAATACGTCTATATTGCACATACCTTGCAGAGGATAAGGGCAAGGGAAAGAAAAACTGGAGTAAGAAATCTGATAAAGTGATTGCACCTAGCCTGTGTCCAAAGAAAACAAATAACTGTTTGCTTTAGTTCTCAAGTTTGCTGGGGTCTTTCTCATCTTGGTAGGGCTTCAGTAGCAAATTCTCAGCGTCGTTATTTTTACACATAGATATGTATACAGTAATTTTTATCACAAATATTAATAATTAATTTTCCTGAATTTCAGATCACCTGTCCACAATGTCTTTAAAGAAGATAGTATTGAAAAGCACCACTCAGATGTCTCTGAATGAACGGTGAGAGTAGTACCTTATGTAATTATCACCACCATGAAATTTTTTGAGCTAACACAATTACGAAAGTATACTGACAGTTTAAAGGTGCCTGTTGGAGAGAGATGCATTAAACTGATACAAAGGCAAATATTCTGAACAACATCGAAACAATTTCAAAAGTACAAAATGTACTACACCCTTGGCATGAATATAACAAAACGGTCCTCTGTAAAAACACTACTGATGTGCACACACAGTATTGAGAAAGGTATATGGAGTGGTACTTGAGAAATGTAAGGATACTGGCTGTGCTGATTGGCTATTAATGCAAATGAAAAAGCTGTATGGCAGCTTTGCTGAAGGTGCTATGATGCCAAGATTGTCCATAAGAAGCCACGGAGATGTCACCGAGTGCAAGAAAGCTGGAGAGTTGGAATAATGGTTGTGTAACAGGTTTCTGTTTTGTGTTTATAAAATGTTTGTTGGTAGTGACTGTTGTTTTAGATTAATTTTGCCTATTTAAGTGTAGTGCTGGGAGAAGGAGTAATTCTACACAGCAGATTTTGACGAAAAATATGAATGTATGTAAATTCTTTAATATTGAAAATACCTTTTTAGAGGAAGGAGTCAGAATTAAATTTAAAAAACCTTTCTGTTTTTCCAGGACATTAAAATCATTCACTTTTTTTAATAAAGCCAGTGTCTGGTGACACTATTCATGTCAACCTCAAATATCTTGATTTTTCCACTTAATGTAAGGTGCTTAATGCAATTGGACTATGCATTTAAATGTATGACATAACAAATTTACATTCTAATAACTGGTGAATAGGGAGTAAAATTCTTTTTCCATGAACAAGGAAATTATTAAATGTATGGAGAAAATTTAGTATATTTAGTTTGTAACAGTGTAGGCTTGTTCAAATCAAATTCCATGGACAAATACGTGAGTGAATCAAAAAGTACACCCCCCCTGTAAAAACAAACAAAACACACATTAAAAAGAGAATTTATTGGACGAAAAGGCATGAACATTTAACTTTTTTCAATTCCTTCTGTAAAAATTCCATCCAATTTCTTTGAACCACTTTGCGACTGCTTCCTGCACTTCCTCATCTGACGCGAAATGCTGACCCCCCTAGGTCTTGTTTGAGAGGACCGAATGGGTAGTAGTTGCAGGGTGCCAAAGGTATAGTGAGGGTGAGACCACACTTCCCACTTGAATTTCTGCAGTAAATCCTGTGTGACACAAGCTGTATGTGGGGGTAGCGTTGTCGTGAAGAATAACCCCATCACTCAATCTTCCAGGCCTTCGATCTTTAATGGCTTTTCTCAGCTTGTTGTTCCTCAGGGCACAAACTCACTGTAAATAACACCTTCGGAATAGAAGAAGATCGTCAGCATGACCTTTCGAACCATTGGACAGGTTTTGGCTTTTCTTGGTGATGGAATCCTTGTGTCTCCAGTCCATGGATGCCCTCTTTGGTGCACCCAGGACTCATTTCCTGTGATGATTTTGCTCAGAAACTGCTTACCATCCTTGGAATAACGCCGAAGAAATGACAGCGCAGCATCAAAACATTGATTTTTGTGCCCGTCGGTTAACAAGCGCAGCACCCAGCGAGAGCACCGTTTACGATAACCCATCTGATCACGAATCAGCATAGACGCACTACCATAGGATATGTTCAGTTCACTTGCAATCTCTTTAATTTTCACGCGGCGGTTAACAACAATGATTGCATTCACACGCTCCACGTTGTTGATAGTGTTCACAGTTGCAGGCCACCCGACATGCGGTTCGTCATTCACGTTCAAACTTCCCTCTTCGAACATCTGGCACCATTTTGCGATCATGGGGCGTGACATCGCATTCTCACCATACACCTCGACAATTTGGCGATGGATTTCATTCCGTTTATGCCTTTGTGCTCACAAAAATCGGATGACTGAGCCCACCTCAATGTAGGATGCCACCTCAATACGACACGCCATACTCACACTGTGACTACTCTGATACTAAACCAGCTGAAGCTTCTGGTGTGTGAAGAAAACATTCCAGACAGTGTTGCCACGAAGCGTGATTATTTTATCTCTCTTAGTACAGGAACACGGGTCGGGTGTAACTTACTTTTTGATTCACCCTATTATGTATATTGTGGTATAACATAACCCGTGGAGGCCAGGGCCTACCTACGGACTGCCAGCCTTACACCCACCTGCTGAGGTGGGAGATCATCCAACCAATTACAGGGTGATAAATTACAATTTATTTCCTTGAAATGAAACCCAATAGAGAGGTTCAAAACCTTAGGTACCATAAATTGATGATGTTTATTCATGAAAACCGAAAACTTTGTTACCAAAATTTGATTATCAAATTTAGCTTCTGTGATAAATGTAACTCTGCTGTACTATATTTCCATTCTGTTTAGAGCCAGATAGGAAAGGACAATGTACCTATTACACTGTGAACTCTTTAAAATGATCGTGCAGTTTTGCATTGCTACATGTTTTTAAAAATGTGAATCCTATTAGTTATGACTTTTTGCCTGGATGTACCAGGTGGTTATAATTAAAGTGACGGTGTTCAGAGTGGTACAGCATGGGCTGTAATGAAAGCAGCAGTCTGAAACTTCGTAGATATGCTAATGAAGCAATGCGCTCGCGAATTATGCAAAAAAAAAAAGTTCCAATTCTCGCCACCAGGGTAAAAAATGGTGCTGTAAGCAGTCAAAACTTGGTATAGTTACAGGAAAAACACTATAAATTGCAGAAAACAATACTCTTTGTAATAAAATATTGCTACAATTTCACTATTCGAATTACATGAAAATTACTAAAGGAAAAAGCAACAAGCGTCACCAACAACAACCAGGGAGCTCACACAATGGATAGGCAATGTCACCGACTTTGATGTCAGAGTTACGGAAAATTCCACGTTTTGACTGCTTACAGCGCCATTTTTTACTCTGGTGGCGAGAATTGGAACTTTTTTTTTTTCATAATTCGCGAGCGCATTGCTTCATTAGCATATGTACGAAGTTTCAGACTGCTACTCTCATTACAGCCCATGCTGTACCACTCTGAACACCGTCACTTTAATTATAACCACCTGGTACTTGCTCATCACATTGCAATGGTTCATACTGTTGGTGATGCAGAAGCATGAGTCCCAAGTTGAAATTCGGGATAATGCAATATTTGTGGTTGTTTTCTCATGTGTTTCATCTAATTTTCAATTTCTATCATCGCAAAAGGTGAAAACTTACAGAATAATTAATACAGTGTGGTGCAGATTTCTTGGACAATTATCTATATCATCACAAATATTACTTGTATCTGGATGAAAATACTCCAAATTACTGCATATATTCATGAGAACTTTGTAAATGCTAAAAATTCATTCACATGAAATTAAAACATTACAGTTGCATTTTACAATCACTAGGTTCAAAAACTGCACAATGGCAATAATTTAGCCCTAAGCTTCCTCTCAGCAATTCTAGAAATTACTATAGCCTATAATATCTACATAATTTTGTACCTTGAAATACTTATTTTATGAGTTTCATCTCATTCTACTTCATAATTTTAAAGACAAACAGTAGTATTGCTATGCATATATTTCATTTAAGAAATTTGAAACCTGTCCAAATCTCTTCATAATTAAATGGCCCTGGAATTGATTCTCAGTGAAGCACACAGCATCAGCTTTTCAGAGTATGTCAATATCCTGTACAGCCATATTAATTTTATATTAATCTTTTTGCAAATTGAATCAGTTTTCTTTAATTAGAATCTTAATATTAACTGCTGATATATTCTCCTTCTCCCATGGGAGATGCAAGATGATTTTATATTTAAGTTTTTTGCACAAGAAGAGTATGCTTTTATAGCAACATGTGTATAAGCAAGTATTAAGAATGCTTGGTTTGATACCTGCTGTTTCAACGTTCGCACTAATCCGCACACTTCTTCGTTTGTCACATGAAGCATGCCCACTATTTTGTTTCTTGATATGCCCATTGAGGTTTGAAATATGAATATTTTTTAAAAAAATTGTCATTGTCCAGATACCTGTATTGTGGTAACTGTTGTGTTTATGATTAAGGATTCACAACAAATGGGGTAGTACAGGGAGTCCATAAAGTCCTGCAAAAAATTAAAACTCTATAACTTGAGAAAACTATTAAGTTTATTAACAAAATATTTTGTGTGTACTTACAGCAAGGTTCAAAGTTTATTTCCTGCTTGTTAGGTTCATCGCCAAACCTCCAATTGTGCACCATTCACGTCCAAACACTGTTGTAGTCTTTTTGTGAAACCGAGAATTGCGTGCTGACGGTGCTCTCCTGGGATATTCAGAATCACATCTCTTATTTTTTCTTTTAGGTCATCCAGATTAGCTGGTTTCTGTGAATACACCTCTGTCTTTACATGTCCCCACAACCAATAATCACAAGGTGTCAAGTCTGGTGATCTTGCAGGCTAAGGTGTGGGCCCTCTTCGACCAATCCATCTACCTTGAAATTGTTCGTTAAGAAACTGCCGAACTTCAAGGGCAAAATGCAGCGGCGCCCCATCTTGTTTCATGTGGACATCATTGATGATGCCTAACCTTTTAAGTTCTGGCACAGGAATGTCTGTAGCATGTTCAGATAGTTGTTGCCATTTACCGTGTCTTCCTCGAAGAAAAATGGACCAATGATGTGGTCCATTGAAATCGCACACCACACATTCACTTTGGGACTACCCTGAGTTTGCACTTCAAACTCGTGTGGATTTTCAACCCCCCAAATTCGGCAATTGTGCCTGTTCACTTTTCCCGACACATGAAATGTGGCCTCATCTGAGAACAGAATCCGAGACAGAAGGTCACAGACACCTTGTAAACATGTAAGCAGTAACCCACAAAACAACATTCTCATGTCACAGTCTTCGTCTTTAAGATCGTGTACAAATTTTAACTTGTAGGGCGGGCCTTCACCTTCTTGCGTACGATCTTGTGTAATGTGATTTCATTGGACTCCGATGCACGCTGTCCTGCACTGACTGAATCACATCGTCACTTGATCCTGGCCTTCCACTACGTGGCAAATCTGACACACTTCCCGTTGCCTTGAACTTTTCATACCACCTCTTGATACTTGAATTTGCTGGGGGTGGAACTTTCTCTGCACTGAAACACAAGATTTTAACTCTGCAAACCACAGAACACACTGTGCCTTTTCCTGGATGGATGACATCTTAATTCACATGATCACGTGATTACCAGTGCAAGCGTCACTGAGCAGTGTGGCCAGAACAAAACTTTAAACTTCCACCCTTCTCACCCAAAAAATGTGTATTGTTAAACGCAACAGCTAAAAAGTAATACAGTTTTAGTTTTTTGCAGGACTATGGACTCCCTGTACATTTGAAGAGGAGGGTAAATTGCATGTTCTGTCCAAAATCTCTTTCAAGTTACAACTTATTTCCCTCACAGTGTGCCCTGATCAATAACCTCAGGAACTATAAATAGGATCTTTCATTATTTTTATATTTAAAATAGCCATATTGTCCCGTTTTTTCATTGTTTTATATTGTAGCGTATGCAACTATTCTCAAAGTGTGCTCTGCGGAGTCCCAATGAGTCCCATGAAAGATCTCTCATCACATCTTCATATTTCCAAAGTCGCCACAATATCTAGTTTCGAGCATCCCGAGTCCCTACCGTAACGGCAAGAACAACCACAACATATCGTATTGTGCCATAAGTGTGAAGTCACCTGCATTGATAATGCGTCTGAAGTAAACTGCCACGAAACTGCACTTCTTGTGCATTCCCGAATGCGATGCACGAGAATCTCGAAAGTTATGCATTGGTAAAAGATCTGTTTGCAGTTAAAGACTAGCCTTGCAGCCTGACTGCACATGAATATGAAAATTTTATACATCTAACATCTCGCTTCTGAAAAAAAAAACATTTTAATAAACTACTGTTGTGTGAATTTTGGTGCTGTGTCAAGAAACAATTCTCTTCTTTAGGAACAGGGCTTCAGTGTTTGAAAAGTTTGAGAACCACTGCTCTATATCGATCCTCTAGTTGCATTGTTGTTTACATAATTATAGTTAAGGAACTCATAATGTTGCCTTTTAGCTGTGAATGACTCCAATTTTGAAAATATAATAGCAGTATACACCCTCTTATGCTTGACCCAATGGTTAGCAAAGATGATGTTATGAACTGCAAAGTAAAAATTAAAATGGTTTAAATTTTTAAAGCACAAACACACACTCTCTCTCCACATATTCTCAGTCCTGCAATAGTGGATGTGAAGTGAACAACAACATGATCTGGGCAACCCCCTTGATTAACCATAGCTATACTTTGCTTGGAGGCTAGGTGACCCAAAGACAAGCACATTGGTATAAAAATTTCAAACCCAGTTGCCTGTGTGGCAGTCAGATGCCCTATTGACGGATCACTATGGCAACTACATAAACCAGCTATTTTAATTACTCAGAATTTACTAAATCTGTAACGGAAGTCCTACATTTTTTTAACTTCATGGAGCTTGAACATTTTTGAGGTGAGGGAACTTTTTTCTTGGGCAATACATCTGTCCATGTCAGTATAAGAAATATTCTTACTTTGACTTTTAAAAATCTCATGACCATTGTTACATAATAAAAGAAAGAAGTTAGTGAAAAAAATGCCACAACTTTCCAATTGTTTCAGATTTGAATAATTTCTCATTTAAAACAGAATGAGAGTTACAACATAAAGAACAGAATAATCCTAAACAACCGAGTGATTTTCAAAATACCTTGTACTATGCATCCTCTTGTGTGATGTCATGAAGGTTCTGTGAACTCTTTTGGCAACAAAAAATAATAAACTGCTAATGAGCACACTGTTTACATAGCTGGAAAAAGCTAAACAAGTTCATAATTTAAACAGTCTGCACTATGCCTACGTGTGTGTGTGTGTGTGTGCATGTGAATAAAATGCTTGTATACTTTTAAAAAGTAACATTAAATTAAACAAGAATTGCAAATTCAGACTGACACCTCCATTATATTTTCGTAGTTACTTATTTATTGCTGTTTAGTTCAGATTTAGTCGTCTTCAGGACACCAAGTCAACTTTTGAAAACGTAAATGTGTCCACCTCCTTGGATTAGGCTAGGCAATGAAGAATGGATGGTCCATGTTTTTCCACAGTCAAAAGTGTGCGAGTGTAACAATATATCAGGATTAGATTTGTACAGATCATTTTTTTGTAATTTTGTAGCACTTGAGAATACATGTTCAATACGTACATCTTTTTCTGAAGTTCCTAGTCAAGTTCATACTTCAATTTCTGAAATATTTCTGATAGCACCATTATCATTGTCATGGGTGATAAAAGGATAAACGTGAATTAAACATTTCAAAATGGGGTGAAAGGAGGATCTGATATCATAAATGTCATTAGGAAACTCAAGGCTTATATTTTTACTTTAAAATATGAAATATTCACAGTAGGCCAACATTATTATTAGTATATAGTGATGGTTGATATATTAGGTTCATTATTATAGTATATACAAACAATGAAAGTCTAAAGTTGTGAACAAGCTTGACACAGTGCAAGGAAAATTCTTCATCATAATACACATTAAAACTGAATTATCTTTTAGTCAAGACATTCAACCATAACTATAAAATTATTTTTTTTGGTATATTACACACTTTCAGCAATAATGTACATATTTTTATTTTGTACCTCAAGTTTGTCTTGTGGTTTTCTACCTGAACACACTTCTTTCCTTTTCTATAACATAAATGCGAATTACAACCAATGCAACTGAATCACTAATGAAAGTGTACATTTTTCTTTGTACATAAGTACCCTTGTACTTATGAGCAGATGAGTATATGCTTTAAAATTTTACATTTTTGCTTGTTTTATTTGTGGTTAACAGTAGGTGTGGGCCGATATGAAAATTTGGCTAATACTGATAAAGTACGGATATAAAATTAAATGATACTGATAACTGATATTCTACCGATCTGATATAAAATTCCAAATGGTGTGAAGAACGTGAATGGATCATGGACCTTAATACATGTGTGTTACCAGATGACTTCAGTGCAAAAAAAAGTTGAGTATTGAAATACCTTTACTTTTAAAAAGTAGTGAAGGGAGATTGTATTTTTATAATAGCCATAAAAATTATAATAAAATGGCAGAATATTACACTTAAGATATTTATAGATATATCGATCGGATCTGTAAAATCATCGGAATTTTTCCATGTGTCAATATGCCTATATCGGCCGATACCGATGAGAGTACTGATTAATCTGTCCCATCCCAAATTACCAGTATTTTTTAACATCAAAAAGGCTCAGAATGTTTTTTTAATTTTTTTTTTATGATCTTGTCATTTGTTGTCCAACTGTAAATATTGCAAACCTTCACTTCCCCAGTACATTTTTATACATTGTAACATAAGTAATGTGTTACAGTGTGTTCAGAAACTTGTAATGTTCCCAACCACCTGATGAGCTTTTAGAGAATACCATCTCCACAAATTTTAAATAACCATACTGTTGATATCCAAGTCACTTTCATTTATCTGTACAACATACCCTCATAATAGCCTAAATTGTAATTTTAGAAGTAATTCACACACATTATTTGATCTCCTTTCCCCCATTGGTAATTAACTAATAATTGGAAAGTGGTATACGTTTCAAGAATACGTTACATACAATTTCTAAAATCAAAAAGTTTTTAATGTGTATTGTCACATACTTTAGAGTATCTTATATATTATTTAAGTATAAAATATTGTGGTGCAGAAAGAAATTAACTAGCATTAAAGGTTTTGTACCGTAAGATACATTTTAATCCAAAATATACATTGAAGTCCATATCGTGTAATGGTAATAACAGTGAAAACAATACAATATTAATTACTAGAAAACCTTTATTAAATTAATTCTTTGAGCCTTCCTATAGCATAGTGGTTCTGATAACATTTAAAATTGTAGAGCCAATCGTGATTAGCCTATCAAAGCACAAAGTGGATTCAAAACAAAAGTTTGCATAACTAAATTAATTAGTGAGAGAATTAGCAAGTATCTCCATGAAATATTGGTAACTCGTATCTATTTGTAAATAAAATGACTTAATGTGATCTACACTTTAAAAATTATTAGCACTTTAAATACTCTAAAAAAACATTCGCTTTTAAGTTTTTGTAATTGTGTAAAGTCAAGATTCCTAGTTGTGTAGTTTATGATAGAGTATAATTGCATTGCAGTTACACTTAATATTAATTAGGGTATGGAATAAATGATAGGGTTACAGGTTGGATGAAAACAATTGCCCATGGAGAGGAGGAGGAAAATTGTGGCTCCCTAAAAGCCAAACTGGGTATTTGGAGATTCTGAATTAAAAATGAGATACTGCAAAACTACTGCCAGAAGGTAAACAGCACATGCCAGAAAATATCCTTAAGAAAATGTCTGCCAAGATGATGTTGAGCAAGTCTGTCTATTGGTATAGTCATTTGTACATAAAATGGATTAATTAAAGTATGCACATCGACAGCCACAAGAAACATGCCAAAACATAATATATATATATAGTCACTGCTACAAACGTCTTCGTTCAATAACAAAAGATCTCACCTTGATGTACTAACAGTAAAATTGTTATGTTATGTAACAACATAAAAGTAACAACCGGTAGTGTTTACTTAAAGCAGTGTGCATATAAACACAAGTGACCTCTGCTTTTACCCACTGCCGTACAGTAATGATTTGAGCGAGGCACTTGAGAATGCCAAACAAAGAAATTGACTGGTGGTGAATATAATTTTGGTACAGTAGCATGGTACTTTCTTCACAATATAGATTTACATATCTGAGGCGCAATGTTGAAAGTCCAGTGAGGAACATTCGTCAAAATTTAGCCCTTCAGCAACAAGCTTCAGCTAAGAATAGAAGACTTGCACAGCAGATGGAAAGGAGGCCAGCTGTTAGAGCAGCTCTCAAGTTGAAGAAGGTAAGAATTTATGTATATTGTTGAGTTACTTATTAATAACCTGTGTATGTAACTGAGTAGAGGCACTTACTGTTCATTGCCCAGTATTTGCTTTATTGTTAACACCGTAACTTTACGGACCGTGAATGTGGACAAGAAGAAGACAGCCAAGTTCAGTGTGTGTAGTCAGGTTCGAATAAAATATTGCATGTGATGAACAGAAAACTCACTGCAGAGGAAAGATTAACTGTGATTCTTTTTGGAGGTAACAGCAGATTATTTGAGTTTTAACGCTGCTCTCATGGGACCCTCTCACTTATCTTAATTTCTTCTCCATTATCCAATTCGTTCCCCACTTCTCAAAAATAACTTCCTCGCAGCCAATATCTCACTTTTCATGCTCAGCAATGACATTGTCCAATCAGAAGTCACACCTGCATTACTGATTCAAGATCTCCTTCTCTGTCCACAGTATATTTGAATGTGTTACACAGCATCGTGTAATATACTGGCTGGATAAAATTAAAAGAAAGTGTAATATTATTTTACTTTAATTCAAACACTGTACTTGGTATGAAATAATGGCTTGCTTGGCATGTCTGCCATGTCATGGTTGTAATGTTAATCAAAAGGGTCCCAGGTTTGTTCCTAGGTGGAGGCACATTACATAATGTTGTAGGTGCAGTCTTCATTAGCATACATCTATCTGTGCATAAAGTGGACTTAAAACTAACTTTATTATGGGTCATTCCACGCCAACTAGCCTAGGGGTCCCTGCTTGTCCCTCTTCAATTTTAATGAATCTTCTACAGGTTGTACATATGTTTATCACGCGGAGACCTGCAAGGGCTGCCCACTATTGCTCTTTATGGCAGGCCATAGTTTGGGCAGTCCTGGTATACAGTATGTGTCTTAATCCCACATTTTCATTTGTGCTGACATATCAGTTGGATACAAACTGCAAGCAGCCAATTTCGTCGTCGGTACCACAGAAATGGTTGAGATCCGAAATCAGAACATGCTACTTTCTGGGCACCCTGCACCATAAATGGCCTCCCCTCGGTGTAAAGTGTGACAAATATGATTTATCTGATCTAAGAAAACAACAGACAACTTTGCATTACAGATGAATTTCTCCCATAAAGCATAAATTGGTCATATTACTATAAATTTTCTACATAATTTTTATTTTTCAAATTTGTAGCAGTATTGTTGATTTTAGAGAAAAGAATGATAAGAAGATCTTATTAAGAGTTTTCAAAGGGAAAGAAAGAATTGAAAACTGTTTATAAATAGCAGAGAAACAAGCTATATAAAAATATGATTCCGCCATTTTGAATCCAATATGGTGGCTAAGTGTCAAAATGAAACACAGGGTCCATAGGCAACTTGGTTTGCTCTCTCCAGTGATGCTAACAATGGTCAAATTAGAATTGTCTGTTTTGAGATATGGGCTTATGTAAGTGGGTTCAAATTTATGAATTAAATTTTTGGAGAGGAGGAATGTTCAAGAATGGATAACTCAATGAACATTTGAGCAGGCAGAGTAACCATTTAATGGCTTTATGACATGCCCATGGCACATGAACTGGAGAAACGCCATGCTCTCAAAGCAATTTATTCAATAAGTACAGCTTGCTAAATTTTGGGGCAACTTCATCACAATATTTGTATTTGCAGTGACATTGAAAACGTGACCTTAGTAGAAACAGCCCTGGCACCCAACCAAACTGCTCATGAATTTGAAATTTTGCTGGTTTCCATGTAGGATACATATGCATAACCTATAGACGTTTCGTCAAAATTGAAGAGGGTCGAGCAGGGACCATATCTGAAGTTAGCTCACTTGACATGGAATGGCCATTATGAAATCAAACTAAACTTTTTTATGCTCTAGAAAATTAAACAAATAATGCATGCTTACCTAGACTTAAATCTAGTCCTGTGGTATGGCATGCAATTTTGACAAAATAAAATTCACTATGAAAAACAGACCTTTTTTTTTTAACAGGGCTGAGGCGATACACTTACTGATGCCGAATCTCATTGATACCAATGCTTGAAAATTAAATTATAACAATTAAGTAGAAAATATTGAATATTGAAATACCTCTTATGTAATCACAAGATAGTCTTTCCACGAAAACCGAAAGGCCAGAGAAGTATCAGTAAATAAAATCCAAATTATACTTTCCAATAGCAAAACATTGGCATTGACTCAGCTGTAGGTTTTTTTTTTTTTTACATTTTATTTTATCTGGACACAATTTTACTGTTATAACATGCACAAGTGTCCAAGAAGTAGTAACACTATATTTGCCTTTAAATTTCTGGCAATGACAAAACTTTTAAAAAGTCCACCTGAATGAGCACAGGAATAAAATGTAGAAATAACAATTTATGACATGAACAGAGTACTTTTTCAGTGAATGTTCTTTGAAGTAATTCAGGTTCTTCAAAGATGGTTGTAAATACGTTATCTTATTGCTCAGAGCTGTTGATGGTTTCAATACTTGATACAATGTGCATTTTCATCTTAATATACATAACATTGTATGTTAGCGATTATTGTGCCTGAATGTTGGATTAGGCTTTTGTATTTGATATTTATTGCCACTGCTCTATCATTGAGCCTCATGTGAATGTTTAATTCCAGGTTGTGCTGCAATTTTCACAACTTTTCAACAGAGTGTTTCAGAAGTCATGCAACCCTAACTTTCATCACATAGGACATCCTGACCCTTTTTTTTATTATTTTATATATATATATATATGCCAGTTCACAGCTTTTGTGAAATTCTGTAATTGTTCATCAGAGTTTCCTGCAAATAGAATCCCAGGTTTGGCAAAGAAAAGTGGATAAGAAATCACAGCAGGGTCATTCTGTTTTTAGACTAGCTCCATGGCAGTCCGTGGTTTGCAACCAATAGGGTCATGTGAAACACTTAATGGGTTTGAGAAGAGCAATATTTGAAAAATGACATTTTTGTGGCATGTTATCTTTGTTATCATGATGAGCTTAGATCCCCCCATTGAGCAGACAATCCTGCTATACCAGTACAGTTGGAGTGGAGAGTGGAAAAGTCAAACCAGGTAGCAAGAATCCTTTCAGAAATGCCATTTCTGGGTATAATATCTCAATTCATTTGTCTTCATAATACTAGAAACTCCGTGTGAATATATCCCCTAGTTTTCATGTTATATGCGATAAAAAATGGGGTGTAACTTTTGAAACTGTATTATACTCGGTGATATATTTTGTGTGCCTCAAGCTATTTCATATAGCTAATGAAGATGCAAATTTAAGATTTGCATCACATCTTTCTGTTCATCAAAATATTTCTCCACATTGATGTACATTAAGTACATTTTTCGTAAGAAACAATGTTGCCATAATTTCTCTTTTATTTTGTCCAACAGAAAAGTTTGCGCCAGAGACTTGGGCAACCTAATACTAGCATCAAAGACAGACTTACCCTTAATCATGGAGGACGCTTTGGCAGAGCCAGGGGTAGAGGACAACAAGGCAGAGGACGAGGAATTCGGGGAGGACTCAGGAATCTCAGAGGATCAAGGCGGGGAAATTTGAGTGAGTCATTTCGACTCATTGATTGTATATTTTACATCACGTTTGTAATACTCACTGTTGCCAGTGATTGAATTAGCCCAACAAAGATAATAATTTATTTTTATGTAATATAGATGCAAAACTAGAACTTCCTCTAGAATGTTTCTTTATTAGAACCTGAAAGGTCCTATAACAACTTCAAAAGTTTACCTGGTTTGCTGTAAATAGTTTTTAACATATTCTGAACAACCTTGTGACCATAATGAGCCAAAATAACCATTCTGTTACATGCATCTATGATAAAAAGCAATGTAACATTTTGTACTCTATATTGAGTCTTTATATTCATGTTCTACCCAAGCAGTTAACTTTTAAAAGCTAAACGTGGCAAGACAGCCCTTTGAAATTTAAAATATTCTCAGGTAACTTTTAAATGGATCATGCACAGTCCTCACCAGTTTTA
The DNA here is from genome assembly GCF_977018435.1 of Lepisma saccharinum. Classification (NCBI taxonomy): domain Eukaryota; kingdom Metazoa; phylum Arthropoda; class Insecta; order Zygentoma; family Lepismatidae; genus Lepisma; species Lepisma saccharinum. The sequence goes on from NC_139229.1 coordinate 172,530,540, forward strand.
GCTTTGTAAGTAGATTTTATTGCTCAATTGCCATATTTCTACAGTATCTTTATTTAAATTGTTTTATTTCTTGATGTTATTCCATCCTTCTTATGAAACTTTAGAGCTCCCATGTAGCCAAATGTTTAGTACTGTAGTCTTTCATGTGAGTTATTCCAGGTTTGATCCCTGGTGTGAAAGTTCAAAATTTCAGTGTTGTTCCAGAGTTAATGGAACTCAGCATGCTCACCATGCATCTCAATAGAAACCCACTAGGCAGAGCTTGGCCTTCAAAAGGCTGTTCAACTATGTAGTTTTTGCTTGATGCTATTTGATATTTCACTGTTTAAATAGTATTTAGCTTTGATTTAGGATACATTTATTTTTATTTATTTATTTAAACATAAACTGCCGAGAACAGCTTTTCAGCCTTAGTACAGCAGTATTACAAAAAATCGATTATATGACACACGATTTTAGAAGCGATATCGAGCGGAGCCACGCAGAGGTTGTGCGTGGCGAGCAGCCAATGACAGGAGTGTAACGTTGTACAGTTAGGAAACTGCAGCGTGCAAGTTAAACGCCATGTTCTGTATTTTTATTGTGTGCAAGAAGTTTTCATAAAACTTGCTACTTTAAGATTCATCATAAGATGGGGCACGACATTTTGAACCTGGCTGTCCAAGCCCCATGAATTTCCGTCGCCTACAGCCGGAGTTATCGTTTCTCGAAGAAACAAGGGAAACAACACGTCTCTACACACATACACAATGATCCTTTTGTTTTCCTTCCATGTTGAGTCTGCTTTTGTTTTTTCTTGTTTTTTTTCCATTGCCACCGTGTTGACCCCACTGAGTTGTTGTGTTTTGGTAAAGCTATGGGTGTCAAATTTGGCTGAATATGCACAAGGACCTTCATTGTCGTGGGCATTCACGAACGTTGTGAGTGTGGGTCAGTTTTGAGGTCAGCGTTTTCGTAACAAGGGCGGTGTAAGATAATTTTACTCGTACGGCACGAAGAACAGTTGTGAGAGGATTCAATACAGCCCTTATCGATTGATTAAATGATTTGATTTATTTTAGTTTGCTTTTCTGCTACTTTTGGCTAATTGCAGAGATGAGGATGGGTGATGAAATGATGAAATTGATGAAGGGACACTTACAAACACCTATGCCTGGGCCGGGACCCGAACCTGGGACTCCTGGCATTGTAGCGTGTTGTGCAATACAGCCCTTATATTCGATAGTTGTGCAATAGTGTGGGTGTTGCGCGAGTGTTATTTAATAATGTCACGCCGGCACCATGGTGGAGTGGTTAGCATATTGCGCTATGATGCCAGGAGTCCCGGGTTCGAATGCTGGCCTGGACATGTATGTTTATGAATTCCCCTTCATTATATCATCACTCATTCCCATCTTCGCAATTAGCCAAAAGTGACAGAAAAGCGAAGTAAAATAAATCAAATCAAATTAATAATGTCGCTCTCGAAACCTAGTAGTACAGGCACCAAGGGTAAAATACTCATATTATGTTTGCAAGACAAATCTTAGTTTTAAAGCTTATTCTTCCTTGAAGGAATTGGCGTTCGGAAGAAGTGTGTGCTAAAACAGTGTTTTCTCAGAGTCTAGAACTTATGACTGATGCGTGTGGTGTATGAGTGCATACTGTGTTGCGTATTATAAAACAGGGTAAAGTATCTACTACAGAAATCGGTGAACCCCTATTCAAATCTCCTGGGAGACATGCCAGAAAACAGAAACGAGAGCGATGATGATGACCTTTCAGTTCCTCTATAATAAATACCTTCAAACTTCTTTCAGGTACTAGTTTCTGTTATACGCTGCAGTGATATGATATAATCCTGTGTAGAATTCTTCACTATATATTTCATTGTACTCAAATATCATGTGCATGCATTATATATAAAATGTTGAATATTGGACACAACAAATTCTCTGTGTTTCCCTTCCGCTAGCAGTTGGTTTGGCAACAGGGCTGCGTATTGGCTGAACTCATGTTCCTTCTAAAAGCCTATGCCGTATAACAAGTTACAAGGTACCCAAAACCACAGTATTGGACAAGAGAATATTTCAAAATATTTAGCAAACATAACCTAAAAATACAAAAATTTTAAAAATGCATTAAAAATATACAGTTGATACATTTTGAACTATAAAAGTCTAAAAAGAATTCTTAAATAATTATCGTTGTATATGAAGTTGAAAATTGTATGAACAACTATCTCTCGGTATTCAAATTATAACTGTTTATGAGATACAGAACATACTTGTTATTTTTGTAGTTCTTATCAAGACATAATAATTTGCTATTTCCTCTCAAATTGTGTGATTTCACCTTAAGCCATATCATGTGAAGGAGTTTTGGCACCACATATTTTCCCTTCAAAGAACCTTCCATATAAGATTTTATTCGCTTTTCAGCTCTTGACATCAAGTCTATTTCTAGGTTGTTTAAGCAGGTTATCATACTCATAATAGTATTTGAATAGCTTGAATTTGTAATATAAAAATGTGATAATTATGTTTTGCATTTTTTCTATTGATTGTTTCATCTTAGCACTACATGCGTAATACCAAATCGGAATAATGTATTCCACTATAGGTCTGACAAACATTGTAAACATTAAAATTAGAAATTGTAAATTATTTGAACAACTCCATTGTTTTATAATAAAGGTACATTGCTTTCTTGCTTTATTTATAATGTGATTAATATAATCTTAAAATTTTAAGCCTTTGTCCAAAATAATGCCCAGATCTTCCATGGATTTCACATGTTTGATGAAATTATTACTGATAAAATAATTAAAATTTTTGAAGTTTTCCTGCCTAGAGAATGTTAGCACAAATTATTTTAATGAATTTATAGTCAGTTGGTTTGCATTAACCCAATCATAAACTGAGTTAATGCATGTAGTATTTCCCCTCTTTTTATTTATTTTTTCTTTCTCTTGTAGGTCGAGGCCAGAGCCTTCTATCTCTCAATCGTGGTGAAGATAGTAATCCTGGACAAAGGTTCCGTGGAGGTCTGAGGAGGGCATTCGGGAATCCGTCTCCAAACAGGTCACCGAGAAGAGGCAGAGGTAACGATCCATTTTATTCCGCTACTTTTTAATCCATATGTACCCAAATTAAGTAGCACTGAATTGGAATTATATGTGAATTTTTTGCCATAGACATGAAAAATTGCAACTTTTATTAATCCAGATCCTACTGAATTTATACATATTTATAAATACCCTGAGGCAAGTTTTTCACAGTTTAACTTTTATTTTTACCGAGGAAGGAAAAGAAAGCTGCATAAAAAATTCTCTCAATCTGTTTACTTTGTTAGCATCCTTTGTAGAACAATCTAGCTGATAGACGGAAGAATGTTGCAAGATAGGATATCTTGAAGTTGATAGGTAAATTTGAGTTTGAAATTCTTATACAACTTCGTAGATTAGTATATCCCGTAACAATTGTGATTTGTGCTTGAAGATGTATTTCGAATTGGAGTGCAAGTGTAAACTCTGCACCTTAAATTAAATATTTTAAATATATACCATTTAATTGAATTGAATTAGAATTTTTGGATACACTGGAATCACACAGACCCTTTATATTGTTAATATATTTGTGTGTTTCTGTGTGCGGTTGATGAGAGGCGGTAATATGTAAGGTTGAAGAGAAGACATCTGCTTGTACCCTTGAATTTTTGGAAAGTTCTCCTTGAAAACCAGGAATTATACTTGAATTTCATCTTGGTGTTATATTGGCCAACCTGAAGTCAACCCATGAAGAAAAGCGCAGCCTGCTAGAGCTTGAAAATAGCCAAGCCCACCACAAAGCAGACAGAGATACTGCTAACAGAAAGCAATTCTATAGCCTAGATAAACGTGTTAACACAGTCTCTAAGATGAATACAGTGGAACCTCGATTTTATGTTTTTCAGGAGACCAAGCTGAAAAAACTTAAAATGCTAGAAAATGTAAAATAGGGGTTCCATTGTAATTCCTTTAAATCAGAATTATTGAAATAAATTATTGTAAGTGTTCTACATTCCATGCAGATTAACTTTAAAGCAATTAGTTTGTTTCACGATTTGTAAAATTTGTCAAGGTCAACGTTCAGGAGTTAAAACAGTGTGCAATCAGGGAGTGCTGAAATTTGCAGAAAAGCTGGTCAACTTGACCACTGCCAAATTATTTCTCTTATAGTCTACGGTTGTTACAAGCATAAAAACACAGTTTTTTGTTGTGGCGTTTCAGGAAAACACACGCTCCCTTCATCAGACATTTATTTTTAGTTTGATTAAGGGTGGGTTTTTCAATGTATGGTGAAGGTTCATGTTAGCACGTAACTGGAAGTGTGGTGGCGATTATCTTTACTGCTACTTCTTCTTACAGTTACCAGCCTAACTGGAAGTTGCGAAGAAACATGGCTGCTTCATGGAGATATCAGTTCCACACTCGACAACTTCACCGTCAGATTAAACAAGATGCGATTCACTAAAAAGTTAAATTATTATAGAAGAAAACCTATTTTGTTTGGCAGAGATCAACTAATGTCCAAGTAAACAGGAGAAATTAAGCAGCATGCTTGCTAGAGTTCCCTTGACGAGTTGGTGTTGGAGAATTTGCGACAAGAGTATCTACTCTACCAGGTGCACCAATCTTATAGCAGTAATTTGACGCAGTGGTTAGAGGCACCACCTTAAGGAGCTCGTTGCGTTTTGTGATATGAGTTTGAGTCCTGGTCCATTTTTTTAAAAAATGATTTATTGTGTGTTCTCTTCACTTCAAGTTTTATAGTTGTATGACCTAGAAGTTTGCCTACAAAGCGTTCTCACTAAAAAGTTGTTTTTTTCCCTCTCGAGCAACACAAACATTACACAGAGATGGTACAAAGCTTGCAGTCGAAAGCCATGTACAATTTGTACATATTAATAGTATTTACATCAACAGACAGGAAATATAAATGATTCAATTTCCTCACGCTTCTTCTGCAACACCATTTGAGATATATGAGATTAGCCATTATTAAAAGAAAGCCAAATTTGTAGTGATTGCTTTCCTTAAATTTACACCCTGCATAAAAAGTTTGAAATATTGTTACATTAGGCACAAGTAGTTTGGAATATTATTATACTAGGCAATAGGTGATAGGCATAGTGGCATATGTCTGCAAAAAGACGAGAACGTCCACCAGACAGATACCATGTGTTGTTGCATTCCAAGGCCGTGTCTATCACCTATTGTCCAATAAAACTATATTCCAAACTCTGTGAGGAGTCTGTTATTTCATAATCATACAGAATGGATACATAGCCATTCTTTCAATTTATTCCAACGCAGAAACATGCTTCCTAATGCATGAGAGCTTGTAGTTCTACATTTAAACACAGGCGGTGTGCCAATCGATGCAATTTGAAACTATACTAACAGATGATGCGCAGATCGATTTCCTGTAATTTCTGTTCTTCAGAAATGCCAACACACTGTTTTGGAGAATGAACTTTGGATTAGTTAACTGGCAGTTACTTTCACATTGAAAAACCCGGTGCTGGTTAGGACTGGCGATTATCTCCAACTGGCAGTTAGTTAACAGAAAGATTAACTGGACATTGAAAAATCAGCCCTAAAGATACAGTTATAACAATGGTTACAAATTATAACAAAAATAGGTGGTTTCGAATCGTTCTAAAGTGTTTGGGCATGAATGTTAAAAAATAAAGTAATGTGGGCGTGAATGTTAAAAAATAAAGTAATGACCTGAAAATTCATGTACAACAAAAAAAACCATGCAGGTGTGGATGTTCGGGCTAGGCATTCCAGGTTCTGGCCAAAGATCATAGACGATTTCATTCTATAACCTTTGGTCTTGAGACACAAGCCAGCTGTAAATTCCTAACTACTATAAGTCAAGAAATCAAGACCCTTTTTTTTTTTTTTATGTGTTGGACAAAACTTGTTTAATACACCTTACTTATGTGAGCAATGGATACATGGTGGTATTGCGGAACAAATGAAAATCACGGTGCACAGTCCCAACCGACACTGGTTGGAAACAAATGATGATCACTGCCCACGGATGGGAGCATCATAGGCAGAGAAAAATAATCGTTTAAATTACATTACAGACACCTTATTTCTTATCACTGACATCTTCTATGTTGAAAGTTTGAGTTCCGTATAGGATTTATAAGTAGAGGCACTGTGATTAAACTGTTTTACTATAAAGAGCGCACACTTTGTGTTGTTATAATAAACAATGACGTAGAAGTAAAATGATGATGAACTGGCTTGATGAAGATTTTTGAAAACTGTAGTTAATTAGACAAAGATTTGCAAAGATAGTTCTGTACTGTTTTCTCACTACCGGTAAAGATTGGTGAGCACTGCCTTACTGTGCCGAAAAAAGATCGATATGAACCCCTGTATTACTAGTGGTAAGGAATCACGAGAACTGTACTTCTTACCTGCAAGTCCGCTAGTATATTTTGACCAAAGGTGGATTGTCCTCCTCTCCCATTCAGTGACTGCACCAGCTTGAAATAATTGGGGTCAAGCGTGTAACTTTTCCTGTTTTCTGTTCTCCATGGCCAACCTGTAGCACCTGAAAACGTTCACTGAAGGAAAAACTGTTCTGCTTTTATTATGTAACACTGCAAATGTCAGCTATCGGCATCTTTATAACATGTATACCTTCATATTGAGATTATGTACAATAGAAAATGTGTCGCAGCTATCCAGTTCGATATTTGAAACTCAACCTTGTGTTTTTGTAACAAGAAATGTCAATTGTTGTAGCTTGGATACATACAAATCAAGTGTACTTTATGGAAATTAGTACATACGAGAGTTACAGCAAAAGTCATGACAACTATTTTTTTCCACAATAAAGAAAAGGCAAGAAATTTTAAAATATACAATTGGAAGGTCACCATATATGCTAAAGTTTAATGTATGAATTTTAACAACATAGTGATCTGTACATATCAGGATAGAGAAAAAGACAAAATAAGAAACATCAATCATTCATTACAAATGTTATCCTGAACGTGATATGACACTCACGGCTTAATACATGTTCCGTTAATTTTACATAATTATTTTATATTGATTACTATTATTATTATTTTGCATTTGTGAATCTTCGGTGTTTATAATTTTGATCTACTAATTGAGTTAATTGAGTGATGAAAAGATTATTACTAGGTTCATAATTTGTGAATATTTCTCTATTTTGTTAACAGCAAGTGTAAACACAGCCTAAAGTAATATTTCAAATGTTAATTTTCCGACCAGATGTCGAATTCGAAATATTAATCTGTGTTCTTTTGTTAAGAAAATGTTTGATTTGTATTGTCATAGATCTTGTTAACAACAATGGGAAGATCAAATTTGTTCTTTTTTTTTCTGTAATGCATTCAATAAGGTTGAAGTTACAATGAGCAATAATTTTGGTTTAGTCTTTATTAACAGAGATGAATCTTTACCCTTGTACAATTTTATTTTGGTTTTGCTGCAACTTTAAAAGAAGTTAAGTTTTGATATTGGGATTGTGCGGATAGACATTTATGGTTGATTAATATTTGGAAAACTCGCAACATGCGCTGTGCGAATTACATTATACTATGACAAGATGGTATATAAGTAGATGCAAAGCTCAGTCTGCACACATTCCATCAGTGTCGCCCTACGATAAACATCTCTAATATCTCTTGGGAATAAAGATAGATATAGTCGCCATGTAAATTCATACTTTGAAATTTATCATGATATGGGATAACAGGTTAGGATCGGCCGAAATCCTTTGAGGTTAATGACGCCTGAGTATTGAACATGCATTTGTCAATGTTGACCAATATGTTCTCATTCTTATGGATAAATGTTATAATTTCAAATAGTTTAATTTTATTTTGGCCTCCTTCAAAATTTATTCAACGTCGATTTACATGGGCAAGGAAGCTAACTTAGATATATGTAATGCAATGTCTTTCATTTTAATAGACAATGTCATCATTGACGTGTATCTTTATGCAAAGTTCAGCCTACTAATGTTTTCAAATCCCAAGTAACCGGTAGAGTTCGTAACTTTCATATGCATAAAGCTTGCCCATATGGAATTTAAGTCATGATGCATTTCGTCGCAATACTGTAGGAAGGGGCACGTATGTAAGTTTTTGTTTGTTATTGAATGGTAGCCCGTAAGCTTCGTCTTCCGAGACAAAGACAACAGGGTTCTCTTCCCTGGTACGGCTTCCTCCTGGCAACACACACATATGTAGCAACTTCCCGCACATACATTCGAAATTTCTCTTACGACATGCAGCAAATTAGGATTCTGGTTCATCGAATATAATATTCATAAATGGGAAATTCTGTATTTTAAATAAGGAAATTTCTGGACTGTAAATTATAACTGAATGTAATATACGATTGTATGTTTGGAAATAAAACAATCTTCTGGGCAAAACGGAAGTAAAAGATAGGTCAAAGTAACCTCCCTGAAGTTCACCACAAGTCAATGGTAGTCTGGGATTATTATATTCAGCAGCTGAGTGTGTTAAAGAAGTGAAATAATATAGATACGTAGATATATTGTGTCTATATAGCTAAGGACAACCCTCATATATGAATAAGTGCCGAGACGTCAGTTGCGTAGCGTCGTCGTCACGTTCACTCAGTATCTGTCGTGCGACTGAAGCGTTTGCATATTGCCTAGATGTCCGAGATTGTTTTATTATTTGATTGCCATTGCTGATTTGATATTTCCAGCTGTTGTTGCCAAGAAGTGGGACGAGTGGAATTACTGCTCCAATTTCCTACTTGTGCCATATATGACCGTTGCAAATGTTCCATGTCGGCAGTTGCTTCTCTTCCCCGAATGCTGCTGCCCACCTCGCAACAGTTCGGTGTGGTAGAGCATAATTTCCTAAAGCTTCTACAAGATTTGTCTGTGTTTCAATATCTTGGCAGCCACTGCCATCTAGTGGCTTCACAATACATTGTATATGACGGGGTTTCCACTGTATATTTTAAAATTTCTTGCCTGGCCCGCATTATCGTGGAAAAAAAATGTTGCCATGACTTTTGCTGTAACCCTCGCATAACACCAAATTACGTATAAATGCATAACGTACAAATGAGGTTTAATTAACACGTTATTAAATTATATTTTGCCAAGACCTACTGTAATTTATGTATAAAACAAAATTATGCAGAACTGAGTTACGTATAAAGCAGTCTCAACTGTACATATAGCATGATTGCTTCCATGGAAAACATTTTTTATACAGCATTTTTGCCACCTTTGTAGGACATCAGATTTATAATTGATACACCGTGATTGTCACAAGTGACTGAAAATCAGTAAAATGTGCAGCAAGACAATATAAATATATACATACTTACATAGCAGGCACCTCTCAAAAGAAAAACATAGTTAGTACTAGTTTACACAAAAACCTCTATAAGTAGGAATATCAAGTGCTAGTGCAGGTTAACACTTAGAACATGCCTATTAGCGCTGTTACAACACCACAATATAGTCTGGAAATTTATTTCAAAATTGCCTAGAAAACCTGGAGAAGTCTAAAAGCAAAAATGTTTTGCCTGTTGTACATAATACATATTGATAAAAATGCATTTGGTAGCACAATAACAAACCTCAAGCAATTACCATTGACATATGGGGGAAAGAAATAATCCTTTGCTCACTCCTATCATGTAAATTTATTATATTGAGATGTAAACTTGTGAAAAGTTCAACGTAAATTTATGTAACTAATGTAATTGAGCATGTCTTACCTTCATCCAGATCCCAAGGAAAGAACTACCTGCTTCCATCAAATGAGGAACAACACAACATGAATATGTTTTACAATGCAAATTGTGGTCTCTCTCTTGGAAAAATTGGTGCAGGAATAAATATATTCTTTGCCATTAATTTGAAGCACTGTTGCCCATACAACAATCATTTATGTAGATATACCTCCTAAGTATGCCATATTAATATAATATCAGTGAGCATATTTTAATGGAAAATTGCGATTTCAGGTGGACTTCGTGGACTCAGAGGTGCTCGTGGAGCAGGAAAACTTGGACAAAGAGGAGGACGGAATAATTGGAATAGCTCTTTCAGGTAGTGAATAAAATGTTTAGTGTTAGTAGTAATTTTTGTTGATCAGTATGATTTGCTACAGTATTACCTATTTCAGTACAGTTTCTTGACTGCAACGGTTACTTTCTCTGAGATATATTGCAAACAGGCTTTAGTTATAACATGTCTTGCACCACACGCACATTAGATCTACCATACTGTGTTTTATGAGGGTGTTCGGAAATGATTCACAATAATTTTTTTTGTACCTTATTTATTACGCAACATGTTTCAATATACATCAGATCTCTCAATATACTCCCCACCAAGGTCAATGTGCGATTGCCATCTTTCTAGTAACTTCATAATGGCATCACGGACCCATTCTTTGGCAGTAGTATGTCACTGTCCGGTAGAATTAACTTGAGACAAATGGCTGCTGGTGCCGCTGCAGGAGCAGGGACTACAGTTGAAACCTACTTTCAGTTTCAGTTCGGCTCGGAATGAAACATTGCGGTTCCCTTTCAGTTCTCGAACTGAAACTGGAATGAAACCGGAGTATATATGTCCGAACCAGAACTGGAATGATCTGATGTTTTACGTCCAGTTCGGCATGGAATGAAACCATTCGGTTCATTTACAGTTCTCGAACTGAAACTGGAATGGAACCGGAATATATATGTCCGAACCGTAACTGAAATGATCTGGGGTTTTAGTGTCAGTTCGGCCCAGAATGAAACCTTTCGGTTCACTTTCAGTTCTCGAACTGAAACTGGAATGAAACTGGAGTATATATGTCCGAACCACAACTGGAATGATCTGGGGTTTTAGTTTCAGTTCGGCCCGGAATGAAACCTTTCGATTCACTTTCAGTTCTCGAACTGAAACTGGAATGAAACCGGAGCATATCTATCCGAACCGTAACTAGAATGATTTGAGGTTGTACTTCAAGTTCAGCCCGGAATGAAACCCTTCTGTTCATTTTTAGTTCTCGAACTAAAATTGGAACGAAACCGGAGTATTATCTACCCGAACTGTAATTGGATGGTCTGAACTTTCACTTCCGGTTTGGCCCGGAATGAAAGTTTTCAGTTCTCGAACTTAAACCGTATCCAGACCCAAATGTTACGAATCTGGGCACATTTTGCTATGTTTGAGATCGAGAAAAATACTGAGTAACTTTTACATTTTCTTCGTTTAAGAACTGTATCTCACATTGTACTGACAATTGTACTTTTTTGTAATTATCTGTGAAATGAAAACTAAAAGTTTATATGAATCCGCCGTGTCACTTTTACCTCAGTTGATTCAGTTCAAAATGGCATCAAACAATGGGATGAAAATTAACTGTGAAAAAAGTTACGTATCTTCATTACAGTAACCAAATTGTAGTTAATCAAACATACATTTCTGAAAGTAGCGTATGACATCACAGTACAGTAACCAAATTGTAGTTAAACAAATACATTTATGAAAGTAGCGTATGTCATCACAGTACAGCAACCAAATTGTAGTTAATAAAACAGATACAATTCTATGTGAGCTGTGGCTAGCTTCATAAGTGTGTCCATTTTCACGCAAAACTACATCAATAAGATTAATACACATTAGATTTTCCTATGGCAGCAAATTTTCCAATTTATGGAAAATGGCATTTACTCTTTTGTATGTAATTACATAATTTTGTTTGGTTTTCTGAATTCCTGAAAATAGAAAATTAAAATAAAATAGTGTATGAACTGTTAATTTATGAAAAATGCAATAAGCATCTATCCTCGATGGATATTTTCACACCTACAAATAACCATGGATTAAAGAAAAAGCACTTAAAAATATGCTTCACAAACTTTGGTTGATTGTAAATGATACATGTCATAATTTTGTAGTACGAGTTCCTCCTCCTCGTATGTAACATAGTATTTGCACTTTAACATCTATTATTTAAATTTTGAATAAAAAAGGAAATTAGGTCATACATAAATCTTACAATGTTAATCTTTTAAATGTCTTTCCAAACGAGAATTATGAAAAACGACAGAAAACATGTGAGCATGAAAGACAATGACTATTCACCTTCCTCCTCGACGAACTCGTAAACACTACTGAAAGAATTTTCATCTTGGTTTAAGGCTGGCAAGTGCTGATCAGAACGCTTTTGTTATAAAGCATTCGTCCGCAAGACCATGAGATCATGAAGTGTTGGAGAGGAAAGGTTGTACCTCAAATCTGACATTACAAACTTCACACTTGAGAACAACCACTCCACACTTACCTGGGTGGCTGGTGCAGCCAAAACCACCGGTGTCGGGAAAATGCACCCGGGAAAAGTGCGCTCTCGCAATAAAAGTGGGAAAAATGCACCCTCCCAAGAGTAACCACAATGAAAAGTGGGAAAAATGTGCCTTGCACTTGCCTTCCCCAGTTACCCATTGAAAGAAAATGTATTGTGGTTTAAGCCGACAGTGTGTCGATCAAACGTCTTTCGTGACCGCAGAACCAATGACCACCACTCTTGGACAATGCCGATATGAGAATTGTTTCTTGAATTGCACTGCAGCTGTGGCGAAAAACACGATTCCAATGTGGATTTGATTAATATCTTGTATGAACAGGGTTATTTAAAGTACCTGGGTTTAAACAGTTTGATGGCATGGCAGTCGGGTAGGAGGCCACGTGATTGGTTGGGAACGGGAATGCAATGCGATGTAAGGCACTGTTGGAAAATACATACTTCCTGTTCCCTTCCTACAGGTGGTGACGCAATTGAAACTGGACCGGACGGACGTAGTGACTAGTGAGTCACCTACTGACTATTTGAATCAACAATGTTAATTTTTTATGTTGTAACAATATTACATCTATTTTGTTATAATTGAAATCTGGGCTATAAAATATGAAAAATGACACCAAACACAACCAAGATATACGAATTACAAACATATTGCCACTCAGAAGTAATAACTACGTATCCATATTATTATGTAGCGTATTGGAAGCAATGAGTTCGTGTTTGGTGTCATTTTTCACACTTATTTCATACAATTTTTAGGTATATAAAATATTGAGAATTCAGGGGGTACACAGAAATATTCAATTATGTCAAGGGGGACTCTCAGGCAAAAAAAATTGAGAAACACTGCCTTAATGGCATTTCGGATCTTATCTATTTCCAAATATTTGGATCTGGCAGCCCCCAAAATACCAAATTGTTCCCTATGAAGTTTTATTCTGAAACAAAACTTAAAACTGAAAGTACACGGAGGGTTATGGTGCACCAGAATGTAGCGAAACATTTCACTTCAGGTTCGAGTGCGAACTATAAGTCGAACTGGAGCATGTTTCAGTTCGAGTTCAAATTCGGTTCGCAGTCCCTGTGCAGGAGTACCAACCTACAGTGAACGCTTGACACTCACGCGAATCACGGGCATTCAGCTGACAACGGGAGATGGGAGATTTGAAAAATGTACATTGTGTAACGGAAACATCACTGTCTTAAGAGGATATGCTAAGAAAATTATAAGCATTATAAGTATTCTATCTTACGGAATAAATGGATAAACAGTTTAGTCTTTACCTTTAATCTGTAATTTGAAAACACCGAGCCTCTATGCACTGCCGCTTCGCTTGCTTCACCAGTCACTGCACGTGAGTCCGTTCAACAGTTGGTAACATTTCGCGTGCCCGAACATTAGAGTTTCCGTTGGCCCTTTACAGCGGGAGGTATCCCGCACTAGCCAATTCGAGCGCAGTTGCATCACTCACAGAGCAGCCATTTCTCTCAAGTTAGTTCTGCGGGACTGTAGTATCATTCCATCTGCCTACAAGTAGGTGTGCCCGCAGATTGCATGGTATTCTTACGACACCGCTATTGTAAATCATTTTCGAATATGCCTCGTATTTCTGCCACGGGTTGTTTTAACTCAATATTTCGATTGTTTGAGACTTCTTCAGGTGAGTAACAGTACACATGATATTGTGGTGTATCTGGTTGCAGGTTTGTTTTTCTCTTTCTTTTTACAAAAGGATCACAATGCACTTAGGGCTATGTGAAAGTGGCATGTCAGCCATGGGAGGGGCTGAGTAGCACCAAACAGCATTCATTCTCAGGCTCGTCTCTTATCTCTCACCCTTCATGTCATCATTGCTCATTGCTCCACTATGGTTTTTAACGTTTTATTAGAGTTCTTATTTTGCTTAATTTTTAATTTTCCTAAAATATGTCTGAATGTAGTATACCCTGCAACCAAGTACTCGAGGTTCTGATAGGTGGAGACAGCAATTATAAGCCTCCTTGGTACTTTATGACTTGTCTTTTCCATTTATGTGCAAAGTGCCATTTCACAACCTCAGCTGTCATAGTGTAGTAGTGATTTTAGTGCTAGGTGTGTTTTAATTGTACTTGATATGGATTAAGCTTTTTTAATTGTGGCATAGTTATATCAGTTCTTTGCACTTGATTTTAACACCAATCATATTTTTTTTTACCAATGGGGTACTGATTTTATGGATTTAAATTATTTTAACAGTTATTATGAACAGTTATCTCCATAGTATTTGGCTTAATACACTGACTCGGATTATTTCTTTTTGCAAAGGGTAGTGATGTAACGAAGCTGAATATTTACTGATGCTGATGTACTCACAGATAATTTTTGGAACTGATACCGATGCTAATATTTAACTGATTCCGATACATAAGATTATTCAACAGAAATGGAATGTTATTTTCAGCATGACAAAAATAAATATGCTATAAACATTTCTAATTGCTTATTAAATATATATACAGATATTTTCTCAGAGATTAAAATTAGTACACAAGCAATTCTTTGAAATGCAAGATGAATTCCTGTTCTTAATATTGGAAATTTAATGCTGGCAAATTCAACTTCAGTTTTGGAGGCACTTCTGGAAGTAACCTACTTCTTGTCTTAAAGCAAATCTGTCCAGCAACACTGAACACTTGTTCACTGAATGCTGATGGCAGCAGGTATGCCCAAGCATTTTCTTGCCACTTGCTTCAGGTTTGGATGCTCATTTTTTAATTTCTAATACAACAGTGGACCCTGGTCACGTTGAATAGTCTGTTCAGTAATGTACTGTTCTAATCCTGATTTTTAGGTAGGTTGATCCTCTGAATGAGAGTTTACAATAATTTTATCTTAAAAACTCCAGTGATGTAGATCCATTAACTTAATTTTCAATGAATCTTACAAAATTAAAATATAAAATTTATTAGAAGGTAAAACTCTAATGCCACCCTAGTATTATCGGTACCAGTGTAAATTTCGGATTTTTGCCGAGAACTCAATTTCTGCCGATATCATACATTGGTAATCAGGGGCTTCAGACTTTGCAAAATGCGCAAATCCTGAAAATGCATTGGTCAAGCTGCAATTTTTACTTTTTGATGGTGATTGATATTGGCCAATAAATACACAGTATCTGCTCAGCCTTAATGCAATCCATAATTTGATTATGATATTATGACATTATGATAGACTTATATAGTTACTTTCGACACGTAGCGTTGTATACATACATATTACCAGATTTTTTCTTATAATTATGTCTACATATGTGAAGTATGTTAATTGCAACAATACTGGTTCAGAGTTTGTCAACGTTTTGTTTAGCATTTTGTTTCAATCTCTGAGAAACTTGCTTTGTGTAAAACAAAGTTAATCAACATGATGATAGGAATTGGAATTTGCCTTACAATGATTTTGCATTCCACTTTACAAGTGTAAAAGAAGAGAAAATAAAAGAAAGACTCGCCATAAAATGTATTTATTTTTATAATAACCTAATTTAATTTTTTATATTTGGTTAGTCCACACTATTTTTAATAATTATTAAATAATTAAAATAATTATTACACACACCAACCACTGTGTATTCCAGTGAAACCTTGCTTCCATGTTCCCAAATTTTACATTTTCATGCTGTGGATTGTATGTATATATGATGATTTAGCATAAAGGATTTCCCGACACTCAGGTATTTTGACTTCTGCATGTTCAAAAAAAAAATTGTTAAAAACAGATTTGATCCTTCATATCATGGCCAGATTTTTTATTCTTGTTTACATTTTTTTATTTCATTAAGCTAATTGTGATTGTGTAAGATTATTACAATTGTTGTATCATGTTGAATTACACTTTAGTTTTTCACATACGAATAGATCAGTTACATCTCGGCAGATACATCCACTTTTTCAATATACTAGGTCGTTCAAGTCAATCGGGGACTTTTTTTTAAAAAAAATAGAAGAACAAATTTCAAAGTGTGGTAACTGGATTTATTTTTCCACATAACCTTCTGCTACAGTTATACACTTATCCCAGCGTTTAACTAACGCCTGGAATGCTTCCGCATAGAAGGATTTATCATTACGGCGGAACCATTGTAGGACAGCATTCTTCACTTCATCATCAGTGTTGAAATGTTTTCCTCCAAGGAATTCCTTCAGGGGTCCAAACAGGTGAAAATCACTTGGCGCTAAGTCAGGACTATAGGGGGGCGGTGTGGTAATATCTCCCAGCCGATTTCCTGGAATGTTTGTTGAGCAGTATGCGGTCGTGCATTGTCTTGCAAAAAGAGAACACCCTTTGTGATGAAACCCGGACGTTTCTTCCGTAAACTTTTATGCACATCACGCAGAACACGGCAGTAATACTCACTGTTGATAGTGACACCATGGGGTAAAAAATCAACGTGAATAATCCCCTGTTTATCCCAAAAGACACTTGCCATAACTTTACCAGCAGACGCAACTGTTCGAAATTTCTTGGGAGGTGGTGATTCCGTATGCTTCCACTGCATCAATGCTCTTTTGGATTCTGGAGTGAAATGGTGAACCCATGTTTCATCATATGTCATGATGCGATTCAGAAAATCCTGGCCTTCCATGGCATAGCGGTCCTTGAGTTCTCTGCAGACTTCAACTCTTCTGTGTCGGTCAAAAGCGGACAGCTGCTTTGGGACCCACCGTGCACTCACTTTTCGGAACAACAAATGATCATGAATTATTGTGTTCACTGTTCCTAACGACAGATTACACACCCTTGCAATTTCACGACAGGTTATGCGACGATTGTGCAGGATCAGCTGCTCCACGCGCTGAATGTTTCCAGGAATGATTGCCGTGGGCTGTGATCCACCACGACCGGGATCGTCAGTAATAGAGGTACGGCCATCTTTGAAGCGCTTACACCATTCAAATGTCTTACTGCGACAGAGTGTCTCGTCACCGTACTGAGCCTGAAGTCTTCTGTAAATTTCTGCAGGTTTTCTGTCCTCGTTCACTAAAAACTTCATCACAATATGCTGTTCCATGTAGACATTCACACTGTTGTCTGCCATCTTGAATAACGATCTATGCAGAAACGTGGGAAATGAGCGCCGCCTACCAGTAACAGCACACAGTTGCCAGTTCCTACTGCATACAAAACCTCCAGCCTAGGCGTCTATTTAAACCTGGGAAAAAAAGTCCCCGTTTGACTTGAACGGCCCACGTAGTAATATAGTGTCCCTTCAACTGAATACACTTTGTGTCAGGAGTGTAGCAGGCCCTCCTGGATCCAGTTTTTTTTATAAGTGTGAGGCACCCACGCCTCGACCTTGCAGATCTTTGAAGATGGCAAAATGATGGCCATGCAAGGTTTTCTTCAAAGCCCCGAATAGGTGATAGTCTGAGGGAAGGGGGGGGGCTATGTCAAAGGGGGTATGGTGGGTGTGGCAGTAAATGTAATCCCATGTTTGCAATGCTGGTGGTTATTTGATGATCAGTATGCCGATGTGCATTATTTTGTTGCAAAAGAGCACCTTTCACCCACTTCCCTGGCTGCTGATGTGGAGAGTGGCCACATATGCTGTGCTGTTAATCGAGGTTCCTGGTTAGAGCCAGTTGATGATGATGCCTTCAGTGTTCCAAAAGATTGTGGTCAGGTGCTTCCAGTCCATCATCTGGACCTCCGGCTGATGGTAATTGAGCCATGTGTCATCGCTGGACACAAGCCTGGACATAACGCTACAAAATCTATTCTCATGTACACATGCTTTTGTCTTCGTGCTGCAGTCAGGGCTTTGGGGACCTGCCTGCATGACACCTTCCCCATCTTTAGGTGCTTGTGCATGTCGTCTTGCAGGGTTATCCAGGCGAGTCCTGTAGCCGCCTCCATTTCTATGAACGTGATGCACCTGCTGTCCTGCATCACCATCTCCACTTGGGCAATATTGACTGCAGTTGTCAGTCACATTGCTTCCAGAACTGGTTCTCTTCTGTGTCGATGTGTGACCCTGTTTTCAGAACGGTTTTCTCTGCTGGTGCATGTTCTCCACACACTGGCAATTACCACCTGTGAATCTCTGCTGTACTCACCCCCTCTTTCCAAAGGAACCACATGATCCAGTGCTGTCCTTGCCGATCACTTTCCATGTTGTCCACTCACACACTGATAGTCATGCAGGAAATGAACTGTGGCTCATATTGATTGGCCTACTTCTGTCTAGTGCTGCCATCAGGTAAGGTACTAGCTATCATTGACAGCCATGCCAAGCCCAATGGCAGACCATGGGATGCTGGGCATTCGAAAGTGTAAATCATTATGATGTTCCTTCATAAATGAAATGGTCATAATTAATTCTCAATTAAACTACTCAAGTCTTGAATCCTAAGGACATTATAAGAAGTGAGTTAAAATTTACTATCACTGGTTGTGATTGTGCACATGTGAAACTGAAAAAGTAAAAAATTAGTGGAGGACATGCTTACACCCTACATGGCAAACTCCTGGACCTCTTCGGCTTTTTCTGATGTCTGCTTTAGTCCTGTGTATTTTACACCTACATGCTGAAAGGTTTATTATTCAGAGTAAGTTATTAACAATTGTCAACATGACTTAGCACAATTGTAGGAAGGTATGAGGGTCATTATTTATATTTTGAGCCTTGGCAACACTGATTGAAGTTAGGCGCGATTTGACGTTTGCATGGAATCGTCTGGCATTATTGACCATAACGTACTTCAAATGTTTTGTCAATAGCTTCATTTGTGTTGTTTATGTTGCCTTGGAGATTGCGCGACAACAATAAAATGGAATTAACTCGTGAACATTTTTGTGCGATGATTTTTTACGATTTTCGACGTGGATTATCAAGACAAGAGTGCATCGATCAACTTACTTCCACATTTGGCAATGAAGCCCCATCCTTTGCCACTGTGAAAGGCTGGTATAACGAATTTAATCGTGGCCGCCATTCGCTCACCGACGAGATTCGCGAAGGTACTCCCAAAATCAGTTGTTGTTCAAGAAAACATTGATGCTGTGCAAAACCTAATACTGCAAGATCGTCATGTAACATACTGTGAGATTGAGGCAACCATAGGCATTAGTTCCACCAGCATATATAAAATATTACATGATCACTTAGCTGTGAAAGGTATGTTCTCGTTGGATCCCACACAATTTGACAAAAACTCAAAAAGACGCTCGCGTCATTTGGTGTAAACAAATGCTCAATAAATACAATCGTGGTGCTTCAAAATACGTATATAAGATTGTAACAGATGACGAATCATGGGTATATGCATATGAGCCGGAACGTAAACAGCAGTCGACTGTATGGGTGTTTCAAGATGAACCCAATCCAACAAAAGTTGTTCGTGCTCGAAGAACATCGAAACAAATGGTCGCCTGTTTTTTTCGGGAAAACTGGTCATGTGGCAGCTGTGCCTTTAGAGGAACGTAGATCGGTCAACTCTGAATGGTACACAACAATTTGTTTGCCAGAGGTCTTCGGTCAAATACGGAAAACAAACAAATGCCGTCGGATCATTCTTCATCAAGACAATGCCAGCTGTCACACATCTCGTCTAACAACCGACTTTATGAACAGTCAAAAAATCGAATTGATGGGTCATCCGCCGTACAGTCCTGATTCGGCACCCAATGACGACTTCTTGTTCCCGAATGTCAAGAATAAATTGCGTGGACAACGATTTTCGTCGGCAAAAGACGCCGTTGATGCGTTCAAAAACCATATTATGGAGGTGTCTCAAGAAGATTGGAAAAACTGCTTTGACAAATGGTTCGAACGAATGCAAAAGTGTATTTGACCATAAAGGAGAATACTTCGAAAAACAATAAAGCAGTTTTCAATGCCAAATTCCTGTTTTTTCATTGTTAGGCTCAAAATATAAATAGTGACCCTCGTAACAGTGCTATTTTTTTTTAATTCACTTGTAGTGACCGTAGTGACTAGAAGATTTTGTTGTGAAAATTTGAGTTTTCGTCCTCGTTTGCTTTTGGGAAGTGGGGGGGACTATAAATGTCACCTCCGTTGAAAGGCTTTCCATTGGGAAGAAAAGCGAAATACCTCACCTTTCTATGGTAAATAGTTCTACAATTCTTTTGATGCATGACTTTACATTTTAAAAAATGCATGCCTGGAAACCTCTCGTCTGTAGAGGCTTAGAATCAGCCAGAACTTGTTGCATTGTGTGAACCTCACTCCTCCCTCTCATATTATTACCTGCCTTGCAAATGTGCAGGTGCAGTAAAAGAATTACTACTACTAAGTTGATTATAAAATAGTGTTAAAGGTGCAGCCCGCAGGATTTATAATTTGATTAATTAAATTTCCCCAGTTAGGAATTTAGTTTCACCAGACTATCTTGCACTGTGCAAAGTTTAACATAGAAATTTGTAACCTGTAGTAATATTTGGAATATTGCCACCGTAGTGTTATGCATTACTTAATAGGTTTTTTTCCAACAGGGGAAGGGGACGTGGTCTCAGGAGAGGTGGTCTTGCACGTGGTCAAGGAAGGGGAAGAGGAAGGGGCCAGGTGGGACAAGACAAGGTCCCCACGAGAGAAGAGTTGGATATGCAACTGGATGAGTACATGGCGAGCACAAAATCTACCTTGGACAGGGAATTGGATCAGTACATGAATCAGCCAACAGAAGAGAGTTGGGACTAGACATTTTTTTCCCTTCCCGAGATGAATGCTGATGATTGCCACAGGATTTTCATTTTATATTTTCCAAGTGTTTGCGTTTTTTTCTTTATTGTGGATTAACATCGGACAGATTTTTTTAAGACTGCTTCCTCAGAGAGAGTTGTATGTAGATGCACTGTTAACTATGTATTTGTTAAAGTGAACAAGAGAATGTCATAGTAAACTTCCATTAAAGAAGTTACCAGTTAATGTGCAAGGATTAATGTGAATGTGTGCATATGAGTATGCACACAGAGATACACACTTAACATGACTTGCATAACTTCATTTTGTATTGTGTACAGTTACAAGTGATTTCATATATTGTTGTTTTATGTGATAGTTGAGTGTCAGGATTCTAACTATTATAGTGTGTTGAGTCTCTGATACATTTATTGTATGAATTTTTATTTTTCAAACAAACTAGCAAGTTGTAAACGGTTCACCTTAAATAATGTAAGTAAAATATAATGATTCATTATATGTTGCACATAGCTCAAGGTGTATCAGCAGAAGTTCATGAGTATGTATGAAGATAAATATATATAAAAAAAATTAGGTTTAATACTTCTCCATTTTAATAAAAGTTTAGAAATAATTATGTACTAGTTTCAATTTTTTTGGTGTGGTTGGAGATCCACTGCAGGAAAAAACAGAAATTATAATACTTTTATGTTAAAAAAATTTGACTTTATTGATTGATCATCTGGGAAGTTTGTGAAAACCAGTTTTACGCTGATTGCAATTTGGAATTTCTGTAAAACCTGTGATAACATTAAATATACGTTGAAGTACTTCATTCTTACATTGTAAACTGATTGTCATTACACAATATGACTTAACTGTTTTCTAGTTTGGGGCATTCGACTGTCAATCATGCAACATTCTCGAGTCAAACCACAACCCTGCAACAACAAATGTACTTAGTTTATTGCAAAAGTTTGCCCTTATTGCTAGCTACTCCAGTCGGTGGCACTGGAACTCCATGGAAACCCCAAGGCTTGCTGGTTATAACATTTTTTTACGTTTACCACAGTATTTGAGATACATTGTTCACTACATCCACATTCACAGATGGTAGCACACACTGGACTCCACTAATACTGTCCGTTATTAACCAAAGTTCACTTGATGACACCTCAGCTCCTCAAACTGGTATCTACAAAAGGAGGGCAGGGAACATTCATTTATTCCTCACAGTGAAGTGCCTGGGGAGGAAAGGGACCTATTTTTTAGTTTTGGGCCATTGTACATATGGAATCCACATAGACCTTACTCGGATTAACACTGAATATAAATGTGTGCTAACGGAACATGCAATATACAATTATTACAAGGTTTGAAATGGAATAAATAAGCCTCGCAGTGCTTAATACCATTAGACATGTTGTAACACCTGAATATTATAAATACAACATTCACAAGCCACGCAGGATTTAACACTAAAAGTTCTTGTAACCACTGTTGGTGCATTACAATCAACTTACCTCTTGTGTGATTTGCAAACAATATCATGCTGAATTATAAGAATATAAAGGGTGCTCACTGCTTAGCTCATTCTACTCATTGCACACTTCATGGTGAGCAGAATATCATTGTAGTAGTGCCCAACTTGGTTTATTCCCACTGAGATACAAAAACAAAATTATATTTGGCTGAAATTATTAGTTGAATAGAGGATTAACCCGGGCAGTCAATTCATTGTTAAATCTAACTGCATCAAATATTGTTTCTTCTTTCTCCTTTTCATCTAACGACTTTTACAAACTCGTAGATACAAAATTTTAATTTTAGAAATCAACTAGTTCAGAGCGTACATAATGTACATTCTAAAACTCATTGGAAGAGATGGGAATTTATTTCATCAGTCATCAAACTTCAAAGAACAGTTTTCCAGATAATTTACCAGTTTTATGTATGTAGCTGCCATTGTTGATCAAAAGCTCAAGTGAGAAATGAGGATGGTTGGATTGTGAAACCTCTACACACTATAAGCCAGACCCTGTGGCCGAGTGGTTAGCACATCCTGCTGCGATGCCAAGGGTCCCGGGTTCAAATCCCGCTCGGGCTTGGTTTTGTGAATGTCTATTCATCAATTTCATCACTCATCCCCATCTTCACAAATTAGCCAAGAGGCACAAAACTCAAAGTAAAATAAACAATCAATCAATCTACTCACTATGTAAAACATGGAAAAAGTAGAGCAGTTATTATTGCTGCTGCTAATTTTCATGACCAAGTAATGTGCTACGAAATCCAGAAGACCCAGTTTGAACCCTGAGTGAGACATTGTGTTGTCTTGTCATCCAGTTCATCATTAACCCAAGAGGTAGAAAAGGGCATCACATACAGAAAGATAAAATGTAGTAGGCCAATCCTCTGAACTTTCCAATTATCTTCAAAATTGAAAGCAGGACAGGAAGTAGTTGGGCTAACGAAAGCAATTGGGTATGGATGTGAGACAAATAGGAAGACAATGCTATGAATGAAAAAATAAAATTATCAAAGTTGTAAATAATACTGAGCGCTCTGAAACACATTCAGTTCTTTTCTTCAATATTTTAACCCCTGTGGATGGCCGCAAAAGTAGTCACATTTTGTAAATCAATGGAAACAAATGGACTATTTTATGCACTGCCACTAGTTTCTGAAAAACTACCATCGTGTCGTAGAAAATGCCAGCGTTAAACATTTTCAAAGTACATGGCAGCTAATGGGTCCAATTATTGAAACTCGAAATATCATACCATTGACTAATTTAGGCATCACTGTTGCCAACCAATCTGTCAGATGTCTTAAAGTCCAATTTTATGGAAATTTTCGTGCAAGTCTGGTGAAGATGGATGATTGAGGCCTCGATAAAAGCAGTTTATAGATGAGATGAAATAGAAGAAAGCAATTTGGGATAAAGTGGTTGATTTGCTTCCATCTGGATGAGCTTGAAATATGACATTGTGCTGCAGGTGCAATGCAGAGTAGTGTAAGTGGCATCAGTGCTTGTGTCTCCTAGCGGGTTGGTTTCATTGTGCAAAGTCTAATGCTGCTGAAAGTAATGGATTTTGGAAGGCTACATTGTAGCAGTTTCCAATGCCATAGTTCGACAATGTGCAGAGTAGCCACACCTCGAGTATGTATTACTGGCAAAGCCCCATCCAAAACTGACAACACAGACCGGCGCTGCATGAAATTAGCAAATTGGCTGCTTCTGAGAATCCTCTTACACAGTATGGTTCAATGTGTCGCAACCAACTATCATCCGTGCCATTCCTAAGAAATTACATCTGAAAGTAGTACACAAAGTCCGTGTTCACGCTCTGAAGCTTAACCATTTCATGGAATGGAAAACCAACTGTAGGAAGTTGTATGAGCATCACCTGGCAGGAAATCAGAGAAGGTTTGTGGTCACCTTGGATGAAATGTGGATATATGCAATTGATTGTGGAGAGAATTTCGCTCGACCACCAAATAGTTGGCACAGACAATGCTTGATAGTGTAGAAAATTTAGAACTGCTTCACACGAGTGAATAACACTCGAACAAGCAAAACGAGCAGTATAGACTCGAAGCCGAGTAGGGCATATGTAATTTCTCCATGATAGTGGGCCCTGAAATATGGATCATGAATTGAAAAACAGTGAAATTGAAACCTAAGTGAACATATAGTCATCAACTCCATGTTAAAATGTAGTTTTGTCTATCTTACCAATACACAGTGATATATGAAAATGAATGGATGATAGTGGGCTGAAACAACCACGATTATTGTCACATTAAAATGGTATTCTATTGTATGCACTTGTGTGGGACAAGGTAACCTTTATTCAAGGTTATTAGAAGTATAGGTTGGGCCAATCCGTTGTTTACTCGTAATGACGAAACGACGGTAAGAGGTGAATTTATCCATGAAATGAATTCCAAATCTATGCGCTAGTGTTGCACTATGCAGATAGGAAACCATGCCAGAAACTGAACAAACGAAATCGAGTACACAAATGAGCATTTCCACCCATTTACATTTTGTGGCTTCAGACAAATTGAAAATAAATATAGATAGGTACTTATTGTTATGCGGGACAGAATATTTTTGATCGGAACGGGATTTTTTTTAAATCCCGACATTCGGGACGGGAAATATTCGCAATTTCTCGACTAGTCGGGAAATCTCAAATTCTCATTTTCACCTTAAGTGATTTTTCTTGCATTTCTGGAATGAAAACTAACAATTTCCGATAAGTTCCAGACACTTGCAATGTAGAAAACGTCAAGAATTAATACCGTTTTAAAATGACCATTCGGTATTTCCCGACTGCTCGGGATCCAGAAATTTAGGGAAGTCATTTGCTGAAGTCGTGATAGGGACGAAATTTTTCTTTCCTATCTCGGTCCCGACTTTCCGAGATACCGCACACCACTTGTTATTATTATTTATTTTAGTTCAGCACAAGATACATCTTCCAAGTACGTTGAACATAATATATACGTTATATACGTTTTTCAAAAGGATTCTTCGGTCACCGAGCTTTGGATTCGTGTGGAAACGCTAACATGAATCATGCTAATGCTAGAACCTGCAGTGCGCATTTCTGCCCAGAAGATTATGTACGTAATCTGAAAAGTCAACTTTTAGGTTTACATCGAAGAAAGGTCCTTAAGCAAGATAACTTCGACTCCTAATTATGAGCAGGAATGTAGGGAGTATAATCCTGGTAAATACTTCGCCTACCATTTCTTTGCCATTGGTGTACAATTCTCTCTCGCTTTTCCCCTACATATTCACATAAAGCAATACAAATACAAACTGCTAACTTTTCATTCCATTTTGGCTATTTATTAAACGGTACGTGTTTGTATTTATATTTGATAAATTTACTTTGCTCTTCCGGCCATTTAAGTCAATTGAGATGATGAAGAAGTGATAAAATAGATGAATGGCCAATCACAGTTCCCCTTACTTACAAGAGCGACCACAAGAAAAAGAACCTTCCTCCTCTTCCGTTCAACTCGGACTATAAGAGAGCATGCTCCACTCTCCCCCTCCCCTCCACACTGGAGTACGGTGCACAGGAGTCGCGAGTCTGCTCAGGTTTCTTTGCTTGTGGTTCCACTATAATAGTAATATAAAAATGTACACTCACCTCACTTAGTTCTCCGGCAGTTTGGTTCTTTATATATCACATTTGGAGAAGATACAATTTAATCTATAGGTGTACACTGTATATAACACACCTTATTACTGACTTCCTTGACCCTGGATGTACAAAGAAATGAGCATAATTTTGTCTTCGGTGAAGTTGTTGTACAGTGGGATCCATGAGTATTACCGTGCAAAATATCCATGGCCAATTTTCATTAATTTCTCTCTTACATCCTGTGTATTTTTAAGCGGTGGATTTTTATGTATGCTGGTGCAGATGTTTTAAACAGCTGGTTTTGAGTTTTCGTTTAATTCTTGAAGGTCTTATTGAGTCAAATAAAGTGCACGAACATGGTGATGAAAAATATGCACGGTAATACTAATGGATCCCACTGTACCTAAAAAAAAAAAAAAACTCAAATAATGAATTCGACAATGTAAATTGATGAGATTTAGTAAATCTTTTGATGAAGTGAACTAATTCTGAGTGGACTAATCGCAAAGGACATAATCAGCTCAGATCCTATTACTTCTTCATGGTATGTGACGTAAAGTTCCCGCCCAACCGTTTTACGGCGTTAGTGGTTATCGCATCTCCTTTTCCATAGCCTGTAGTACACATCCTCATCTAGACATTGTTCTTGTTCTGGTGTTTAATATCTGCATACTGCAACACTGTCGTTTCGTCATTTCACGTGACTTCACATTGAAGTGATGCATTCACTTGGCCGGTCACACGTCATCGCACGCAAAAACTTCAACCGTTACCATGGTTTTGGGCCAGGGCTGACCTTTATTGTTGGAGACTTGAACAGTATGAGCGATCGAAAGTGGTACCATGCAGTACTCTAGTGGAAAGATTTGTGCAGTAACATACGGAAGTGACGATGCAAAAGGATGAAACAATTTCATTTGTCAGTGCACTGAAAGTTTTTATGATTGTGGCTGGATTTTTTTTTTCGTTAAAGAGGGAAATAAAATATATGTTGCATGGAAAAATGTGAAAATCAACTCTCTATGATCAGGAACATGTGTTGACTGATACAGGAAGGAAATCCCCCACGTATGGACAGGACACTACACTATGTGTATGGAATACACAACGATGAGGCATTCAGTCACAGTCAAAATGCTGGCATACTGCAGATGGATGGAAGCTGACACCAGGATTCATGCAATTTCTTTCAATCACATGCCAGTGAATAGTCCCAATGCCAGTCTAATGAACTATGATGCATTTGGACTTCTGAAATCTTCACTTTCTTCACGTAAGGTGTATACAGTAACCGGCCTATGGAAAGCTTCTGAACAGGGGTTGGATAACATATGCATGGTACAACTGCAAAGAAGTCTTCTCTAATGGAAACTGCCATGTCAGGAAATAGTCCAAAGTGCTGACCTTCACATCGAACACAACTGGTGGTGGATGGCAGAACTGTCATAGGTGTGTGAAGAATTTAATTCGTCCAGATGGAAGCGAATCAACCTCTTGATCTCATCAGAGGAGTACAAAGACATGAATCTAAAATCAATGTCGAAGGATTAGACCTCAAGGAGAAATTGAATTTTGGTAAGTTTAAAAACTTATTGTTCATTATTTCTTATCTGGCCTAGTAATGAAGACATTTACTAATTTTATTTGGACCAGACTTGTCCCTGTCGTCTCTTAGCTTTTCACGGAGGTTATGAAATCACCATCTTCTTTTCCATCGTTTTCTCTGCAAGTCGGTGACACAAAGTAAACCCCGCACGGATCCATATTCAGCTTTATGCGAAAAGAGATGGGATGGCAGCACTGTTACCAATTCATTACCCCCACTACTAATTTTTCTTATAAATGGCAAATGCTACATAATGTCCCTTTAAACTTCCCTTCCTTCATCCCCATCTTTTTCACTTATTGTTATCCTTTTTAAAGTTTTTCTCGTACACTTGGCATTCTCTCTATACAAGTCTTGTAGAAAAGCTTTCAGATTTCTTTCTACATCTTCTAACCATCCCCTATTATTATATTTCACAATATAAACTGCATTGACGTTCTATTTCCACCTTTTATCAGTAATTTTCAGAACTTTTTTTTATTATTATTATGCCTCATATTGATACTACGAACCGTCACAAAATTGTTCATTTTTAACCTAAATATATTCAACAATCCAACTTTTGCCATTGAAAGTATGGTGCTGATCACTTCACTGGCCGAGATCAGGAATGTGTGGTTTACGACCTCTGTGGCATGGTTAGTACAGCATGCTACAATGGCAGGGATCACAGGTTCGAATCCCCACCAGGGCATGGATGTTCTTTGTGTGTGAATCAATTTCATCATATCTTAACTCATCCTCATCTCCGTGATTAGTCAAAAGTGACAGAAAAGCTAAGTAAAATAAATCAATCATTAGTGGCACATATTTTTGGTAAATAAAAGAGTAAAATTTCGGTACAAGAACAAAGCCAATTTCGGGTTCAAAAGCGGTAAATAAAATAAAATTTTGGTGTTATAGCGGTGAAAAAATCTGTATATAAAATGAGATTTTGGTTTGAAAATTGTGAATATAATCCTAAATTTGATTTAAAAACTACACTTATTACACAAAATAAACATATCCCTTCTAATAATACATTTATGTAGTTAACAGAGTATTAAGTTTAATCCTGCATAAAAAGTCCATTTATGCTTCTCAAATATTTACAGCAAAATGAATTAATTTTCCGTGAATTGCATAACTTGCAGAATAATTCAAACTTCAGAAAGGGTCGTGTCGGTAAATAAACACTAAATTTCGTTTTTAAGAGTTTATTTCTCATTTTCAGTTCATTTCGTGACAAAACAGGGTAGGAAAATGCACCTCACACCTTTATGAAACATGAAAAATGAACATTACAGTGTGTTATTCATATTTCGTGTTTTCGTCAAAAAGGAAATATGCATGCCTCCATCAATCATACAAACGTCATAAAGCTAACAATTTTTCTTCATGTATTTTTTTGTTTTTATTTTTGGACGCTAAAAAAGAATCTTCGCGTTAGGCTGTATTTCCATGAATTCCAATTATCCCATGGTGCAGCAGCCTGTGAGGGCCAGGGCCTGTCTCAGCAGACGTGGGCGATCATCCAGTTACAGGGTGACAAGGGTCAGCACAGCACAACGAACCCTCAGTCGTAAGTTTCCACGGCACGGTTGCACCACTCATTCGTAGCTCCCAATTTCCTCACGGTGGTGGGTGGCCACCGGTCCCATACGCTTTAGGAAATATCAGGAGAAAATTTGTTAGCCCTCTCCTCGCAGGAGATAAAACCAGCGCGTGCCCGAGCCCATAACCTGGCATCTTGGACCACGCGGCCACAGTACGGAACGCGAATTCTAATTGGGGTAGCTAAAGCCCTACCGGCTGAAGACTTTTTGCCTCCAGTTGTGGGAGTTCCAAGTGGGGGACAGCGGTGTTGCTACACGCCTGATTTTTGTCCAGTCGTACAGGACACCTTTTGCTGTCGACATGCACCCTTCGCTAGCATTTCAGGGAGAGGCAGGGCATCGGAGACCCATTCGCTTGCTACGCTGCGAATCTTTGCCTTGTTGAGGTTACCACCTATTTCGAAAACGAAAAATTTGGCAACGCTGAATACCGTGAGAATTTCCCCTCAGCACGGCCAATGGGCCAATCAGGTTGGTTCAGCGGTTCATGTGATCCTCCCTGGCTTTCGATGGAAAATAAGTTTGAAGTTTGTTCTTCCGCCGAACAGGCTTTACATATTATTTCGTTGACTCGGGAAGGTCTCAAAATTTGCTCCTGTCTGTAACATAGATGAATTACCTTACAATTTGGCACATACAAGAGATGTACTATGCACAAATTTTAGCGAAAAATTCGAACTCGAACCCGGGTCTGAGACATGCCCTTTCATTACTCTACCAAAGTTTATTTTTTCTTAAAGGAAAGCCCATAAGCGGCAGCTCCTCCCCGTCACTCTCTTTCTCAAATATCACTTTTTTTATGCGATTCTCTACGTCATTTCTTTCAGGACAGACAACACAATCATCTATGTCTGAACCGGAATTCGAACCCGGGACCCCTGGCGTCGTAGCACGATGAACTAACCACTCCTCCACAGGTCTACACTGAGCTACCGAGCCAACCCTGGCTTCGCCTTATGTTTTACCTTTGTGGACATAGGTATTTCTGCCAGACTGTCGACCTCCGTGACGGAGTGGTTAGCACAACGCGCTAGGACGCCAAGGGTAAGACATGGACGTTGTGTTTGTCCAGGAATTGATATATATGTGAGAATTTAGAAAAATGTGAAAAACGGGGGATACTACCACTTTAGGGTATTCCTTTTAATATTAATAATAATAATAAAGTTGTCATGGCAGTGTGTTACGCCGCCAGGGGTCCCGGGTTTGAATCCCGGTTAAGACATGGATGTTTGTGTTTGTCCGTAATGAGAAAATGGATAATTTAGTAAAATTGACAAATATGAAAAGCTGAGAAAAAGTGAATAGCTTAGGGGTATTCCTTAAAAAAAAAAGTTGATAGAGCAATGACACGATATGCCATAGACCCGGGTTCGAGTCCTTGTCGCGCATGCATTTTTCGCTAAAATTCCTACATAATGTAGACGACGTTGATTATTGTCAATGTGTGTGTGTCTGAATGTATATGTTCATCAGGGTGAGAATGAACGTGGGGATATCAGAGAATCCCCCTTCCAATATCCGACCGGTTGCCGACAGACTTTCGATCTCGTCATATAAGTTCCCTGTTTCGAGTCCCCTTCTCCACAAGGCAGTGGTTTCCCTCTTCTCCCAAGAGGGTGGGTTGCCTCTTCCGCCATCTCTGCCGTTCCGAAGGTCTCCTTCTCCGCCACAGATGTCGTTGAGGTCTTCACCGTAACCCTGGCAAGGGGCCCTTACAAGGTGCTACCATCCGGAGCCAGATGGACCAAGGTTTTTTATAGAGGTATTACTCCTCTAGGTTCCTCAGCCGTTGAGATGACCATCCATCTTCTTCCACCTTTGGAGCCGTTGACTGTCCCAAGCCTTGAAGATTCAGAGCTAAAACAAGTTTTAAGTATCTAGGTGTTACAATCAATAGTAATGGAAAAATAGATGAAGAAATAAACACTCGAATAAAGAATACAAACAGATTATATTATGCCATAAACAAAGGATTTTTAGGGAAAAAGGAAATAAGCCAAAAAACAAAAATGATTGTGTACAAATCAACTTATGTACCAACATTGATATATGGAAGTGAATCCTGGATAATTAATGAAAAACAAAAACAAAACTTGCAAACAGTAGAAATGAAATATTTGAGGAGAACAGTGGGAAAGACCAGAAGGGACAAAATCAGAAATCAAACAATCAGAATAACATTAAACACAAAACCAATATATCAGGATGTGGAGCAAGCACAACTCAGATGGTTTGGACACCTCAGCAGAATGCCTGAACATCGAATACCTAAACAGGTATGGGAAGCAAGAATGGGAGGATTGGGTGTAAAGAGACCGAAAGGAAGACCACGTAGGACATGGAATGAGGGAATGAAGGATATCCTGAGCAGGAGGAACATCTCGTGGAGTGAAGGAAGGAAGTTGGCAAAAGATCGTGACAGATGGCGAGCTCTCTACAAAACCTCGACACCAATCGGTAGAAGAGGATCGGAATAAGTAAATAAGTAAGTAAGTAAGTTTCGAGTCCCGGCCTCAGCATAGGTCAGTGCCTTCACCATGACGTTGTCTGTGTGAGGATTTTGCCCCAGCCATAATATTTTCTGCGCTATGCGGGCGGCATTACAATTATGCATTCAGTACAAAACGTACTTATAATGTTTATTGTAAAAAGCAGACAAAATCTTGGAAAATCCACGTTGTGTGTGGCTGGCTGATGTTTATTGAAAAAAGTATTCATTTTACATCAAAACAACTCATGAATGTACGCTTAACACATATCGAATATTATCGTACTTCGATAAGTAAGTAACGATAGTAAATTCAGCCCAAAATAATTACTCGCAAAAACTGAAACTTTCGCTTGGCCTGAGCAAACTTATTATGTGTGTTTAGCCGTTCCGTTTGCCTGTCCTCAGTGGGGGTCTGTGTTCAAAACGGAAATGTTTGTTAATCTTTACTGAGAGGTACTATTGCGCATTTTTTTTTTTTTTATTAACTTAAGACTCGAAAATGCTCATTCTGCAGACCCCACAGTCAGGGGTAAATCGAGGAACATCAAACAACTATCTATGACAGAAATATTAGTTTTTGCATATTTCGCATTTTATTTTGAAATAATTTTGTTGAAGGAAGGTTCGCAAAGCCGCAGTTCTATTTTAGATCATCCTGCTGCACTTGTGCTTTTAGTAAAAGCCTGTGATTTATATTAACAATTCTTGACATCAGAGGGGACCACTCCGCGACTTACACGTTACCTTGTCTTGACATAAGAAAAGATATGGGAACTCAAAAACGTTAAATTTTGTGAGCTGGTGTGTTAAAGAATAATACACAATAATTCCTACGACTTTACTTTTATTTTCATACTTTTTATTAATAATTTACTTTTTTTAGATGATTTCACACTTTTCGACATGATTATTAAAATGATCAATACGTTTTATATATAAACTTATCGAGAAGAATAGTTATTAGAGGAAAAGGTCTAAATATGGGCCCCCTTTTTTATTTTGTCATTTTCGGAGGAAAGAATTAATATATCAAGCACCTGCCTTTAATATACATATCTATGAAATATATACTTAAATGTAATAGCATGCTAAAAGTATAGAAGGTCTCCATTTTTTTTAAAAAAAAAAGGAATTTCCAGAAACTGGTAAAATGATGTATTTCAAAATGGTGGTCTAAATATGGGCTACCATTAGCAATTTCACAAAAAGCAATTAAAATTTAAAGAAACAGTCATTTATCACTAAAACATTATAAAATTCACATTTATGAATAATCTGTTGTTTTGAAAATCACGCAGAATGGGGAAAAAATCGAAATTAAGAAAAATATCCAAATATTTGTTGAAAATGTGATTGATCTCAACATGAACGAACAATTGAAATAACATAAAAGATCAAAAGTAAACAATGAAATATATTCATTTTTCATGTAGCAAGATGGAAAATGTTCCATGTAGATGACAGTGTCAGTCTATAATTTGCAGAAATCGCAAATATACAGATCTTTGTCCACCCCCTGCACACTCGTTGTGTACCCACAAAAAACAGGATTGACACATCACCCACAATTCATTAGGACGGTATTCAGAAAATTTTTCACTGCACAACATGTATTCGGCATCATTATCTTGTGGCTGTATTACTCCGAAAGAAACGTCAATATCACTTTCGTCACTTTCAATCAACTACATCCTAGTGACGGCCTCTTCTTCATATTTATCTGAATCGCTGCTGTCCGCATCTTCCTTGAGTTTCGTCTTTCGTGCTGCAAGGTTTGATGAACCCTGTTTGCAGAGGATTCCTTTTGCTTTCTTCTTTTCTTGGTCTTCTACCAATGACTTTCGTTTCCCTTCTCCAAAATCCAAGTTCCTCTTTCCCTTTCGTGGTTTACTTGCCGACTTCTCCATCGATGCAGAAAGAGCATCCTTGTAGAGAGATCCCGTAACAACAGAACCCATCGCAACCTTCGGACCTCGATTACTCGCTTTCTTTGTGATTGATGGAACAGGGCTAATGAGATCTCTTGACATTCCTTGATGATTGGTCTCATCCTGCATGCAATGTGGCACAGAATCTAGCGAGCCTTCTGGCTGTGTTCGACCTCGCTGGGTTGATCCACTTGGTCCAGGGATTGCATCGGGTGACATCTCAGCTGATGAGCACGTCTTGTCAGATTCCCTTTGAGCTTCAATGAAGTTCACCTCGGAGAAGATATTTTTATTCATAGGGTAGATTCCTGTTGTTCTAAATCCATTTACTGCTACTTCAGCGGTTTGGACCTTCAAATAAGCTTTTCCAAAAAGCTCCACCATGTCGTAGAGAGTGACAGGTTTCTGATTGTGACGTATCCACATCCGCACTTCCTCGCTATAGAACACCTTCAAGGGTCCCATGAAAGTTTTATCTAGCGGTTGAAGCTTGTGCGTTGAGTGCGGAGGCAGAGAAATTATGGTTGTGTGGTTAGCTCTGGCAATGTCAATGACTTCCATATTCCTAACATGGGTATAGTGTCCATCCAATATAAGGAGCACGGGGGAGTTTGCTATAGGGGCCACTTTTTCGATGAAATGGTTAAGCCATTTCGTAAAAATGTTCACTTGAATCCACCCAGATGGATGTGCGAAACCAATAGATCCCGGTGGAGCACCTCGCATGAGCCGTTCGGACATGTTCTTCCTTGAAAACACGATTGTTGGGGGGACAAAAACTTCACTAGCACTCATGCAAACAATGATTGTGACTGTAGCCCCCCTTTTTGCTGATGTGGATGCAGCGATTTGCCTCTTTCCTCTCCTTCCGATGACTTAAGGTACTTTACTTTGCACTATCGTGAGACCTGTCTTGTCGACATTAAAAATTCTGTCGGGAAGGAATTTGAACCTTTCGTAAGCTTCATCAAGAAGTTGAAAAAATTCTGGACGTTTTCTTTGTTAAATCCTAGAGCTCTGGAAAATGAGGTGCCACTCGGTTTTCGCATAGGCAAGACATCGCTGTGACGACGAAGAAAGAGATCTGCCCATGTTCTTCCTGCCTTAGCTGACCGGAAAGGATGGGGTATGTTGTTCTTTTCTGCAACTTGATAGGCAATTCTCTTCAGATCGCCAATTGTAAAACCAAAAAATCTTTGTTCCGTAAAAAGCAAATATAACACAAGCAACTTCTCCAGTTCTTCCCCTAAGATTGTCTTTCTTCCTAACTTTATTTTTGATCCTTCAGCCGGCGTTAATGAATTATTCTTGCTAAGTCTTTGCGTCTTTGCAACGTAGAACGAGGAACTTTATGAACAACGGCCGCTTTATCACAACTCATTTTCTTCGATCTTACGTCTGCTATGGCACTAGCCATATCATCTTGATTCCATACCTTTCGTTTTCCGTTCCTTTCGTAGCATGGCTTTGTGCTGGGCATTCTAAATCAAAAATAAACATTTATTAGTTCTTTGTATAAGTATTACTAATATGTGATCTAAATATGGGCTCATAGCCCATATTTAGACCTTATGCCATAGCTCATATTTAGACCATCACGCCATTTTCTTCTTCAATTTATTTTCGCTCTCTGTGGTACATATTTCACAAACAAATCATGGCATTATAAAAGCCCACATTTGTTTTATGCACCGCTAATATCATAACCTATACAAAGCAGATGAGAATTCAGAAAACGTTGAGTTAAAACATACCTGCAAAAGGTTTTCCGAGGTCGCAAATCTATAACAGCGTCCAAGGCCGAAACGAACCATCACTTGCGAAATGGCGCCGCAACCTTTGTACTTGACAGATAACCAGTTCCCATAGCCTCCACCAGGCTGCAGTACTCCGGAGCACTGATAACTCCAAAACCCATATTTAAACCTTCGCCCATATTTAGACCTTCTCATCTAATAAGAAAAACATGTTCTGCTTCACGTCTCATAACCTCTAGGGCGTTCGTACAGAAATTAAAATTTTGAAAGTGTTGTAATAAAGATAAGAATAGGATGAAAGTGCAAGGCGGAGATGTCTGCTCAATACAAAGAAAACATACATTAATATTAAATTACTCGAGAGGCCATACTGTATAATAATAAATATCGTGTACATAGACAATAATTTTTCTGGATTATTTGGGGAGTTTCTCAGATAGATTCCGACACCCGACGTTGAATTACACATACTCGCAAGCAGAAAATAACGTAAAACGTAATGTAAAATCATTGTTAATGTACGGTAGCTAGGAACAGGCCCGCACCCAGGGGAGGGGTCATGGGGGACATGCACCTCCCTTGAAAGATGAAATATTTTAATGTGAACAAAACCTATGAAAATAATATTTTATTTATTTATTTATTTGTTACATTTTGCAAGAATTTCCATTTCATCCTTGCATAGATGAATGGGTTTGTTGTGGAGAGATGCAGGCTCCAGAATTCTGCAGTCTGCAGTCAGGGATGTCGGAACTTATTTCGGACTTGGAGGGCAAGTTCTTAAATCCACCAACATTTTTTTTTCTAAATCTCTTTTCACACACATACACACACACATATCTTAGATCCAAGTCTGTACAATCACACCCCCCTTACAAAAAGTTTTCTAATTATCACGGATCGAGGTGGCAGAAAAGAGTTCAAGGTTTAGTTCTTACGTAGAATTGCACAAACAAGCGGTGATAAATACATTAACCAGCCAGCCTTTGCATCGCTGGTTTACGGGGTCCTTATAAAATATACTGTTCTGATTTCAACACGTTCATCGGAAGTGAGTTCCGTACCAAGATAAGACCGATAAAACTTTCTTAGAATCTCCATACCATTGCTTAAAGCTGAAGCTGAGGAGACACTCAGCACACGTAAGAACAACACATAATCCCACAGAAGATTATACTGGCTACGGGTCCAGGCGCCAGAGCCCTGATGGGAAAAGTACAGTAGAACCAAAGCAACGCAGTCCCGCGAGTCCTGTGCATCGTACTCCCGCGTAGAGGGGAGGGGCAGAGTGAAGCATGCTTTGACAACTCATCAGTAAAACTTTTCTCAGATAAAGAGTACAATTAAGAAAGTCCTCTTTTCAACTGCGGCTAGAAGATCACTTGCTTGGGATGCTTCACTTGGACAGCTCTGCTTAATTAACAAGGTTGAAAAAATTTAACAAAAACATGAAGTGAATCATGTTTTTCTAGAAATCGATTTACACACATTGACAATAGTTTTTTTTAATTTCTGGTACATAATGCAATGTATTTCTTTTTAGTATTTCACCTCTGCATATATACTCGTATTGTTAAAAAAAAAACACACATCAACTTCACTTACTGTACCAAAACAGTTTTTTTAAAAACAAAACTTATTGGATGTTATTTTCAGAATCCACAAAAAAAAATTAAGGAATTTTGGGGGTCCGAACCCTGGACCCACAACCTGGATACGTCATTGCGAGGGGTTAGGGCTTGAGTGTCCCCTTACCCCACATGTGTAGCTACTATGTATCCACCGACTCCCAAACTTTTTATGTGCAGAGCCAGTAACTATTTGAGCGATTGACTGCAGGATATTGCACCATACTTACGCTAAATATATTGCATAATGTACTAATTATTTTTTATTATGAACAAAGACAAGCCAGATGTGGAACGCGGGCAGTAGTTTGGGTGGCCGTGAACTAATTAATTGAAACAATGTAAGGGACATTGTAGCTGGTAAACATTTCATGTTGTAACACACACTAGTATATGTGCAACGGGGAACAAAAATCTCGGGATCGCAGATTCAAACCTAGTAACCAGCCATCCTATCACATTTTCTACAGTTCTCATTTCTGTAAGGTTAGTGCTGATGTTGCACCTAATAGACAGGAATATTTCTCTCCTGTTTTATTGTCGGTTTTTCAACAGTGAAAACTCCAGTAGTAAATAACCTGGTAGTGAACTTTTGTCTGTAAAAGAGAAATTTGCATATTATATGTGAGAATATGGGCTACGTAAAATTTGAATCTCCACCCTCAAAACAGTTTCGCTCGTCTCCTATCACCTTCTCACTCGTATTGGGGACTTACTCCTTTTAATCTAACTTTATAAAGATGTGACGTTAGGGATAACTTCTCAAAACTGTCATGAATTTTCAAGAATGTCACTTACTATTGTCAATTATAATCAACTTTATATGTTATTTCGAGCGGGATACATAGGTCCGAAGCACTGAAATTGTCCCCTCTCCCTAGGAATCGAACCCTGTCCCTTTAATGATAAGACGACTGCATTAGCCACTACGCTATCATCGGTTAACAGCCAGTTTTTGTAATGTTAAGTTATTCTCGTAATCGTAAGTAAATGATAGCAAAAAAAGTTAAAATATCATACAAGCCATTAAAAATATTTTTTAATGCTC
This sequence comes from Lepisma saccharinum, assembly GCF_977018435.1. Classification (NCBI taxonomy): domain Eukaryota; kingdom Metazoa; phylum Arthropoda; class Insecta; order Zygentoma; family Lepismatidae; genus Lepisma; species Lepisma saccharinum. The sequence continues at coordinate 172,568,814 of NC_139229.1, forward strand.
CTTAGAACAATTGATGTTTTCAGAATTTAAAATAGCGAAATGATTCTTGGAAAGACAGACAAAGAAAATATTACCCCCACCTTCCTGGCTGGCCCATACAATATACTCAGAGCCTGTAACCAAAATATTTTCAGAAGTCTGAAAAAATCAAAGATTTTTGTTCCTTAGTCTGAAGTACAGTGTTCTATACAATCGCAATTTTCTGCTATTACGTAAGAGCAATAAGCAGGCAGAACAAACCAAGAAAAATGTGAGGTTCTAAATTGGCGTTTCTTTTCATGGTTAAACGTTCATTATAGTATTTGATTTTGACGTGCTGTGGTGAATTTACATTGCTTCATGTAAATTAATATTACCACGTCCTGATTTTATAATTAAATTAATAGTGCATATGAGCAATTTTTGAAATGTTTGAACACGAATTTTATTTAGTAGGTACTTGTTTAAAATATAATTTCTATAATTTGGGATATTTTTAAGTGTGTCAAAAGAATCAATGTAGTTATGAAGAAAAGTTCGATTAGTTGCTTCATTGGAACAACCAGGGACATATAAACCCACAATAAACTGTGCACAATCAATTATTTTTATCTGCCACGGGGCACCCTGTTACGGGTACGTCTCTTGTGCATGAAAAACTAAGCAACAAAACAACACAGAATCGCTCACCGTGACACACCTGTCACCCTAATTAAACCATTACATGAATTATAAGACGGTCAGGATAAGTGCCTACAAGACACACATGGATATCAAATGTTATTAACTTTCATATTGATTGTTATGCACTTCGGTATTAACTTTGCTATCAATTGTTATTAACTTCTATTAACTTAGGACGTTGTTCCGGACGATCGACACAGGTGGACGTGTCTGGTGTTATTCTCACTTAACCACACGTATGTGCACGGATGCGTTGACGGCGAGGGGGAAACGACCCCCTGGGTCTACTTTGCTCTACTCCATGGCTTTAAACACTCACTCGAGTCAAAAGACAAATCCAGACCCCAGGTCTGATCGCGACTCTGAGCTAGGTCGCGCGTAGCTCACACTCGGGTGTCGATTCTAGGCAAAACTGTGTTCTCGGTATTCCGAATCATCTCTTTTATTCCAAATTTGAACGTGGTGACGCTCTAGCCTCTGCGTTTAGGTGCCTGTTTATTGTTTTTGGTGCTTTGACCGTTGTCCTCCTATCCTGGTCATTGCTCAGGCCGTTCCTTGACCTCTGCTAGCAACCCTTCGTGCAGAGATTAGTCCACCTCGTCCGGTATTGTGTCGGGCACGTTCAGCGAGGGCTATCTCAACAGGGTACCGTCTTCCATTGTATCCAGCGATGGATCTTTAATAATTTATTACTCCCGTCCGGGAACTTTTCTAACGTTGGAAGCGGCCCCGGCGCCCACCCAGCGTCGAATGACATGGGTACCTGGGAGGAAACCCTGGGGGGTAAAGGCGGTCAGGGGCGTGATGCTGATCACATCACCCCCACTCATGACCGGATCAAGAAAGTGTGGGGTGTTACCCCCACACCCCCTATACGCCTTCATGGCATGGTGCTAAGCAGAGGGGAGCACTTTACCTTTTTTTATTAGTTCTGTTCTGATTAGGCTGAAATTCTGGAATCTGTACTTTCATGATGTGGTCTTACGCTGGTTAAAATCTCATCCAATTCGGTCCATTGGTTTAGAACTTCCTCTTTTCCTGCTATTCTCCATATGGATGCATGTAAATCCGGATTCGGGCGAAAAACGGTGGTTGAGCAAGCTAGCGTTGACTAAGGCAGTCGCTAGACACCTTTTTCGCGACGGATTTTAATATTACCAATTGTAATAAATTCTTAATAACGGGCAATTAGATCAATTACCTGTTATTCAATATTTGACCGTTATAACCCTGTAGCGCTGGGCCTCGGGAGAGTGCCCGAGTTGCCTCTCGCCGTGTCGGCTCTGCCCCCGCGCCCCCATCCCCCAAGAAAAGCCAGCGTGAGACGAAATGTGGTGCGATGTGTTACCGTGCAGCAAGAATAATTTTATTCTACTGCTTACCTCCAAAAATACGTCTTTTCTCTTCCCCTGCATCCACATTTTCAGAAAAAAAATTGATATGTTTATGTTAACAATGATACGACGCGGTGGTCGACGGACTCATTGTTATTTACAAGTTTCCGATGCACCCGATAACTGACTACTGACCCTGACCAACTCCAAACTTCAACTAAAAATTTCAAGACAAAGCTAGGAAAAACTTAATCATCTTCCGAAACGCCCATCTGGACAAAGCTTTCCGGACAACGGGGTTGTGGACATGCAACAGCAGGAGGGAGGCCAGGAATTCTTCATAGGATATTTGGTTCCTCCACAACACCTGTTTCGCGGAAATATGTCGGCTTGGATGTTGGATCTATTTCGGAACTGTAGACCGTTCCTATCTGAGTGCACCGACCTCTTCCCTCCCCCCCCCCCACACACACCCTCCCTGGAGCATTGTTACGAGCGAGTGTATCTGTAGAAAACCTGCTGGAACTGGAGACAGGAAGAGGGAATTTCTAGGAGGGACAATTCACGTTTGCACTTGCTTTGAAAAGACGAAACTGCCATTCCAAATCTGCTTCGCGATCTGTCAGTCAAGTACTTCTTCTCTTGTTCTTGCTGTTAGCGGAAACTTCAGCCTATATCAGTAGCGTACGCAGGATTTCATCAAGGGGGGTGTTATCTCGAAAACTTTCTACAAATTCACATTACCATTGTTTTATTATACTTTAATTAATTAATAATAATAATAATAATAAATTAATTAATTCTTATAATTAATTAATTAGTTTAATTACTACTAATGCAGCTGCTATTTATGAAAGAAATAGAACAAAATTACAATTCTTTTGTTTCAAAATAATTGTCTAGTCAACGGTTATTTGTATATGATAAGTGAGACATTTTAAGTGTGAAGAAAATCCATAAAAACAAGCAAATATATTAAATTTATTGAAATAATCGAAATATGAAACTCATTCAAGGAGCCGCGCTGGTCTAGTCTGACAACTTCGTGGGATATCCGGGTTCGATTCCCGGAATTGGTTGGAATTTATCCAGCCTTGTCTCCGCACCCAGCCTATGGGTATCTGAGAGCAACCTTGGGGGATGAAGGCTGCCGGAGCATGGTGCTGATCACATCACCTGCAAAATAGTTCGAGATCAAGAATCTTTGGGGCCCACCACACCACTATGTGACTTCATGGCACGGTGCTATATACACGGGGGAATTTACATTACCTTTACCTATGGGACTCACCCAGGGTGATGATGAAGCGCGAGAATACATGTTGCTAAATTCCACTGAGTCTATGTTTTCGTTGTAAAGTAAGTTTATAGACATTCCAACACATTTATCCCTTCTAGGTGATTCACAAAAGACTTCTTCGACATTATTTAATGATGTGGATGTAGACTCAGCATCACTTGAGAGTTCACAAGGGGATGTGAAATCAGTACCGGGAAGAACGTTTGCAATAAGGACGAAGCAAGGAATTTTCACAATTCTCGCAAGAGTCACTGCGCGACTTTTTGCAAAGGAAAATTGCAAAATTGAACTTTGCGGCCGCTTAGATTGTGTTTGGAATGTTGTGTTTTTCTTCATGCTGCATGGGAATAATAATCCAAATTATTATTATTATTATTATTATTATTATTATTACTGTCGCAGATCTTTGACTGTGATAAATTAGCCATTTTTAATTTTTTCTACAGCATTTTCCATAATATTTCAAGAGCTCAAGGGGGGGGTTTAAACCCGGTAACCCCCCCCTTGCGTACGCCACTGGCCTATATTCATTTGACGAATGTAAAAATATTTTCTCAAATTTTATTCAGAACCAAAAATGAGCAGAAAAAATACATTTTTTATGGCGCGACTGGGGGGGGGGGGGGCAAAAAGACCATATTGTCCTCCTCGATGATGAGTGGGGTCATGATGCCCCCTGTCCCCCAGTCCCGACGTTCTGTCTGCAGTAATGAGTAATTTTAGTTTTATAACCATTGACGCAAGGCTACCAGACTTAGTCGGGATAGTACATTCTATTTAATCCCTGTCACATGTAGACATATTCCTTATTCACATAATCATTTCTGTTCTGTATCATTTAATATATAAATATATTTTCTAAACATAGTTATAATTATCATAACTGTTCAATGGCCGTGGTACAAGAAATTTAGAGGAAATTTGGAAACATTATTAATTTTCGGGACACAGTACTATTGTCTGTAGGGTAGACTAGGGCATGACGGATCACAGAGCATTACGGATCAAGCTAAGGTTATCGGGACGTAACTCGAAAACTGTTGCAGTTAAGAAGGTGCAAAACAAAAACAGCAGATCACACTGTCATCTTTCCTCTTACTCGAGAACTGCCTTTGTTGGTTGTGGCAGTTGGCGCGCGTCTGTGAGAAGTGATTTTTGCTAAGCATGTTGATAAAGACTGTGCAGAAAAGTAGGAATTCTAATATTTCAGCGACATTTGGTAACGTTTCATTTTAGATTGATTGAATGATTGATTTAGTTCATTTTACTTCGCGTTTTGTGCCTCTTGGCTAATTTGCGAAGATGGGAATGAGTGATGAAATGATTAAATTGATGAATGGACATTCACAAACAACCAAGCCCGATCCCTTGGCGTCTCAGCGCGATGTGCTAACCACTCGGCCACAGGGTCCGGCGTTTCATTTTAGAATCTTGTGGTGTAAGTGTTCCATTATTTCACATGTCAAAAGGTAGGATGTGTCATTGTGTTGTGTTAGTATTTGATATGGCTAACTTAACTTGTTCCTACTTAATTTGGCATATTTCAAAAGTAAGGAAATCAGGGCATTACGGATCACCCAAAACGGAGCAAAACGGATCTCCATCTTTTAGAGCGTATAGCGTAATGCTAACTAAGCTAACTAACAGCATCTCTTCTAACGCGACGCTTTCAACATGCTGGTGACGATAATACAGATAGAACATTAGGTGTAGTAGCTACTGAGGAGCAGATTGACATCTTAGCGAGAAACGCCTAATCGAATCAACAGCCAAAGTTACAATAGGCCCTAGAGAAAGCGGCGATGACGCACAAGAACAAGTTCGACAATTATTGCCATCACCACAGAAAGCGATATCTACCAGAGTACAAAGACAGCGCCCAACAACATTGCACAGCACTTCGCCACAACTTATTGCAGCAAAAAAGGTAAAAAAAACTCAATAATGGCATCTACAGAGCATTCCCTGACATTCGATACGAGACTCGGCGGCAAGCGGCTCGGCATCAGAGCTTGTCTTTCCCGGTGAACGGGTCCGCGACAGTCGCTTATATTAAACCTCGTAAAAAGTTTAGAGTAGTTAGGGTCAGTTCTGATTAAAAGTGGAAAGGAAAATGGGGAAATAAAGTATACAAAGATAATCCGCACACCATCCGTGAGTTAAAAGAGAGTATTGTACGAGAATTCGGGAGAATTACAGTAGACGAACTTGCACGTGTAAATGCCAATTTCCTTCGGAGATGCCAGGAAAGTGTTGCAGCAGAGGGACATCATTTTCAACACCTTCTGTAGTCAAGGTTAGTACACAATATGAAAACTGTAATTTTGATAGCCGACTCTAGCGACTGTCTCTGACCCGTTCACCGGGAAAGACAAGCGCTGATGCCGGACAGCTTGCCGCCGAGTCTCGTAGCGAATGTCAGGTAATGCTCTGTACTTCCAAAGGTAAGAATAAAGCAGGAAGTTTCAAGAGGCAGAACATGTGCAGACATGTGCTAGTAATTCTTGCAGATTTTGTTACATTTCATGCGATGTCCCAAGAAGGTGGGAGTCTTAGAGACGGATTGTCAATCCAGCAGTAAATGCTATCACGAGCGTTGTGTAAATGCTGTTGGAAGAAAACAATTTGTGTGTAGCATATGTCAGTTTCCACCACATTAACGCAGTACTTACTTTATTATCAATTATCATATTTTATAGTCTTCTCGTGTTATTATACTTACGGTATAATACACTGATCCCTATTTTCCCGTTAGTGATCCGTTTTGCCCTGAGTAAAACGGATCAACTGCAATGTCTAACAAAATATTTTTTAATAAATTGTATTGGCTCATACGATGTTGTGAACGTGTAGTAGAAAGTACAGTTATTTTTTTGGTATAGTTTGATATCACTAACATTATTCTATTATAAAGCAAAAATTGATCCGTAATTCCCTAGTCTACCATAAGTGACTGTGTTGCTGGTTGCCGGGTCGAGGGGGTGGGGGTGGGGCTGGAATCTATCGGTGAATTGAACTTTTTCCGTTTCTTTGGACCATAATACTGCAACTCTACAATTGTATGTTTAGCTCTAGCTGCAATACTACCATATCATTGGTGGTCACATCTAGGGTGACCAGACACATACATTAAAAAAAGAGAACAAAGCATGGCTAAAAAGGAGGACAAAGTCATAAGAAAGAGGACACCGCAAAAAATGACAACACGTTTGTTATTACTCATAATTATTCAATATAAAATATCTATCAACACTTTGCTCACAAATACCTCTCAGATGATCTCTTTGAGTAATTTCCTTTTACCTCTTACCTTTAAGCAAATAAAGCAATCTTTCATCCATTCTTTAACACTTGACAATCAAAACTAAGAAATATTTTGAAGCACAGAATTTTACTCCTTTGAAAATTCTTGGTTGAAATATCCATAAGTGAATGCAAGTGTAACACGATAGCTTCACTTTAACTTATTTCCAAGAGAAACGAATTAAAATTTTATGTAGTTTAGATTGGGATTAAGAAATATGATTTTAATGCCACAAACCTTTCTAATAGTACTCTTTCAACAGCAGGGGAAAGTGACAGCCACCTTACACTTCACCTCATATTCGTTTCTTCCATTCTTTAAATGCTGGATATTATCTTGCGAGATCATTGTTGAATTTACACTTTCGCTTCGCTATTTCATGAAAGTAAATATACTTAATAATCAAAATTCTGACTGACCATTTCTGTATCGCAGTCATATGTATGACTTGAAAAGGAACTGGCCAACCTCCGTGGCAGAGTGGTTATCACACCCACCTGGGTTTGAATCCCGTCCTGGGCCTGGGTGTTCTTTGTGAGTGTGTCTTCATCGAAATCATCATATCATCGCTCATTCTCATCTTCGCGATTAGCCAAAAGGGGCGGAAAAGCGAAGTGAAAAGAACGAAATCTATAAATCGAAAATGAACTGCACAGTGCGTTCCAACAGTCTGGGACGCGTTCGGAGGGTAAAGCAATACTTAGAATGAATAATACGCGTACATATGACTCGGTCCGGGAAAGTGATCGTGCTCGCTCCCAGATAATAAGGAGAGCATTGCTCGAATGCTTAACGCGCCCCAAGTGATATGTCTTAAATGATAATCGTTTTGTGTGGAAGCATTCTCTATGCAGCACATTTGCTATGGTCAATGCTATACTCTTTCCAAAAAAGGAGGACAATTACAGATTTCTAAAAAATCCGCCCGGACGCCGGACAGACACCTAAAAAAGGACATGTCCGGATAAAAGTCACCCTAGTCACATCTCCAATGGTTAACGCGGCGCGTAACGACTCCAGGAAGTTTGAATCCCGGCCTAGGCATGGGTGTTCTGAGTGTCCCTTCATCAATTTCATCACAGTCTATCATCACTCATCTTCATCATCGCGATTAGCCGAAATTTGCATAAAGGGGCCTAAAATAACCAAATTCAATCAATCCCACAGCATTTCAAATCCTCTCTTTGTTCCACATTTTAGGATCTGCCTCCTGCCATCTTCAAAGAAAAGTCCTGGATACGGGCTTGGATATGAGCGACCCAAATGGCTTCAAGTTGAGTGTTACTTGTGCATAAGCATACGATATTTAGCCCGTTCTAGATACTCTGCTGTTGCGCTTTAATATATTAATTCTTAGCTTCACAAGAATGCAATTTTCAGAAACTTATGACTTGCTACATTATCTAAAATGTTTACGAAACATAATTTTATTATTGATTTAGACGAGCGAAAATAACGTTTGAGGTTAATGTAAAGCTTTGGAGCAGCAACATTAACGAAATTATCTAAGGACACAACTTCGCTGCTGACGCTCCCACATGAAAAGTTTGACAAAGAATAACCTGACAAAGAATAACCTGACAAAGAATAACCAGTCCCATGTTCCTTAAAAGAAGCTCATCTGCTACAATAAGCAATTGGGGCCGAGAAAAACTCTGTTCATATTTTTTGTACAATTCCATTCGCGTAACAAAGCATCAGATATCTGCGGCTCAGTTTATTAATCACTCCTTTTATGCTTTTGTATCATACTAAACTGTACAGACCCGTCTAGTAACATGTAAAGAAAAACAATACATCGAAAAATTGAATAGTAAGATGTTTCAAATCGATATAAACTTGAGCTAAATTCTATTATAGCAACAGAAGTTAGACCATTTTTAAGTATAATACGAGTATGTCATTGGCATAATTGTAAAATTGTATCTTATATGTTGACGCTTTGAGGAAACGAGTAATCCTAAACACTATGATCTTATAAAAAAATCAGCTGATACGATTGGTTGAGAATATATCGAAGTCCATTTTGGATTATAGAATGGATCGTTTTTATGTGGGAGCCGTCTTATTGTGAGAGAAATAACACCAGTATTTGTTCGTTATTATTTGGAATCAAGAATTTTGTTGATAAGAATAATGAGAATCTATTTTTTAGAGTGCAGTGTATTCAGACATCCAAGGAAATAAGTTGTTTATTTATATTGCTGCCTGCTGTACTCAGATAAAGGCTCCTTATCACCTAACGTTCATAAGGCGAATTTGAAAACCAGTAAAAGCAGTGATTATTTTGAAGTAACTTTTCTTGTTCCTCGTGAATTACAAAGTGGATATGTTTTCTATAAATCCACGTTACGTACTATTAAATAACCAAAACTGTGGACAGATGTCGGACGATTGGACCAACAAGGTAAGTGAAATCTAGCGAGAATAAAGTTAGCAACAAGGCCAGAAACTAGTTCGAACAACGTTTCATGTATTCATTATATTATTATCGTATATTTCAGGAGAAAAGAAAGTCGTCTTAGGTGTTAACAACCTAACCACACATCAATGATAACCCAATTTTTGGATGAGTTAGAAGTTTTCGGTTTGAATTCACATAGAAATGATCGTAGCAGAACATTCTAAGCGATGGATTTTCTTTTGATATGAAAAGAATGCTTTTTTTTCTCGGAATAAGTTGAAATGCACACACTCAAGCACTTTGTGAATGGTGTTATAGCGGAGACATAAACTGGTACATAATAGGCGTGGAACACCACCACTCTGCTCAACATTTCTCCATTTTGTTTCTTTGCGTCATTCAGTTTATCCTATAACCTCATTACAGTTCTTGTGCAGAAACTCAAAACACTTTTATATCCTAGAAATTGGATGCCATTATTTACCCAGCTCATTCCACCGTAGTTAAAAGAAGCGAATCATATGAGATGTACAGAATAACTTTGTAATCCTTTGCACTTTCCGACAAGCTACTAAGAAGCTTCAGTGGACACCAGTGAATTTTTAGTGAATTTAGAGTAATAATAGTTTATTTAAAAAATAAAAAAAAAACAAATTGCAGGTTCCCAGCAACATATACGACTAATTCAAATAATGAAAGAACATAAATAAGTCATGCCCCCATAGTATTGAAATTAGCCTGTCAGTTGTGTTAAACCAGAGACTGGTTCAAATAGGAAAGGCACAGGTCTTTCCGTGTGCTTTTTCAGTAAAATAACAAACAATATAGACGTAAAAATAATGTATTGGCTTTAATAGATTCGGAATAGATCACTCCATTTATACACTTCAGAATTATTCGTGCAGGGTACTATTAACGGAGGAAAGGGGAAAATTTGAGTAGTGGCCGATTATCAAACTTCTCTCCTGGGCTTTGACTGACTTTGTGAGCTGTGCCTGTTAGGTTTGTTGAAGATTTATTTTAGTTTTTGGCGTCGTCTCAGAGGGTTGTCACTACATTTTAGACGTTACAATGGTTACCCGTCTTAAACGTTAATTGGTGGTTTCTTGTTAAGGTGACCGTACGTCCCGTTTTGACCGGGACAGTCCCGTTCCAGAGGCGTGTCCTGGTCGTCCCGTTGATATTATTAAAAGCCCACTATTTGTCCCGTTTTATGTAAGTTTAGGAGTTAACCAAGTCTAAATTTGAGGGACATTTCATGCAAAAAAGAAAAAAAGATGATGGATTTTTTAAATTAGAGTAAGGGCAACACGTGTGGCAAAAGATCTCGAATGCGTTTCAAGCACTCAATCAAAACCAGTGGCTGCGATTGGGTTCCAAAACTGGGGGGGGGGGCAAGGACAGTTTACTTTCCCTTGGTAGATAAGGTTTAACATAGTGCGGGAGGAAAAGTTGCAAAAAGTAGGAGGGCAACTGACCCCCTCGCCCCTAATCACCGCTACTAATCAAAATGTTCCACTGTCGTCGAGAACTTTCGAGCAGATAGCAGTTTACTTTTATTGTGAAGTTAGCTTGCGTCTGGGCTTGTATTTTTTGTGTGCGTTCCGTTATTTGTAGAGCAGTAAATAAGCATGGCCAAGAAGCGTAGAACAATGTAGTTTCAATACGGACCTTCAACGAGAATTTAATTTCCTGCAGCATCTTGAGTCTTGACACAGACTGAAAAGACAAATTTCGTGTTGTGCGTCAGATACGCGGGGTAAGTTTTGGGGGAGATGAACGGTTGGTAAAGAATAAAACTTCTCAAGAAGATTGGTTCTCCTAATAAATACTTCTGGCATTCCTTCCGCGTAGGAATAACATCAAAGGAACCACTATCTAAGTCATACCGAGATTATAATAATACTTTTCCCAACGGGAGATCATATTTGATTTATTGTTTTTGATATATAATTTATTTATGTCAATAAATAATAATAATAATACGTTATAATAACAATAATTTTATAATTAGACCCAACCGATTTTTCAGGAGAGGAGGGGGGGGGGCTAAATTTACCTCCTTGGAATATCCCGTTTTTGGGCCAAAATATTATGGTCACTTTCTAATTTTTAGTTTCGGATATCAAAGCGATGAGAGTCTTCGCCGTCTCCCTTGATGTCACGAGCGAAAACATTGTTGACATATCTGACTATTATGATACTGACAGCACATAGGTACTGAACTCATTGTTAAGAAATAGTTATTGTTGGTTTGAAGAAGAATATTAATAGTTAAAATCAATTCAAGGAAGGCAAATCTAATACAATGCACAGGTCAGGATTCGAAATGGAAATTTTCACGAAACAGAACACTTTATTTTCGTTAAACTTGTGTCTTTCTTGTCTCTGGCAACGAGATAACGACTAGTGAAGTGATTACAATCAATAAGTTAATATTAAAATATTTGCATAAACATAAAATAGTATCAAATACATTTGACACGAATCTTCTTTAGCAGGCCCCCGTTGCGGAGTGGTTAGCACAGCGATCTACGTCAGCTACAACGTCAGGGGTCCCGGGTTCGAATCCCGGCCTTGACAAGGGTGTTCCTTGTGAGTGTTCCTTCATCAATTTCATCATATCATCACTCATCCACATCTTCGCGATTAGCCAAAAGTGGCAGAAAAGCGAAGTAAAATAAACAAAATCAAAGAAAAGAGTCTTCTCGAATTTTCTTCCCTTTTTAAAATTTAAAGACACGGAAATCGTGGATGGTAGTCAGCTCGTCCAACTGGGGATTTTAAAAAAAATTAAATGTAATTATATATTCTGTCAATATTACTTGTTATAAAATCAATTATCAATTTGTGTAAGTGAGGGATATTTCCATATTGTTATTTCGCGCATGATCAGGAATTGGATTTGGTTTTTGACTGACTTAATATTTGACTGTTCGGTTAATCTGTCAGAACAATGGAATCAACATGACACGACATAAATAATAATAGTAATTTACAAAAAAAAAAGTGACAAAGAAAACCATAAGCCACAGAGAAAGATGAAGGCAACATACTCTACTAGGCTCCCTCGCGGCAACAACGTATCTCCACGTTGAGGGGAAACTTATATGAATGCTATAATATGTAGGCTACTATTAAAGATTATTAACAACTTAGTTCACATTGATTGACTGATTGATTTGCTTTATTTCAGTTCGCCTTTTGTGCCACTTTTGGCTAATTTCCGAAGATGGGGATGAGTGATGATATGATGAAAGTGATGAATGGACACTCACAAACATCCATGCCCAGGCCGGGATTCGAACCCGGGACCCGTGGCATCTTAGCTCGATGTTTTAACCACTCCGCAACGGTGGCCGGCTTTGTTTGTTTGTTTGAAAGAGAAATATTAAAGGGACTGGAATGGCCCGTTGACATTTCTGACGACACGGAACGGGAAGGTTCCCGATATCCACGAACAGGAACGCCGTTCCGGCTCGCTCCAGTCCATTTAGGGCCCGTGCACAGGTACTTCGTTAGAGTAATATTCTCGATCCAAGGTAAAAAAGGTAAAGTGTTCCCCTGTGCTTAGCACCATGCCATGAAGGCGTATAGGGGGTGTGGGGGTAACGCCCCACACTTTCTTGATCCGGTCGTGAGTGGGGGTGATGTTATTCGACGCTGGGTGGGCGCCGGGGCCGCTTCCATCGTTAGAAAAATTCCCGGATTTGAACCGGCCGGGGATCGAACCCGGGACCTTTAGCATGGTAGTCAGACGCGTTACCGACTGAGCCACCGCGGCCACTTCATTCTCGATCCAAGCCGTAGTATAAGTATATAGTAGTAGTACGCAGTCCCGCAGCCAGAATTTTGTTTCGCGAGGGGCTCATCTCTTATCAGCAGTCCATCTAAAGGCGAAAAGTGGGGGGGGGGGAAGGTAGAAGCCCTGAAGATGAATTTCTCGGTACATTACAACTTATTAACAAAATGTTTAGTCCTGCTAAAGAAGTAAAATTTAATTATCACTATATACTATTTAAGTTTGATATTTGTAGGATTTCGGAGGGGCTTCAGCCACCCCAGCCACCCCACGGCTACCTGCCTGAGTGGTAGTATGATCAGTGAGGCTCGCAAGTTGATGACAAATAATATTTTTTATGAGCCTTGAAAATAATGCGAAACCATATATCAACCCGTTTCCCTTCAGTTAGAGCCAGAAAACATTTTCATTTTGATTTTTTTTTCTTCATTTTTCTGCCTTTTTTGGCTTTTAGGTCATTTTTCAGTATTTCTTTTGCGGTTTTTATTGCATTTTTCTTCAATTTTAAGGCTTTTTCTCCTCCTCGCTTGTTTCTTCGTGAATTTTAAATGCATTTGCTAGCATAACTTATATATTTAAATTTCCTGACATAGTCCTTTTAGCAAGTTCGCCGTTAATCGAAGATGCGGTCAATGGAAGAGAACAGTATTATTTTAACTGAAATGTTTAACAATGCAAATGCATTAAATAATTTATTGTGGTAAATTTATTCTTTCTCCAGCCTACTTTGGGGTTCCCTTTGTGGCCTCTATTATCGCTTTAATCTGTGGTGTTAAAGTAAATTTGGTCACAATATATTCAAAATAATATAATCTGATGAATGCGAAACACAACCGTATATTCTGGCCTACTACTGTATTGTCAGGGTGACGTATGGGCGTAGTTAGGTAGGGGTTAGGGTGGCTAAGCCCCCAGAGCCGGACATTAGCCCTCCCCCCTAAACACATGCGGCATATGCACAAAAAATTAACGATAGAGAAACTGCACAATAATTAGAAAATTCATCATGAAACTTTCAGGTGTTGCTCTTGTGGTGTGAGAGTCACACTTAAGAAAATAAGTTGAAATTATGTTTTGACGCAGGCAGTATACAACAGAAGGTAGATGCAGGGTGCGATTTATTCTCTATAAAAGATTAAGTCCATGTGCACTTGATGGACCATATGTGCGGACAAGACTTCAAAGACAATATATCACCACTGTTTCTATTGATATTCCACCTTGGATCGCACGGTAAACAATAATGTTGCTTTCAAACAATTGCGGCTTGGCATACAGTGTTAACATAAATGGAGTCTTTCAACAATGACTTCCTGCAATTGAGTTTTTCTGAACATAAAATTGTAGAGACATGACCTTGTAATGAAGGTGTCTCTGGTTAAAAACCTGGTGGAGGCACATTGCACAGTGGTTCGGATCCCATTTTAAACTCTAGGTCAAATTCCGATTAGCTTATATGTGCATAAAATGGACTTAAAAAATAACAATAACAATTCATTGTAGAGATTTGAATAGAATAACAGTTTTGATGGGGAAAAGGAGTTAGGAAAAAGTAAAGTTAGTTTCTGCGGATCTGCGTTGCGTACGGATCATTTAAGGATTTACACCTGAATGTCGCGATCGTGTAGAAGCGACTCAATCGCGCGCAATCACTTTATTAAATGAACATTACAGTTCATTAGTGGAATCGTTCCTTTCCAAGTCATTTGTGTACTTTGCGCCACATCACGAATATGTATGCAGATGCCCAGAACTTACGTAGCTATTTGAATTTTCGTTTGTTCGAGGGCAGTGAATTTTCTAAATCACTTCTAATAATGCTGCTCTAGGAATCTCAGGATAGATTATTTTTTCTTAAAAATATTATTCGTTGTTTCAAGTAACCCACGGGAAGATTATTATGTAAGAATACGTACTTATGCTGGTTATATAACAGCAAGAAATGTTAATCATCTTTCGGAGATAGGATATTATTTGAAATTGCTCACACTATTTGTGAAAGTAAGTCAGATGACAAGATGATTACACCTTTTGATTAAAGAGTTTGTTAATAGTATAAGTAAGGTGTCGAGCGAACAGAATTAGACCATTGAATTTGAGAAAGAAAATTAAAAGATGCATATTCAAAATGATCCTATAAAACATACTTTGAATGTCATACTTGGTGTCCTTTTGAAGTCATCTTGTCAGGGTTATATAAAAGTAGTTTGGTTGAGAATTCTCATTTTAAAAAGTCATCGCGATGAGCCTAAGGTGGCAGAAGAGCGAAGTAAAATAAAACAAATCAATCAATAAAAAGTCTAGTTTTAGAAGAAAATTGAATAATAACCTAAATTGCAACTTTCTATACCCTTCTAAAACTAAACTCCGAGGCGCAACAGCCCTCGAATGGCCAGGGCCTGCAAGAGCGGTTTTCACATTGGGTGACGCGTCGTCAGCGCATCGGGTGTCATCGCCGCTGATTCTGGCTTTTGTGACCGGAGTCGCTACTTCTTCTTTTCAAGTAACTTCCAAATTGTCCTCACGACGCTGGGTGAATGCCGAAATTTTTGGGGCACCAACCGGGAACCGAACCCGGTAACCCTTCTGTATCATTCACGCCATCAATTATTATTACAGTGCATGTTTAGTATAAGTATGATCTTCTTTATATTTTGTTTAGATCAGAACTTCAGGGGTCTATGATAGTGTTTTTAATAAAAAATCAAATTTGTCCAGAGACCAAGAATATCGCACCTGTTGCAAATAATTCAATAACTTACAAGGTTCTCGATTTTGTAACAGTCTGGAATTCTTCGTTTCCCTAATTTATTTCTTCAGTGTACATTTCCTTAAGATCCGAAAGTATTGGCGTAAGTTGGCAGGGGCAAGGGGTGGGGGCACAAATTTCACCGAGTAGAGATTCATTTTCAATGCACAAAATGTTGAACATTTCATAGTGTATTCAGCTACAGCTGAACGGCCTTTTACTGCAATGAAAATATGGTTAAGTCAACCATGAGGTAAGACACTATTGAACATAGAAAGGGAAATTGAAGCGGATTGCAAAGAATTCTTCAGGAATTTATACAGAAGATAAAAAGAAGAGCACTTAGATAAGACAATTATATAATTTGTGTAATATCTTAGTTTTTTTCACGAAACTAATAGCAAGTGCTTCTCAGTGCTTTGCCTTGCAGAATTAAAATTTGTTCACTACCATCATCAATGGATTACCCAATATTAGTACACTAAAATTATACCTTCTTTATCCTAAAGAAGAAATGTGTTCTTTACTAAATTTGCATCCATCTATAATAGTGTATTTATTCCTTTTACAAAAGTAACACTCGACATAAACACAATTTCATTTCCTTTGCATAAGATGATGTGGGGACACCTGTTTCCCAAGGAGAATACCCATAATGATTTTCGTAATGGATAAAAGCACGCATAATTTTAACCCCAAGTGGACGGACAAAACTATGCCTATGGATACTTCCCGTTTTGACCAGGACAGTCTCGTTTCAAAAGCGTGCCCCGGTCGTCCAGTCGACTATTAAAACCAACTTGTGTCGTTGGCTGAACTGCATTTCAAGCACTTTATAACAATAAAAATGTTTGATTGTCATCGAGCACCTTCAAGCAGACAGCAATTTACTGCTTAACATCTCGCGCCGCGGGTTGTATTGTTTTATGTGTGTATAGCACTAGCAGTAAATAAGCATGGCCAAGAAGCATACATGTAGTTTCAATACGGACTTGCAAAAATAATTTAAATTACTGCGTCTTGACACAAACTCAAAAGACAAATCTCGCGTTGTGTGTCAGATATGCGCGGTCATTTATTGTTTATGATGTATCATTTACGTGATCCATACTTTAATAAGAAATAAAAAAAAACATTAAAAATAACAATCATTTTATAATTAGGCCTAATCAATTATTAAGGAAGAGAGCCAAACTGACTTCTTTGCGATGTCCCGTTTTTGGGTGAAAATATTATGGTAACGTTATGTATTGTGAAGATTAATGTAAAGAAGACAAAGGCAATGGTTATAGGACGGAAACCAAGGAATATTAATGTGAGAGCAAACAGTGAAAGAATCCAGCAAGTGGATAGCTTCAAGTACCTCGGATGCACTATAAGCAGTGACATGAGCTGCAACCAAGAAGTGAAAATGAGAATCGCAATAGCAAAAGAAGCTTTCAATAGAAGAAAAAATGTTTTTTGTGGACCCATGGACATAGGTCTAAGGAAGAGATTAGTGAAATGTTTTGTGTGGAGTGTAGCACTATATGGTGCAGAAACCTGGACGTTGAGAAGAAATGAAGAGAAACGACTCGAAGCTTTTGAAATGTGGACATGGCGAAAAATGGAGCGTGTAAAATGGACGGACAAGGTAAGAAACGAAGCCGTACTGAAAAGAGTTGGTGAAAAAAGATCTATACTGGAGACCATCAAGAAGAGGAAAAGAAACTGGTTAGGACACTGTCTAAGAAGAAACTGCCTGCTAAGAGATGCCTTGGAGGGAATGGTTGAAGGAAGAAAAGTCCGTGGAAGAAAGAGATATCAGCTTATGGATGATATTAAATTAACTGGGTCGTATGCTATTACGAAGCGTAAGGCAGAGAACAGGGAAAGCTGGAGATTGCAGTGAAAAACCTGCCAATTAGGCAGAAAACAATGAATGAATGAATGTATTGTGGAAGGTCCATTCTGAAAGAAGATGAATGAATAATGCAGAAAATTGATTGATTTGGAGTTTAAGTCCACTTTATGCACAGTAAAGCTAATCGGGACTGGACCTACAGTTTAAAATGGGACCCGAACCCCTCTGTGCCTCCACTGGGTATCGAACCCGGGACCCCTTGATTACAAGGCAACGACGCTACCACTACGCTATCGGGGAGGCCCTACTAATGCAGAAAAACCTTGGGATGTATTATATGTAAAGAAGTAAAAATAAAGAAAACTACATTAGCAATTAATTGCTTCAGTAGTTTAAACCACCAAACAACGGGGTTTATCGAATTATTCAACTACTCTCTTGTAATTTATGAAACAAGTTTTCATTTTCAGCGCGAAATTTTTTAGGTCCTTTTTAAAAAAATTAGGTCATTGTTAAAGTATTTTAAGGTCAATCTGTAGGTCATTTTTTAGGTCATCAACATCAGCATCACTATGGCTGCCTTCATTCCTTAAGGTTGTTTCTTATTAACGAGATGCCAAGCGACTAAGGCAGTCAGTCGCCTTGTAATCAAGGGTTCCTGGGTTTGATTCCCCACGGCGGAGGTTTTCCTCCGTGATTTCTACCCCACTCATGGGCGTCCGGAAGGGGGGGGGGCTGAAAAACGAAAGTCAACCAAAAATTACATATTTCACACATATAATTTAATTTCAGCCACAATAATGTGTGTTAATTATTGCACGAACATGATAAATTCAAATTTAAGCAATGTTTTTGAGGGATGAACACTATTATTGGGGAAAATATGCCATGTTCCCCCCCTGGGAAAAAATACCTTCCTTGCCCCTCCCTGGAAAAAATCTTGGGGACGTCCATGACCCCACTTTAAACTGTAGGTCCAGTAACGATTGGTTTATCTTCAAAACTAGTTATAGCTTTTCTTTTGACTTATTTTGTTAATTTGCATAATGAATAATTCCGTCTGTAATGGAAATAAGATACAGATGGAAATTGACATTTTTTTCTGGCACCTTGAGAAACAATAAAGCAATAAATAACTTTAGTTGTACTGTCCCTTGAATGCATTAATGTGCCTGCCCATAATACCGGGAATTCTATATACATTTGCAAAATATGTATTTCGGATCATATATTTTCTTATTTAACAAAAAAAAATGCCAGAATTGAAAGCTACATCAAAACATGAACCGGAGCACACCCCCAGCTGTCAAAAGCAGAATACACTGCCGGCAGCTCTTACATTTTACACCTGTGGGGTGGATTGCAATCGTAATAACATTTAATTAATATATAAGGAAGAACATGATGTTCACTAACATTTAATATAAATATACATATATTTTAAAGGAAGAAGTAGTATATATTTTACTGTCAGTTAAATATTATAATGTTCTTGTAAAGGGAGGAAATTGAACAGCCTAGTTCAGTCTGCACTCCAGAAATCAACATGAAGTATGCAGGTGAAGTTTAAATGGCGTTGTCCGATTTCTGCGGTGTAGATAATATACTGGAAACCAGTAAAATATCATTTCGAAGGGTAAATGTCTATATTGTCACTATTATATTCTTATGTGCATGGATATAAACATAATACGTGTAATGACGTGCAATGCGCCGAATGGGTAGACAGATTTCTTTTTATGAAGATTTGTGTATAACGTAGGCCTTACGCATGAAAATGACAAAATATAGTGTGTGAATTAGATAATTGTTGAAACAGTGTATTGTGAAATTATAGTATTGTCATTCCGATGTCCGTAGTCTCTTTTTGAAGTATTATGTCTGGTGAGTATCAATGTGAACTACCTCGACCACAAACTCATTACATATTCTTAAGTTGGGCATTGGCCTCTGAAGAACCGAATTTAGGCCTGCGTCATTTACATGGGCTGGGAGTTTTGCTGAAAATAAAAACATGAAGAAAGCGATTATGGTAAAATTGATTTTAGGTAGTTAACAATCGTATAATTAATGTGGATATAGCGTAGAAGTGAAGAGTGTATTTTGATGACACGACGTGGAATGTGGAGAATTCACCCTGAGGGGTTGCGTGAGATTTGACGTTATATTTGGAGTACACACGACACAGCGACATTTCATTTCGTCGAAATGATAGCCTCTCGTTATTCAATGTGAACTTTTGACTAATTTAATTCATTGCTGGATGAAACTACTGAAACTGTTACAACAACGGCACCGCCCAAGCCATATGTAGTGGATCGTAATTTCAAATACGGATGACCTTAATCATGTTCGTACAGTAGAACAGGAGCAACCCGAATTTTTTAAATATCCGTCAAGGCGACACATGAGTATCGTTCAGTGGGCAGTGATATTTATGGATTTCCTATATTAACGCTACAAAAATGCTGAAAACAGTTAATCATTTGAATAACATTTCCAAAGAGAATATTAAATTGAAACTTAATTGTGGAGATCCCAGACCTGTTAGCTCAGTGGTAAGTTCGGAATTCCGTTATCTTTGCACGTTAGTGATTTCCATAATCTCCGAATTTTAAAAAAATACACTTGTGTGATCTATATAATTAGTGTTTATCTGATTCAGCAAATTTTTTTTAACAACAGTGGAACTAGACATAGGGTTCACTGCCCTCTTGTTGGATAATGATTATTAATTTTGTGAGAAGTGAGAGTATTGCTGAGATATAAAATCTAATCTGAATCTGGTTAAATGTGCTTTGATGTTGCAGTTGCCCATGCTAGTTTTGTGAAACTAATTTATTTCATATAATGGCCCCTTTTAAAATGTAACTTGCAGTAAATATGCACACTCCAGTTCAGATAAAGTAGCACACTTAATACATTGTCACTCTTTGAACAGGAATGTGCAGTATATGAGAGAACAGCATATTTTACAAATAAAATACTATGCATTTGTTGGATGAGAGAAGGTCTGGAGTTATTGAAAGCATATTAAGACACTGTAAGAGCCTCTGTTCTTGTCAGTGAATTGATTATCACAAGAAGTATGTTTAGAAAAAAAATGAAATTTCAGATTACTTGCCATTAAACATCAGAAGTATGAAATAAAATAGGACATTCAAGCGAATATTGATAAAAATTTACAGACCCAACATCCATGTGCTGGGTGATTTTTGCAGCATGTATTAAGATAAGATTTATTTCCATCTACTTGATCATATGAGTACAAATAGGACTATGATATGAGATAGGTCAATTACATGTATAATTTTGAGTACAAAGGAATTAACACATACTTAAGCATATTAAAAAGTATAAAGAGTATTAAATAAACTTACATGTATAATTTTGAGTACAAAGGTATGAACACATACCCTCGAATGTATGTGGGTCCCCTCCCCCAAAATGTACAAGTGCTGAGCATATTAAAAAGTATAAGAGAGTATAGAATAACATGAAAAATAGAAGAAAAATTAAAGGTTATGGCTATTAGTGAACATAAAAATAGAAGACAGTATTTTTAAGTTTGGAAATTAGTGTGAACTAATGATGGGAGTTTTTGAATGTGGATGTCATTTCTAATTTTAACACACTAGTTGAAGTTCAATTGGAGTTTGAAAACTCTTCAGTATTAAGACAACCTGCAAGGATGTGAAGCAAAGTTTGACGAAATATGGTCAGTTGTTAGATCATATTTCTACTAACTACATGTCTTAATACAGGAAATCTACTTGTGGACAACAGGTAGGAACCACTGTGCTAGGCCATGTGTGGAGTTGTCTTCCAAGAATTAAGCTTTGTGAATTTTTCACAACTTAAAAGAAAACTACAGTACTGAGATGCCATCAGAATCGCTAAAGATATTTACAATCAGGTATGACTTGAGATGACCGGACCCACTCCGGTTTTCTTCATGTTTGACATAGTCACTAATTGAGGTCCCCTAATCACGGATCGGAAGTTAAAATTTGTTGGAAACGGCTAGAAATTGCGAACTATTGACGCTAGCCTCACGAACCATTGGCACGTAGTTAGGTTAGTTTCGGTTAGGTTAAGCAAACAGTTAAAATTTCGTGTCGTGGTAGTATCAGGATCTAGAAATTGCAAATAATTGCAAACCATTGGTGCGTGGGTAGGTTAGGCAAACATAGTTAAAATTTGGTGTCGTGGTAGTATCAGGAATATATATATTTGCTGGGGGGAAAAAAATGTCACGAAAATCGACTGTTTCCATTCCGAAAACTAACTCCTTATTTTAGCTTATTTTGCAATTTCTATACGTTTCCGACAAATTTAAACTTCAGATTTGTGATTAGGAGGCCTCAATTAGTGATTATGCAAAATATGAAGAAAATCGGAGAAGGGTCTGGTCATCTCAAGTCGTTCCCTGCTGGGATCTTTTTCTTTTTTTTTTCCTCAGAGAATGTGTCTTCTTGGAGGAAAATATTTGGTATCACCTTCTCAAGAAGTGTAAGAAAAGAAAATTAAGTTATGCAACAAAATGTATTTGCATATCTGCTGTGGCACCTGCAAAAAAAACTGCTGTTACGTTTGCTGGTGCATATATGGACTGGCCCCCCACTATAGGCTAGTATGATAATACACGATTTTTCTAAACCTACATTCACTCTTCATTGAAACACTGGTGATTTTTTTTAGAAACTAAATATTACTTGTAAATGTAAGCATATGGAGGAAATGGGATTTAAATATGGAATTCCCATCTCGAAGGAAGATATAAGATTTCTTTTAAAATAAGCATTGCAGTAAAGCTTCAGTTGTTCATTGCGATTTTTATAGAAGATTGAATATGAAAATAGGTTAGCAATGTAAGGTAATTTTAACCAACCTCTTCAACAGATACAATTTACACTTGATATGTTTTAATGTACACTTGTTTCAAATTTTAGTGTGAACAGGATGTTCAGACACAGAGAGGTGCAATCATGGAGAAGGATTTATTATCTGGCTACCCACCCTGGTCTTACCAGGATGTGAACAAATCTTCACTGCCAGAGTTTTCTCAGGTGAGCACACTTCAAATACTGGCTGTCTCTTTTTTTACATTTTTCGGTAAATATGTAGTATCGCCTGAACGGATTTCTTCATTTTTACAGAAGGAACTGCTTTCTTTAATCAATTTCTCTGATGTTGACTGGAATTCCTTTCTCTTTCCTGAGAAATATTTCCAACACGCAGAGGAGATTGCTGCCATTTCCTTGCTATTTGCCTGTGTTCGATGTTGTAACCCTATGTCAGTGGTGTCAAACATGCTTTTTGTTTCCTGAAATCTAAAACCATCTGTTTGTCACGTAGTGGCTGTTTGTCATAAACCCTTGTCACAAATTTTAACTGTTTGCCTAACCTAACCTAACCTTATCGTACATAGTTTGTGGAGCTAATCATGCAAGAATCATGGAAACATGTAAAAAAAATCATAATGGTACGTAATTTTCGGTCATTAAGGTTTGAAACACTGCTTGCGCACTGCAAATCAACAAAACACAAATAATGACTCCTAATATGAAAAGTTGACACGATTTTATGGAAGAAGGCATAACTTCACCTTAAAGAATCTTCCGTAATGCAGAATAGGTAAGTATCAATGCTAGAATTAAGGAAATAAACGAGTGAGATGTGTTCGGGCGATACCACATAATTACCCATTTTTCACTCAAATGGTCAGAGAAACTGGGTGTTGAGTGGTGGTAGTGGAACAGAATATAAAAGCTTTTTTTATGTCACTCATCTCTTGTTTTTTTATGTTGTTGTTTTTTTGTTTTCTTTGTGTGTTATATGATGATTTATACAAAAAAGTTTCTATTGTGCAAACTTTGCTGCATATACGATACGTATATGTGTGCGTTTGTATGATGCACACGGTGATCACTTGTTTGTGGCCAGAATATTTTCTCATCCCATATGTTGACAGTGGCAAAGTTTACACGTATTTCTTTCAAGCAAGAAAACTTTAGTTTTTGATAGGATTTAGAACCCACAAACCTCTGCCATGCAAGTTTCTGTTGCAAATATCAGCACAGGATTGCGAGTGATCAATCCCATGAGATTATTTGCATATGTGAAAATTTGAGTGTGCATGGATGGTGTGTGAAGCATTGCAAATTCCAAGAATTTTTGGAAACTGTTGCAACCAAAGTCAAACTTCTGTGATGACACAGTGGTAATGTCATTATCTTATACTTGAGTGATCCTGTGTTTGATACTCGATGGAGGCATATCGTGGTTAAGATCTCACATTCTAATTAGCCTATCTGTGTGTAAAATGGAGTTTTAACAAAAATCCAAAAACAGTAACACGACATACTGCAAAACTTGAAAACACATATATCTGAGAGACAGTGTGGCCATATTAGGTCTGTTGCTGTACTCTTCATATTTTACCATGTTGTGGGCAAGATTTTCTCTATGAATATTTATTTAGGAACTACCCCAAGATCATTTGTCCAACACCAAGTGCCTTCCTCTTTTTCCCATGTTTCCTTGATAGCTTCACCAAAGTGACGAAAGGATAGCCGTGCCATAGTTGTGATGTGATGCTCCTGTTTGATCTTTATACATGAGTTCATTATGGTTGCGGTAAACGCGGTTTAAAATTACTTACGTGAAATTTAGAAGATTTTGCACTTCCGCATTGCACAATTTAATGGTTCAATCCTATTAATTTCGAAGATCCACTGTCATTCACAAAAGGGTACGGCATTTGAAGCGGAAAGTGGATTTTCGAAATTAATAGGATTGAACCATTAAATTGTGCAATGCGGAAGTGCGAAATCTTCTAAATTTGACGTAAGTAATTTATACATGAGGTTTTGCATGCACATATACATACATCCTTAGTTTTCAAACATGCATTCAAGAACTTAACATGTGATGTAGGACAGTCTTCATTTGTTTTCTGTGCTTGGGAGTAGGTTGGAGGCCTCCCACGAGTTGCATAAATTGACTGTTGTGGATATATTTTTTTTCTAATACAGTGTAGTTAAGGCATATGTAGTGAAAGAATTATAAGTGGTAGATGTCATACTACTATTCAACAAACAATAAGAACTCCATGTGGTGCGTATGTTCATTGTATAAATCTCTTTTCCTATCTCTTGAATTTACCATCGCAATAAGGATAAATGAAGAGGTGGATGATTGGACAAACATGCTTTACTCAGGATTTGAACCTAGTACCTACTTTTGGTGACCACCCCATGATGGCGTAAAGTGACATATTTTTCAGAAGTGATATCTTGTTTTATCCAAGATAGTGCCACTTACTTGAAATAAAATTGTTTCGGTACATCACTTTTGTTTGTCACTTCCACTTTGTTTATTGTTAATGCATAATATGGCAATTTCTAGGCTGGTTTCGAGAGTAAGTGATCTAAATGCATTTGATTGATAACAAGCCACTGGTGGAAATACACAGCAATGTTATTAAAAACCCTATTTTATAGTGAGAGAAAGTTATATACCAGCATTTCTAATGAAGAATTAAGTTTTTATTTTTATTTTAGTACTCATGTATGTTTGCCAGTAAAATAATTAGCTTTTGTGTGTGTCATAATTATTTTTCTTTTCTTAATTTAAGGGTGGTCGTGATTGTGACTTTATGGGACAAGATGGATTTATGCCAGCAAACAATACTGGTACATTAGTTGACGATTTAGTTTCAAAAATTCTTGACGATGATTTTACTGGTGCCAGTGGTGATTTTGAAGATTTGACAAGGTGAGTACTGTGTTAAAGGATGTTTTAGATGTCCTAAGAATCTGTTGAGAATGCTAAATCCAACAACTCCAAACCTTCAAAAATAATAGTGACAGACAATCAGTGTCCTTTGTTATTGTTTATGTGAAGAAGCAGCATAACAACCACATGTGAGAAATTTGTTTGTGTTTGGATTTCTGAAATATTATACTACGTTATTACAAAGGTTCATGTATGTTCATAAATCTTTGGAAACTTACTCTTTAAAAGTAACTGAATAACAGTAACTTTGCTCAAAAAGTAAGTACTTTATCCTGAATTATCTGTAATGTGTAGAATGTGTTGCATTTATGAACTACAAGTAAACTGTTCTTTTCTTTGATAATGATGATCTTCATGGAACACCATCTTTCATTAACTTATAAAAAAATGTTTTGATTGAAAATATAGAGGAAACAAAATTAAAAGTAGCCCTTATTGCTGTTGAAACCTACAAAAAGTAACTACTAATTTAGTTATTTGCAACAGTAACTGTGTTGTAACTTCCAAACACTAATGGTTTTCAAAAGTTTTGGCTTCGAAGCAAGAAGACACCAAAAATATCATTGTTGGTCAGTAGCGTATGCAGGATTTTATTAAGGTTTTTTTTTTTTTTTTTTTTTTATCAAGGGGGTTATTTCTAAAACTTTCTCCAAATTCACATTACCATTGTTTTATTATACATACTTTAATTAAATAATAATACTCATAATTAATTAATAATACTTATAATTAATTAATTAACTGAATTACTACTAATACCACTACTACTATCAAGTAGTAGAGATCTACATGAATATAGTGTTTATTAAAGCAATAGAGCAAAATTACTTTTTAGTCATTCAATTTTTATCAAATTCTGGGAGCATTTTTTTTTTTTGTTTCTTGGTCACGAAATGATTGTCTGGTCAATGAGCTGAGACATTTTAAGTGTGAAGAAAATCCATAAAAACAACAAAGTATATTAAAATAAATTGAAATAATCAAAGTATGGAAGTCATCCAATGAGCTGTGGTGGTCTGGTCGGTAGAGAGTCTGACAACCACGTGGGAGATCCGGGTTAGATTCCCGGAATTGGTTGGATTTTTTCCGGTTTCTTCCCCGCATAAATGTCCCCGATAATTCACATCTGGATTGTCTCCCTGTTCTTACCAACAAAACATTTTACAATATTTAAGCTTATTGTCGTTTGAATAATTGTCTAGTCAACAAGGTGAGACATTTTAAAGACTGTTTAGAAACTTTTAACATTAACACATTTAGAACATTTTAAAACTGTCTTTAGTTAATTCTTATTGTTCACTCAAAAAAAAAATACATGTTCATTGAACACTGGCGTACGTAGAGGCGTGGTTGATGGGGTTATAGCCCCTACCGAAATTTTGAGAAAATCAATTTTCAAATAAAAATCCGTTAAGAACTTTAAAAAACCAAAATGTGTAAATGCGAAACACCTTTTAAAGTGAGTCCCGATTATCATTTTTGTCTGAATACAATTTTAATAGACTGCGAAAAGTTCCAAAAATACGAAACATTATATTACGCATCCTGCCCTCCAAAATGAAGCCATGTGCTATCCACATTTATTGTTCCAGCCCATCCCAAAAAAAAATCCTGCGTACGCCTGTGTATTGAACATTGTTGCAACTGAGATACAAGACAACTTTTTCATCTTTTAAATCATAGTTGCCTTCATATTTTATTTTCAAGAATTCGTGTTAATTTTCAAGGCATTCACTCTGAAATATGAGTGTGTTTGGAATGTTGTGCTTTTCTCCATGCTACATGGAAATAATAATTCAAATTATTAAAATTATTATTAGTAGTAGTAGTAAATTGTCCCAGATCTTTGACTGTGGTAAATTGGCCATTTAAATTTTTTCCTCAGCATTTTTTATAATACAGTGTGTCCAAGAAAAAATATACCAATAAAGAATTTAAATAACTCTACAATCGTTAACGACAGAAATGTCAAATAACGTTTATTTGGAAGAGAAAATCATAGAATTTTTTTAAACCAAAGAAAAAGGAAAATAATTCACCTTAGTAGATCTCAATGTGTGCTCCTTTGGTGGCGCGACAAACATCAAGGCGGTACTCAACCTCCATCCAAGTGTTCTTCAACATTTGATGAGTGACGGAGCCACATGCATCGATAATTCTTTCACGGAGATCATTGAGGTCTTGCACAGGTGTTTGGTAAACCATAGTCTTCACATAACCCCAAAGGAAAAAGTCCAAAGGAGGCAAGCCTGGTGACCGTGGTGGCCATTTAATGGGTCCACCCCTCCCAATCCAATTACCAGCAAAATTGTTATTAAGGAAGTTAGTAACACAACTGGCATAATGTGTGGGGGGGGGCATCCTGCTGAAACATGTACCCATGAGGTAAAAAGCTCAATTACAGAAAGCCGGATGGATTAATGGAAAACGACCTAGGCATATGAAAAGGAATAAGAAAGATATAATCTGTGTAGGAACATGGAATATCATGACTATGCTAAAACCTGGAAAAATGCAAGAAATAGCTGACCAAGTCTTAGCAACAAAGTTGCAGATAGTCTCATTACAGGAAGTAAGATGGAAAGAACAAGGAGAAATCAAGAAAGATAAATACTCTGTATATTATAGTTGTAAAGAAACTACGGGTCAGCATGGAACTGGATTCCTAGTAGAGAGAGAAATGGTAAAACATGTACTAGGATTTGAACCGTGTAGTGAAAGAATATCTAAACTTAGAGTGAAGGGAAGGTTCTGTAATGTGACATTTATAAACGTGTATGCTCCAACAGAAGAGAAAGATGATGACATTAAAGATAAGTTTTATGAAGAACTGCAAGTAGTGCAAGATAAAACCCCGAGACATGACCTGATAGTCCTGTTGGGAGATTTAAATGCAAAAATAGGAAAAGAGGATGCATTTAAAGAAGTAACAGGTAAACATACATTGCATGAGATAACCAATAATAATGGAGAATTAGTATGTAACTATGCTATTGCAAATAATATGACTGTAATGAGTACACAGTATGAACATAAAAAGATACATAAAGGTACCTGGGTGTCCCCAGATGGGAAAACTACCAACCAAATTGACCATATTTTAGTAAACGAACATAAAAAGGAAATGGTGCAGGATGTAAAAACAATGAGGGGTCTGAATTGTGATTCGGATCATTTTTTGGTCAAGGCAGTAATCAAACAGAAATTAATACCTGTACGAAAAAGTATTCCAAGACAACAGATAAAATGGAATAAAAGCAATATGCATAGTAAAGAAATTCTGAAACAATATAAGAAAAAAAGGAGTCAAAATTTGGAAAACATTATTGATACCCAAGATATAAATGAAGATTGGAAACAACTCAAAGAAGCTATTCTGAAAACAGCAACTGAAGTAATACAAAAGCAAGATGGTAAACCAAGGAATGAATGGTGGGATAATGAATGTAAAATGGTAATAAATCAGAAAAATGCTGCACGACAAAGATGTTTACAGAGACACACAAGGGCAAATTGTGAAGAATATGAGAATAAAAGGAGAATTGCCAACAATGTATGCAGAAAGAAGAAAAAAGAATGGATAAATGATAGAATCAAAGAGATTGAGGAATACCATAGAAGAAAGGATTCAAGAATTTTTTTTAAGGCTTTGACATCTCATGTAGGGAACTACACTCATGCAACTACATTATGTAAAGATGCATCTGGAGAAATAATATCTGAGAAAGAAAAAGTATTACTTCGTTGGAAAGAGTACTTTCAGGAATTATTAAATTGGGAACACGTACCGTATGAAGATGAAATACCAGAAAAATTGGAAAATGATACTGAAATTCCAATACCAACATATGAGGAGGTAAATAAAATCCTTAAAAATGAATAAGTCACCTGGTTCAGATAATATCACAGCAGAACTGATAAGACACGGAGGATATATGATAAGGAATAAAATTTATAATTTGATACTCAACATATGGAATAAAGAGGAAATGCCACAAGAATGGCTACATGGTATCATTTGCCCAATCTTTAAAAAAGGAGACAGGTTGCAGTGTAATAACTACAGACCAATTACGCTTTTGAATGTCGCATACAAAATCTTTGCAATTCTTCTACAAAATAGAATCTCTGAAATTACAGAAAACAAATTGGGTGAATATCAAATGGGATTTAGACCAAATAGATCTACAGTTGATAATATATTCATACTGCGACAAATATATGAAAAATGTTATGAATATAATATTGCATTGCATAACATATTTATCGATTTTATGCAAGCATTTGACTCAGTAAATAGAAATATAATTCCTACATGTCTAAAGAAAATTAATGTCCCAAACAAACTAATAAGATTAATAAAGTTGACATTACAAAACACTACAGCAGTAGTAAAAGGAAACAATGATTTTAGTCAGAAATTTGCAATAAATAGAGGAGTAAAACAAGGAGACCCATTATCAGCAACTTTATTTAGCATAGTCATGGATGAAATAATTCAGAAGTTGGAAATCAGAGGAAACATTTCAACAAGATTAAGACAGATCTGTGCATATGCAGACGATATAGTAATTGCTACAAGAACTAAGCAATCAATGGTGGACTCACTAGTGAAACTAAAGCAACAGGCAATGAAATATGGACTCATAGTGAACGAAAAAAAGACAAAGTATATGAGATGTACAAGAAGAAAAATCCAACAACAAAAAGAGGATATAGATACAATGCATATAGAGCAGGTACAGTCATTTAAATATCTCGGGTCAATAGTAAATGGAAACAATGAAATCGAAGAAGAAATTAAAGAAAGGATTGCAGCTGGAAACAGAGCATTTTATGCGAATAAGAGGATATTCCAATCCAAACTAGTTTCCAGAAAAATAAAATTAAAGCTGTATAAATCCATAATAAGACCTGTGGTTACATATGGCTGTGAAACCTGGGTGCTGAAAGAAGATATAATTCGAAAACTAATGATATTTGAAAGAAAGAAAGAAAGAAACTAAGAGCTTGAAACATTAATAAAGAGTAAGAATATAAGAAGATTTATCAAAACACAAAGATTGAGCTGGTTGGGTCATATTGAAAGAATGCCCGAAGAAAGAATTGTGAAACAAATTTACAATTGGAGACCTATTGCTACAAGATCACAAGGAAGGCCCAAAACCAGATGGATAGACGATGTCAGAAATGACATAAGAAAATTGAAGACACAGAACTGGAAGAAATGTGTGTTGAGTAGAGAAGAATGGAAGGATGTAATTGAGCAGGCCAAAGCCCATAAAGAGCTGTAGCGCCTTATAAGAAGAAGAAGGTATAAGAGGTACAGCATACTGTTACATTTGCAGGTAACTTGCACCTGTAACTGTAGCTTCCTCAAAGAAAAAGGGCCCAATTATGGAATCTCGTGTCAAACCGCACCACACATTCAACTTAGGGCTGTCGCGTTCATGTTCAACAACTGCATGGGGATTCTGCTCACCCCATATTCTACAGTTATGCCTATGCACTTTTCCGGAAATGTGGAAGGTAGCTTCATCTGCAAATGTTACGCGTGTCAGGAATTCATTGTCATCATCAATGCGTGATAGCACTTCACTAGCATAATGAAACCTAGTGGGTTTATCACTGCACTTTAGTTTCTGAACAAGCTGTAACTTGTAGGATCTAAGCCTTAACCTTTTATGCACAGTAAAAAAAGGTAAAGTGCTCCCCTGTGCTTAGCACCACGCCATGAAGGCGTATAGGGGGTGTGGGGGTAACGCCCTACACTTTCTTGATCCGGTCGTAAGTGGGGGTGATGTGATCAGCATCACGCCCCTGACCGCCTTTACCCCCCAGGGTTTCCCCCAGGTACCCATGTTATTCGACGCTGGGTGGGCGCCGGGGCCGCTTCCATCGTTAGAAAAGTTCCCGGATTTGAACCGGCCGGGGATCGAACCCGGGACCTTTAGCATGGTAGTCAGACGCGTTACCGACTGAGCCACCGCGGCCAATGCACAGTAGAACGTGGAATTTGAAGTTGAGAACTAGCACGTCTCACAGATTTACGCGGGCTTCTCTGGAAAGCTTCCTGAACTGCAACCACTTTATCCTCGCTCACACGCTTCCGACCACTACCCTTCTTCCTCAACAAAGACCCTGTTTCCAGCAATTGTTTATGCCATTTAACAATGAAATGATGTTCTCGTGCTTCCTGTCCATATTGTTGCCGGAATCTTCTTTGTACCGTTACAGGAGACTTCAATTCTGCAAACCAAAAGCAGCACTCAACTTTCTGACAAACAGTAAACAGCGCCATTGTACAGACTACTCACGAACAAAGCTGCGCATGCACGTAATTATGTTACGATTTTTTCCCTTCTGGTGGGAAAAAAATTCCTTTCTTCCCTCTTCCAAATAAACGTTATTTGACATTTCTATCGTTAACGATTGTTGAGTTATTTAAATTCTTTATTGGTATATTTTTCTCTGACACACTGTATTTCACAAGCTCAAGGGAGGTGGAGTTTAAACCCCGTAACCCCCCCTTGCGTACGCTACTGTTGTTGCTTATCTTTTCATCATTAAAGTAACTGCACATCATAGTGGCATGTGGGTTATCATTTCAAGTGCACACATTAAGAGGTATCAAAAAGTTCAGTGATGTGGAAGGAAATAACTTAGGACAACAAAGACACCATGGTGCAATAAGTCCTTCACATAGTTGCAATGCTTAGTGACACATTTCTGCAGTGGTCTTTCACTTTGCATAAGCTGTTCACACTGGCAAACGTGGCACTTCGAAACCAATTTTCTATCTTAGAAATGAAGCCATCCCTGGCGGTAGTAGTCACTGGGTACCAGGTCTGAGGAATATGGAGGGTGGAGCAAGAGTTTGAATCCCAATTGAGCTGCTTTCAAAAATGATAACACTGTGTGAATGGACTGCTAACAGCAGCATGCCTTTCGTTAGCATTTCTTGCTATTTTACCTTCAATTCCTCACGTAACCAAGCTAGATCACAGTAATTGTCACTACTTATTTTTTTACCCAGTGGCAGGCAGTTAGTCAGGTCAGTATGACTCCTTTACAGTCCCGGAAACAGTTATCACCAACTTATCAGCAGATCTTTGAACTCTTGCCATTTATGGGTGGTGAGGAGCTGTTCCCACTGCTTGCCAATCTATCTTGTTTCTGGGTCATAAAGGTAGACTCGGCTTTAGTCCATTGTGTCCAGCCAGTTGGAAAGATCCCCTTCATTCAGTTCATAGCGACATAACATCTAATACTGCTTCCTCTTTAGTTCTTTTCTGGAAAGAGATTAGCAATCCTGGGACACTTGGGGAAAGCTTTTGATATAAGGTGCATTCAATAAATAACGAGAAAAGTAGTATAAAAAATGTAAAATACGACTGTGATTGTTATGTTTTTGTGAAGGCATCTGCAAGCTATTCATATCTGGGGCTGGTATGCCTGCCTCGTGCATAGGATGCTGGGAAACAGTTACACAAGATGGCGTCTCCCTTACAGGAGTGCTCCTAACTGGAGCAGTGAAGTGTCGTGAGATTTTTGTTGAGTGAAGGCGTGAATCTGATAGAAATTCATCGCCACATGACAGTTCAGTACGGTGACTGTATGAGTGAATCACAAGTGTACGAGTGGGCTGAGAAGTTCAAACAAGGCATAACCAGTGTTGAAGTTTCTCCATGCATCCAGTTTGCTCTGTCACGAAAAGCAACATTGCTCAAGTGGAGGACTTTATATGGGAGAACAGTCGTATTAATGTCAGTGAAATTGCTTCCCAGATGGAAACAAGTGTAGGATCAGCCCACCATATCAGTCATGACATACTGAGGTCAGGAAAGTGTGTGCGAGGTGGGTTCCGAAACGTTTGACACAGGAAGTGGAGAGACGTGTTGATGTGTGCAGGCAGCTTTTGTGCCATTATGAAGCTGGCGGTGAGGCATTTCTTCATTGTATTGTCACTGGAGATGAAAGTTTGGTTCATTTCTATGAACTAGAACATAAAGAGGACAACAATGGAATGGCAACATCCTTAGTCTCCCAGACCAAAGAAGGTGCGTGCTCAATGGAGTGCCGGAAAGGTCATGTTAACTTTGTTTTGGGACTCCAAGGTGCCAATTCTTGAACATTACATGGCCAGAGGTCATAATGTAAACAGTACCACCTACTCTCAATCTTTGCGTGAAAAACTGAAACTGGACATTCTACAGAGTTGACGTGTTCTGTTGTGCTTTTGCTCCATGACAATGCGAGACCACACACTGGCAATGTCACATTGTCTTACCATTGAGGACCGAAAGTTTGGGTGTTTACCCCACCCTCCATATTCACCCAATCTCGCACCTTCCGATTCCATACCTTTGGCCCACTGAAAGATGCACTAAGCGAATTGAGGTTCCAGAATGACTACTAAGTCCAGTCAGTGGTGCGTGAGTGGTTACGCACGGCTCCAAAATATATTTTTTTGCCTGTGGAATCTGTGCTTTTATCAAGTGCTGGTGTAGGTGCATTGAACTAGGGGGAACTATGTTGAAACATAGTACTGTAGTTCTTTTGGTGCTTGTAATAAATATTTGTTACAACATATTTCCGGTTATATATTGAATGACCCTTGTAAATGGTTTTCCAGAGGTACCCATAACTAACACCGATGTCGACCATCACACTTTGAATCGTGATCCTCCTGTTTCCCAGTATCATCTCAACTTTCTCCATCACAGTGACAACATTTGTGAGGGAAAGTTTCCATGTCCTTAGGACATTGGAGATTACTGTCTGACCAGTTTGGAAATGCTCCCTGTACACTGCTTTCATCTCATCGGGAATTTGCTTGGCTGCAAAAACTTTGCTGGAGATGCAAAAACTTATTACATTCAACTTTATGCTTCAATTTTGTCAATCATGACACCTGTCTGTATTCACCTGTAAGTGAAAGTACAGAAGCAAACCTCCAAAAGAGAGAAGAAAATGTGAGCTTAAGCTAGAAGCACCAATGTTCAATACACATTTCCTCTGTAGTTTCTAACTTACTGTGATTGTGCAAACTTTTTTATACCCCTCGTAGAAGGTATTCAAATCAAGACATCATGAGAAGTGAAAAGCACAATCAAGGCTAAGCTCTGTAGGATCTCAAGTTAAGCACTGTCAGTCAGTCCTAAGTTCAAGTCCCAGTTGAGTCATATTTGGAACAAGAAAGTTATCATCATTGACACAAGTGAAGACCACATTTGCGTTGTCTGAAAAATTAATGTTGATGCAAAATGAGCTTTTTTCTGTGAGGCTTAAGCAAAGCAGGGACTTAAGATGTTCATATTTAAATAAAGTATAGTTTATGCCTTGTGTTAACATTATTAAGAATAAATATTATAATTGATTAGTTTTCACTTAATTCTAAAAGTTGTGTTTCTAACTCTTATTGTTGGTTCTAGAAGATGTTTCAAGTCTTCAGTTGATAATAAAGATAATGTGTGTGATGCTAGAATTTTTTTCTTTCTTTCTTTACTCCCATTTGGTTTTTCGTGCTGCTTTTATTTAATTTAAAGATATAAATGTTATTTTACTAATTTCATGTCAACCAATAAAGTTAAAAATAAAATTTTATGCTGTTTTGAGTAAAGTACAGTACGAAGCTCTTATATATATATATATATATATATATATATATATATATATATATATATATATATATATATATTTTAAACTATGCACCCTGGTGCTATGCACATGAAGCTGTTATTGTATATATCCTTTACAGATATCCTGTGGGAGGAGCAGGGGATACAGATATATTTTCTCTATGTGATGGAAATAATTTTTTGGGAAAC
This sequence comes from Lepisma saccharinum, assembly GCF_977018435.1. Classification (NCBI taxonomy): domain Eukaryota; kingdom Metazoa; phylum Arthropoda; class Insecta; order Zygentoma; family Lepismatidae; genus Lepisma; species Lepisma saccharinum. The sequence goes on from NC_139229.1 coordinate 172,603,843, forward strand.
CGGTGGTCTGAACATATCACCAGCAGCAATAACAGTGGACAATGTCTGAGACCAAATGCTTCCTGTGGGAACAAAACAGATATATTAAATGGAACCAAATTTGCAGATTATGTAACGCAGCCTGCATCAATGGGCAAAGACTTTGTAAGTTTTATTTTGTTCATTTTGCACAAGAAAATAGCAGGTTTTTTTGTGTTTTTATTTTATGTATAAATTGCAATGGAGAAAATTAATTAGTGTAATTTTTTTGTGAATTTTAGTACAGTTTACTGATCTTGTAGTTTTTAGACTGCTTCCAATGAAGACAATTCCCCAGTCTTGCAATCAATGTGACTTTTCCTTTTTTTTTAACATATTTACCTAGGTGAAATTCCTTCATTACACTATGATATTTGGTCCATTTTTTTCACTCTTGCATCTCAGATTGAATTTTCATTTTTTCGACCTATATTCTGGGTGACTATTGCTTCTGATATTGATTGTTATAGTATTTACTTATATTTAAGCCTGCTGTTTATTGAGTAAGCAAATTTCAGCATTACTGGCAAAAATATATTTGCTGGGGAGAGAGAAATGTAAAATATGTCTTGAAGCTTCTTATTAGTTAATGATAAAATTCTCTTTGGAGAATATTATATAATATGGAGAACCATATAAGTTCTGTACATGCTACCAAACTTCCAGGACCTGAAGATGCAATTGACATTAGCTCTTGAAAGCTTGTAATTTTGTCGAATTAACATAATGTATATGTTTTGAATCTTTTGAAGTATTTTATGCGCACCAAATTACAATGTGCAGTGTATATTTGAAATTAGAAAATGCATGCTAATGAATCTATTGTTTTTCTTTGAATGTAGTTATGCCAGGACTTTTCTTGCCTTGGAATAGGACCAGTAGAACACCATGAAATCGATATACTTAATTTACCATCAATGGATTATGGTCAAAACCATCCATTGCAAGGTGATACCTTTCCGGAACATTTACAGGTAATCATTTCTATGCCTTCTTTCAGTCGTTCCATTAGTCTGTTTAATGAATATTTTCAGAAAGGTGCTAGATTTAAACTTCAGGTGTCCTCTCATTTGTGAAATTGTTTCTTGGATTATTGTATGAAGGTTGGCTCATAGGAACTGGAATGTAAAATTTACAATGGTCACATAATCTAGTCTACAAATATCCTGATTTCAAATCCATTTTTTTTAAATACAAAGAATAATCCACCTCAACCAAATTCTTCAGATACCTTGATTTTAAAATTCCATCTGAACTATCTTTTTATATCCATTTTACATATTCTCTGCCTATCCTTTGTTATTTCTACCATACTGCTAAATAATCAACTAATCAGTTATCCGAACAATCAGAGATACAGATTTACTGGTATCTTTTTTTTCATGGTGTTGGTATATCTACCGCATGGATTCACAACTCATTCATTGTATGTTAATGGTTTTACAGCCACAGTTATTGCTGATTATATCTCAGCATTGACTGTAGGTGTGATTTTCAAACCTATCTGTGCACTTGATATTAAATTTCCAAGCAGTTTTGTATAACTTTGACCCTCGAGAAGAGAAATTTTACATTGGTTAACAGCTATATTGTAGCACCAAGTGCACAAAGTTTCATGAAAATCAGACTTATTGGGTGTCATGGCCTGGTGAACTCACCTCGGAAAATAAGCAAACTGCATGCTTTCCCATGACTTTTAACTAGCAACACCAGCACCACTGCTTCCATGCCAGCCTTTCAGATATGGTGGTGGATCTATACCAATTAATTGCTCAAACCCTATATAAATATTTCTTTGGGAGAGAACCGTTTTAGTTGTACAATTCTGTGCCATGAAAATATTCAAACTGGTTGATTTTGCGATCTTTGCAGAATAATTCTCTTCTCATTAATAAAGCATGAAAATAATATTAAGTTACGAGCCTAGAAATCAAGCACCATGTGAATGTCAATAGAAAAAAATAGTGCTTTTGAACATAATTTTCCCATTTTTACAATTTGAAATGTCTTGGTGGATATTCAGAATTGTATCGCCTTATCCATAGTTTTCTTTTTTCTACAGCTCTGTGGAGAACATAAATTGCAATCTTATTCTATTTGTGTTCATTGTATAAGTTTAGTGTTACTGTAAAACAAAGTGACCTCCACGAAAATGTGAATAATAGACTAAATTTATTAATTTCAGGCTTCGATGCCAACAAATCTCGTAAGCCAGACATACAACTCAAGTGCAAAAGGCATGACAGCAGACACAGGCTTTCTTTCCCCTCTATCTTTGTATTCCTCCACATCAGGACAGGGACCAAGTTCCAGTTCTGGTTCAGTTGACAACAATCTGCAATCCATTCCCAACTTGGACACAGGTAACGTCGAGTATAATAGAAATGCCTTTTTTTTGTCTTTATACATGAAAAACTGTTCTTCGAAAATGTGCAGTTCATAGGTTATGTCTACAATTTGTTTCAATACATAATTGTGGAACTGATGTGTAAAATGAAATTTGGTTGTCTGCACATTTTCACAGTAGATGGAGTAGTCTTAGTGTACACTTCTCAGTTTGTTACCTGACTGCACTGAAATATTTCTAAGTTCAGAAATCGTTAACATGGCAACATAGCTCTTGAGCACCAGCAGAGATTAGCCAACTTTACTACAGGTCCTTTTACTAGACTAGAAACAGTGGTAAAAGATTTACATGAAATCGGAAACTATATTCACCCAACATATTAATATAGAACAAAATGGAAAACCTAAGTGTGACGAATAATTTTAGAGAATCCTTGCGATTGTTCATGTTAAAATTGGAATCAGAGAAACTGTTGTGAGGTTGGAAACACTGCACTTGCTAGTGGTCCAGCTGGAGGAAATCTGTCAACTTTGAACACACAGGGACATAATGACAAATAGTTTATGCAAAATAAATATAGCAATACATTGCAAAGTACTGTGCAATGAGCGAAAATTAATAATTCTCACAATTTGCAGCGAAAATGACATAGAAAAGTGGTACTTTGCACAGTCGTCAATCTGTTTCAAGACTTGTACTACCAGTGATGTTGTAGAGCATTTGGTAAAGTACTCTCATGAGAGCTCTCTTTTTTCCCCCTAGGAATTAAGAGTCTCAGGTTCAAATCCAAACTCTACATTATTTTTTCCCCATTGAGATACATTGAGTATAGATTTTAGGAATTAAGTTGAATAATTTTGTTTCAGAATGTTTCCAATAATTAATTCAGTGTAGAATTTGATGAATGTTTCCATCTACTCAACGTATGTTTCTTATTTTTTCTGGCACTAAGGTATACAATTCAGAGATGAGGTTTATTTTTAAACTAATTTACTAACATATCCTTGATTATTATTACCATTCACTTTAAGTAATTCTTTTTATTATTTTCTTTAAAAGTAATAGGATCTTGCATCAATTTGGGTCGAAAAATATCTAAAATTGTTGTCATAATCAGACAGTTTTTTTTTTCTGCTCTGTAAAATATTATGATATCGGCAATAAGTTTTAAACGGCTTTATTTTATTTTCAGCTTCCCTTATGTATGGAGGCCAAGGACTGCCAAATGATCAACAGCTTTATAACTACATGCAGATGTTCAAAGGTGCATTAAATTCTGAGGGACACAATGGAATAACTAATTACATGATTCAGAATAATCAGCCACCACCACCGCCAGAAAGAATAACTCCACCACGGACAATGCCACCACAACCAAAAAAGAATGTTTTGAAGGTAAGTTGTGTGCTTTACTCTAAAGTTAGTGAACTAATCTGGTCCAAGACTTACCAGCAAAATCTCATCACAGGCCCCTGGTTAGTTTCATTTATCGAGGAGACGAATGATCCTCTCTGGTTCTTCATTGCATTCTCATTATTAGTTATTAGTATTGATAAGTGTTATATCTGCAAATCGAGTTAAGGCTCTCTGCTATTTATTGCACCTTTGAAGTATGTAGGGTGTGTGGATGTAGGGCACCACACATTTAGTTTTTTAATAATAATCGATCGATATGCTCCTGCCTTCATTGCCCTAGTATTGTCACAGGAGCAACATAGCTTGTAGATGGGATTTCATTTACAGCTTAAAGAGCTTCTTCATTAGTTTTTAAGATATGAGAATTGGTGAAAATATATATTACCTCACAAAAATAAATAGTAGAGTAAGTGCCTCTCCCTGATTTCTTCTAACCTAATCAATGTTTCATCACCAGAAATCGTAACAATCCACATCATTCTTTCCGGGACAGATTGCTTTGTGTTGTAACACTATATGATATGTCATGCAAATTTCAACCTTCCAGCCATAGTGGGATCAGTGTGATAGGATGAGAAATTGACATCCCCTCCTTTTTTTTTTTTAAACCAAACCTGGAACTGATTTGAAGGACAACAACCATAGTTGTTTTTAGATGTGCAATAAAGACAATTTTCAAAAACCAACTCCTTTTCAAACATCAGAAATCCAGACCTGGTGAAGTACAGTCAGACATTAGGGCTAATCAGTATCAGAAAATGTGGGTTTGAATTTAACTGCCGGTACTTCTCCGAAATTCTGAAATTGCATGAGGTCCGCAAAAATGCCATTGGCGTAGAAAATTGTGGGGAGATATGAGTTTTGTGATGAAACGATTGTCTCATAAAAAATTAACATTTTAAATGGAAACTGTGTGGTTATTTGCTATGGGATAGTTCCAATGAAAACATGTGTTAAAATTTATAAATATATCCTGAACAACTTTGAATTGTTACAATTTTCAAGTGGTGATTGATAAGATATCATAGAAGAAAACTTATTTACTGTACATGGATTGATTTCTGAAATTTAGGATATCTCACCTGAGACCATGTTTCCTGAGAATCAGGCCGAGCCTCCAGTATGTCTGGCAGCTGCAGTACCAAATAGACATCGGACCATAGAAACATTTAATTTTTAAATGTATCTGTAATTTAACCTGTATGCTATTATCAATTGATACCAATTAAACTGTATCTTTTTTTTTTTTTTTTAGCCATGTCCATTTCCAGTAAATCTTCTGCATTTGGCCAGTAATGTAAATGTTCAAAAATCAGAATTACCTCAGAGAGGAAGGGATGGTCTAAATGGTATAGATGCGCAATTAAATTCGAAACTTGGGAAAGTAAACATGCAAAGTATTATTTCAAGTACTAAGGATGGAATGAACCACCAGCCTAATCCAGTATTCACTGCTGCAGGGTTTCCTAAAAATCTTCAGAATAAGGGATCCACTCAGGTAAGAGTGTAACACATTTTATGTAATGTTTGTATCTCTAGATTTCCTCTCCCTGCTTTTTTGCGGTGATTTCTTTGGCATGTTTCTTAAGGGATGCTTGACTATGAGTGGCCTTTGTTGCCCATATTTTTGTTTGTATTATATTATTGCTGCTTCGATTCTTTGGTTCATTAAAATTTGGGACTTTTTCTTTGCTGGAGTTCGTGTTCATTCACTCAAAATCATTAATTTCCTTTGTGGATGCAGATGTATTTTAAACATTAAATAAGAAAAGTTGGTCTAGAGGGCATCAGCAACCTTGTGGACAGGTGGACCAAGTGTGTTTGTGAAGCATGGAGATTATTTAAAAAATAAGACACACATTTCTGTAAGTTACCTTGTAAAAAGGGTAACATATTTGCATATTGTACATGTTACTCACTATATAATATAAGCAAAACTAAATTAGTATAAAATTGAATTTACTTACGTGAGTGAGTATGAAGATTTGAAAACAACCTTTCAGGGTACAACTGCCCCCTTCATCAGGTTCATATTTCCTCTAGGCACTAAACATAATGTCGCGTCACTAAGTGTTAAAAAAGGATTAGGTTAGAGGTTTGGTTAAGAAACACTTGAATCCCTGACAACATTCCTGTCTAAAAGCAACCAGTTAAAAATCCGGTTTTAAAAAGTTCCCCATTTCCCATTAGACCTTGAATTCCTGACATCATTCCTGTCTAAATACAACCAGTTAAAAATCTGGTTTTAAAAAGTTCCTCATTTCTCATGAGACCTCTTAGGACAAGTTCTAGGAGGTCTCATGGAAAATGGGGAACTTTTTAAAACTGGATTTTTCATTGGTTTTTAGACTGGAATGTTGTCAGGGATTCAAGTGTTTCTTAACCAAACCTCTAACCTAATCCTTTTTTAACACTTAGTGATGCGGCATTATGATTAGTACCTAGAGAAAATATGAACCTGATGAAGGGGGCAGTTGTACCCTGAAAGGTTGTTTTCAAATCTTCATACTCACTCACATAAGTAAGTTCAATTTTATACTAATTTAGTATTGCTTATATTGTAAAAAGGGTATGAATAATAATAGTTTGTTAGTGACTTTGCCTCGTATATAATATGTGCATGCATGTTTTTTTACTAAACTTCATTGGTTGAAATGTTTTCAGTAAAGTTTTCCTTCAAAAGTTAAGATCTGTGCAATTTTCTTCTTTAATATCCATGTTTTGCAGCATAAGTGACACCAAGTTTTATTTAAGAATTAGAATGTTTTTGCTTAAAATTTCTAGTTAAAATATTAGGCTCATCAATAAATAACGAGGCAGAGGATATTACACCAAAACTATGGCAGTTAAAAATGGGTCGACAGGCCTGAAATGGAGGTGCAGGTGTGACGAAAGTGATTCATGCTCGTTTTCCCGCTAGATGGCATTACGTGTCTGGCAAGGTATGCCCAAAGGTTGCTATCCGAGCAGTGGCCGTGTACAGTCAATCCATGTTTGACTGCGATGCATAGTGGAGGCATCCAAAGAGGAGCAGTGGGTGTTGTGCGCTTCTTGACAGCGGAAGGTGTAGTGGGTCGTGAAATCCATCGACGAATGGAAAGGATATATGAGGGCACTGTATGTCCCAGGTAGGAGTGGGATAAACGCTTTTGTGAAGGACGACACGTGAAGTGGAGCACCGAAGCGTGTCACAGACCAGCATGTTGCACAGGTGAAGAAGTTCATCAAGACAGACCACACACAGCCAACGCAACAAACAAATGTCTGAAAAAATTCAAGTTGGAAGTCCTGAGCCCCCCCCTATAGTCCAAATCTGTCCCGTGTGACTTCCACATCTTCAGTGAGTTCAAAAACGCACTGCGGGGACAACAGTTTCAATCGGACATTGACGTCAAGGAGTGCGTGTGCAATTGGTTGCAACAGCAGCCAAAGGAGTTCTATAGCATGCCATTTTGCGACTGGTGTCACAATGGGATAAATGCCTAAACAGTGACGGACAATACTTCTGAGGTTCGTTACGTAAGTACTGGGCAATATCCTCTGCCTCGTTATGTATTGACTGAGCCTCATATGTTCAAGACAAAACATCATTGATAAAAATATAATAATGGTATTGTCGTCATATACATAACTTAATACACATGCATCATCTAAGAAGTAGAACTTTACAGTGAAGTTGATGGTACACTATTGGTGAGAACACTGGCCACACTAGCAGTGTTTCTGGTTCCAACTCTAGTCAAACTGCATTTTTTTTATCAACTTTACATGGATCATTTCAGTTATTTGTGCGTACCATACAGAAAATAGAGAACATCGATATTCATTCTAACTGATTTTATTGTAAAACAACCAGTTGATGCATCGGTTATATTATGTAACATGGACTTTCCTTTCCAGTCTTTCTCAGGTGCCATGGGTAGTGGAGACCCTTCAAATCACCAAATGAGGTTGGGGAACGCTGGTATTGACCAAATGCTCGGGAACTTCCAGAACGAAGGAAGGTCTCTTCCAGTTTCTCACGAGTCTCGTTCCAACATGGGTATGGGGAATTCCAACCCGTCGTACTCTGCTCCTCCTTTTGGAGTCGCACCAGATGGCCTAGACAATGGATTTTTGTCCCAGGATCCTCGCTCAACTTTACCTCCGCACATGTATGGAGGGAACGCTCCTTTGCCTATTCCTTACATGCCCCCTGGGCTTGATGGGTACAATCAAGACTTGTACAATACACTTCCAGAAGTTGTTAAAAACAGAGGGCTTGGTTATGTTCCTTCACACTCAGAATTCCTGCCATATTATGATGTTCCACCGTTCTTTGGTTTTCCACCCCATATCTTTGGTTTCCGGTCTGTAAGGTAAGGACAAATTATATATCTTGAGTGTGCTCTGTTTTTGTGTTGTGTAGTGATGCAGACAAAGCTCAAAATTTATTGAATCCAATATGCTCATCAATAGTTTTCTTAGGACAATTTCTAGTGGTAATGTTTAACCAGTTCTGTTATTGTGAATATTAAACAGAATAATGCTGTAAAAAAACATTTATATATTATAAATATCATTAGATATAAAATGTAATAGAAGTTATAAAATTTAAAATCATTAAAGGAACAGAGCTTTCGTTCAGAGCAGTAAAGTGCACTCTGGCAGTGGTCTCTGGACCTCCTCACCAAGAGGATCATACAGAGGATCAGATTAGGCTAGAATAAATATTACAATTTTAGATATGTTGACAGCCTGCTCAAGCTAAAAACATGTTAGTATTTTAAATATTTTTTTATTGGATTACAAAATCCACATTTGCAGATCATTGAGACAAAGTCCTTTTCAAATTTCTGTATATATTTCATATATAGGGGTGTGTGGGACATGATGTGATCAGCACCATGCTCTGGCCACCTATACCCTCTATTCTTCGATCTCTGCCAATTTGGAGGTGATGTGATCAGCACCATGCTTGGGTAGCCTTTACCCCCCCAGGGTTTGCCCAAGGTACCCATTTATTTGAGGCTAGGCAAGCTCCAGAGCCACTTTATGAGGCAGCTTAGATTACCCACCCCAGGAATCAAACCCAGGTTTCCAGTGCAGCAGCCGGATGCCGTACTAACTAGGCAACCATGGCTCCCCAGCGAATGAGAAAAAGTAAATAAATATATTCTCTTTTGGCCCAAATAAGCATTTTAATGGTATTTAGATATACACTAAATTTGACTGCTCCCAGAGAATATTGCCACACCCCTTGTTTATACACTTGTTTTTCCTGACTCCGTCAATGTACAACACGCGAGTCACATAATCTGTATAAAAGAAAACTTTCTCTGCCCCATGTAGAATAATACATGTGTCCGAACTTTTCCTCCCCCCCCCCCCCAAACAATTGATTTGACAATAATATTTTTCAGCGAGTAAAATATCGCTCATCTGCCCATAGAAAAAAATAATCACTTTAGCTAAATGCATTTTCAGCTTCTATCTTAGACCAAATGACATAGCATTTGCGAAAAAACTTTAGATTAAAAATAAGTTACAGTGAAATAAAGACTAGATCCAATTGTATTTCCTTAGCAATCTAAACGACTTCCCATTCAAGATTTAGTGCAGTTCTTATTCAGTATCAGATAGCGGAGGTTGGCAAACCCTTCTTATTAACGCTGCAAACAAGAAGAAAATGTTTTCACAAACAAGTCCCCTCCCCACTTTTCTTTTTTGTTCCCGTCAACTATTCTGTAAATCTGTGTGAGCAAAGAAGAGAATGCTGATCGAATCCTGTTGTCAATTTTCCACTTGGAGGAGGGGAGGGCGAACTTCTGAATTCTGAGGAAGGCACCATTTAGCGAGAATCGGTTTGGCAACAGTGTGCTTCTTGTCATCCTGAGGCAGAAGAATTGGCCCATTCTATCTTTACCGAGAATGCAAGAAGTGCAGTTTTCCCTTCCTGTCCATTAAGGAAGGTGTGAGAAATGCAAGTTGCACCCTGCCTCCACCTTCCACTGGCCATGCCACTTCGCTCCCTCCGCTCACACGAAAGCCTAACATCTGGAAGTTCAAGGTTGCGTGGTGAATGAAATGGCTGCAAAAGCAAGAAAAAGGAGGGAGACGTCTCATAGTCAACAGAATAGGTTTCTGCCAAATTTTAAGACCTCGTCATGGCTCGGAAAACGTATAAAGTGGGAAGTGGGAGTTAGAGCGAACGTAAGATCGAGGTGAACGTCCTATTATTTAACATGGCCTTTTGCCTGGGCCTGACTGGATGAATGTATAATGTGGGAACGTAAAATAGGGTTTCACTGTATTTAGTTAATTTCTTGTAGTTCACAACAGCAACAAAAAGATACTTACAGGAGGTCTATGGTAAATGAAAGGTTAAGAACTACTGTTCTAAGGCATTAAACATGGCCACAACTATATCAACATGTCCTCTGTAATCATAATTTTGAAACTAAGACTGAATATCAGAATTGGTGTAAATATTGGAATTCCGATTCCTTACATATCTAGTGTTGAACACACACACAAAATAAGAATTGTATAGATAACAATAGTTCCATGACCTTCAAGGTTAAAATTTCCTGTTGTTGGTTCCGGAGTAGCAAAATTCCTGTCAACATTAATTTTCAGTATTCCCTCAACATTGTAAAGGCAAGTTGGTTGTTGTCTGAATATGTTAGAGTAACAGTTTTAACAAAGCCAGGAAATATAGCAAGAGTTTGTTCAGTCAGATCTTAGTCCACAAGTTGTTCAATTTCTTGACAAAGATCAATTGATAAATGCACACAAGAAGCACATGACAGTACATTTTAATTTAATGCTGGAATGTTTGCACTTGTAAACTTTATACATGCATTGACACTTATTGGTATTGGTAAAAAATTCATGTCTATTCCAAACTCTTGTGTCTACTGTGTAAGCACAATATGCTCCATGAGTATTGATTAGAATCGGAAACGTTGTCAATTCATTGGTTATCTGCTCTTGAACAAACTAAACTGAAAGATGATCAAATTTTAACTTTGAACTACTTTAAGTAATCAGTAAAAATGAACCTGAGACCAGGGGTTGGTTTGGTAGCTCAGTCAAGGTTCCCCCACATGCCAGAATGACATGGAAATCTCATGAAAAATCTTCTTGAAGCACATCCGAGAGACTAGAACATGGTGCTGCTGTTAATTATAACCAATAAGAAATAATGTTTACTTTGCAAAACCATGACATATGAATTACATGTTTTTATTTTCTAAAAAAAGTAAACAAATTGGTGGTATTTCAAACAAATTAGACTGTATCAGATTGATAATATTGATAAGCTGATGTATTCGGTATGATACAGATAGTGTACCAATTAATATCCCCCATCCCTAATAATAATAATAAAGATGAGGATGGTGTGGCATGAGGAGAAAATGGAGGCAGCAATACATAATAAATTTAAAATAGTAATTATTATACTGTGTATAGAGTATTTTGAAAAAGGTGGTGGGGATGGAAAAAGATAGATTAATTCAACCTTGGCAAACCAAATAATATGCACCAACTGTATGGCAGATTCAATTTGTTTCACGAGACATTACAGAACCCTAGCTAGAAATTCTTAACCTCAGGGCGATAATATAACAGGGTTCCTCTTTCAAAGAGCTCACCCCTACCCCCCATTTTCCTGGGGTAAATATAATTATTTTAGTAACAAACCATAATCCATAACAATAATTACTTGGATTTTATCTTCAGTGCAAATTTAAAATTTTCCTGTGACAAGTTAGAAATGCGGATTCGATATATTTTTGTCCCAAATGATGCACCTGCTTTAAATTATGCAGTATACCAACACTAAGCATTATATTTTAAGAAGTGATATTATTAATGAATATCGAGAATTTCGCGTATGTCTTGTAATGCAGCTATAGTATAAAACTTTACATTCACCTCAGTAAAGCGCCAAACATGCATTCTCGCAACACATGATTGCGAGTGAAGCGAGCAAGAAAATGTTTACACCCATTTCTTTGCAGGCTTTCAAGAATGTGTCAATACTTTCTTAAGATCCAGAGACATTTAGTTGTTTCCAGCTTCTCTTTTGGCATGTTTGGGGTCGAAAACATGTAGATACAATATCGCTAAATACAGTCTCCAAAATTTAATGTTTGAACTCTCTCTCCACTACGGAAATCTCTCGACAATATAAGATTTAACACTTTATCAAGAGCTTCCTATTTCCTCCTTTAAATTTAATACTCAATCCTGTCACCAAAATTTCCATGCTAATTTCAGACAGCATTGCCTCCTCCAAAAAAATTGATTCTCAGTCTCCCCACCAGAATTTCCGCAACAGTCTAAAACAATAGTAATACACAAGAATTGGATACCCCCTCAATTTAATGTTCAATCTCCCTCTAACTAAAATACCAGCCATAATGTAAGACCTAGAGTTGGAACTTCCCCCCCCCCACACGTTTAATTCAGAATCCCCCAGAACCCTCATGTCAATTAAGGCCTAATATGTAAGAGAGTTGGATATTTCTCCCTTCCCTTTGATAATACCCTTAAACACTTCCTTTTTAATCTTTATCGGCATTTCTTTTCTTTTCTCTTTCCATATTCTTTAATTTTGTTTCTCTTTCTTTTTTTCTTTACCATTTCCTTCTGCTTTTCCTCTTTATCTCTTCTTCAATTTGGCAACATCGCTTTCCTACTCCAGTTTGTTTGCTTCTACTTCAAGAGAAAACCACCAGCGTGAGTGTTTCTTTTAACCTCCCTTTGTTAACCACTGGGAATATAATGAACGAGCGGACGTTAGCCATGAAGCAATGGAGATCATTTTTGTCTCAATGAACTGGTATTTGTAAGGTCTTTATTAATTGCTTAGATATATTGAGACAGTCATGTGATATTACTATATCTCACAGATGGACAGATCTCTAGATTAATTTATTTCATTTTACTATTTATGGACAGTTCTATCAGTTCACCAAATGATGCCTCTGACTTTAATAAAGTAATGTGATATATCAATAGTTGACCAGATGGTCATCATGGTCCTGCTGCATAAGACTTTTTTCAGCTTTGCATATTAGTAAAAATAAATTTAAAAAAAAGGAGCAGTGTAGGGTTTGATTTATGGTTGAGGAAGCCATGATGATGATTGGGTAGTTATTTGAAGTAGTTTCTAGAAAAGCAGTAGCCAGCTGTGGTGAGACTTGTGTTGACCTCATGTTACTTAACAAGTTCTCACAATAGGTGCATGTAGCTCACTTTTTAATCAACAATACAAATCTATTTTCACTTAACGTTGCTGAGCTGAGCTATAGAAAATAAACATTTCAAAGTTTACACAACATCTTCGTAAATTTGATTTTACCTCATTTCATGAAGAAAAGTTCAAGAGCCAATAACCAAAGTTATTGTTACTGAATCATTTCAAACGTCAATGATCTGTTGCATCATATATATATATAAAGTTAAAGCATTCTAAATATAGTATTTTCCTCAAGAGAAATAGATTTATGTATATATTTTACATTTCATGTTCATTCCAGACGTAGTGGGCCCTCCAGTGAACTGCACATGAGACTGGAAGAATGTTATGATCAGTTCAAAAACTTGGAAAAGGAGAGAAAGAAAACAGAGGCTGATTTAGCTAGACACAATCCTGGAAAGAAGGTTTCGTCAGCAAATAACATTCCTGTTCCCCGCTTGCCTCCAAATCCCTCCCGCGTTGATCGATTAATTGTGGACCAGCTCCGAGAACATGCTCGGGTAAGTTATTTCATTCATATAATATATATATATATATATATATATATATATATATATATCAAAGAAGGAGAAAGGAAACACTCACCGGACAGTGGAAAAATTCAAAATTTTCGCTAGCTTAGTAGCATCATCGGTGTGAGACGAAAGAGACTGAACCGGAAGTTGGGGCCCTGCAGAGTTGCCAGGTCCCCATCGAAGAAGATGTTCCAGGTGTGGATGTATGTATGACTATTACCTGGGGGAAACATCAACGGCCCTCAACCTCCGCATCAATAACCACCGCTCCTCCACCCACAACCTGGACTTCACTGTCGCCGTCCACACCAACCACCACAACATCAGTTTCAACGACTGCTTCCGGGTAGCGATCATCCATCTCCTACCCCAACCAGCCAACACCTCTGTTCGCAAAAGATGGGAGTGGGCCTATATATCGGCCATGAGTGCAACCACTCCACCTGGCCTGAACAAGGCCACCCAGTAATGCCTACCCCTCACCCACCGTCCCTCCCAACTCATCCCACACACGAGCCTGGTGACGAAACAGTGTTTTTTTGTTCTACGCACCGCTTCTTCTTCGATGGGAACCTGGCAACTCTGCAGGGCCCCAACTTCCGGTTCCGTCTCTTTCGTCTCACACCGATGATGCTACTAAGCTAGCGAAAATTTTGAATTTTTCCACTGTCCGGTGAGTGTTTCCTTTCTCCTTGTTTGATTTATATATATATATATATAAAAACACAGGAATAGGGTCAGAAATGGTGCCAGAAGGGCGGATAAATACAAATTATGAAGGAGACAGTAAACACTTACCACACGAATAGAAATAATTCAATATTTCGCGATCTGAGTCGCATTTTCAAGAAAGAAGATAAAAGATCGACGACACTTTGAGAAGAGGCACAGAATACTGACCGTAGCGTCTGTACGATCAGTGTTGCCAGAAACAGTTGATAGGAAACACGAAGTACTTTAGCCAGTGTTTACTGTAAGGTGGGTGGGTAGTTTCGGGGAGGAGAGGAAAGAGTTACTGATGTGTCAGAGTAACCCCCTGGAACCCCCCTCCTAAATACGTCCTTGGCCTGTTAGGTTTGTTTCTCTTAGCATAAATATCGTTGATTGACATTCATATGAATATGTCTCGTTGTTTTTAGCATGCAGAGATGAGTTATAAGCAAATAATTAGGGATTTTATGTAGTGGGATTTATGTCGCGCATAAGGAATGCCTACTTTGTTAGGTTTGGTTCTCTTACCATAAATATTGTTGAGGTAAATGTCGCTAGTGGAAAGTGTGCTACCAAACATGTTGTCACGTTGTTCTACAATAATTCAAATTTACGATTTCTTCAATAGAGAACCTGCTGTGTATATTTGCGAGTTGCAGGCCGAAGGTTTAGTGGCCAAAAACAAGAAATGTTGTAAAGTGTAGCAGACTATTTTTAAAAATTTACACTTTTTTATTTTCGTTCATGGATAACTAAAATTGATTACAATTAACTGTGAAAGTGAAAGTTTACTATTTTTGTTAAGTTACGATGGTTATTTTTCATGGTGATAGTAATTACGATATCTGCTGTTGATTTCTTGCGTGTATGGGGAAAAAATATTCAAATAAGTGGCGAGAGTGGTCCGAGATGCGAAGAATTAGATGTGCCGTGGTCACATTTTGAGGGTAAATATCTCGCTTATTTGTGGTTTCTGCATGCTAAAATAACTTTCAGGCACCTTAAAACATCGAAATAAAAAGAAGAAAAGTTGGAATTTTCGAGGGTGTACAGTCGGTCACCAACCTTTGAAATGGTATCATTCGTAGGTGATGCCACATCAAATGACCACTGTGGGATGGAAGATGCTTGTAAGAAAAGTCAAGGGTGCATTCAATAACTGCTCACATTCATTGTGAATACAAAATATCACATTGTAGTTTCTCTTCCTCCATGTGAGTGAACACCTTTAGATAACAGAACCTTGGATCCTTGTGTGGAACCATGCTATGATCATAGCACAACAGGTTGTAATGCCTTCTGACTCTGGTTTTGCTCTTTTCTGCCAATCCGATATGAAAATGCTAGTCTGTACTACCAGCCCAATGGTAACAGGCATGTGAACATCAACCCCATAGCACTTTCTGCCCTAAAGTCTTCCCATGCATTGGTCTCAATGTAGTCTCCTCATGTTACCTCTTCAAGGAAACAGAAATGGGTTCCCTCTTCACTACTCCACGACAATATTGTTAACGTATTTAATACTTGTAATATAATTAAGCCTTGTTTCCATATTTTTAAAAAAAACACTAAGTTGCTGACGAAGGCAGTTTATTACGATATAAAAACACTTAACATGTTACATGTTAAGTGTTTTTAACTTGTGATTTTAGTTTAGTTCTTCGTCTGAGGAAGACCCTGATGCAGGGTTGAAACGTTACATGTTAAGTGTTTTTATATCTTAATAAACTGCCTTGGTCAGCAACTTAATGTTTTTTTTGTTTTTTTTTACTTATACTGTTATTTTATTTAACAACTTCTTAAATTCTTCATATTTTACTGTTCCTTGTGGTAACAGCGATTACATGCGAGTCACACCTCTGTATTGCCCAAAGGCAGGAAACCATAAAAATACAATAATTTTTGCCAAATACTCGTACATATATTGCAACTTCCACATAACAAGCTGCCTTTCTGTGTGTAGAGTTGTTGCACTATGTATTTAGCAGATGTAATAATTTCTAACCGAAAGTGAATTTGTTGTTCCAGGTCATAACTTTAGTGGCTAAGATGGAGCGTCTTCGAGGTGTTAATGTGCATTCCGAAATACATGCTGCCATGGAATTTTGGTTAGATGCAATCAAAAAAGTACAGGCCAGGCGAAGGGATGAAATAATAAATTCCACCAACCGACACCACAATATTGTTGCTGGGATCCCCACGCCACGGATACAGGAAGAAAAGGGTAAGCAGTTACTCCTGATACTAGCATGATAGCATATCTTAGAAAATGTTACCTTCTTTATTCCTGTTCTGAGTGGTGGTGTAATTTTCTCTGCTTTACTGCTGTATTTGTGGGCCTAGTGGGTACACATTGAGAGGTGTCCTGACATCCATACACAGATAATAGGTATTCACGAGAAAGTTGATACACACAAGTACACAGAAACACGTGTATGTGTGCTAAATGAAGCAGGCATACATTGCTAACAGTAAATATCGTGTGGCCGCGGTGGCTCAGTCAGTAACGCGTCTGACTACCATGCTAAAGGTCCCGGGTTCGATCCCCGGCCGGTTCAAATCCGGGAACTTTTCTAACGATGGAAGCGACCCCGGCGCCCACCCAGCGTCGAATAACATGGGTATCTGGGGGAAACCCTGGGGGGTAAAGGCAGTCAGGGGCGTGATGCTGATCACATAACCCCCACTCACGACCGGATCAAGAAAGGGTGGGGCGTTACCCCCACACCCCCTATACGCCTTCATGGCATGGTGCTATGCACAGGGGAGCTTTACCTTTACCTTTTAAATATCATGACAAAGCTACATTAAAAAGAATATGCATTATGAAGATTATTTACATGCTCCCTCCCCCCTCCTTCATTTTTAAACCTCAGAAGTTCAAAGCGCACAATCATGGAGCCACTCATGGTATTCTGCAAACTCCTGCATTGGAAATGTTATATATTATAAACATTTCGATAGTTATTAATTACTTAAATCTTACCGTATTTACGCATGTATAATGCACACCCTGGTTTTTGATGTGGAAAACTGGCACAAAATTATATCTCGTATATAATGCATGGTATAATCCAGGTTCAAGAAATGGCTTTCTTAGTTGTAGGTCGTAAAGCTGTTGCTATGCAGATCAAAAGTGAATGACATCACACCTATTGAATGAGTCATGTGTTGCTATGTGGACCAAGAGGAGAATATCCTCTTGTGTAAACAATAAGTCTCCAACCCATGCCACCTCCCCCATCTCCCTCCACTATGATTAGCATTCCAAAGCTTACACTCTTTAACCACCTTATTTATTCTGTAATACTAGAAAGCAAGATCAAAATTACATTATGGATTTGCAGTGCTCAGGAAGTTATTTTCTATTATTTCTCGCCCAAGAAATGCTGGTCATACACATCCTATGTGACTGAAGGAGGTTGCTTGAATTCTGCAAGAACAGCACTGCTTGTCTTGTCATTGCAGAACAGTACATTACAAAGTGAAAAATTGTGGAAAATTGCCTTTAACATGTTATACATTGTGGTGCTCATTTCCCCTTTCCTTTTTTTTTTTTTTTTTTAAATGTATGTATTTTCCATGACTCGCGTAACATTTATAACGGGCACATTCAGGACCCTTAAACTAGCAGATAGCAGCACAAGATTTCTTCCATTAAGGCATTTACACACTCCATATGTGTCATATTATTGGCCAGTAATACATTTTAATTATTATTTTATTTTTCCTTATATTTTCTTTCATCCAAAGTACCCTAAAAATCAGATTGTTCCTTCATTTTGTGATGAGCTTATTTCAATTGTATTGCACATTAGTGTCGCTATCCTGAATGTAATACTGTTGCCATATTCAGAAACTGCATAATTAAGCTTTACAACGATATATAACATGATAGGGTTCTGTAAACATGAAAAATCAATGCAAGTGTCACAAAATCATGGAATGGCCCTGTACGGTTTCAAGTTGACTGTCCAAATTATTCCATGTATAATACGCACCAGTTTTTTGGGAGCAAAAAAAATGGAAAAAAGTGCACATTATACATGAGTAAATACGGTAATAGTGTCAATAGACCAGTGGTCTGAACAAAAGTACCAAAGTGTAAGTGTAGAGGTTGATTTTCGTACCTATTTTTTCATTAAAAATGTTGGGGTGAACCCTGGGATTGGCTTCGTGGTTTAGCAATTGACCATTGGCTCTGAATGCCAGATATCTGGGATCAGATCCTAGTAGAGCCTCAAATTGTCATCAGCTTTTCAATAAATTGGTATTATGAAAATAATATGACCTTTTTTTATTTACATTGAGTATATTTATTTTAAAATCTATTTTTCCATCACTGTTGATTTAATTAATCTCTTAAGTATCACTTGTCCATAATGTAGACCTGCACCATGTGATAGCATTTAACATGTCATATCTCCAGCCAGTTGTGTTATCCATGACCCTCCAATTGCTACTCATTGAAAATGAAGATCCCATGTCTTATCCCATTAATGCCAAAACATTACAAGTATTTTTGAAAGTTATTTTTTGTCATAGTTGAGGTCCAAATAAGGTGAATAAAGCAATTTTTTGTTGATTACCTTCATAGCAATCTGGCAGATTTTCCTGCCATCATGCATTTAAGATAATGATTTCAATTAACTTTCATTTTTGTTAGTATTTTGTGTGTATACAGCCACTTGAAAACAATTTTTTTAAGACCTTGTTGTCTACAGCATAACCCATTTGTTGGATACAGGTAGAGATATGAAAATGTTCAA
Source organism: Lepisma saccharinum (assembly GCF_977018435.1). NCBI lineage: Eukaryota > Metazoa > Arthropoda > Insecta > Zygentoma > Lepismatidae > Lepisma > Lepisma saccharinum. Next base: position 172,622,869 of record NC_139229.1, read on the forward strand.
TAATTGTAAAAAGTTTCTCTTGAAATATGTGTCTTTTTAGAAACTTATTTAACACATACTTCAACAGAAAGCAGATTTTTCAATCAATCTCTCAAGCATCAATCAAAATCAACAAATGCCCAATTTCTTTTGAGTGTGCCAAGCCTTGAAGCACTCAGGATGTAGAGCAGATTCACATAACCACAATTGTATGTAGTACAACCTGAACATTTCTTGTGTATTGAGTTAGATTTATTGCTCTTCACAATCCAATGTCCAGTGTTATATTGGAGTGCATGATGTATCTTTTTCTCAAAAATGGTGACCTTGTAACTCTTCTTGATACTCCAAACTGCTTGATGCATTGTAGAACAGTCTCTAATAATCTGCAGGAGAGGTATTCTTTGTTTCAAACAATGTAGGTGCCATGCATTCACAGCTGACACCCTTATTGCCCAAGCAAAGAAAGGCCACCACTACTTTTCTGGTCCTGTAGGTGGCAACAAAGTGGTCCTTGCAGTGGACTCCCTGCCCCCCTTCCTCATGTGTTCATTGTAGACCATTTTGCCCTTTTTACTCAGTCTGTTTGCTCTTTGAATTTGATTTGTTTTGATTTTTTATTGCTGGTCAATGATTTGTTATCCCTCCACGTTACCAGAATAATATCTTCTGCACACACAGATTCCATTTCTTTTCTTTCCCATCTTTCCTTGATGCTAATGATGCGGACTGCAAATGATTTTCTCATCAAAGTTCCTGAACCAGCAATGTCTCCAATAAAAAGGTATGCGTGCAAAAATACTAGATGTTATCCAGCTCTTGCTTGACATTTTTCAATAATACCAAAACTACATCAACTTCCTGACCAAAACCCATTGCATTCAGATCCATATGACTACCTCAGAGTAGTTCAGAGTGCGAAATATACCCTTCCGAAGTAGCCAAACACCACAGTTTGAAACCAAAACTAATTGACTTTCATGAATAAATTGCTTTGTGGAATACCGTCCATAGTAGGGAATCAAACTCTCAACAACACTGAGATATTCAGGGATTTCCATTTGCATGCGAGTGACATCCTGTCGAGTATGAATGATTTATTTTACAACATGTTGCTCAAGAGTGGTCTTACATCATGATTACCTGCAAATTTCAAGGTGGTGTTAATCCAATAGAGCCAATACACAACCAAATTTCCTCACAAAGATTGATACACTGCTTTTTTTAGGAGCATTATGCTTCTTTATTTTTTCCCCAGGAAGTATTTAACTATTTTCAACATGACTTTGCATGATTGTAGGAACATTACAATACTACATATTATATTTTTCATTCAACTTGATTTTTGTGGCGACCTACCGAGTAAGTTTGTTAAAAATCAAATTTATTATAACTTTCATTATTGGGGAAAACTATGGACAAAATACACTTCTGTTCAGAAAACTGTCATTCAGCACAAAGATGAAACCAACTTTACACCTCTACAACAATTGATGCTCTGCTAATCATTATTATTATTATTTTGTGCATAGCCACACATTTGAAAAGCATACACCTGGAAATTTCCATCCTCAAAAGTTTAATACAAGCATTCAGAAAACAAGTGTGGGAGTAAGATTTTTGAAATGAGCTGGAGGTAGAAAAATCAAGGAGCACCTCACTTAAATTATTTGATATTTAGTGATGTAATACGTTGACCTGGTCTACTAAGCACAATCTTTTTTCCATTTGTAGACATTCTGGCCCTTGCAAGCAGCATCCAGGAATTGAGTTGGGCATCCAGGCGAGCTCGTACAGCTATGTGGTGCGCTCTGATTTGCACCATCCTTTTCCCGTTTGAGTCCACTTTGACATTGCCATTGACCAGTACTGAGGAGAATGGTAGCTGCGAGGCTGCACCATCTACCACTCAGCAAAATCTCAATCATGCAAGTACATCATCTACGTCTGGCCAGAATTCCACTGCAGATGATGACCCTCCAGAGTCCAATAAGAATAAGGCTGCCGAAAAGTAAAACAGGAGATATGTTATTGCTGCCGTATCTACCTGGTTGTAAATCTTTTTTTAAGTATATTTGAAAGGCTGTTTTTTTTTTATTACAAGAGTATATCCTTCTTATACACATACCACAATAGTAAGAAACTGTCACAAGTAGTTATTATAGTCTGTTTCTTTTTTTTAATTAAAATATAACCATTTCACACAAAGAAATGTGCATACTTTGATATGGGTGAGAAATATAACTCATGATGTGCAGGTTCTATTTATATTTTGAGTGCAGCAATAAGAAATTAATGATAGTCTGCTTACAGTAGAACAGACCCTCACCTCTTTGTGTCATCATGTGCACAGTGATGTTTATGACTTTGTAATCCAAATATTAATAATAGCTAGAGCTGTTCCTTTGGTTATAGTTTAGAAGCAATGCTAAGAGTTCATAGACTAATAGATATACCTAAGGAGGTGGATAGATTTTAGACTATTAATTTGGTGAGAGGTTATGTTTGTATTTCTTGAAAGTGGTTTTTATGTGCCTCAATGTTACTAGTCACTTTCAATGTTTTACTTAGGTTGATGCCTAGGGTTTCTGGCCTGTAAGTAGGTGGTAGTGAGGTTTCTTACCTGACAAATATTCAGGTATTTTTATAGATGTAAAATTGCAGCAGCAGTGAAGAGAGTAAGTTTGGCTAGAATGATTGGAAGCAAGTTATTTTCATTCGTGCAGTTATTTTATTATACAAGGCCAAAGTATTGCCAAAGGTTGGCTCACTCGATGTTGTACGATGCTCTCTTTACTATTTCATACTAAATGTATGTATATTGTAGTTCTGTGTGGCCTTCTTAAAAATTAACATTCTTTCTTACATATTTTCTCAGTGTTGGAAGAGAATACCTACTTACGTGTCCAATGGTGTGTACAGTCAAAATTTGACTGAAATGTGTGCGATTTTTTTAAAATTGCACTGCAAATAAGAGTGATCACTCAGATGTACCTTCTTCACTCTAATATTGAAGAACAGACAAGAATTATTATTTACCAGAAAGGCAACAGGTTTTGACATCTGTATTCATACGGTTCATTTCAGTATTAAGAAAAATATTATGAACAAACTTTGTGCTAAAAATGTGATAAAGAATGGAGAAATTAATTTATTAATTTTTTTAGGTGAAAAATTGCTTTTGGAAAGTTAATAATGTTCAGGCAGTATTTCTTTAAAACCAAGCAAAAATTTACAAGTAATCTGTTTTTGAGTGTATGATTGAAATCAGTATTAATCTTAGACTAAAGAAAGCTGGTTTGATATTAATTGAAGAAGGTTCATCCTGAATCTGTTTGGTTGTGGTGCTTTTTTTCTTCCGGTGTTAACAGACATTCTGGACTGTGATATTAATGAGCCAATGTAACTACTAAGATAGCAAATCTTTGTACTTTCCAAATGAAACGATACTTATGTCTGTTAGTGATGTTAGAATAATGCTAGTTATGAAACACTAGGGGACAATCCTTATTTAATGCATGTGATAACTTTGAAGACCAAGTTTAAAGAAATTAGTATAGTGAAACCATAAGTTCTTTTGCATGGTCTGCTTACATAATAAATGTAAAACATTTGTAATTCCTTGGTGAATATTTAGAATTTGGTTGTTATTCTTAAAAAATAATCTCAACACCATGACAGTGTAGCTGTAATAACTATTGCCATATTGTGAATGTAGTTATATACATATAGATATATATATATGTTAATACAAACATACTAATTTGGCTGTATAATCATATTTTGGTACTATCTAGCCAATAGCATAACCTAGTAATAAAATTTCTAAGGGAAACTTTCAACACATGAACTCTTGGCCATGGAAATAGCTGAATTATTGGTGTTGTGGGCTGTAACTATAATTAAATATGAATCGATTTCTCATAAAACATACATATACATATGTGCTTCCCAGAAGGACTTTGTGCATTATTTATCCAACATGTATGTAATGCATTATTTGTCAATTGGCTTACTGTTGTGTGTGATCATAAAACTTATTTCTTTCCTTCTCACCACACACTGTTCAGTTATAGTTGGAGATTTTGGATGTGCAGGGGGTTTTGGGAACAATTATACTAGCATGCAGGCATAATGGTAAGGGTTATGTGATGGCAATAGTTGCAATGAAATGTTGGTGCTCTTGTTTGTCAACAGTTTTACTGTACCACTAGTACTCAGGGATTAGTACCTGTATGTTTAGAACTTCATAGAAGTGAAGCAGTGTGTACTGTCTTCTTGTTTTTAATGTCCATTGTGAAAGGGATACTGTTGTTTTCTTGTGGGTAGTAATCTAATGTTTTCCTTAGTACTGAAAAATCTTAGTATTGTAACAAATAGGCACTTGAAATATGTATGTTTTTATTTTATTTTATTGTTAATACAATTATTTATTCTGCTACAGTAATTCAACACATGCAATAATTATTTTTCTTGTCTTGTATGCTCAATCCAATGCCTTCTTTCCAAAAGTTGAATTGCATGAAATTTTCAATGCAAATAAGATACTTTCTCTGTGTGCGTATATGCATGCGAGTGTGTGAATGTCCATGTATTCTAGGCAAATGCCAAGTGTAATGTTAAATTGTAATACCAGTGTGTTCTGCAATTATATTCATAGAATTTTGACAATTTTTCATTCTCGTTAATGCATTCTTTTGATGACAAAATAATTGATTGGTTTCCAGTTTTCTCTTAAGAAACTGTATAATTTGACATCTAGATCTAAATGTTGCAAACCCTAATGTAATGTTCAACTGTTTTAGATAAAGTATATTTTAACAACTTCAAAAGTTGCATTGATATGTCAGTGACTGAATACTGGAGTAAAAGTTTGTCTGGTTGACTAGAAACAATTTATTATTAGATAAGACACATTGTCCATGTTGTGGATTCATGTTTATCTGTGTAGTATAAACTTGCCGTTTTTGCAGCTGTGATTGTGATTGCTTTGTGAACTTGATATTGTGATATTGTATGCAACAGTGATACAACGGCAAACATTGACAAGTTCCCAAAACTTGGTTAGCTGGTTATGATTCAGATTGTGTCCCTTTTACGTATATCAGATTTGGGATGCAGCTGTAATAGTTATGGGAACAGAAATGTAAGTTATTTATAAGTGCACGAAATTGATTTTCTCTTCATTTTTTTTTTTTTTTTTTTTTTTTTTTTTAATGTTTTAAACATGCCCTTACTTTCTACTTATGCATATAACTTGTTTTTAAATGCCATAAATGAATTGCATAATTTTGTAAATGTGGCCTTTGTATCTGCCAGTAATTATCACAAAGAAAATTGCAATAACTTGACTGCTTTCTACAAGCTCACTAAATTTTGTTGTTCTGATGTTAATCGTAACTTGTAAGCTATTTATTCTTTCCTTTCATTTTGAAGTATCCCAATACTCTTTTTTTCCATGACCAAAGGTTCAAAATATTCATGACTGTTTTATGAAATAATTATATATATATATATATGTATCTATATGGTTTGTGATACATGCATGGTTGCTTGCTTATAAAGAAATTAGTTTTTACCTTGTAAACTTAGTAATTATTTATCATAAGATATTTAGAATAGAAAGATGTCTTAATGCTTCCAACAAACTCTATGTGCAACTAGTTTTATATTTTCAATTGTAATCCCATCATTCCTAACTAAGAAGCAGGCAATTTGTCATGTTGAATGTATGATTATATGAACTAAATGTCCTGTGATTTGTTGCTAAGCAAAAATAGAAATTGACAGTATACTCTTTTGTTAGTGTAGTGCGTACAATTGAAAGTTCATGCTAATCTCATTTTTGACTATTTTCTACACTATAATTTGTTTGTGTTTTTAATTATTTATTTATAGCATTAAGTTCAAAGGTATATTTATTCCTCTGCTAAAGCATCTTACAACTTCTTCTGCATAGCTGTTTGATTGCCAGTGACTTTTTATTTTGTTGATTGCATGTAGTGAAATATTTATTTTCCCTTTTGTTGTTTATAGTTACCATTTCATATTTTAATAATGTGGTGCAAGAGATATATATATATATAGAAAGGAAAGCTTTGTGATTGGTGTTAAGGTTGTGATTCAATAAAGAATAGAGCAAGGCATGTGAGAATCACATGTCTTAATTTCTTAACTCAAATTTTTGCAGAAACTCTGGCTTCATGAGTGTTTAGTATGTATGTTTTTGTATTACTGCCAGATGTTGTGCCTCTACTTCAGAGTCCTAGATTTATAGATATCATCGTATAGTTAGACTATAATGTGTTTCATCAATGTGCATCGCAATAAGTGCCCCTAATATGTACATATTAAACCATTGTTGGTGCCTGTCTACCTAGTTTTTAACACAATTGGTTATGCAATGGGAGTCTTCATTTGATGAGGGAGTGTGTGTTGGTGTTCTTGCATGTGCTTTTACCATGTGCAATGCAAAATATCATGTGGGTGTTTTAGTTTGCATTATAGAAAAGTTAGGCATGCTTTTTTTTTTTAAAAAAAAATGTATGTATTAATGGGTCTAAAGTGTGATAGTTTTGAAATAGTGTATATTGTTCTTCCAATTTAGCTAAATTCTGGATAGTGTTAGTTACTTAAAAAAAGATAGAGGCTGTGACCCAAATTTTATCCTGTATAACAAAAAAGTAACTTTCAGGATTATGGTGGGTCAGTTGCTCTTTATCTAGGTTCGATATACTTCTCTTGGTATATCTTCAAAAAAACATTTTTTTTACTGAAAGTGTAATGGTAGGTAGGCACCTTATTTTTTTTAGAAAGTCCCCTTTTTTTTTTGCTTCAACCTAGTGTGTGTGACACACCTAAAAAAATCCCTATTGCACTCGCACAATCTTTAATCAATGAAACTTTATGGGCTGTGGTAGATATAACTGGGAGTGATAACACTTTTCATAGACAAATTGAAGTGTGCATAGATAAGTGTAGCATGATCAATGTAGCAATGATTATAAACATTAAGTGCTCAGAATATTATTAAGAGTACATCTGAGGTAGTTTCTGTAATAGTATTTGTTTTTAATTTCTAATATACTGTTGCCCAAATTGCTGTGTTTGAAGTAACATGTATCTTGTGATAATGCTGCTAGCAATGAGAATGTAACAATGAATTATGACATTGAAGTCCATTGTTCGGTGGAATGTGCATTTTGTTGCAATAATATTGATGAAATGCAGTATAGGTAAAAGCAAATCATTTGAAAAGTTTACCTTTATAAGGATCAACATATTTTCATTAATGGCTATTAACATTTTTTAAAATGCAATGTAATAGCATTTTTTTTTCTCTCTCGGTTGCATATTCTTATAAGAAAATAAAGTACTCATCCACAGCCTGACATATCGGGACTTCCAAGAGCTTATTTCAAGTTAATGGTGTTATAACTTGTTAGTGGAAAAGGTGTTTTCTAGTGTGTAGTAGGTCTGTAGAGTACAAATTTGCCCCTTTGTGTGCCCTACAAGTTCATAAAATAAGAAATTGGAATTAGTCTATCAAGAGTGTACTCCTCCAGGATAACATAATGTTGCAGGCCAAACTGCTAAAGTACCGAGGCACAGTAAGAATAGCATGGGGTATTTATTAAAAAAAAATAAACTTTATCTGGTAATTCATATGTTTTATTAGCAATTCTGTGATTTGAGAAAGAATGTCCTTTTTGATGGGCAATATTAATAGTACAAAATAAGCAAAATGACAAACTTTAAATATACAATTGCCTTCAATTCCAACTCTAATAAAAGCGTAACACTATCAATATTAGTATTATTTTGTTTTAAGCCAAATAAACAAGATTTGTGCTAAATTCAAATTTGACCCGAGTGAAAATATATGCCAAACTTTCATTAGATTGTATGAAACAGTTTGCTTTCAGAACTGCATTTCTTGATCAATTCTGAGCGTCTATGCAACAGTGTCAAATAAGGTAAATGTCTGAATTGAAAGAAATTCTTTGGAGGGGGATGAAGTATTTAAAGCAGAAATATAAAGCAAAATTGTTCTTTCAGTCTCAATTTATTGTTTCAGGTTATTTTTAACTAAAATCCTGAAGTAAGATAAAAACGTAAATGCTAAAAGAATAACCTGTAAAATTTGTGTTCATGTCATGGAGGAAATACACTCGCAGACTCCGTGGTCTAAAATTAATTGCACAAACTTTCACAGTTAGTCACAGAGACACATATCTCGCAGAATAAGAGAAACTTAGTGTGCAATAGACTGGAAATGGCATGGTTGTGCCATTGCAGATATTTGTTTTTAATACTTCTGTAGTGTTGAATGTTTATATGAATTGTTTAAAGCACATTGAGTGTTTATAGGTACACATTACAGTATCTCTGGTAGATGTTTTTCAGATGGCTGTGTGATATTTATGTATAAGCAAAGCTTTGCGAACAATCAGTAGTTGCTGGTGTGATGTAGTGCAGCTCAGGAATGGTGAATTCAATGTTTATCATATCAAAAGCGAATTTTTACCTCACAATGTACCAATGCGATAAGAACCAGTCCCTTTTTCTGTATTCTTCAAAGGTACATAACCTCCACATGCTATGTTATGCACAAAATGTGTAGACTAAACACAACCATGCAGTTTTGAAAGATTTTGCAGCGATATTCAGAATTTTAGCAATTTAGCAAGTCTGTTCAGAAATGCAATACAAAGTGAAAGTTTGTGCTAACCTGTAGCAGGTGTTTTCATATTTCTGATGTGACTTTTTTTGGTGGAAAGAAATCAGAATTCTAGCATTTTCATAGGTGTATTTACTGTTGCCATAAAATATGAGCAACAGAATGTGCTCATTTTTATTAATGTATTTGGAATAATGTTGTGGAATTTTCTTAGGAAAGAAAAATAGAATAACTGGACTTTTTGCTTGCCATCAGAATCGCTTTAAAATGAACACAAAATTTAATTTGTATTTCATATTCTATATACATAAAAGTACTTTCTGCATATACTGCACAATATCTAAGTTGTTTAACTAAAATATATAACCATGCTTTAGAAAAGTTCAGATATATATATATTTGATTTTTTGTTTTTGTTAATGTTTCTATTCTAAATTGTACTTTAAAATTCCATGTGCAATGTTCTTTGATGGGTTAACAATTAATGGTGTGTAAGACTGCATTCATGTTATTTGCTGTAGGTGATTTTTTTTAATGTGTCAACACATTCAATTTGTGTTTTATTGTAACTTTTCTTTATATGACTTTACCTCTTTCAAAGCAAGAATACAAAATTGCCTATGGATTGTAGCGAATATGTACAATCTAGATTAACAGCGTAATCAAACTACTACTACTTAAATAATTCATTATACTATATTGTGAAGTTTGGAATGTAGCGAATGTATTTTATTTTTTTAAGTGGTGCAGGAATAGTATATGTATTCCGGTTAAAAGCACATGATTTATTTAATGGGTTCAGCATAATTGGCTTAGATATTCAGGTTTGGCCACCTCTTAGAAAACATTTAAAAATATTTTCCTTGCCTTTTGGGACCTAGGGGCATTAAACATAGTTTTGAAGAGAACAAAAGTAGGCAGCGTTTGCTTACATTTTCTGCATTGTGGTTTTCATGTTTGTAATACTAATGAACCTTGACAATGCATTTGTGCAATGTTTTAAAAGTGTCCTTTCTGTGTGGAAAATTTAAAAATAAATACCCAACAAGAATGAATACTTGTTTTAATTGTATTTTTTAAAATTATTCATGTATATTTCTTTTGTAGAAAGGATCCCAACAGGAATACAGGTAGTCTAAATTCAGTCACCCCTATTCTAATGTATTACCACTGGAAAACTAGTGTCTGCATTTATAAGAATTAATCTGCAACTAAGGGCAACTTTCCACATTTATCGAAAAAGAATCTGTTCCCTTCAATATTTGTACCTATTGTGGCTTGGCCATTTTGCACAGTTGATAGTTTTAAGCAAGTTACAGGGTGACAAGAAATAACCCGTACAAAGTTTGGTGTATCCTGCCAAGAATGTAGTGTACCGTAGCCAAATAATTGTTGTGTTATTGGATTCTCCATAGTCTTTTGTAACTGTACCTGTTGTTTCGGCTTCATAACGATTACTTTCTTTGTGTTTCAAAATGTCAACCAAACGCAGTGCAATTTTGGAACTGTGGCGTCAAGGAAAGCGTCAATGTGAACTTGTTCGTTTGCTGAGTGTTCCAAAAATGACAGTCTCAGACGCAGTTCGGCGATTCAAGGAGCTCGGCCATGAAGGCGACCGTCCCCGAAGAGGAAGAAACCCTACCGTCAACACGTCCCAGAACCGCAAGATCATCAAAAAGAGAGTTCAGCGAAATCCGAGGGTCTCCATGAGAAAAGTCGCCCGTGAGATCGGGATCAACTGCGAATTGGCGTGGCAAATGGCGAAAAAGAACCTCAACCTCAAGGCGTACAAGCTCCAAAAAGTTCAGCTTCTCACGGACGAAAACAAGCGCCTGTCACTCAAAAGATGCCGCCTTCTGAAGCACCGGGCCGCAGGTCAGCGATGGGAGCGCATTCTCTTCAGAGACGAGAAGCTGTTCACTGTGAAGCAGGCGCACAACCACCAAAACGACAGTACCTGGTCTGCAGAGGCACCTGCTACCTCAGCAATCGTCGAACACTGCCAAAATCCGCAGTCGGTCATGGTGTGGGGCGGAAATTGCGCAAGCGTCAAGACGCACCTGGTTTTCGTGGATCAAGGGGTCAAAATCAACCAAGAAGTGTACCACCGTGACATTCTCGAGAACGTCGTCCTTCTGTGGGCCCAGCAGCACTTCGGCGATAAACAATGGACATTCTAGCAAGACTCCGCTCCGGCCCACAGGGCGAAAATGACGCGAGCGTGGTGCAGAACCCATTTTCCGGACTTCATCGCATCGATGGAATGGCCACCCTACTTGCCGGATCCCAACCCAATGGACTACAGTGTCTGGTCGATTTTGGAGGCCAGGGTATGTGCTAAACGCCACCACAGTTTGGAGTCGCTGAAGCAATCGCTGCGTCATGAGTGGAACCGATTGTCGCCCGAGGACCTGCGACCCATCGCCAAAAATTTCAAAGCCCGTTTGGACCTCTGGACCTCTGTATCGCCGCCCAGGGAGGCCACTTTGAAACCGACAGAACGTCCTGTTCCTAAGGTCATTGTTCTTCAGTGTTGTTTTGCTCAATTGTTTCGGTTTAATAAATTTATGATCACAAACATTAGTACGGGTTATTTCTTGTCACACTGTATTTGCAGCATGTCTGGAGTGTGCCGTCAAAGGAATATGTGTTGAAGCACACTAATTGTTTTCAATAAATGTGGTGAGTTACTCTCATGATTCATCATAGTAACCCCACATAGAGTAGCAACTAATTTAAATAGTGTGGATCATAATGTAGAAGTGAGTTAGTTTTCCTCCTCCAACCTGGCGAGTCCGGGAGTAAGAATTGCCTGCCTGGGTATTGAAGCTTCAAGCATCAAAAGCCCACGGGTAACTGGCACACCTTGCACACCTCCAAAGACCCACCTTGCTGAACGGTCATTCCGGCTGCATATACACGAGTCGCATAGTTACTGTTGCCAACTTTTAGATTCTAAATGTTTCAAGGAGCACTTGAAATGTTCATCACATGCAATCAATTTGAAATTGCAGATATTTATTCCATGGTAGAAAACATTTGTATTACTCACATCAGTATAAAGGAGTGTGAAGCATGTTACGCAAAAAAGACCCATGGTAAATACATTTTTGGAACATTGTGTGGCTGGCTAGTGGTTGTTCTACATTAAACTATTTTAAGAAGAACTTCGAAAACTTTTGCTACAGGTTTTCTCTCTGGTGAAATTTTGCTAATATCCGAATTATTGCTCAAGATATACCCTCCCCTTCGTGACTTGCTTAGTGTTATTATCCCATGAATGGCACAAAGATTGGTTGTTTTATTTTCATAAATTTAATAGCAAAGTGAATTTTATCCTCAATTTAGGTGCGATGTAGTACTTATTCAACCATTACATTCTGTCCATGAAGTATGTGATAAAATCAGTATATACACTACAAAAGGTTTTGCATATATATTGTCATCTATTTCCAGATCGTGACTTTTCAAAGATGATAATAAATGTCTTTTTTCAGCAGGCGAGGTTCAGCTAAGGGCTGCTCTGCCACCTAACCCTTGTCAATATGATAATACATAAGTTTATATAACTTATGGAGCAGTAAGCTAAACGTAAAAAAAGAAAACACAAAAAAAATGAAGAAAGGAAAAAATACATAGGAATTAGTTGCATACAAAAAAAAGTGTAACTAGAAATACAAAAGACAATAGTAATAATAATACAATTCCTTATAGTGAGTGACTTGATACCTTCAGTATGTGCCATTGTTCCATTAACAGCAGATCTTTTATTTTAGCTTTGAAATTTAATGGGTTGTTTACACTAGCGATATTTGCAGGCAATGCATTCCATGCTTTGGGAGCCGAAAAGGAGAAAGATGATTTGTAGACCGTGGTAGAGTGATTGGGCAAATCAAAGTTGTTCCGCTTACGGGTAACATACTGATGGATTTCCCTACGGGAATGCATCTTCTCAAACAGGTACTGCGGTTTACCTTCTGTCGGTGTGCGGTGTATTAAACTTCATTCTGTTTGCCATGGTAATAACTAGGGAACGGAACTTTATGTGCTAAAAAACTCAGAAATATTTATTTTTTATGTGTCATAAATCTTGAAAATATGTGATAAGAAGGGGAAAATATGCGACAAAAAAAATTGGTAACAAAAACAAAATATTACATGCATTTTAAACACCTGAAATCAGTTTCTAAATGCGTACCTCTTAGCGAGCTATTTTTTGGAAGAGTTGCAGTGGATCACCATAGTTTTTTCCAAATTCTCCATTGTAAATCTGTGACGATTATATCTAAAAAGCATCTTATATTGTGAGAAAGATCGCTCCACGTCACAAGAAACAATTCTTGCATATTTGAAGCACGAAATGCTACTAACGCTGAAGTATTCCAAAGTATTCCTCTACTTCACCTTCCAAAACAAGTGCAATTTGGCACAAAGTTTGAAAACCTTGGTTTTTTCCCAAAAAATTCTGTACATTTAGACATTAGCACTTGTGCGTTAGATCCAGTGGGGGTAATATTTCCCCCCAACAGGATCGTAGGTGAGGCGTCAGAAGTCTGCCAGCGAGCGTGTTCAAAGACAACACAAACCTAGCACTCTCGATATGAAAGAAGTGCGGAGAATAAACATTTTTCCTTCGAGGATTTCGAGGTAGCTGAAGTCAATGAGCGATTTTATGTATTTAAAATGAAAATTCGCAAAATATGTATTTACATACGGAAAACTGGAAAATATGCGTTTTTATGTAAAATAAAATTTGCTGTGTTGACATATAAGGCTATGATCAGAGTTTTGGCAAAAACGAGGGGGTCTATCTTATCGCAGAAAAAAAACATTTATTTAAAGTTCCGTTCCCTAGTAATAACCTGATTATTATTTAAGAATGGAAGAATATGATCGGATCTTTTTGCTTGAAAAATGTATCGGAAGCAGGCATTTTGCACCATTTGTATTTTTTTTACTGATTTTTTGCGAGAGTTGAGGTGATTTTCTTTCCTGCATTTACAATGTGCCTCTGCCCCCTCCACGCACACGCGGACGGACGGACGGAACCACTAGCGTATCCAGGATTTTTTTTTGTGGATGACTCTGAAATTGTAAAAGTCAGTATCGCATAGCTTTCTAGGCAGGGATGGAATAAACGATCTTTTTTCCTTTTATTTTTTATTTTGCAATCACCGCTTGTAACCATTGTTTTTAAAGCTGTTGAAAGACTAAAATGGTAATCGGAGGTCATTGTAAGTGGAGTTTTCATTACCCACCTTTTCTTTCCCCCAAGTTCTTTACTGCTTTCATTTGAAAGTTTTGATTTTCTCAATTTTGAGAGGAGGTGTAGCCTCATCAGCTCCCCCCATCCCCTCATACGCCGGTGCATGAAACAACCAAATGCAACTGATCTTTCGCAATGACTGCTTCATATGTCACGTGCCCGACAATGAACTGTGGGAAAACTTCTCGGTTCTGAATCTGAAGCCAGTTGGAACAACACAAGTTTGTAAATCTACCCGTGCTTACGCCAGAAGATGAAAGGCAGGGAAACAAAAAAAATGTGTTTGAGAATTGTCCGATAAGTGAGACCTCGCCTTTTGTTTCGTCCTAAGGACTGAAGCACTGCAAAACCATTAGGGAATCGATTTCTAGCATTTAAAAAGGGTAACTTAGAACAAATATCAATATTTGGAGAATATGTGGTCGCCGATTTGACATAATAATGAAAGATTGTTAAGGAAAAATATTAATTTGCGAAGTTATAAAATCTAACAGTTATACAACCTCAGGCCCCCTGCGACTAACATAAATTCAAATGTCTCCATGCGTAGTGAAATTTAATTGCAGTTGACAACCCTGACTGTGGTGCTCGCGTCAGACTAGAAGCAACTACATCAGGTATCACGTGACTCCTAGGACCTGGGTAAAGAGAAAAACCTGGCAGGTGTCTAGGCCTGTGGAATCTTCCTCAGACAAGTTCGCTTACGCAATCGTCCAACACCTGGGTTGACGTGCATGTTGCATATCATTTTAGGCGTGCCTCCTTGTGGACAGGTTTCCTCGGGATCTCGTGCAGGCCTCTGTTGCGCTACTAAGCTACACATTAACATCAGAATGGCTGGGACCTGCATGTAACAGCATCACATGGCAGCAATTAATGTGTAATTTCTTCAAAACCGCACATGATATTTCAGTTCTGTCTATTATGTTCATTTGTATACATATGAAGGTATGACATACTCCATTGTTACTATTATTATGAAACAGTTTGAAAAAGTCCTTTATGTCCCTCTGATCATTGTGGATACATCTTATAAATGGACTATTTGCTCTTAAACCACTGCTTTTTGTTGATATATTTCACTTTTATATGTAATAAAACAAAACATGCTCGCAAAGTATGATGATCAAGGGTTCAGGGGGAAATGTCCAATTTTCAAAATTTCCTGAAAATTACAACTTTCGAAAATATTGCATAATCTCCATTTTCTTTCCCAAAATTTGTAACCGGCATTACATATCCTCAAGAGTGGTCCTTTCTCCTGCTTCCATGATTTTCTTTTCCATCAAGCTTCCATAGGGCCAATGCTAGGAGCAATTTTCCAAATTTTTTCCTGTAAGTTCGCAATACTACCACTTGTACATGTTTATTTTTCCCCAAGAAGAATTGTCCTATCTTCAACAGAACTTGGCATGATTGTAGAAATGTACCACTGTAAACAGGCTCAATTTTTTTCATTCACTTTGGTCTGTTTGGGTGCCCACAGGGACATGTCAAATACCACTTTGAAAAAAAAAAAATCTTTCCATTTTCATTATTGGGAGGTACAATGTACATATAAATTTTACTTCCTTCAAAATCCTGTTCATTCTGAAAAAAAAAAATAAACAACCAATTTCATCTTTGTAGTTCTTGAGCTTCGTTTCTCTTTGTACTTTGTGGCATGTTTGAAAAGTACATGCTTGAAAAGTTTCCATCCAAAGAGGGTTTACAGGTGCAGAAGACTCAGTCGGCTAAAGGTTAACCAGTAACAGTAACACAGTAACAATAGAATAGGAAGCAGTGTAGTACGGACAAGGAGAGCCTATAGGTTCATACATGTGAAATTATGTGCCAATAAAGTACTGAGTAGCAAGAGGAAGAAAAGTATGCACAATTTGAATATTCTGATTTATTCTTAGCACCAAATATTCTTCAGATTCATACCCATACAACATTGTGGAAAGAAAACTTAATTCACGAATCTCTGCTAAGTTTGTTTCTACTCTTTTAGAAACATCCTCAAATGGTCAATTCTGACTATTCCACGTGCTACTGGAAATAATGTTGCCTTCAGCATCTCCTTACTTCTGCCAAGTAAATTTCTTAATCACATGTTGTGACGTCTAGTTCTTAAAAAGAAAAGAATTGAAGGCATCCTAGGCTTCAGTCTCTTAGACTGCTTGCAAGGGGCCCTTTGGCTGAGCAAGTACATCATTGCATGATATGTTACTGGGAATCCACTCAGGTGTCTGTTTAACATATGTGCCCATTGACTCTTACAATAACTCGAATAATAATTGATTGTAATTGATACATCCAAATTCACAGTCGGTGCTCGAAGTGGAGGGAACGTGGGGGGATGCTATATCCCAGTGGTGGCTCATGGATCAGAACGTTGGTGATTGCAGTGAAATATATATATATATATATATATATATATATATATATATATGTGTGTGTGTGTGTGTGTGTGTGTGTGTGTGTGTGTGTGTGTGTGTGTGTGTGTGTGTGTGTGTGTGTGTGAGAGAGAGAGAGAGAGAGAGAGAGAGAGAGAGAGAGAGAGAGAGAGAGAGAGAGAGAGAGGGTGAGAGAGATAGAGAGTGATTGTGTGATTGTTTATTTGAGGAGCATATATCCATAGGACACCCGATCTCAATCCTGCCCCCCAGCACACAGAAACCAGAATGCACCCTTCAAATCCCACCCTGGTTATAATGATGCCTTTATGTAGGTATTGACAATTTATATTTCTTTTGAAAAACTGGGGCCCTTGTTTTTTTTTTATGGGAGGCGAGGATCACCTTGACCCTCATGTAGCATCACTACTATCTATTTTGCCAGGTTCCCCACAATGTATTGGAAACCATAGGCGGATCTAGAAATTTTTCCTGTGATGGGCACAGGATATGCTGTGAACAGTACTTTTTTCTTGCGGTACTATCCAACGGTAACTCTGTTTTATTGGTGATTATTTGGGAACATATCACAATGTTTTGAGAGGGGTTTTCGGATGTCCTCTTTTTCCCGGACATATCCTCTTTTTGAGGTCTTAAAAATGGTCCGGGCAGGTTTTTAGGAAATTGGGCAAATATCCATCCTCTTTTTGGGCTATAGACAACTGCTTCAACTTCAAGATTCATAACAAAAAATTTATATTTATGAAGAATTGGAAATATTGTTTCCGTGTTCAATTTCAAAGAAAGGAAATACAACACTATCAGTTGCATGTTGCAAGCGCAAAGACAAGAAACTATTCTTCCAACAAAGAAAAAATTGTTGGACTTAACCGTGTCTCTTCTGTTGTCCAGCCGCTCTGCGGGAGGTTTTGATTTCAAAGCATCTGCGACATCTACATGAACGAAAGGTCTCATTGTTGCTGGGAAAGGAGAGATATAGTCACAGAGGGTGATCAAAATGTGGTGAAAATATAGCAGGATAGTGAGTTTTTTCAAGGAGAATTAAATTTAGAAAAGACTAGATATCCTTTTTCAAAACGAGTTCAACAATGGACGATAGGTCCCATTGTTGCTGGGAAAGGATAGATAAAGTCACAATTATTTATCAAAATGTGATAAAACAATAGTTTTTTTTTTCAAATAAATAAAATTTAGAAAAAAAGGTTAGATATCCTTATTCAAAACGATTTTAACAACGGAAGTAAGGTTCCATTGTTCCCCTAAATGGAACCTTGCTTCGTTAGAGAAGAATATTAAACGTGGATCAATTACCCCACCACTAACATTCCCCAAAATCCAGTTACAGAAATTTAACCGACTCTCGTTCTCAATTTGTTCACAAGGTTTCGCACGGTATTTCTGTGTGGAACAGGCACACCTGAGAATTCTGTTGAAAATCGTCTACGAACATCCCTTCAAGAATTTGTAATCACTAGACCTCGGATTTTTAGGTTCTAAAAAATGTGCTTTTAGGTTCCTAAAATAGGGTCTAAAATCCTAAAATAGGTTCTAAAAATCCTAAAATAGGTTCTAAAAACCTTAAATTAGGCTCGAAAAAACTTAAATTAGGCTCCAGAAATCCTGAAATAGGTTGCAAAAAGACTTAATTTGGTACAAAATTCCTGAAAAATATTGATATGATACAATCGTTAAAAACAAAATTTCACAAGAACCGTAATAACCAAATATTAATTTTGTAAACAAATTTTCATTTCTTTATATCATTTTCAAAATTATCTACAAATTATATAATACTGCACTTGTGCTGTTAGAGAAAGTTACTTGTTGGTATGAAAAATGAATTACACACGTATAATTTGCTGCACAATATCAGGGTGGCTACTCACTTGGAATTCCTTGAATTCCGGGAATTATTTGCTCTGGAAAATATTCATGAATTTTGGCAAGACATGAAAAAAGGTACAACCGGATGTTTTCTCTAGTCCCATTTTTTCTCTGTAGACGTGAAAAATTGCAACTTTTATTAATCCATATCCCATTAAATTTATACATGCTCTGAGGAAAGTTTCTCTCAGTTTAGTTTTTATTTTATTTTTTTAGGAAGAAAAAGAAAGCTACATGGAAAATAAAACAAAATTTTCTCAATCCGTTAACTTTGTTAGTGTCTTTTGTCTATCTGACAGACGGAAGATTATTACAAAATAATATATCTTGAAGTTGATTAGGTAATTTTTTTGGTACATTGAAGTCATACAAACCCTTTACATTGTTAATATTTTTATGTGTGGGAAGGGAGGGCAAGAGTCGGTAATACGTAAGGTTGGAATAGAGAAAACATCTGCGTATCCTTGAATTTTTGGAAAGTTCGCCTTGAAAACCAGGAATTATACAGGGTGGCTCAATAAGTCACTTAACACCCCCAGTACAAGGCCACTGCAGCGCGCAACATGGAAATGGTGATGACCAATCGTTATCAGGCCAAGGGGGAACCACATTGACGCCACCCACACGGTCGGCGGCCATCTTGATGTCCGCCATCTTGAATTCAACTTCAGAATTTTAAATGGGAAGGGGGTCGTGCGACATATCAAAATGGGCTAGAATTTCACGAGAAATGCAATGGTGAAGGTTTTCTCGACGTATCTTTAACCAGTAAAAAGTTATGACTGAATTCTTGTACCAATTAGCTCCTTTTCGAGGTGTTAGAAAAATGCCTTAAAATTTGTTTAGCGCTTCGGTAATGCATCGAGATCAAAGTGACGTCTAGGGAGAGACGTTCGCATGCCATTGCACATTATTTTAATCGGATACATACATGAAGAGCTGCTCATTATGAATGGTTGTCGCGAACAATTTACAGTGTGACGCTTCCATTGAATTAAAAGTCCTTCACAGTGACAAGGCTAATGTTTATGTTCATAAGGAAGTTCGTAAACAGAATATTCGATGATTTTTATCTGATAACCCATTTTCGACAGATCAAAGCTGAATGGTTAGTGTTGGTAAGTTAATGGTGTGGCGTGCTGTGTGGAACACGATTGGTTAGTCAATTTTCCATGAACGGAACCTTAAATGCTTAGGGCTACTTGGATTTGTTAAATAAACAGTTTATTTCATCCTTGCTTATGGAAGAAGGTACTTTTTACAGAGTTTTTTCAATAGGAAAGAACACCGGAACACTTATGGGAACGTTATGAACCAGTTTTTGTCCAAAGTTAGTTATCAGATTACAAGGGTCACATATTCTGTTTATAAACTTCCTTATGAACATAAACATTAGCCTTGTCACTGTGAAGGACTTTTAATTCAATGGAAGCGTCACACTGTAAATTGTTCGCGACAACCATTCATAATGCACAGCTCTTCATGGATGTATCCGATTAAAATAATGTGCAATGGCATGCGAACGTCTCTCCATAGACGTCACTTTGATCTCGATGCATTACCGAAGCGCTAAACAAATTTTAAGGCATTTTTCTAACACCTCAAAAAGGAGCAAATTGGTACAAGAATTCAGTCATAACTTTTTACTGGTTAAAGATACGTCGAAAAAACCTTCACCATTGCATTTCTCGTGAAATTCTAGCCCATTTTGATATGTCGCACGACCCCCTTCCCATTTAAAATTCTGAAGTTGAATTCAAGATGGCGGACATCAAGATGGCCGCCGACCGTGTGGGTGGCGTCAATGTGTTTCCCCCTTGGCCTGATAACGATTGGTCATCACCATTTCCATGTTGCGCGCTGCAGTGGCCTTGTACTGGGGGTGTTAAGTGACTTATTGAGCCACCCTGTACTTTAATTTCTTCATGGTCCTATTGACCAAGGTCCGTGAAGACTTTCCCCTACCCCGCTTCAAGACCATAACAGTCCCTTTTCCGTGGGGATCGTAAACTTGTGACGTCACCGCGGAAGCAAACCTTCCCTCTGCTTTGACAAAGTCATTTGAAAACAACGACGACGTGTTGTTACAACAAAATATTTGATTCATTACGTCGTTCACTTCATTTCTGGGGCATGTCGTGGACGTAGGCACTTATCTAGAAATATATTCGGGAAGGGTTCTCGGACGCTGGTCAATTGTATCACATGTAATAAGAATAGCAAAATTGTCTTGATATTACAATACCTGTATATTATAAGACAAAGAATAGCTGGCTCTTTGGCTGAGCGCATAAAGTGGTCGACTTTCGATATCGCTACTGAAGCTCCCGGGTCAGAATCCAGGCCTGGGCGTGCGTGTTCTTCATCTATTTCATCCAATTATCACTCATCGTCACGATTTGCCAAAAGTGGCAGAAAAGCTATAAATAACTAAGTAGAAAGAAATAGACACAGAATAGGTAGGCCTAGTACTTGTAATAATTATTTGGATTATTATGTGAATAGAGGTAGGAAGCCGCGGTGATTTAGTCGGTAGGGTGTCTGACTGCTACGAGACCCGAGTTCGATTCCCGATGTGGATGATCTAAGGTCGGAATTTTTCCGGCCTTGTCCCTGCATGAAGCGACTCAGCCTCAAATAAATGGGTGCGGACAACCCTTGGAGTGGGCTAAGTCGGTCGGAGCGTGATGTTGATCACACACATCTAAAATGAAGAGATGGAAGATGTGTGGTTAATGGCAAGGTGAAATGCGCAATGGGAACTTTACCTTACCTATATGAACAGTAAAGAGATGTAAGAATATGCATTTAATAAAACACATTCCTCCTTCTACTTGCTTAAGACCACTATTATTTTTATCAAGGAGAGGTGTTCTACCTACAAAATTAATGTCAAAATAAATAAATAGTAAAATGAAAAATTTATAGATTAACGAAAAGATCGATTGATTGATTTGCTGTTTTAAGTCCAATTTATGCACAGATAGGCTAATCGGGACTGGGCCTACAGTTTAAAGTGGGATCCGAACCACTGTGTGCATCCATTGGGTATGAAACACGAGACCCCTTGATTACAAGGCAACGAAAATGTTGATAGTTCGAGATGATATAAATGCAACGTATTATTTTCATCATCATGCACAATTTTCCGCAGGCACTGTCAATACAAAACTAATTCATTCAATAACCGGAACGCCAATTACAAATGAATAGAAATGGGAACTATGCATTTTGATTTGATTTGGTTTATTTTACTTCGCTTTTCTTCCATTTTTGGCTAATTGCGAAGATGGGCACGAGAGATGATATGATGAAATTGATGAATTGACTCTCACAATCACTAATAATAATAATAATAATAATAATAATAATAAAGAACGTATTAAAACAATATAATTATATTTATTATATTATTATCATCATTAGTATTTTTTTCTGGGAAGAAAGGTTTCGGTTCTCTTTAGGTTCCTTTGTTTTTATTATTATTTGTTATGTTCATCATAAAAACTACTCTAAATATTGTGGTATGTTCATAAAATGATCGTGCGGGGTGTAAGGAGCAACCCCTTCTCAAGACACCAAAATGTCAACCTCACTGAACTACATTATTCAGGGGCGTCTGAATCCATGGTCAGTATATTCCTCTATGGGGCATGTGTTGTGTGCTGTCAATATGTATTTGTGATTGTCCCTCATCTATCTCGTATATATCTTACCACCATTTTTCCTTGTCTTCACAATTAGCCAAAAATGGCAAAAAAACGCCAAGTAAAATAAAACAATTCGTCATTCATAATTGATAGTGCAAGAGAAAAATGGAGTGATTATATTATTATTATTATTATTATTGCATCCTATAAACACAAAATCTATCGCAGCCTCCCCGATGGCGCAGTGGTACCGTCGTCGCCTTGTAATCAAGGAGTCCCGGGTTCGATACCCGCTGGAGGCACATAGTGGTTCGGATCCCACTTTAAACTGTAAGTCCAGTCCCGATTAGCCTTACTGTGCATAAAGTGGACTTAAAGCACGAAATCGAAATCGAAGATCTATCGCGTCTGTCATTTCAGGAAATTAGGTTGTCATCTCAATTAAAACTTAAACGAATTGCACTGACTGAAATGTATATTTTTTTCTAAATTTCGAATCACCCACCGACAAGAGACAAATGTAGCTCTCTTTCCTCTTTACCTATTGTTTACAATGTGTAACAAAGGATGGACTTTCGCAGGGACGTAGCTAGGTTGATCAGTTTGGGGGGACCCAAAACTTAAGATTTTTTTACCAGACCTTTAAGAACTAACAAACTATTAATATACCATATAGGCCTACATATAAGTACATATAAGTACAGTATGTGTGTGTGCCTTATATATATATATATATATATATATATATATATATAAAAGCCTATTTGGAAGAGAACATTATTTTCTCCTTTAGCCCCCAAAATTTACGAATATAGACTCGCGAAATCCAATGCCATTATTTCGGAAATGTAAATGCAGAATGAACTCATTAACTTAATGGCATCTAGACAGTCTTTAAAAATCCATGTATTTTCTCTTATGTCAGATTTGAGACACCAAGAACAATGTCATTAGTCCTTACTCCTTAGATTTGTAAATTTGCTCGAAGAAAATTGAGAAGTAGAAAAAAACCCTCTTCCGTGGGTTTAGATATAAAAGGGTGCTGGAATCAGGTGTACAAGTATGACAACGGTGCGAAAATGAAATGTTTGTGTAATGAGTTCAAGATAGGCGTTCCATGTATATTGTTTATACCAGAATCAAATCCGGCGTCCTTTAGTGCAAGGCGACACCGTTAACCACTATTCTATGGGACATGCCCGAGTCTTTTGTGGCGTCGTACTGTACACATTGGAGAATGATAACGATATATAAGAAATGTTATGCACACATCTAATTTCTTAAAAGTTATCTTATTTTTCTCTGAATATATGATGGCAATAGAAATAACAAAATTCCCGTGTGCTAAAGTTATTGCGCTCTCGTCTTTGGTAACACAGGTTCAAGGTTCGATCCCTGGTAGGAACTCCAAAATTTCTGTGATGGCCAAACATCGTGAGGACAATTGGGAAGCTAGTTGAAATCAATGTGTAAGCGAATTCCACTCTCAAAACTAGATTGGACTCGATATGATGACCACGCGTCACCGAATGGAAAAACACTTCGGAGGCTTTGTCCTTCAAAATTAATTTTACTGAATAATTGTAGTTTTCTTTAGAGGACCTAAACATGGCTTTTTTGCGCAGTACAATGGTGTTTTCTTTCACCCTACTTTTATAGTTTTTCATTCAAAGGATTCCACTCCCGAAGCATGAGCATGACGCACTACGAAACCAGAGGTCCAAGGTTCGGACCTTGGACAGGTGTGGTTGCAACATGTCTCTCGCATCGCTATTCCTTCGGATCATCATTCAATCTCATCGTCGCATTTAACCCAAGAGGTAGAAAAGTAGCGTAAAATAACGAAATAGAAATCATTGATTGACTTGGTTCATTTTACTCCACTTTTCTGACACTTTTTGGCTAATCGTGAAGATGAGAATGAGTTAAGATTAAATTGATGAAAGGACCATCACAAAGAAGACACATGCCCAGGCCGGGATTCGAACCCGGGACACACTACTTCGTAGCGTAACCTGCTAACCACTCCACCACGGAGTTATCGGCCCAAATAGAAATGAAAATTAGAAAATGCCGACTTGAATTTGCAGGAACCGAGTTCATCACGAAGGGCAAAAGATTTTCGCTCCCACTACAGGTAAATAACAGGAAATGCTTGATAAGTATTTTGGCTCTCCATATTTCATGATATTATTATGTAAGTAACAATTATTTGTTATATAACTTCGGATTAATTCTATTTGCATGTGTAGTCAACTTTCCCGCCTAAGCAGCAGCCACAGCGTCTGCATTTGCGGGTGGAGGCCAGGGTTGTTAAAGGTTCAGGAATTTTAAATAAATTCAATTCCGGTCCAGGAGAGAAAATCAGCAAGCGTAAATGAGTTCTGGACCGTAAGGAACCTTCTCATCTGTAAAGTTTTCAATTCGGTCCAGGAATATTTTTTTCCAGATGAATTTAAATTCGGTACAGGAACCTTATTTCCTGATAAATTTAAATACGGTCAAGGAACATTTTTTTTCCGGATCAGTTTAAATAGGATCCAAGTTCCGTATTGGAATGAAACAATACCCTACTTGGACCGAATTTAAATTGTGCGAGAGAAAAGGTTCCGCTCCTGCAACGGAACCCAATAAAATCTATTACAACTTATGGCTTCCTGGACCTTTGACAACCCTGGTCTAAATTAAGAAAAGTCACAAAAAGTGCAGAATTTTTAAACGTAATATTTCTAGAGCATGCACACTACTATTAAAAGTTTACTTCATACCTCGTTTCCTTCCATAAATGAAACGTGACTTATTCTTCATCACATGTGAGATCAACCGCCCTGGGAGTCAAACCCCTGCTCCTGTGTGGTAGTCGGACACCAATTTAGAACGTCAATATGTTGGACATTTGGTCGATCATTTTTTTCGGGAGGACGACAAGCTGGCAGTTTCACACTCGAGATTTCACGTAGCCGGCCCCCGTGGCGTAGTGGTTAGCACATCGTGCTACGATGCCAGGTGTCCCGGGTTCGAATCCCGGACTGGACATGGGTGTTTGTGATTGTCCATTGATCAATTTCATCATATCGTCACTAATACCCATCTTCGCAATGAGCCAAATGAGGCAGAAAAGCGAAGTTAAATGAACCAAATCAATCAAAATTTCACTCGCAATGTATGAAAACGAGATCTCAAGCACTCCGTGATCCTACCGGAATCTCGCGTTTACAGAAGCAAACTATGGAACCACTTCTCGGATGAAACTGTACTTCGAACTATCTGACAATCATCAATTGTCTACCAATCAACACAGTAGGACGATGTTTCTTGAAAATGCGTGGAAAGTTACCAAGAGAGACGTTGCAATACAAAGGCTTATTATGGTTCATTGCAGGTTATGAGCACAAGGGTTGAGTGTGGGAACCTGAGGGAACCGCGACATCTTTGTCATTCATCTCCCGCCAGAAAAGGGACAAACAATAGAATTTTCTCTCTTGCAAATTGAAAAGCATATGTTCATCCTGAACCATAAAGTAATTAACCCAGAAATGTCCTAGCTACCTGCAGCTAAATCTTCTTGTTTGTGCGCAGCCGATAAACAGAGCCAGATGAAGAGAAGATTTTGTGGGAGGGGGTGACCTGGCTTAGGCCTCTGGTCTGCATGAAGGGAAAGTATGTTTTCAAAAGGTCCCCGACTTCCCAGAAACGGAGGGCCCATAAAATCACCGCATTTCCTACCAACACACCTGTTTGTGTTCAACCAAAGTGTATGTCACAGTAGGATCCGAGCGCTTCGAGTTTTGTCGGTTGCGGTACTTCTTGAGTCAGTTGTCAACATGGAGCCAATCGCCAAGTTCGTTCCACCTATGAATCGGTTCTTCAGCCCGAGTGGCAAAATACATGTTGTACGGAGGAAAGTTGCACCGGAAAATTACCTTCTTAAATACGATGAAACCTGTAAAACATCCAAAGATATTTATTCGGCTGTGGTCCCTCTGACAAAACATCAATGTTCTCAAAATTATTCGAACGGACTGTGTAAAACATTGCAATACTACAAAAACTGAACCTGCTCTGCAACACAAGGAAAATGTCTCATTAAGCAATCAATGTGCCTTTGCCAAGTTGGTAAGTTTAGTATGGCACTTTTTTAAAAATAATGCTGATGGAATAAATCAATAAAGTTTGTTAAATTACAACGACTCCTTACCACAAGAATATAATTATTCTTTACGGATATCCCCTATAACGGTTGGGGGTTCGACGTGCTGACCCCACGTCACCCCATTACTGGTTAAAGACCTCCACACCTCTACGTAGGATTGTGGGAGGGAGACTGGCAGTCGTAAGATAGGCCAAGGCTCTTCCAGGGCTGTCGAACCATGGGTAATTATTTATTTATAGATGCTTAAATATATGTGCAACGACAAATGTCTTTCCAGTGACTTATTGCAAGGGTTGGGTATTGTACTTGACTCAATGAAATAAACTTACTGTGTGAGGCAGATTCATACGAACAAAAATAGCCACAATAATAATAATAATTTACTTCAAAATGACAAAAATGTATTTACTTGTTCTTGTTTAATTTTTTATTCTTCGAAACGTTTGTTAAGGAGTTGAGTTGAGTTGGTGTTTTAAGTCCACTTTATACACAGTAAGGCTAGTCGGGACTGGACCTACAGTTTGAAGTAAGATCCGGACCACTATGTGCCTCCACCCATGTATCGAACCCGGGACCCCACGATTACAAGGCAATGACGATATCACTGCGCCATCGGGGAGGCATCGTTTGTTAAAGAGGATTCTCGCCGGACCCTGTGGCCGAATGGTTAGCACATCGCGCTGCGACGCCAAGGGCCCCGGCTTCGAATCTCGCTCGGGCTTGGTTGTTTGTGAATGTCCATTCATTAATTTCATCATTTCATCACTCATCCCCATCTTCGCAAATTAGCCAAGAGGCACAAAACGCGAAGTAAAATAAACAATCAATCAATTAAGGAGGATTCTCAAAATTGGTCTTCACGAAATCGAGAAAAATATGCGACTCAAGAAATCGTACAGTTTGTGAAGATAATTACTTTTATCACGTTGCGTGTTTTAGACTGTCCCAATAGTAGAATAGTTATTTGATGCGAATACTACTTACCCGAAGATATGATAATCTACATAGGCATCCTGCCATCATTATGGTACTTATTTTAGCTTGTATTTCGCTCTGATTCGGGACCACTTGTTGTAACTGTTTGCATATATGTGCTTTACCGCTGCCAGGCGGTTGTTCTTCAATCTTGTCACAAACTACTCAATCTCGAAACATTGTTTGGACGCAACGGCAACATCCAATGCCCAGCCCTGCCTGTTGTTGAGGGGTGGAAAGACCGCTCCTTCAAAATTCCGAGAAACATCGAAGTGCTAGGTTCCTACACTGACATCCACTATAGCTAGAACCAGGGAAACGAGAAAGAAATGTAATGTTTGGGGTTCGTGCCACTCAAATTCAAGAACAGTGTTTCAAACTGAAAGCAAAATGTACTGAAACACTATTTTGCAATATTTGTCATGAATGTAAAATTTTTAGCAAATGTAGAACAGTTTGCCGGGGCCACGTGAACGTTTCGGGGGGCCGGTGCCCCCCCCGTGCCCCTCCCTAACGACGTCCCTGGACTTTCGTGTATTATGTCGCAGCAGGAACTGAGTTCCGCCAATAAACGGAGTTCCAGAGCGTTCCGGCTCACTTTAAACCCTGCATACTGCAATTAAGTATTTTGGTTATTTAATTTTATTACTTGGCAACTTTTCCTGGGGAGCTTAATCCCCCGGACCCTTCCTCTAAGTACGACGTTTCATACAAAAACTCCAACAACAATTGCATACATATACGTATGTCTGTATACTAATTGAAAACATTCGTGCCTCCAATGCGCTTCCATGTAAAAAGACTGGCGAAGGAAGGCAAGTGCTTCCGCGATGACGTCACAGAATTCTCGACCGCGGGGTGGGGGTGGGGGTGTTAGAAAGCCCAGTTATGGCGGGACCTTCTCAGGCAGAGGGGAAGACTGATTCCACGGACCTTGCTATTGACCACCATGAATCCTTTTGCGTTATCCACACTCAAACTCCACCTCTTGTCTGTGAGGATCATTTCATGTGCTGAAAATTATATTTCAACAGAAACATAGTCAGTAGTGCGATTCTAATCAAGGGGTTCCGGATTCGATACCTGGTGGAGGCACATAGTGGTTCGGATCCCACTTTAAACTGTAGGTCCAGTCCCGATTAGCCTTACTGTGCATAAAGTGGAATTAAAACATCAAATCAATCAATCAATCAATTAAAGCAAATATGAATGCTGAAACATTACTTCGCAAGGCGTGAATGCCAAAAAGGACCAAACTGACACGAGAGTGAGCAAGGCTTCACAGATCAGAAGTTTGCACTTTGGACTGTGCAGGCAGTAGAGACGATTGAGCTTCCTGGAGATGAGGACTTGCTCGAAAAGGTTTATTATCCTATTATCCCCTTTACGTCAACATGTAATCCGGGAGGGTCCAGTCCCCGGGGATCAAGGTGGGGACCTAACGGTGCCACACGAAGCCTTGATCGTGACCTTGACGTGGTCATCTGACGAAGTGGTGCCTGGGCCACTGATAATCCTACCTGGCTACTTTATGTATATAGAGGTCCTCGTGACCGACATACGCGGTGGCGCCTAGGCCACCAACAATAATCCTCCAAGGCAACCATTTATTTATTTTAGATCAAATTTTTGCAACTCAAAACAATATTGATTTAATAGGGCGCAAATAATTTCACGGTGTGCCATGGCATTCTCTCTTTTAGAATTTTTTTGCATTGAGATCGCTCGGCGTCCATGACCGATTCGCCCCCGCTTCCTAGCTACGACTCTGATCTTGACGAGACAGAAAGGCAGGGAGGCATTGCGAGCGAAGCCAGCAAAAAGATTTTACGAAATGAATTTTTATTTGCATACAATTTGAAATCGAGGGGAACAATTGCTCCTCTGTGCATCCCTGCAGGTGACCTTAGCAGTCAATGTTTGCCCCCCTCCCAATTTGCCCCCCTCACAATTTGCCCCTAATAGGGTGCAAATAATATCACGGGGTACCAAGACATTCTCTCTTTCACAAATTTTTCCATTTAAATCATTCGGCGCCTATGGCCGACTCCCGTCGCCCCTTGAACTTGACGAGACTTGAGAAATGCAGCAAGTATTGCAAGCGAAGCGAGCTAGAAAATTTTTTGAAATGTATTTTTAATTGCATAAAATTTAAAATAAGGGGGGCAATTGCTCCTCTGTGCCCCCTGCAGGTGCCATTGGCCGTCAAAGTTTGACCCCCCCTAGAGTTGACTTCTGTCGAAGGTTGGGGGGAGAGGCAATGCCCACCTGCCCCCTCTGTGGTTGCGCCACTGTTTATTAGTCTGGCGACTGTGAAGTGAAAGGGTGCTTGTTACGCTTACTTTTTCCAGCGGATTCAACCGCAAAGTGTGTTATGGCTCAGCAAATGTTTTCTACTGCACAGCGTGTACTTATTTTTTATTCATATGTGTTAACTCAATCGGCACGTGAAGTTCAAAGGCAATTTGAAACAAGATTCCCGAATGTGCGCTAAAAGAAAAGTACCATGATATTTTTATCTCTGGGGTAAAGTAAATTAAAAAAATAGTAAAGTGCTCCTCTGTGCATTGCACCACGCCATGGAGGCGTAGGGGCAGTGCCGGATCTACAAATCTTGCCCCCCCCAC
This sequence comes from Lepisma saccharinum, assembly GCF_977018435.1. Classification (NCBI taxonomy): domain Eukaryota; kingdom Metazoa; phylum Arthropoda; class Insecta; order Zygentoma; family Lepismatidae; genus Lepisma; species Lepisma saccharinum. The sequence goes on from NC_139229.1 coordinate 172,652,482, forward strand.
CCCCGCAAAATATTACTACCTTTACACACACACACACATTATATATATAATTCTTGATCTCATGTTGACAAACTTACATATGAGGCCCTACAGGGTGATTCAAAAGTCCGTTAACACCCCCTATAAAAAGTAAAGGAGTTAGGCTGTGTACAATTGATAGAAACAGGTTAGGGGGAACCACGTTGGTGTGTTCCAAGCGGACGTCCACCATATTAGTGGCCGCCATATTGAATTCAACTCAATTTTTTTAAAAAAATGGGAAGGGGGTGATGTGCATAGGCGCCGATTTGTTAAGAGATTTGGGGGGGGGGTAAAGCTAAGTAACACATAAATACTGATTTCTTTCTGTTTGCGGGAAGAGGGGCAATTTTTTTTTTTTCGTTAAGGTGGAACCTAATACATTTGAATTTAACTTTGAAAAATAGTACTTGCAATGACTGCCTTTGACAACAAAACATATATATCAGTGTACACCGAACTTTATTAGCTGGACAAAAAATTCACTGCACTACTGTGATTATGTAATTATACATAATACTTTACATGTACCCAGGGCGAGCCTCAGCTACTGGGCGGGTCGCAGGTGGCGGATAGCGAATGGCCCCCAGATATGGGGGTTAGCTGCGAATAAGGGGAAACCCGAATAAGCAGTCCCGGACCGAGGCAAACTGCTGCCTTGCAGTGAGAGGGAGAAACCTCAAAGGCTAAGGGAAGAAACCCTAAAAGAAAATCTAGCAGGCCGAGGGCTATAAGGGAGGCAGCCCCTCCCACAAGGCTTTGCAACTAGGGCTGATAACCCGAGTGTCCGAGATGTAATTATTAAAAGAAACTACAGAGGAGAAACCGGACTGATTAAACTGTTGACGACCAAGAGAGGGAAAAGGATAATGAGAGTGGCAACCTGGAATGTAGGTGGACTTGCTGGAAAGGAGTTTGAATTGATGACGGAAATGGTGAGAGCAAAGTTGAATATATTGGCGGTGACAGAGACCAAGAAAAAAGGAAATGGATATGAACAAATAATAGAACCAAATAGTGGTGAAAGGTTCCTAATGTTTCATTCAGGCGTAGGCAAAGAACAGAGAGCAAAAGGAGGAGTGGCTATAGTAATCTCCGAGGCCTACAGACATTATGTTAAATGCTGGAAATTCATCAATGAAAGAATAATCTTGGTAACTTTAACCTTTAACAGTAGCATAAATGAAGACACTACTTTTATTGCTATATATGCACCAAATGAAGATGATATAGCAGAAGAGAAAGATAGATTTTACGAAGAGCTGCAGAGGACAGTGGATGACACCATGGGAGCTGTCTTTGTATTAGGTGACTTTAATGGCAGAGTTGGAAATAACATAGAAGGAATGGAAGGGCTGTTAGGGAAATACGGCGAGACGCACCAGAATAATAATGGGAGAAGATTACTAGATATGTGTGCAGGAAATGATTTTGTAATTACGAACACAATGTTCCCACATAAAGAAACACATAGATATACAAGAGAAGTCCCCAGCCGAAAGGAAAAATCTATTATTGACTACATATTGACACAGATGAAACAGTGGAGATTTATCTTAGATGCAAGAGCATATAGAGGTTAGGAGATTGGAAGTGACCACTATTTAGTAATTATGCAGTTACATGTTAATATCAAGACCAATGACCCTGGTGATAACAAAAGGAAACCTAAAGAAAGAATAAAGGTATATAAATTGAGAGAAGAGGCAAGACAAAAAGACTATCAAGAGGCTGTGAAACAAAGGGTGGAAACATTGGAATGGCCCACTATGAGAGAAGATAAACTGGAAGAAATATGGAGTTTATATAAAGAGACAATCTTAGGAGCAGCGGCCGAAATCTGCGGAAAGTCCAGCGGAAAGCAACAACAGAGAAGAACAGCATGGTGGATGGAAGAGATAAAAGAAATGGTAAAGGAAAAGAAGCAACGGTGGAAATAATACCTACTCACAAAACATTTAAGTGACTATGAAGCTTATAAACATCAAATATTAGTAGTGAAGAATATAGTGAAAGATGCAAAACAACAGTCATGGGAAAAATTTGGAGAAGCAATGGAAGGAAACCTACAAAATAACCAAAAGCTGTTCTACAAAGTATTAAAATCGATGCGAACAGAGAAGCAATGTCCTCTTAAGTTCATAAAAGACAAAAGTGGTAACCTCCTCCGAAGTGAAAATGACATTATGGAGCGGTGGAAAGAATATTTCCAAGAATTGCTTGGAGGAAATATGGAAATTGGAGAAAAGGAGAAAGAACAGACTGAGGAAGAAAAACAGCAACACCAAGAGGAGGGAGAAACTGAAGAAGAAATAACTATGGAGGAGCTAAAAAGAGCACTAAAGAAAATGAAACTAGGCAAAGCGGCAGGACATGACCAGATAGCACCTGAGATGCTTAAATTCATGGGCAAAAGTGGTCAAGACATACTACTCAAGATTATTAATCTAATTTGGAAAGCAAAGAAGATACCAGCTGAATGGGAGTGTAGTGTCATTGTGCCAATATTTAAAAAAGGAGATAATAGAGACTGCAAAAACCATCGTGGGATATCGCTATTGAGTGTGCCGGGGAAAGTATATGCGAGATACTAGAAGATAGAATAAGGCAAGTGGTAGAGCCACAGCTAGACGAGGCACAGTGCGGATTCCGACCAGGAAGAAGCACACAAGACCTCATATTTACCATCAGACAGATCAGTGAAAAACTGATGAGATATGGAAAAGAGGCACATATGGCTTTCATAGATCTAGAGAAAGCCTTCGACACCATTCCGAGGGATGAAATATGGAAAATACTAAAACAAAGAAAGGTTAGCAATCAATTAATTACAGCAACGCAGAGTCTGTATAAGAAATGTAGAAACTATGTCCGCACCTGCAATGCAGAGTCTCAAGAATTTGAGACTATAGTAGGACTTAAACAAGGATGTATCCTTAGCCCACTCCTCTTTATCACCTTAATGGATGATGTTATTAAATCATGCAATGGGAAGGTACAGAAATTCAAGCTGGAGTATAGGTTTTTAAAACCAATATATATAAACCATTGTGCCTTCGCCGATGACATATTAATATTGGGAGATTCCGAAAGTAATTTACAAAAGAACGTGAGAGTCTGGGAAAAAGAGTTAAAAAAGAGGGGCATGAAGATAAATGATAAAAAGACTCAGACCATGATGACGGCACGACAGCCAAATATACATCAGATTGCTTTGAATAATGGAACGACATTAGAACAGACTACAGATTTTAAATACCTCGGGGTTATAGTGCAGCAAGATGGTAGAATAGATGGTGAAATTATAGCTCGATCCCAAGCCTCAGGGAGACTCTTTAATGCGCTAAAGAGAAATTTCCTAAATAATCCATTAGTGACCAAAAATACGAAAATCCGTGTGTATAAAGTGATATATTTACCTACATTACTTTATGGTAGTGAAACCTGGACATTGACAAATAAACATAGGAGTAAAATACAGGCTTCAGAAATGAGATTTCTCCGCAAAATAGAAGGGAAAACAAGAAGAGACAAAATTAGGAATCAGACCATTAGAGCTAGCCTGGGCGTATTACCAGTGCTTGAGAGAATCGAACAGAACCAGTTACGATGGTTTGGGCACATACAAAGAATGGAAGACTCCTGAATAGCTAAACAAGCCTTGAATGCAAAGATGCAAGGAGCAAGACCACGCGGGAAACCCAGAAGAACATGGGAAGAAGATGTGAAGGCAGCTGTAGAGGCTAGAGGAGGAGAGTGGAGGAGAGAAAAGGAGCTGGCCCGAGACAGAATCCGATGGAAGACCCTCTGGGAAACCTCAACACCGCAAGGTAGAAGAGGATCGACTAAGTAAGTAAGTAAGTAAGTACTTTACATGTAACTTTTGACTGAGAATTTTTTATCATATTCTGTTTACAATACTTATTCTTACAATCCTTTATAGGAGTTTAATATCTTCACACATATTTACATAAAAAAGGAAGGCCCAAGAAAAAAATTCATCTGGGCGAGCGATTTTTGACATTTCCGAAGGAAAACAAAGGAGCCTATTTTGCAATGGACGGGTTCATTCAAGAGCATGAAGACTACAGTATTCCCATGCTTCTTCCTCTAGTCTCGCACATATTCTTTCATAATATGCTAGGCGTTTTCCTTAATTCATTGTCAGTTTGAAAAAGGAAATACTGAAATAGTAAACGCACGAGCACAAGAAACACCCTCAAACTGAGTGATAGTCCCACATTATTGATTCTGCCCATTTCAGAGCAGAATCCTGCGTAATTTCCCACCTGTTGTGTGTGAAGTTTCTGTGTGCTAGAGTTATGTAATATGTTGAAAGATATGCATTGGGCCCCTTATAAGGGGGTCAAACGAGAACTGGATGGGCCCGGGCCCCTCTGCCGCTCCCTCCCGGTTTCGACATCGGCGGTGATGTGATATACATATATGACACTATTTTCTCATGAAATTGTAGCCTGATTTAATCTAAGATCGGAAGTTTTCCGGCTTTGTCCCCTCACAAAGCTGATCCAGGTTCCACCCAGCATCAAATCAAATGGTACCCTTTTTTTTGGGGGGGGTAAATGCGGCCGGAGCGTGGTGCTGATCATATCATCTCCAAGATGTCCGGCATCGAAAATATGTGGGGCCCTGCCCCCACATATCCTAAATGTTCCTTCATGACACGGTTCTACATGCACAGGGAACTTTAACTTTACCTTTGATATTGTATTCGTTTCTGTACGTCTGAGTAGCTACGTTTATTTCTTATATGCGCATATACGAACCGTCTACTATGTCAATGGCTGACGGCCCCCCCTAAAGGCTTACTTGTCTCGCTTGCGCATTGTAGATCCGGCACTGCGTAGGGGTGTGTGGAGTTACGGCCTCCTCCGTGGCCGTGCGGTCTAAGGCGATGTGCTTTGGGCTCCGACTCCCGGACGGCATCGTTTCGAGTCTCTGGGTTCTCGGCCTGTGAATAGGACAGGATGTGTGGCAACCCACCATCGTGAGCAAATTGGGTAGCTACGAGTGAGTAGCGTAACCCGGTCACGGATATCTCCATAACTGCTCGGGGTTTGACGTGCTGACCCCACGTTACCCCATTTTGAAGATCTCCACACCTCTAGGTAGGATTGTGGGAGGGAAACTGGCAGTCGGGAGAAAGGCCAAGGCCCTTGCAGGCTGTAGAGCCACGGGTTACTACTTTTTTGTTACTTTCTTGATCACAGCCGAAGGCGGGTGTGATGTGATCAGCACCACGCCCCTGACCGCCTTCACCCCCAGAGTTTCCTCCAGGTACCCAGTGGCGCAGGAACGGGGGGTACAGGGGTACATTGTACCCCCCTAAATTTTTGAAGGGGGGTACTGTACCCCCCTAAATCCGTAAATCGAGTTGTACCCCCTGTATCCCCCCTTGGTAATTTGACAGCAGACGCAAGGTGCTACTGTTAAAAGAACCTATTTTCAGTTCGCCCAATAAAAAAGTGTAGCTATATTGTTTATAACTTATAAACATTATCTTCCTTACCACAGAAATTCAAACCATTCTAAACTTACTCTACTATTGAGCGACCACAAGGAAAAAACCCTGAACGAAAACTCCTCGCGCAGCTTTCCCTTCTTCCGTTCAGCTCGGGCCATAAGGAAGCATGGTCCACTCTCCCTCTCCCCTCCTCGCGGGAGTACGGTGCACAGGAGTCGCGGGTGTGCGCAGGTTGTTTTGCTTGTGGTTCCACTATACATTGTGGTTGCTACTAGTTAGTTCATTGACCTAATGGAAACCTCTTCAAGGAGATGAAAATTGTTTAAAAGGTGTGTGAAACGATGGAATCAGATTTGATCTCAGAAAATCACTCTGCAGACGAATGCTCCTTTGCGTAAGGGGGGGGGGGGGTACACTTTTCTAAAGAAATGGTCGCGTCGATTCGAAGATAAGATTCAAATCTTCATCAGAAGGGTATATGACTGATCCCATTTTCTTTTGAATATTTAAAATGGAATTTTCCAAAACGAAATACTTACACGAACGAGACGAGACACTACAGACCAACTTAGGGGGGGGGGGGTACAATGTACTGCTGTACCTCACCCAAATTTTTCATACTTTGTAAGGGGGTGTTCGGAAAACTATACTTAAACCTATATATTAAGAGATTTTGAAAATAGAGTACCGATTAGCCTATCTGAGCATGAAGTGAATCTAGAATAAGTTTTAATGACTTTCGAGTGGAAACCGAAACAAAAATTAACACAAACAAGAACGAGAAGGACCTCGCCACACAGGAGACGAAATAAGGCTGTGACAATTTTCGACTCATCGCATCGCGATATCATTCCTAGGTGAAATGAAAATTTTCCTAGACATTTAAACAAGGTGCAATTTGCGATAATATCAGAAGGGGGGGATTATTTTCACCTATGTATTAGATATACTTATAATTGGACATTAATTGCTTAAAATCTAATTTTGGTATCGAATGCAACACAAACACAACGCCATTTTAAGTTAAACCCTAAAGTCAATATGTAAGAAAATTACATTAGTCAGATGAATGCACGAGATAAATGAAACTCACTGCAGGTTCTATTGATAGATTTTGGATTGTATTCGCAAGGTCTTTGAGTGAGATGAGAATGTTTGATTGATTTATTTGGTTTATTTTACTTCGCATTTCTACCACTTTTGGCTAATCGCAAAGATGAGGATGGGCGATGATATCACAAAATTGATGAACACTCACATGCCGTACCTCTGGCGTCAAAGCGCGTTATGCCATCCCCTCCGCCACGGAGGCTGGCGAGGTGGGAATGTGTTTTGGATTTTCTTTGTAGATGCGAAAATCTTTAACTGTGACGCGCACATGCTTTTGCTTACATTAAAGTTTACCTTTTCACATAAACGAGAAATTGACATGTCACCCTAAAACACAAATGTATCTGCATTTAATACCACTACATACGAAAAGAGACCTTGGGCGGTTCTTCATATTGTCCACCAAAGATTGAAACGAAAAAAGAAAAAAAACATTTTGAGCGTATGCCTTTCCTTGCTTCCTCTGACATCTGAATGATTTCGGTTATATGTAATGACTAATGATAGTACTTTCAGTGCTTGAAGAGTGTCATCAGGTACAGCTAATTATATAACAAATAAATGCTTTGTCAAATGTTTCACACATATTTCAAAGTTAGACTTCTTATGAGTTGGTCGGGAACCATCTCAACTCAGTTTTTTTCTTTTTTTAATACAACGCCCTACAGATGTCTGAGTAAATACCAAATACATGGCTTCTAAAAGACATTGGATGTGGTACACATCTGCCATAAATTGTTTAAAGATATTTTTATGCGTAGCTAGGGGAATTTAAAATTAGAATGAACTGAACTGAAGTGGAACTCTATAAGTATGATATATTCATAATGTGGTTTCTATAGTCAGTGGGTGGGAGATGATTATTCCTGGTTGGGGTGGCTCAAGATCCTCCTCACCCCCTTTAATCTCAACCTGCATTAAAATGAATAGATGTATCTTTGTTCGCAATTTTCACATTTCGAACTCCTGATTTTCCGTTCCGTTAAATTCAAATAAGGCCAGAACGAAGTCCAGAGCTTTATATGTTTCAGAATTGTTATCTCGTTTTAAAATCTGTTTAAAAAAAACATAAATTCTAAGAAAAACAAAGAACAAATAGTTATGCAAATTTTGCATTAAATAACAGAACATTCGTGTGTGCTGTTCTAAAAAAGAATATTTCCCATGGCTTAACATTACTATACCTAAGTATCAAAGACGTATTTAGGAGGGGGTCCGGACACACCCCCGAAAGACTTACCAAGAAGTAAAAGTAAATAATCAAAATATAATTGTTTAGCATTTATTATAGAGCATTCCCTGACATTCGCTACGAGACTCGGCGGCAAGCGGCCCGGCATCAGCGCTTGTCTTTCCCGGTGAACGGGTCCGCGACAGTCGCACGCTACAGTCTGTTTTTTTAGCTCTCCCTGCCTTCGCTCTCTTTCCCATTCTGTTGACGTTGCAGACTGACGCCAGTATAATCTTCCCTCGGAAGTTATGTTGTGTCGTGTCCGTGTGTTGAAGATTGTGGCTTAATACAGAAGGTTGTTCGGGATCTCTGGTGACGATTTTGAAAGCCGCTCGCGGCGCTGTTATCAACGTCAGTCCGTCCAAACTGTGCATGCTGAGTCACGTCAGTACCGAGAACGCGTGCGCAGAGTGTTGTGCCATTTACCTACAACGATGCCGAAGAAAATTGAACCATACTGGGAGGGCTACATAACAGCCCTTTCCGATGCTAAATATAGCTATTCGGCAATCAAAGGAATGTGCAAGAAGTGTGGTTTTGTGATATCAAAGAACGAGATCGGTGCGGTATTGAACGAAAAAGGCAAAGGCCGACTGGGCCTAATTCCACAGGGGAAGAAACAGGCAAATCCACGAGCAGCTACGAGTCGTACACCGGACATAGTGAGAAAAGTGAAGGCCCTTGTGTCAGGTGGTAACCCTGCCCCCCAAAGGAGTATCGCACGTACGTTGGGAATGTCTGTGTCAACAGTGAACACCATAATCAAGAAGGACATGCAACTAGAAATGCGACATAAGCGGCGAGTTCACAAGCTGGTGCCTCGTCACATTGCGAAACGTCGCACGAACGCTAGAAAGCTCTATGAGACCTATCTTGCAGGGGAGTGATGGAAAAATGTGGTGGCATTAGACGAAGCATATGTCTACCTTAGTGACTGTCACAAACCCCGCGAGATTTAGTACCGCTCTCGCGACAAAAACAATTATCAAACATTGTATCGAGAATGCCAGGAAAGTTTTCCACGGGGTTTCATGATCATCGCTGGATACTGCTATAATGGCAAGCTAGCAATTCGCCGTGTAGCTAATAATGTGAAGGTGAACTCCACGTACTATCAGGATGAGGTTTTAACACCCATTTATAACATAGATATCCCGGCACTGTATGGGGGGGCCAAAAACCATGTCTGGGTGCACCAAGATAAAGCATCCAGCCATACCTCCCGTTCGACTCGTCTGTTCTTACAGCGAATGGAGGTGAAAACTGGCATCCGTGCAATTCCTTACAGCGACATTCCGGCCAAGGCGCCAGATGGGTCACCCATGGACTTCGTTGCATTTGGACTCCTAAAACCGGCCTTAAAAAGAGACGTCCACGCACTCTCAATGGCCTCTGGAAAGCTTGTCAGGAGGTGTGGGAAAAGTTGGACACGATAACTCTTCGGAAAAGTCTGTTGCAATGGAAATTACGTTGTCGGGCTATAGCGCGGAATGCTGGTTTTCCAATTGAGCATGATCGTTGGTGGCGACATGGGTTTTCATGAACTTATCACCCTTCCAACATTGTCCTCAGAGATCCCGAACGACCTTCTGTATGGCACCACAAAAGTTTACATTACAACAAAGGATTTATCTTTTCGAGTGTTACTTCGGAAAGAGGAATTGTGGAGAAGTGCGACGACGTTTTGCAACGAAATTTCCTAGTGTTCCCGTTCCACATAGGACCACTATATTAAACCTCGTAAAAAAAAGTTTAGAGTAATAAGGTCAGTTCTGAATAAAAGTGGAAAGAAAAATGGGGAAATCTAAAAAATAAAGTATACAAAGACAATCCGCACACCATCCGTGAGTTAAAAGAGAGTATTGTACGAGAAATCGGGATAATTACAGTAGACGTGTAAGTGCCAATTTCTTTGGGAGATGCCAGGAATGTGTTGCAGCAGAGGGACATCATTTTCAACACCTTCTGTAGTCAAGGTTAGCACACAATATGAAAACTGTAATTTTAATAGCCGACTCTACCGACTGTCGCGGACCCGTTCACCGAAAAAGACAAGCGCTGATGCCGGGCCGCTTGCTGCCGAGTCTCGTAGCGAATGTCAGGGAATGCTCTGTATAATCGATGCTTATTTCCGCTGAACTTATTGGAAGGCAATACGGCTTTGAAGGGTTCCAAAAGATTTATGCACACAACTAATGATAATATCCATAAAATATTAATCAGAAACTTTACTTTTCGTTAATTGGATCTAACTCCTTATTTGTTATTCAATAAATATTCAATTATTTTTCTATTTGACATTAAATTCCTTGCCAGGGCAGTTATTTTTATGAAAATCTTGGCGATCTTAACTACACGTAAGCTAGATAATGAATATATGCTTTTATATATCTATTATTTTACTATCATTTACCTATTCATGTAATAACAACAATACAATATTAATTAACTTACATATTTAATTAATATTTTAATTTAATTAAATATAATTATTATAATTATAATTATTTATTATTATTATTGTTATTATTATTGCAACACTTGGTTGGACCCCCGAAATGTATTTCTAGGTGCAGTAGTATGTGTGTTTATATATATGGGAGGCTGAATTTTGTACCCCTCCAAATGAAAAACGTTCCTGCGCCACTGCAGGTACCCGCTATATACGACGCTAGGTGGGAAAAAATCCCCAGTTCTCGCATGGTAGCAGACGCCCTAAAGACTGAGCTACCGCGGCTCATTTTATCTCTGGAGTAGATTAAAAAATGTTGTATACTATTCAAATCCACACACCCTGGAAGAATTGAAACGTAACATCCGCCAAATTACCAACATTAATCAACGGGAACTGCAGCGAGTTATGGGTAACCGGATAACTAAAATTAAAATCAAAATAATTTTTCCGTCATTAGTCAACTACACGTTGCAATAGACTTCGTCACAGTCTATATATTGTTATAAGCAGGGTTTAAATTGAATACAGTGTTTTAAATATATTACACTATTGTACGTGTTCAAGCATATATTACAATAAAAAATAATTTTACATACAAGTCCTTATTCTTTACAGTTTACACATGTTATGATTATAGATCGTACCTATTATATAGTATCCATATGCCTTTCACTGTAACACAATTTTATTTAGTGTTATAGGTAATGATAATGCTGATTAGCTTCTTTAACCTTTATACCGCCGGTGTCACCTTATGGTGACACACAATATGAGGTTCTCGTAGCCGTTGTCACCGTAAGGTGACAAGAAGAATTAGGTACAATTCCCATGTTATTTGCACCTTGATACTTTTTATATTGTGATGGAAACACTAACAGGCTTTCTGGGAAAGCCTTCGTCATGGTTGGAACACTTTTCCCCCCTTTCAACACGCCCAGGTCAAGTGTTCGAGTCCTTGTTAACCTTGTTTTTCGAGCTGTGCATGCAGACTTCAACATATTGGCTCATATTACATTTTGTGTGCCAGCTAGGAACATGAAACAACTTTCATTTCATTACGAAAGGTCCTTACTATGAAAGGAAAGCTAAAGTTTGCGTCCTTTTCCCATAGGAGTGGGGAAAGATGGAACGAAGTCCAGATTTTCATTATTTTTTCATGGAAAATTGGGGGGCACGGCCCACCCCATTTTTTCATTTGGCGTTCTGAATTGTACACAGTTGCATGCCCTGGTGTCTTAGCTTCAAAATAAAACTTACCCGAAGTAGATTGGTCCAATAGTGTACGAGTTATAACGTTTTTCCGAAATAAGTATAAAAATTTAAAAATCGCGCGGAAAAGCCTCGGCGGAATAGGGGTTACTTCCGTAAACCCGCCCAGCAGTACTCAGTTACATTATAAATACAATTTTCTGTTGGAAAATTTTGAATAGTCGTCCGGAATCTATTCATGTTCAACTGCCTAATGCTTAGGGGTAACAGATTGTAAGGTGTCTGAGCATTTGTAACAGTCTTTTTTTTACTAAGCTAATATGGGGTGTGTCAATATTATACTTTTTCCTAGTATTATAATTGTGAACCTCTGAGTGCACCGGAAAGGCTCTGATGTTTTCTTCTACATACATCAGGCACTGGTAGATAAATATTGCAGGTAGTCATTATTTTTATTTCAATAAAAAAAGGTTTGCATGTAACCATCAAGAAGTGTCAAAAATGTGTGGACTGCAAAGGCGGCCAGTTTCAGCACCTTCTCACTCACTAAACTAGTTTCGGAAACATGCGCCCTTGATTCACGGACAGTCTACACCTACAGTGCCGACATACGGCCGCGAACACCTCGCTTGCCGACAGCGCAAACACCTAAGCAGCAGAATAAACAGCAGAAGCGTGCAGTAAAGAAAGGCGGGGCAAGCGCCGCTTGCATTGTGTTTTAAAACACTTTTGATATCTTAAGTTCGTGTTTTTCAATGCCTTTATACACATTAGAATGGAATTTATTTACTATAAGATATTTACATTACAGAATTTTCATTTCCCCTATTTCCTGTTCTATTGGCTTGAAACATGAACCGGCTGCACCCTTGACGACGCTGGGCGATGCGGCACGATTGACCGCGTTAGAAGAACAGGGCTGCTCGCCTTTCTCCCCGCTTTTCGAGTGACTTATGCAGTTCTTGCATGGACACTGTCCATCCCCGTTTACGAAGAAAAAACACCGAGGGCAAGCAACACCAAGACCGCATCTGTCTTTGGCAAGGGTGTAGGAAAGAATTCGTCCACACTGGCCACAAGTGTTGCTAACTTCCAGAATTTTATGTGCGTTCGTAGCACCACCTCACGCGGTACGATTTTCATGTTTGAAACTCTATAGTAATTAACAAATTACATTATGAAGTTAGACAGTGATCACCAGTCGTATGCTATTTATAAGAAATAAAATCACAGCCGGTACTTGAACATATCCCTCATGTGGTCAGTTACTCGGAAATATGGAGGGTATGTAACACTGCAGGTAGGGTGAAACGAAAGAAGCGTGGGTGCTGCGGCTGCGTGTTGTTTTTTACTGTGATATTGTGCTGTGTTGTTCTGTTCTTTGTGTAGTGTTTTTGTACCTGATGATTGATGATTGATTTGTATGATTCTGCATTGAAAATTTCCGCCATGGTTGACATACCAGACGAGCCATCGATTTGCAGTGTTGCAGTTAAGGACTTGATTATTGGGGACAGTGGCGTGCCCAGGATTTTCGAAAGGGAGGGGTTATGTATACTTTTCCTTGGTAGTCAGCCCTCATTTTGTCATATTTTTCTACCTTTGACGTCCTTTTCTTTAGGAATACTGGATGAAAGGGGGGGTTATAACCCCCATCAAGATCAACCCCCCTTCCTTTGGCACGCCACTGATTAGGGACCTTCTTTCAAAACCATTCAGTTCGAGAACCTAAGGTGAAAGGTTGGTGCTTGTGAACCATGAGCGACCGTGTCCTGAATTGTGCATAACCAAACCAACTAAGAAAGATGGGAAAGTTTTTATTAGGCAGTTTAAAACATCTCAGTACAACAATATTATGTGGTTATGTGGCAGTAATGATCTTCATAAATTATTTTGTTGGCGATGCGTTTTATTCAATACAAATTTAGGACCATGGAACTCAGTGGCGTGCCCAAGGGGTGTGATGTGGGTTATAACCCCCCTTTCGCCCAGTATTCCTAAAAAAGAACGTCAAAGGTAGGAAAATATAACAAAATGAGGGCTGACTACCAAGAAAAAGTATACATAACCCATCCCTTTCAAAAATTCTGGGCACGCCACTGATGGAACTATACAGGCTACGGTGAGTGACTTGAGCAATTTTTATAATGTAGTGCAAAAACATGAACGTTCGCAGAATCACATCTGCGCTTGCATCCAACTGAAGACAAGTCATGATTCATAATTCTAGCCAAGTAAGAAACCGAAACCCGTCCGTTTATTTAAGATCGAAACTTTATGCTAATAGGATGTTTCTTATTTTCAGGGTTAAAGAAAAACGTAAGTTAATTTACAGTTGCCCTCAAATATCAGGTAAATCATAATTTTCTTCATGGTTGGAATTTAAAAGTCATATCGAAAGGCTGTTTTTCTTCTATAAAAACCGTGCAGCGAAGATTTGATTTTACGGTATGTATGTAGGACGGAGCAGGGATGGGGGGGGGGGGGGGGCTGTGATTTTTTTTAAAAGTAGTATGTTAAAATATAGCCCCTAGAAAATGAAAGATAACACATTACCTGAATCTCGTCTACTGCTGATCGAAAAAGTCGGGATAGGGATTGTAAAGGATAATGTAGTAATTATCCTCTCGCCTTATAATCAAGAAGTAGAAGGTTCGATTCCTCCTGGAGGCATTGGTTCAGATTCTACTTTAATCTAGTCTCGATTAGATATCTGAGAATAAAGGCGCTTCTGTCTCGAAGGTCAGAAGACAGTGACGATGGGACTCGATGTCCTGACCACAAGTCACCCAATGAAAAAGCCTCTTACATTTGTTATATTAAAGCTGCTTGTAAAAATTATTTGCTACTTCAATAACAGTATTGTAAATGTTTCTCGCATTAAAGAAATGAATCACTTGACCGTCACTTAGTATTTATTTCTTTTTAATGCCGACCTCCGCGGCGGATTGGTTATAACAGCGTGCTACGACAAGGGCCTCAGGTTCGAATCCCTGCCTGGGCATGGGTGTTCTTTGTGAGTGTGTCTTCGTCAATGTCATCATATCATCGCTCATCCTCATCTTCCCAATTAGACAAAAATGGCAGAAAGCCAAGTAAAATAAACTAAATCCATCCTCAATTATTTCTTTTTAACTCTTTTATGCATATAATTCTTCTTCAACACTCGACTTTTTTTTAAAATTATAATACGATTTAGAAAATGATGAAATGCTAAATGAGAACGCGGACACCTTTCTGTGTCCAGACCAGAAAATTTCAGTAAAATGGATATTCTCAATACGTTTGCACTGTACTTTGCCCCCTTTTAAAAGTAGTGCGTTTTCAATTATGTCACTAATCATGAATGGAAATTTCGTCTAATATCCCTTTCCTCAAAGAAATGAAATGGTTTCCCTCTCTGAATCGAGATTGGTGTGGGGCACATCCAGCAGCTAACACTTCGCGAAAAGCGGGTTCTCAAATAAGCTGAAAGCACCAAACTTAATAATACTGGTAACCAACTTACATGCATTATTTGCAGTTAGAATTCTAATAATGCCTACGTTGATAGGTTAGGAGTCCAGGATTAGAGGTGTTAGCAACACATTTTCGCGACGTGTTAGCAGCTGGGTGTGCTCTGAATCTTCCATGGAAACGTTGCTTCAACAAGATCTGTGCGTCCACTGCCTGCTTCACCACGCGTTCGTACACGATCGGGACTCTTCGGATGAAGTCGGAGGCCGGCCTCTCCGTGTACATTACAGTCGAATGCGCCCCTGAAATTATGTTTTCCCGCATGAACTGCATAGGTTGTTATGGGACCAGCTGAAGCACTCTCAGGCGGGCCTTGCTGAATACGGTTCCAGGCAGGGTTGCAAACTTGCCGTAATTTTCGGAAGACCTAGAATTTCAGTTTTCATTTATTAAGCGTCGTTTAATGAAATTATAAGTAATAAAATAATCCGTAATAGACAAATATCTTAGGGTAGGCCCGGCCTCCGGGCCTCTTAGGACGCTTCGCCACTGGTCAGCATCAGGGACGGCGCCAGGGGTGGGCACGGGTGGGCAAGCGCCCACCCAAAAATTCCTCTGCCCACCCAATCGAATTCAATAAGTACATATACTTGGAGATATATGAATAATTCGATAAATAAGTGTATTCTGGTGTTCGTAACATGTATATTTTATTTGTGAATATCATCTATGCTAGAAATATTCACATATTATCAACCCATAAAAAGCCAATTTTGTCATTAGAAAGTGAAAGTAAATACTAGAGCTATTGAAACAAAAACTGTGATAAAATGAATACTTCCATGATTAAAAGCAGCTAGTAGGCTTAGGAGGCTCAAAATTATGCAGGGTATGATCAAGATTAGATCAGAATTTAGGATGAACTTGAGGACTGTAGCTCCGAGCCTCCACATACGTATATAAATCCCGCCCTTGGTATGGTTAAAATAATCTCCAAATAAACAAATAAAATCATCATCTTAGCCTTACTTCCTCCGGCAACACAATACATTATTTTGACTTTTTAATTATTATTATTAGAATAATTTAATCAAGAAGACTTAGATGGGCAGGCCATGTGACACAAATGGCAGAGGAAAAAAATAGTTTACAGGATTCTTGTTGGGAAACCTGATGGTAAGAGACCAGTAGGAAGGCCAAGACGTGGATGGAGGGGTAACGTTGAGATGGACCTAAAAGAAATCGGCAAGGATCGAAAAGATTGGATTGATCTTGCCCCGAATAGGGACAGATGGAAGGCTTCTGTTGCTGAAGCCATAAACCTTCGGGTTTAAGTATGCTAGAGAGTATAATATAGTTTTAATTAGCTCGACATTAAAATTCCAGAAGTGTCCCTTTTTTTATTTCATTACAATTTTTATATACTTGTTATCTTCAAATATCAATATGGTATGCGACATATCAACTTTATATTCATTCTACTAATAAGAAGGAATCACAATAATCA
This sequence comes from Lepisma saccharinum, assembly GCF_977018435.1. Lineage (NCBI taxonomy): Eukaryota > Metazoa > Arthropoda > Insecta > Zygentoma > Lepismatidae > Lepisma > Lepisma saccharinum. The sequence continues at coordinate 172,668,953 of NC_139229.1, forward strand.
CTACAATACTGCAGTGAATAAATTTTAATAAACCAGTTATGTATGGAAAAAGCTACATAATTATTCAATTGCTAATGAGTGGCTTATCCTATTTAGAAATCCTCTTTCCACACATAAATTTTGCCACATGAATCAGTCGAAAATGTCAACAGAATCTGTAGATGTAGCTGAAGTAGAGAAAAAAGTTATGTCACGAAGTATCCGGAAGACGATTTTATTAGTTTGTTTTTAAATCCACTTTTATACTCAGATAGGCTAATCGGGACTAAACCTACAGTTTAACGTGGAACCAGTGTGCATTCTGCTTCCACCAGAGGAGGAGGGAGTCGAACACAGGACCTCTTCATTATAAAGCGACAGCGTTATGCCTTTGTGGAAAAATATACAGAAAAAACTCGCACCAAACGTGGCATTTTATCACTACAGAAGATGCGTCCATTTTGGGAGGGCAATTGCCTGAGACAAATATTTGAGACTTTCGGAAAACAACATCATTGTTCACGGAATTAGCTGCCTTGATCTACTAATGAAACGCTGTGCAATTGAAACTACCATCTCAACTTTCTAAGAGGTATGAACTAATGCAACTCCATTTTTGGAAGAGTAAGTTGTGGTTGATTTGTTATATTTAACCTTTAAACCTTTCGAAAGTAAACCCTCTCTCGCCGCGGCCTTTGCGCGCGATTTTAAAATTTTTACACTTATTTCAGAAAAACGTTATATCTCTGAGACTATTTGAGCAATCTACTTCGGATAACTTTTGTTTGAAAGCAAAAACATCGGAGCACACGACCGTGTACAATTCAGAAAGTCCAAGTGAGAAAAACGGGGTTGGGAGGGGCCAAGTCCCCAAATTTCAATGAAAAAACCGGACGTTCGCCCCTTCTTCTTCCGTTATTTTGGAAAAGGGCGCAAACTTTTGCCTTGTTTTCGAAGAATAGATTTTTTGCAACAAAGGGAACTTAACTTAACTCAAGTCTCTAGTCCTCATACAGGCTGAAATATGACGCAATATGTCACATTAGAGTATAAATTAGTATATCTCGGAGACTATTTGAGCAATCTACTTCGGATAACTTTTGTTTGAAAGCAAAAACATCGGAGCACGCGACCGTGTACAAATCAGAAAGCCCAAGTGAGAAAAACGTGGTTAGCCTTTCGTTAGCCTAGGAATACTTCATGGACAATGAACAAAAAATTTGATTTCCGTGTGTGTTTTAAATCATTCCTAATAAGACGTTCATTTTAATCCAAGCATTCAGTGGCGGGTATTAGGAGGACCGGGAAGTGGGGATGCAGTTCCATCGCCAAATTTTGCCACTTTTTGCCCCCGCACTATGGCCTCTTTATGCTAAGCCTTTTCTACCAAGAAAAAGTATATTGTCTTTGCCCCTCAAATGTTGGCACCCAGTCGCCGCTACTACAAACATTGAGATAGATTTCTCAGTTGTAGAAACCTTGTAAGCTAAGAAAAGTGACCCCTAAGGAGTAAAAAAAAAAAAACTCTTTCAGTTAAAAACTCATGCGATGAAAATACTATGCTCAGGAACATGCATTTAAATTACGAGAAACTTCACGATTATCTACCGTCGCACTTTCTATCATTGTCAAGTATGTGCCTTGTATTTGCAACACAAGCTTAAACCTAATTCACGTTTATTTCACTGTATTAACATGTATGAAAGAATGTGATTAGAATGTATGGCTGCGCATGGGTAAACACTTCCATCAGAGACAAAGCGAAAGGAAATGGAACAAGATGCGAGAATAGATTAGAAAAGAATAAAAAGAAAACAAGAAAAGGGAAGGGAAAAGAAGTAAGAAGAAAATCGGGAGTGTAAGAGAGAGGGGGATACATACGTCTTACATACACCATATAAACTATATATGGTCTTACATTTATACTGCCCACCCTAATCTATCAATAAGGAGCTTCTGCACACCCGGTCGAAAATTTCTGGCGCCGCCCCTGGTCAGCAGTAAGAATAAGCGTCAAATTTGCTCCTGCCACGTAATATTTCTGCTAAGAGTATGTTACAAATAAAATGCAAGTTTATGATTAGTGGGAATGAATGTACAGGTAATTTAGAACCCTTTTCTTTACAAAGCATTTAGCGATATTAATTTAATGCTAACGGATTCTAACTTAACTACGAGAGCATTTAGGTTTATTATTAGGAGAATGCTAAGGGACCTAATCTTAAAACATTTATGTGAAAGTAATCGCTACAACTTCACGATAAAACAAAGACCGAGTTTGCTGCCACGCGCATCTCTTTTGAGGTTTTAGCAGAAAAAGAACGTGACAGCAGACACTACCTAAATTAATCGCTGTTCGATCTTTGTCGTTGGTTGTACGTACACGACGTTCCTTGTGACCCCCGTCGTCCTGATGGGTTATTTCTTATCGCACAACAAGATTCCAACTTCGTGATTTGACGTCACACACGCGTAATACCTACGTTGTTGGCTTAACTCTGTTATGTTTAGTTCTCTAAGCATAAATACACTAAAAATGTATTATGATGCTTAGAGAACTAAAGCTAACACACATAATCGAGCAATTTAGGCATCCAGCCTAACAATAGAAGCCACAGATTAGTTACATGAAACAAGTTCTCTATGATGTCATACCTCAAGCACGGCCTCATGGTTGGATCTGTGTTGTGCGATAAGGGAGACCTGTAATGATGCAGAGCCATCTGGTAGTGATTTTCAACTTGAAAAAACAAGTGAGAACCGAAAGGAAACTGAGTCGTAGTAAAAGGTGGTAAAAGTGAAAGATGTGGTAAAGGTAAAGATAATGAAGCAAACGAAAATCAAAAGGAAGTATAATAAGTGAAGTTATCTAGGGAAGAGCACCAAGCAGTGATATTGTATTAACTTGGAATTGGAATAACTGAACCACTTATCCTTCCCCGTATTGTGCTAACTTGTGAAAATTGGTGAAGACTATCCATAAAAGTAGAGAATTCGAGTTATGTTCTGCAGTGAAGTTACAACAGTGATATAACAAGATGCCACCAAAGCAGAGAAAAATAGCTATTATGGGTTATAGGTCTGTTGGTGAGTATATTAATGTCCATTATGGTCTTTAATGAAGCTATGGCTATTTTTTACAATCTTCTGTAAACTAAGTATAAGTTCATTGTAAATGTTTAGGTGTTAAGAAGCACATGTTTCAAATTTATCAGTCTACATTTTTTCCCCTTCTGCTAGACACTATTTTATATTTCCATATTTTACATCAAAATGATCTAAAAACACGATTTGTCGAGTCAACTTATGTTACAGACCGTTCCCTCTTGAAGAAAATGTATATGCTTTCTCCTTTTTTAATAATTCAGGGTAACACTTTACTATACCTGAGACAGATTTCTTCAAATTTACAGGAGAAAGTACTTACGCAAATCATTTTCTGTAGCGTTGTTGATGTTCGGGAATGTAATTTTGATTCATTTTAATGCGAATGCATGTGGTTTTCTACGAAAATCTATTTCCGACGCGCTATTGCTGCTGCCGCCATTTGCTTCCTGCATGAGAGCACAATACGCTCTCGTACTGTCCGTATATGCTAAATTGAACGAAAGGAGTGCTAATGGAACCAAACCTAACAGGCCTAACCTAACCTAGTAGGCATACCTCGTCCCCGTGATGGTTTGTGGGGCTATCGTGAATTTTTGGGCTAACGTCAATGGTTTTTCTGGCTCAAGGAACGATCAACGGTAAGCTATCGCCATGTTGTGTGTGGAAATAAACAAGAACAGTAAGTACTCGTAAATGTAAGAAATATACATTACTTTCATAACAAATTCAATTATTTCACCTAAATAGGTGTTCCAGAATGCAGAATAGTACATTAGCAATGTAAAAAAGTGCGAAAGAAATGATTCCCAGGTGTCTCAGGTATAGTAAAGTAGTACCGATTCCAACAACCTCACTTCCACATAGTGCACCCTGGGCTGGAATTTACAGAGTAGCAAACTGGACGCTCAGGCAGTATAATCCTCTGTGAGGCTCATTTTTTGTTATCCATACAAGTGTGTGATTGTTCCTTCATCCATCTCATCATCCATCCCCATCGGGACGATGTAAAATCTATCAAATGATTCCCGACTAGTTATTTTTTACTGTATTTTGCACCAGTGAAAATGTATACACTAGGACGTCAGAGATAAAGAATTGGATCAAAGAGTTATAAATTACATACATACCATTGCAGATTGAGAATAAGGAAGAATCATTTAGACTATCAACAATGATTTCATTAGATAATATATATTTCATTAGATCATATATGTACCTGTTGTATATATTTGTATTCTGGCTTTCCAGTACATTATGTATAATTTGGTTAAATGGCCACTAAACCTGGTCAAGGAGCAACTAGTGATGTATTTTGGCTTCTTGGTGCAGTGGTTCTCGACCTTTGTACGACCACAGCTCAGTAAATTTATTTCTTAGAAGTCGGTGCCCTGATCCCAACAATTTCGCTCAAATACATTTCTGAACTTTAAAGTTTATATGGAAATTAATATGTATCCTTAATTAATATTAATATATCAAGTATGGCATAATCAGTGTTCAAATATGGGTAAAACTATCAAAGCCGGGAATCGGATTTCTTCAAATTTACAGGAGAAAGTACTTACGAAATTGAGTTTCTGTGTAATTTTGGAAGGTCGTAGAAGTGTTTTCTCGCATTTTTCAATGTATTTGGCTGCTAATTCATGTATTTTTCTATAATAATGTCTGTCCGATTCACGAAAGCTGTTGCTTGCATTTTCATCCATGTACTTGAACCGGATGTTGCGAGCTTCTGCTGACGTAATCCCTGGTAAGTGTTTCCAAACACACAGTTTTTTCACTATATTGCCCAACCTAAAGCAACCTAACCTAACGTTACCATGATGGTGCATGGGGCTATCGTGAATGGTTTTTTGGCCTATTCGTGGATGGTTATATGATCCAGAATTGTTTTTGGGGCTATGCGGGAATGGTTTTTGGGGCTATTCGTGAATGGTCATACTATCCCGAATGGTTTTTGGGGGCTATGCGGGAATTTTTCTGTTAAGAAGGTTGAAACACTGCTTTGCCATTTGAAACACAACGCTAGTCAAGATTTGCCCGCCATTTTGCGTGTTCTGGAAGCGAGAAAAGAACGAACAATAATTACTCGATATGTCGACAATAGATACTAATTTCGTTTAAAAAAAAGTGAAATACCTTGTTAAAAAATCTTTTGCAATGCAGAATAAGTAAGTACGAATGTCAACAACTACAGAATAAATGAGTTACAGACAATTCCCGGCTTTGATAGTTTTACCCAAATATGTATAGACTTACTGTTAAATACATATAAAAGTAGTTTTAATTTTGTCGTCAACCCCTGGGTGCAACGTAAATTTTGCAGCCCGCCGGTTGAAAACACTGGCACTAAAACTGAAGTAGAAGCAAATAAGACTGGCCACAAATGGGGAAAAAAATCCTATAAAATAAATCTGGAGTGGACCTACATGAAATGAGATCCAGAGCACTGTGCCTTCACAGAGGATTGATCCTCAGACCCTTTCTTATTACAAGGCAACAGCATTACTTTATTCCACTCCAGAGGCCAATTCATGATTATAAAAGGAACATTCTATCAAAAAGCAGGCGTTTCCATCAGTAGTACTTGCAATTGTTCTCTGTGATTTACAGGCTAAATGAAATCTTAATCTCTGATGAAGTAGCTAACAATCTTGTTAAGTATAGAGAATATTCAGACCGAAGCAACACATGACAGTGCAGGGGGAGGGGGCCACAGTGAAGTGACAAGGGCACCTTCAGTCTGTAAGCAAGCATCCACCACACATGCACAAACAAGACTGAGTGCCATTGAAGGAGTTTTCAGACTGAAGTCACAGATAACAAGCGACACAGACTTCTTCAGTATAAAGCAAAACATTCACCCTGCCATTGAGAAAACAGTATAGTCCAAGCAACATGCAAGTGACATGTTTAGCTCATTGTCGCATTTCAATTCAGAAGGTTGGCTGGATTACTGCTTCCAAGTGGCACATGTCAATTGATGTTTCAGTCTGAAAGTTCCCTGAGAAAATGGTACAGGCCAAGTGACAAGCTACACTTGCAGCTTATGTTCCTTCGGTTCAAAAGGTTGCATTTACTCCTAAGGGTTGGTTTCCAAGAGCCACTTGTTGCTTCCAGTTCAAAGCTCCGTTAAACAGGATATATACACACACATTCACGTAATACGTATACTTCTGCATGTGTGTTGTGAACAGTAAAGATTTCTAATTGTCCCGAAACATCGAATATTTTGATACTAACATTTGTTTCATATTTTATGACATCAACATTTAAATTGAGACACAAACATGTAAAAGCCTGTTTTAAGTCAATATCATGGTCAGATGTGCTCATTAGGACTTGACGTTTAATTTTAACACTAGCTTACCCATGCTGTAAGAGAAACTTACATACCAGGGGTGGCTCACACTGTTTTATCACTAAATTTCAAGAAACCATTTTAAAATTGAATCACTGGTTCGTTTGCTGATTATATATGTGCAGTTATTTATTAATTATAATAATTACAAAAAATACTATCATTAATAAAAAAATAATAACCAATCATTTCATGACTCTCTCACATATATTTTATCATTCACTAAAAGTCAAGACTATCCATAATAATTTTTATTAATTTTTTTTAGTTTGCAGAAGTGCAGTTGTTTATTAAATATGATAATTACAATAATTACCATCATAACCAACCAATTGTACACTGTCACTGGCATGAGTGTCTCAAATGAGAGACATTCAAAGATGGCCCCTGATATGCCCACCAAGTGCATTTTGCCTCTTAATTACATTAAGTACATTTATGTTTTTTATAAACAAAAGTAATAAAGAAAAAATTTCTGAACATCTTAGGAAACAAATGTAATTTATTTTCAAACAGTTGTAAAATATAAATAATAGAGGTTTTGTGCCTGCAAGGCCCTCCCTGGTAAACTAGGGTTAAAATTGTATCTGAACCACTATGTAATATGTGTCCACTGGGATTGGCCAATATCTGCCTCTTTACTGCTACATCATGTAAATTTATTTTAGCTAGTTGTAAAATATGTCAGTCACTACAAACCTGTAAACTCATAACAGTAACTTCAAGTAAAATAGTTTTGGTAAAAAGCAAAAAATTCTTTTTTTTTTTTAAAGCTGGCTTTTTATCGAAAAAAGAACTGTCCTTTCAAAAAAAAGCTGGCTTTTTTGCAACTCTCAAAATGGTAAAGTAATCTAGTGCATTGTTTCTCAACCGCTGGGCTGTGACCCGATACCGTGCCCTCGTATCAACTATACTGAGCTGCGAAAGGTTCTCTTGAAAATGGTTGACAACTATCATAATCCCAATATCATATTTGAGTTCGAATTTTCTTTTTTTAAGTCCATATTATGCACAGATATACTTATCAGGACTCGACCTACAGTTTAAAGTGGGACCCGCACCACTATGTGCCTCCACCAGTTATCGAACCCGGCATCACTTAATTACAAGGAGACGACATTACCAATTCGTCATTCAAAATTTTATATTTGTCAACAATTCTACACACATAATGAAAATATTATTACTCTTTATGATTATGCTAGAACTTATTTATCAATTTTTAATTTCATACGTACATGTTAATTCATGCAAGTAGAAAGAGTAAAGTGCTCCCCTGTGCTTTGCACCATGCCATGAAGGCATATAGGGGGTGTGGGGTTAGGGCCGCACTCTTTCTTGATCTCGGCCTTGCTAGGGGTGACGTGATCAGCACCATGCCCCTGGCTGCCTTTACCCCCAAGAGTATCCTTATTCAACGCTGGGTGTGCACCGGAGCCGCTTCAACAGGTTGAAAAAGTCCTGGTTCTCCCCCACCGGGGATCGAACCCAGGTCTCTCGCATGGTAGTCAGATGCCCTAACGACTGAGCTACTGTGGCTTGCATAGAATCTCCAATACTGTAAAGGTATTTACGAGGAAAATTCTTGAGCTAAGGACATTGACTTTAAAAAAATACCGGGACATGGTTTCACGAAGATTGAGAACCATTTCTCTAGTGTTTAGGTATTCGCATTATCCAGGCTGCGAATGTCAGTGCATATTATATCTCAGTTTTCTCATGCACAACATGCCCCTCCCGAGTTTCAATAACTTGCATAAATTTTACAATGCGATTTAGATGTAACAATGTTTCTTGTTACATTTCCTTCGGGTGGCTAATAAACTGATTACTGCAATTATATCTGTACCATCATGCAAACTGAGCAAAGAAGCAAGTGTTGCTTGCTGCAGGTCGCGTGCATCTTGTCTCTTCGGCAGGGCTGGCAATTTTTTTTTTTTTAAAGAAACAAAACAATTTGCATTGTGTTAAGTGAGGAACAAAATGGTTTTGTTTGTTTGTTGCTTTAATTTTGGACACTAGTGTATATTACTGAACACAAAATTTAATGTAAAGGGATTTAATACTAGATTTTCAAAAGGTAGAGCAGTATTTTCTTTTTTGCTTCATGTACGTGTTTGTATAACAAATTCAAACATTGAAAATCATATCATACTAATCATACTATTAGGTTCTATTAAAAACACATACAAAACTATTCTAGTTATGTGAATATGCTTATACTACATAGATATATTTAATAAGCCTACCAAAATATGAAGGTAACACTCGGAAAGAACCGCCCATTCAAAAAAGCACTGTTTTTGTCTAGCTACGAATTTCATATTGTAAATTGTATTTTATATTCCGAAATGAGTGTCTGTTTTACAGTAGGGAGATAAACGAAAACCATGGAAGAGGAAAAATACTGCCAACTCCTGTATTTTCATTGATTTGAGTCACTTTTGTGAAAAAAGCCCAACGAAAAAAGCTGCGGAAAAAAACTCCCGTTTTTTTTTTTAAAAATCCGTTTTTTTCCAACCACTTCCAACTCTAATTTTGACTGATCTATTTTGGACTAAAGTGCCTCCATATGCTGGCTTTTTCAAATAAAAACTGTCACATCATAAATGGCGAAAACACGGCCTCTTTACACGATGTTGAAGGCAAATTACACCCCCTAACTGCATCAAAAAACTTGATAAAGCGAAAAGAACGTTGTGTTTAAATCTTAAAACATTGTACATATCGATACTTTATTATATCAACAAATTTGAGCTACAAATACGTTGTAAGGCCTCCGGTTGGGCTCTCTTCTAAAATCTAATTATAGCTCAGAGTGAAGCATTCACTGTGCAAATGCGAACAACAAACTGAAGTGACACTATGCATGATATTGAGAAAACTGCACAGTCCGAGAGACACGTAAGCGGCATGTGCATCATTTGCTGTGTCTCTCCGGTTCAAAAGGTTGCATTGATTACTACGCGTGTCTCTTCAGTGTGAATTCTCCCTTATAGGCAGCACCTGAAGTGGAAACTGTCAGCCTGGGGATGTTTGCTTGAGTCTTAAGGTAAACTGGGGAATCATCATGTGGTTTAACATTGTGACAATGAGACTATTTGGGGGAAAGCTTTCAGAAAATTTTGCTAGCTGGGGAGTAATATGCCTCCTTTGCCCCCATGAAAGGAGATACCTGGCTTGCCCATGCCTGGAAAAGTTCTGCGAACACTTATCTTATCAAATGTAATGTAACAGACCAACGTAGATGGTTAAGGGAAGTTTTGTGCTTTGGTGCAGATTTCCACAAGTTGCCCGTGTTCACAAATCCACTTTGGCATCAAGTAGCTTTTTCCATAAAAAATAGTAAACAATACGAACAGACTTAATTTTTAAGCTTTTTTTCGGTTTCCAAACAACTGCTCGAACTTCCCATAATTTGAAGGTTGGAATTGTTGTTTGAAGCCTTTTCCTTGCTGCCACATTTTAGGAATATCTTGAGTTGGCTTTCCTTTGTATGTTCCTCCCTCCACACACACACAAACACATACAGACACATACATGCATAGATACATACATACATGTGTGAGCACAAACGAACATCTAAGCGCAGTTTCATATGTATGTTTGAAAGACATCACAGTGGTTGAATGTTATTACCCAATCATTATGCAGCAAGTGTTTAGCAAATCTAAACTGATGGAAACATCACTTTTTATGGCTCCTTCATACCGCGACGAAAAAGTGCAGTGCAGACGTTCCGTTTTGAACAGATTTTTCAGTTACGAGCAAAGATAGGACCTCGGGGTTTGTTTTCTATCCTTCAGAAAATATGGCTGCGTAATTCCTACAAAGCCAAAATTTTAAAAAAGACCCTGCTTAATAAGTAAATTGGGCATAAAAATGGGGAAAACCGTAATTTTCACATGCAATTATCTTGTTAACCACACAAGCTTATGGAAAACTGTTTTGTTGGGGTCATGCAATGTTCATTGTACTTGACATTAACATCATCACTGTAGAAGTCAGTTTTCCTATTGTGAAACTGTTTGAGGAAAACGAAACCCTTGCAATATGTAAAAGTGTCCCTGCACTGTGGCGACACCTCGTGCAGATAGTTAGAAGCATTCTAAACTCCACCCACAGTAGAACGTGGAGGGATACAACAAAATAGCTCGTGAAGACAAAACACGATCGCAAGAGACAGGGAAGTGTGCATGCGTTAACTGGACGTGTTTAATTGCAAAATATGGGTAACGGCAGCAAGTGTGTTTGGCGTAAGATGTGGGCTCCGAGAAAATCGTCTGCTGCAGAAACAACAATGAAGTTTCAAGCGCTACAAAATCGCCGGCAAAATAACTACACAGACGTTCAAGTATTGTGGAGGGGTTCAAAATGAAATATAAATAATACCTATCCGTTTACTACATCATCAAATGGGGAAGTATTTATCGCCTTCCATTAGACGTTTACATTGTACGTACATAAACCAGTAACGTTATTTTGAATAATTCAATGAAATTGGTCTCCTTGGCAAATATTACGCTATAATACGTAGAACAAGTTTGCTGGGGGTCCGGACTCCCCCCCGAAAGGATTATGAAGTACTAAAATTAAATAATGTAAATATACTCCTTTAGCAATTTTTGCATATTCGATGGATAATTTCCTCTGAACGCGTATTGGAAAGGAAGGATTATAGCTATAAATATAATATGGCTTTGAAGTATAGCACCAAAAATACTTATCAAGTACTACTATTTTTACTCTGAATATATTGGAAGGCAATGATTAGGATTGACATCATACGGCTTTGAAAGACATAGTGTATTTATTTAGGGCATCTGGACCCCCTCCCCCAAACGAAAAGATTACCAAGTAATAAAATAATAACAATACTCGTTTAGCATTAGTGAATTTATTGGAAGGCAAGGATTATATTTGGATCGTTCGGCTTTGAATGATATTAGAAAGAAGGTTTATGCATACTACAACTCGTAACAATATGTATACAATATTAATCAGAAACTTCACTGTATCTAACATTTATTTCGTTATGCAATAGTATTCAATTCTGCTTCTATTTGACATTAATTTAATTGCCAGGCACTTGTTCTTATGTAAATGTTTCTACTTTTAACTACGGGTAAGCTACAGAATGAATATACACTGTTTACCTCTTTACCTAGTCACGTAATAATAATAATATATTAATTTATATATTGAAATTAGTATTACTTTAATTCAATTAAAATATTATTATTATTATTATTCGTAGACATTTCGTTCATATCCCCCCCAAACATTTCTGGATACGCCACTGATTGTGCAGAATTTTCTTTGTTCCACTTCGAAACGGTTTATTACGAGGTGTAAGAGCTATCACGAACACAACACAGCGAGCGAAAATAAAACTACACAAACAAACGCACACAGATGAAATATCACAGCATTGTTTACAGCTTGTTTCTACCTGCTTCCCTTCTCGCGTTTGGAATAGTCCTTCCAGATGGTTTTGTCTCCCGTGGCCTGACTGTAACTGCTACTGAAGTGTCGTGTGCATTTCATCTTTTAGTGGAGTTTGCAACATGAAGCTGAATATAATTGTGGAGGGCTTTAAACAAAGTTTGGAGTTGTATAGTGTGATGTTCGCTACTCTTGTGGCTGATGGGTATTCAAGCGTGTATGCAAAAATTCTAGAAGCCAGACCTTACACCGATGTCATAGTGGAAAAAATTGAGTGTACTAATCACTTACTGCGGAACTATTGTAAGAAACTGAGACTCATAAGCACTAATAGTAAACTGAAGTATGTTCACCTGAGAAAACGAATCGGATCCAGCATTGTGAGATTAGGAGGAGGAGTGACAAAGGCCGTGAAACATCGTATTAGTCAGGACGGTTTGACACCTGCTTGTCGACATACAGATTTGTATAAGGATATTATCAACGGGCCAAGCCATGTGTTCGGTGAACATTTGTATTGCTTTGAGCGTGGCTACTTTCTTCATGAATTTGAACTTATTTATGTATTGCAGTGCACAGGAGACGTTTTGTATAGCAACAGAGAATATGTTTACCTTTGAGACTGATTTTGTCATATAAATTGTACGCAAAGTATTATTAGCTTATGTAACATAATGTACAGAAACACAGAGTGCTTTCCAATTATTGTGAGAGTTTCGTTGTCATGTATTTGTTCTTATTGTATTACATAGTGTATCTATGTGCACTGCTGTTCATGAATTTTTAAGAAGCTCATTGTTTTTGTCCGTGTATTATTTATTTATTTATTTATTTATTTATTATCCTGCGCACAACAGGCATCTGCCCTTTTACAGTGCACAGTAAATGTCTTACATAGGATTTATACACATCAAAATAATATTTATACATATTTCAGATATAAAAAAAAATACATACAGAGGTTATATATATCGTCCTTAAACATTACCGTGGATAAGAAATTAATCAAACCTTACACAATTACATTCATATATGTATGGGTATATATATATACACATAAAGAAGGTAAAAATAATAATAGTAATAATAATAATAATAAAAAATAATAAAAAATTAAGCAAGAATGTTGTCCATTAAATAGCGTTTATACTCAGAAAATTTAGCAAATATGTCCAAGTGTATGACCCTCTCTAACCATTCATTATACAAGCTACACATTCTTCGCAGGGGAGCCATTTCTGCGGATTTTGTACGGGTGCGGGAAATTGCAAAGAGTTGTTTTCTTGATCGCAACTTTGGATGGGGGACATAGAAAGCTATTTTTGAAAGCAGAGAGGAAGAATCTAATTTGTCGTTAAGAAGTTTGAAAAGAAAAAGGAGCTGATGTATGGTTCTTCTGTTTGCAAGGGAGGTAATGTGTAATTTAATTAGTAATTCGTTATAAGGTGTCATCTTTGGATATGCACCATCTATCCTAAAAACTATATAGCGGGTGAACTTATTTTGAACTTTTTCAATAAGATCTATTTGTTTACTGGTTTGTGGACTCCACACTATAGATGCGTATTCTAATTTGGGCCTAACATATAGGTTAAATAATGATAACAACGCTTTATTTTCATTGAATTCTTTTGCAGTTCTCATAATGAACCCCAGTTTTCTATGCGCGTCGTTAACAGTCTTTGTGATATGTGACTGAAACGATAATTTATCATCGAACACTACACCAAGATCTGTTATTGAGTTTGCCCGGTCTATTTGTGTGTCCGCTATTTCGTAGTTATAGTGTATTGGGGATTTCAATCGGGTAAATGTTACGGCCCTGCATTTCTTATGGTTTAGATTAACTTTATTTGCTTTACACCATGCGTTGAGATTTTCGATATCCTCTTGTAATTTAATGGAATCTTCTTCATTGTGGATGCTCCTATAGAATTTTAAATCGTCAGCGAATAAGAGTTTCTCGGAATTTCTAAGCTGTTTTGGTAGGTCATTAATTAATATTAAATACAACAAGGGACCAAGATTAGAACCTTGAGGTACGCCTGAGCCAGCTACAAATTCATCGGAGCAGCAACCTTGATAATTTACGTATTGTTTTCTGTTTTTGAGATAGGAACACATTAAATCTACGAGGGAAGAGGAGAAGTTACAAAATGCTAATTTCTTCAAGAGAATATCATGGTTTACAGTGTCGAACGCTTTGCAGAAATCTGTGTATATAACGTCTACCTGACCTCTGTTGTCAAGTTCAGTGGAAATGAAGTTTGAAATTTCTACGAGGTTCGTCACGACAGATCTCTTTGGTACGAATCCGTGCTGGTGCGAGGAGAGAATTGGTTTTACGTGAGCAAAAAAGTGTTTATAAAGAATCTGTTCTAATAGTTTAGCTGGCGCAGAGAGTATCGCAATTGGTCTGTAGTTTGAAATTTGAGATTTATCTGATGTTTTTGGTATGGGACAAATTTGGGATAATTTCCATTTATCTGGAAATCTTGATGTTTGTATTACAAGGTTGAAGAGTATATGTAGCGGATATTTTAGACTTTCACCACACCCCTTGATTACGTAGGGGGGGATGAGATCAGGCCCTGCCGTTTTTTTAGGTTTAAGGTTCTTTATTGCTGCTTCTACTTCAGCGATTGATATATCCTGTAAATTTAGAGAAGATAGAAGGGTGTCGGTTTCAGACAGAGGGGTTGGTGGTTCGTAATAAGATGGTTCCTGTACGTAAACAGAGTGAAAGTGTTTCGCAAACGCTTCCGCAATTGAGTTGTTGCTGTCGAGTTCTTGATTTTCATTACAGATAAGTTGTGCGTATGATGGTCGTTTTTTATTTCTTATGAAGGACCAGAATTGCTTCATGTCCCCTGTTTTAACACTAGCTTCAATGCTTTTCAAGTAGTTTGAGTACGCATCCTGAATATTCTTTTTTAGTCTGGTTCGTATATTTTTGAATTTTGCTACATGCATTTGAGTATTCCCTACGTTATACTTCATTTTACGATGATGTTTTGCTTTGGATGCCAATTTTTTACCTGTTCGTCAGAATTTTTTTCTTTTCTTGTTATTTGTAATTCAAATAAGCATAATGTACAGAAACACAGAGTGCTTTCCAATTATTGTGAGAGTTTCGTTGTCATGTATTTGTTCTTATTGTATTACATAGTGTATCTATGTGCACTGCTGTTCATGCATTTTTAAGAAGCTCATTGTTTGTGTCCGTGTATTATTTTTTGTAGCCCGGTAATTTTTTACTTGTTCGTCAGAATTTTTTTCTTTTCTTGTTATTTGTACTTCAAATAAGCAAATATTGAAATAGTATACAGGGTGGGCCAGACTCAATTGGGCAGTTTTCGAACATTAGTAACCAATAAATCCAACAGCACCCGGAAAATTAGAAAGTACATTTTGTTGTCGATAGATGGCTGCATCATACGGTATGCTGTGAACGAGGTTGATCGCTGGATTGGCCATTGAGGGCCTGTGGAGTGGCCAGCCCGATCACCCGACATCAACCCACCATACTTTTTCCTTTGGGGTTACCTCAAACACAAGTTGTACGCTAATCCCATTGACAGTGAGCAACATATGCGTGAGGTGATTGTTCAGGAGTAAGGCGTGTGAAAATGTTGCTTTGCGTCGACAAGCCTGTGCGCCCAGGTCGACCACTATCTTGAAAATCAATGACTTATGTGTGTGTGATTCCATTTTTGTAACAATTTTGTAGCCATTGGAATAGTTAACATTTGTCAATATAAATAAAATAAAGAAAAGATAAAAATAACATCTAATCAAAAACTGCATAATTGAGTCTGGCCCACCCGGTATATATACATAAGAAACTGTTACTGAAGCAAGAAAAATAAATGTACCTCGAGAAAAACCAGTCTACTCAGTTCCCTGCGGTGTAGATGGCAATGCCTGTTCTCATCATCCCATTCATTACTCTTCACCACGAAATAAACTTTTATCTGCAGAAAATAATACAGAAAGACTACTAATTGAGTATCGCACAACTTTGCTCTTCCAGTGTGAGCGTTGTTCGTTGTAAAAGCAAAGTTGTAAAACTACAATTTTAGCATACGTGTAGTTAATTGTACATGATCAGAATGATATGTGTATATCTTATAGAACACTGTCCATTCAATGAACCTGTAGTGATCACTGACTGGGCAAACTGAAGAAATGTTTAATTTGTGCTCTGTTTTAAACTAATTAGTGCCACATCCAGCGAAAATATAAACAGTTCATATTACTAGATTAGTATTGTTAATAAATGTTATAATAGAAACAATGTATTGCCGGCCCCCATGGCAGAGTGGTTAGCACATCAAGCTACGACGCCAGGGGTCCCGGGTTGGAATCCTGGCCTGGGCATGGTTGTATGTGAGTGTTCATTCATCAATTTCATCATATCATCACTCATCACCATCTTCACATAGCCAAAAGTGGCACAAAAGGTGAAGTAAAATAAAGCAAATCAATCAATCAATCAAAAACAATGTATTGTTATTATTACTATAAATACTAAAATCTTAACAAACTTGAAACGCCTTGCGACAAAATTCTGCGTAAGCCAATTATAGTTACAAAAATTGTAATTTCTATTTAGGAACTGTAGGTACAAAATAGGAAGTTTTCGGTTTTCCTTTCATTGCTCTTTACGGAAGTGCCTCTCCCACATAATGATATAGCCAAGATTCAAGACATGAAAGCGCAGCTGTGATTACTATCTTCCATTTCATAAATGTTTGAGAATCTTTTGTGATCAAATTACGGTTTTACTAACCATGAAAATTTCGTTACGTGTTAAAAGAATGATAATTCATGTTTGCTTTCTTCGCTCGCCTGCGTGCCAGATGGTCAACTGCTTCACAAGAAACAAATTTTCGTCCTTCCACCCTTGCAAGCGATTGTGCCCAGGTACCCACCCCACCCCACCCCAACTGCTCTCCCGTCAGCCGTGAACAGTAAGCAGCGAATACCTACCTTCAACGATCTCATATGAAGGTCTGTTTCCATGTGTAGGTAATCTTTTATACTTTTTTAAAATCATTTCGCTGTTTCTTTAACATAACTTGTGTAGGTTCGTTAGGGACTATTTACTGTGTTGGAGCTCTACGAGGCAGTAGAAGCTGAGACCCAAGAAAACTGTGAAGACTGCCAATCTTGTGACGTACTCTGTTACGTCAGAGATAAGTACAGAGTAAGGCACACAAAAACCAACCCATATGACCCTCCTTTTTTTTTTCCTTCTTTCTCAGATTCGACTTTCTTCAAATGTATGAAGGAGCCTTAAGGATGGCAATGCAGTTCTGCAATATCATAAGTTTTGTTTTCTAGTTGAAATGAATGACAAAATATGACATTACTTTTACTTGACAAGAAAAGTGTGAATAACGTAATACTCCTAAAATTACAGAGAGCATTCACAACCGTGTATTTGTATTTACACCATCAAATATGTTCCAGGTTAAGGTTTGAGGTAATGAAACCAGTAGAAATACAAGCAGCTATTGTGAAAAATTTTTCAGTTTTGAACATTGCCACAAACAAAACAAATTTCAGAAAAGCACATTATTATTTAAAATTTATGTGCAAGTAAATGTATACAGAGATATTTTAATTGAAGAAATGGTAAGATCCAGAAATTGAATTAAATCTTTGTTTCTGAATAGGTACAGAATGTTATCTTATCTAAGTTTATTATCAAATACAGATGTAAATTGCTATCTTATTTTTGGCTCATTTCTAGTGCTTTAACACTTTTATTTGATAAGCTAATCTTCAATGACAAGAGGTTGAAAGTAAAATCAAAAAATAATAAATATTAGAAATCTGCACAGCAATGAAAACAGTAATCTTCGCTTCAGACTTAATTTATAAATTATTCATAATGAATTATGAAAGACAAAAGAAAATAAAAAATCAGTAGTGATCAACAGTAGAACAGGGAAGTCTCAGGAGATATATTTGTATGATGAAATGAATAAGCTATTGTGTGATTTTCAATATTTTAATGTTTTGCTACAGTAAATGGTGATAATTTTACAATAACGACGTCTGTCTGTCTGTCTCCTCTCAAAAACAGTGAAAGCCCTCTCTCTCTCTCTCATTCATCATATATATGGTGGATTAAAGGAAGGAGAGCCCAAGGAAACACTCATCAAAAACTGGAAAAGTTTAAATTTTCATGGCTGCATTGTTAGATGTAAATAAAAGATGGCAGAAATGGGAGTGAGAGTTCTACCTGCAAAGTTGCCATATCCAGACCAAAGATTGACTTGGTACAGAAAAATGTAGTTGGTGGCAATGGTACACTATATGTAAAATCCGAACGCTACACTGCCCAAGTTCTATCATGTATATATGCTTGATAATATTTATAAGTCAAAGCTGATACATGCACAGGTACTTAAAATATATCTATGTGTTTTCTTTTTCTTGTAGGAAAGTCTTCTTTGAGTATACAATTCGTAGAAGGTCAGTTTGTGGACTCCTATGATCCAACAATTGAAAATAGTAAGTATTGAACTTACCGAAATGTAATGGTAGTAAATTTAAACATTTTATGATAGAAGATTGTGTCCATTGAAAAATTGCCTAGTATAAGTTCAGGTTGATTGTGGGAAATTTCCAAAAGGGCTGCAAGTTCAAATAGCTGTCTTAATGTCCAGTTATATCATAATGAAATAAATATGCTTCGCAGTCTGGCCACATAGAACGATGTGCAGTTATGTGCATGAATGATGGTTAAATGAAATTGATGTTGGGACACTCAGAAATAAACACCCTTGATGATATAGCAACTATAGAACTCAATTTCCTTGGCCACTGGGGTGGCTAACAATATTTTTTTAATAATGGTTTGCACATTGAAGCCTTGTTTTGATGGAACAGGAGTTTGAAAACTGCACTTTTTGTCAGTTTCATATGGAACCATGTGGTACAGATTCACAGTTAACCCTGGCTTTTTTATTTTTTATTATATAAGTCACATTCATGGTGGAAAGACTAAAAAGGTGGATGCAAGCCGATTCTGAAAACTCTCCCTTCTGGTTGATGACGTCATAATCGTTGCCAGAGAGGACTACAGTGAAGAGTTCTTCGTGAAACAAAACATTTCAGCTACAGACTCAATATAACTTCAAAACAGGCGGAATAACCGTATAATGGTGTACCGAGCAGAGAGCATGATGGGGTTGCAGCCCCCCAAATGCACGAGCCAAAAAATTGAGAAAAAATTAAGGGAATAGTAAGAATGTGGGGATCTTGCAAATATCAAATACAATGTTGTGAAAAAGTGTCGTTTAGTAATAAATTTCTTTTTAGCCTTACTGGTCAGCATGAGCCTAGTGCATAACTTTCTTCTGTGCTTTCTATTAGTCTTACACACACAGGAACCTTCATGTTCAAGCATGTTGAGTGTCAGACTTAGTGAAGGCTTAGACATCCAGTCCAGACTTGGCACTCCTTTCAGAGTGTTCTCTCATGGATTTTATATATCATAATTAATTATCATCGTCATCATGATAGTCTTACCTTTATTTCTTCTTCTTCTTCTTCGTTTTCGGAAAATGCAAATTCAAATTTTTAACCATACACTGTCACAATTCTGACTACCTCTCTTACATTTGAAAAGTAGTTTTAATTCTTTCAAATTAGCTAGCGTATTGAATCCCATTACAGTTGTTATCTGATTTTCTAAGGGCTAGAAAACACACAGAAAGAAAGGAGGAGAGAGAGAGAATGGGGAAATTCATTCGTACTCGATAATTTTATTAGCATTTCCTGCAGGTAAAATACCCATTTGTGACAAAATTCTTCTTCTTTAACAGGAAATCCAAAATACTTGATATTCGTTCCTTTCGTCTTGTAATGATTGGTACAGCCGTAAATAGCACAGTTAGGCATATTTTCTTTCGCAATGCACTTAGATTGTTCTCACTAAAAGTGAAACAAGGGCAACAAAAAAAGAAAGAAACACTCAGTTCAAAGTTATGGTCTACAGAATTGAACAAAACCGGAAACTCCACTTGTCACCCTCTGAAAAGCACCCCATCTCCTGGTTGTGGCCACTATGTTGAGGTCAGAGCTCTGACGTATGGCTGAGAGCCATGCGCGTGCATCCACCTTTTTGTCATTCCACCATGAGTCACATTGTGGTGATAGTGTTCAAGTTCCTGTTTATTAGGTTGCAACAATTCAGCAACAGGTGACCCATGGTTACTTCATAACCTTACTGTGCCATCCTCGATATATTGGAATGCAGAAGTGCTTGTCCTACATGCATAGTAGCTAGTGTTTCCTAGCCAAGGGAAGAGGGACAGCCACGTGATGTCTGTCAGTGTAACTCTATGGTCTTAGGTTTTGACCTAAAAATAGTGCCATGCTCAGTGTTAGTCTCTTCCATATGTTGCTTTTAATATAGTACATGACTATATTTGAATGACTTTCATATTTGAAATTTTGGGCCACAATATGACCTTGAAATGACCCTGGCATATACATACAGCCAGTGTGTATGTGCCAGGTGGCTAGCCACTTTTGAAAGAGCTTTAACTAAAAGAAGAAACCAGTAGCAGAACTCAAATCTTTTCAGCCAATTCGGATATATATGTTTCCTCTAAAAAATTATAGCTCTGATATTATATTACTTCCCTACTAAAAAAATTCAAAACTTCGATTTTTGTTCATAATTGAATATCAATTTTGGCCTTTAATTTCAGCCATTGTCATTAGAGATGGTAAAAAAATGCACAGAACATAAAATAAAGCTTGAAATGTATTGAAAGCAATTTACCACAGCTTTCTATCATTTTTCTTAGGTGAGTTATCATAATTATCACACCTGAAGTGTGAAACAAAAATGGCCACCCTTTTTAAACAAAGTCAAGTTTTAGAAAAATAATGCCTGTGTTGAACTACCTCTGCATAGGGGTTAGAACAACAAAAGTATTGAACATTTTAAAAATGGTCAAGCAACCAATGCTGGACCTTTTGGTATGGACTCTAGAATATGCATTCTAGACAAGAATTCTGGTCTTAGTAAAATTTCTGTGAGCTAAAAGTGGATAAACATCACAGTAATGCTTCTCCAACTTATTCAATATTTCTAACAATATTATATGCACTCATGTTAGTGGTAATTTCTGAATGTTTTAGGGCCATCTGTCAAATACTTGATATTCAAACTTGGGTTCTGGTTCATACATCCAATACGAAAACCGTGATATTTTTACTGTGAAAAATATTACCTTTCTGTTATTTTAATATCATGTTTGGCATGTATTGATTATGCTGTGTATCAATTTTCATTGTGGTAAAACCTGGGATTCCCTATCAAACAATTACCCAAAGTTGAGTGTCTTTTTCATCACAAAAAATTACATTGTTTGAAAATTTTTGTACTTTATGAGCAGGTAAGAATAGTAATACAGTTATGTTTTGTTAGGACTGTCCTTCTCCTCTCCAACAATACCTAAATCATCACAATACTCCACATAGTTTCCAAGATATGACGTGTTTTGTGTCACATGGTGCATTCGTTAGTCCACCCAATTTCTGAAAATCATCAAATTTTTTAAAATTTGTAATTTTCAAAACGTTTGTTGGACAAGTCTAATATTACATATTTGTCTTATTGGACCAAGTATCTATCAGTAAAAAAAATAGAAGGAAATCCATGACTATGAAGCAATCTGCTGTGGGTGATTTCACGTGGAATGACCTTATTATATTAGAATTTGGTGTCTTTTTCAAATATGAACATTTACACACATATTACGTTTCAGTTAGGAATAGATGAATACGAAATTTGTACTGACACTAATAAAATAGTACACATTTAATGTATAACTTTCAATTGTATTAGATAAGGAAGCTGCGTGCAAGGAGGTACACGATGCAATTGAAAAATTACATTTCAAGTTGATAAAATATAAATCCAGCATATGTTTAATCTGTATATAGTACAGGTAAATATGAGCATGTATGAAATGTTTAATAAAATTATGTAATTCTATTGTACTAACACATTTCCTTTTTCTGCAGCTTTCACCAAGTCTGTAAAAGTGCGTGGACAAGAATATGAAGTGAAACTGGTTGACACAGCAGGTCAAGATGAATATTCCATTTTCCCGACCCAGTACTCAATGGACATTCATGGATATGTTCTTGTGTATTCAATTACTTCATCCAAATCTTTTGAAATTGTCCAGATTATTTATGAAAAGCTTTTAGACATGACAGGAAAGGTTCAGTAAGTAAACTGAGTCATTTCATTTGCATTAGTAGCACAGTAGATTTACTTTATTGTTAAAAACATATCATCACTATTTATTAGAAGTGGGAATTTTGAAAATCTACATTTACCATTTTTTATTTCCATGAATTATCAAGGAATCTGAAGGTTAAGAATATGTAAAAGTGCAAATTATGGCTGTGTCATGCTTTCTCATATCTTGTGAGGTACATTACCCAACTAAGTGCTAGATTTTTTTTTGTTTGTTTCTGTACCTTAAACTATTCCAGTAAATGAAAATAGTTAATGTATGTGGTTCAGCTATTTTGAGTACTTTCAAAGTGCCTTATTTTGTGTTTTAGTGTACCTATAGTTCTGGTTGGAAATAAGACGGATCTTCATATGGAGCGTATGATAAGCTGTGACGAAGGGAAAAGACTGGCCGAATCGTGGAAAGCTGCCTTTCTGGAAACATCAGCCAAGCAAAATGAGGTAATGTTGGAAATATATTTATTGTTGACTGTAGATATTCTTCCAGTAATCCCCCCTCCCCCCATCCTATTGGATGCTCATGTCGACAGTACTGCATGTTTTATATTTCATTATAAGTTACCGTATATTATGAAGTCGATGATAGTGGAGTGATTGATTTTCCAATTGATTTGTGGTATTCAGGATTGAAGGGCCTGTAATTTATTTAATATTAATGATTTTACATCACTTTTCTACCTCCCTAGGTTTATGTCAACAATGAGAATGGTTCGTGGAGGGATGAAATAGGTAAGAGAATGCCAAGAAACATTCATGCCTTGCCTTGGATCCTTGGCTTCACGTAAAGATGTAATTAGTAGATTGATCAAGTTTTGGAAGAGGTGACTGAGGTATAAACAATGGGAAGGTTAGTTGAAATAGGTTGAGAGCAAATGACATCTGGCATTTAGCTTTAATATGATGTAGTATCTCTTGTACATTTAGTTCTCTGTGTAACTAGGACTGCAGTGGTCTAGTCGGTAGGGCATCTAACTTCCACATGGGAATCCTGGGGGTGGGTGATCTAAGGTCGGAATTTTTCAGGCCTTGTCCTCGCATAAAGTAGCTCTGGGACTCATATCAATGAGTACAAGGGGGCAACCCTAAGGGGTGAAGGTGGCTGGAGCATGGCGCTGATCACATCACCTCCAAAATCGAGAATGTGTGGGCCCCTTCCCAAATGTGCCTTCATGGCATGGTGCTATACGCATGTGGAGCTTTACCTTACCTTACCATGCCGTAGAAAAGTAGACCGTATTTCACACTAATGTCATCAACATGCTGCTGATCTCCGTGATGGAGTGGTTAGGACAGTATGCAATAATGCCATGGGTCACAGGTTTGAATCCCACCCTTGGCATGGGTCCCTTCACCCTACTTTTTTTGTAGTGGACATGATGGATGGCCTGATACTGATCAAGTTCCGATATAAAATTCCAAATGATTCTTGGTTCATTTCTCTTTAATAAATGTGTGTTTCCAGGTGATGCAGTGTAAAAGAAATTTGCATATTTAAACATTTACTTTTTTTTTTTAAAGTAGGGGATGGAGGTTATCCTTAAAATTATAACCAAATGGGAGAATTTTACCACTACACCTATATCGGCCGATATCGATAGAGTACTGATTAACCTGTCCCGTCCCTAGTGGACAGTAAAATATGTTCTTGACAATTTACTACATTTAGATAAATATGTTATATAACTTTTATATGGAGTACAGTGTAATAGAAAACATATTAGATGCAGCTACTACTGTATATTATAAGTAGGGATAGCTTGTCTTATATCATCAGTTAAATTGCCAAAATTAGGATAAAATATCCAGGTGTGTTTCCTTATCTAACAAGTTATTATGTAAGCTGCTAATTATTTACTGGAGAACCATTTCTGTGGATTTTGGGTACGTGTACAGAAAATTACGCCATGTTGCTTTGATTGCAGTTTGGGATGGGGAACACAGAAGTCTGTTTCTGAGAAGAAGGGGAAAAGTAACCTAATTTATTGTTAATATGTTTGGAAAGATAAAAGAGCTGATGTATTTTCTGTTTACAATGGAAGTAATTTTTGCCGAAGTATTTAGACAAGATGACAGCTTTGAGTATGCACCATCTATCCTAAGAACAACAAAGGGGATGAATATATTTTGAACTCTTTCAATGGCACTTGCAGTTGAACCTCAATTTTACATTTTTAGGGGACTAAGATGAAAAAACGTAAATTCCAGGAAAATTTTATGCCATGATTGCTTTATTCCACTCATGAAAGTTGAATGTGTATTAAGTGAAAGATTTGTGAATATTAATTTGGGGTTCCACTGTATTTGTGTACTAATTTTGATCTTAACATATGTTAACCGTATTTGTGGGTTTTTTTTATCTACAAAGCCCAGTTTACGAGAATAGTCTCCAAAAAAGGATGACTTGGAACCTAACCCAGTCCAATTAGGATGGTATACTTGATGGTTTGTGCTCTGAGTTGTGCTGATGCAAAGAAATTACAACAAATGAGAGTCCATATTTATTAGCTAGTTTTTGAAATCATGTATCTCCGTACTCTTGAATACTGCTTCCCAACCTGGACATGGTTTCTAAAAGTAATCTTTATAAGTTCTGTTGGTAGCTGCTTTCCTTCCATTGTTTGCCATAGAATACCTTGTATGCTACACCATCGTGAACTGGACAATTTGTGTACTCTGAATATTCTGCCTCCACATACTCTTTCTCTTTACGAGCCAGCACATGAAATTCCTGTACAACAACATTGGCAGCATAGTCAGAACTGGATCCTTAATTAATGAATTCAATCAACGAATTCCCATATGCCTTCACAATTCTATTTTAAGAATATCCTGTTTTGTGAACTGCATAGTATTTGGCTGTGAAGGTTTTATTTTTTTCCTCTGTGTGTTGGCACAGGGGGGATGATTTAATTTGAATTTTTTTTTTAAATTTATGTTCACACACATAAGAGAGTAGGTGCTTAAGTTATTCATACTGCAATTTCTATTTTTTTTTACAGTCTGTTGCAGATATATTTCACACCATTCTGCTAGAGATTGAGAGAGCAAATGGAAACGTTCAGGAGAAATCAAATTGTGTCATCTCTTGAAGGTTACGTGAAATGTACTGACATATAGGTCCTTTTGGCTGAGTACATTATAGTAGTGAGAGAAATGCTTGCAGTAGTCAAGCGGTACTGTATGCCATTGTGCTGGTGAATTATATATATATATATAAAATTGTGTACATTATGAGCATCGCCATTAATTAACCTGTAATCCAATAATTCTGGGTCATTCTTTCACATCCATCATATTATAGAGTACTTGTGTATATATCTGTAATTAGAATGCATTCGTAACCTTGTTTGGTTTCTCATATAATATATTTTGATGCTTTTTCGTCATGGGAGTCAAGCTAATTTTACTAAGTATTTTTTTTTGTTATCTGTATATACATACATACTATATATGATTCTTTCTCTAATCATGGAAAGCAGTAACTTATAGAAATAACTCTGTACTTTTTGATTTCTATGTATTCTTTGACAAAGCTGTATAACAAGCATACATAAATATATAAACATGTAGATGTATGGGAGTGTAATTTATACTTCATTCCATTTGTTATTTTATAAGGTTGCTTTGACTTGTAATGAATTGGATATATATTTCACTTTACATTTCATTTACGAATATAGGGATTTGATACCATCAGAATGCATTATATATAATTACTCAGACATTGGTACAAACAAATAGAGATTTAGGTGGTTAATAATTTTGCTAATGGAATTTTTTTGTGAAATCATGACAGGAGTTTGTAGGATTTGAATTTTAATATCCCCAATGGTAAGGGGGGTCTCCTTAACATTTTCCCTTTACCGCGCACACACACACCTTCTAAGAGTACAAATGAAAAATGAATTAATGCAGTTTCTGAATTCTGATTACAAAGCATATAAATTTGGTTGAATTTCTTCCCCCATTTGGGGGGGGGGGGTACTAACGCCTTTTGACATAATTTCTGTTAATTAAAAACGAACAAACAGTGCATACAACTTATAAAGACTGTATCGTAAACGTGATACAGATTCAAAATAGAGTAGCATGCTTGTATGCTATTTGTGCAACTGTGTGTGTATTTTTCCGATATGTTTTGTTATTATTATTATTATTATTTTTACAATCTCTGAGTGTTGAATCTTGTTAAATTATATCCCCTTTTAATGGAAGAAAGTTGTTTAATTTTTACACACACGTATGCAAAAGTATTGATAACATGATTGCACAAATTAACTATGTATGTACTAGAAATAAATAATTGTGGATATGCAGCATAACATATTATGGGACAGAAGAGATTGACACATTGGTAGAAAACAATGCAGAGAGAACCAACCATGAAAAGGATCCAAATATGTAAAAACTTCAATTTGTAACTCTTTCCTTTGAGATGCCCCTCAATCTTTTTGTTTCTTTTACTAATAGCCTTCTCTTGTTGTCTGTGTAATTCTTTTTCACTTTTCTCCATTTTTAATTTGTTTTCACTGTTATAGAATAGACAGAGGTGAGATTTAGATGAGGTAGGCATCTTACCCTCCCACAAACTTGCCAGCATAAGTTACATACCAAAACATCTGTATTGCTAGGAAATGTGTCTCAAGAAAGATATTTCTGAAAAATCATCAGTATTGATTTTTGTTTTTTGCTATTTCATCAGTTCAGAATAATTGCATCACATTATACCTTTTGAAATTGTATAATCTGTGTGTCAAACTGTAAATGCATCTTCTTAAAAAAAAAAAGTACTGAAATTCAGCTGATGATCATAGTATGAGAGTATGGTGGGTATGGAAATGAACTTCTTTACCATGCTCACGCTCTCACAACTTGCAATATTACTATTCTGAAAACATGCAAAAGAACCAAACTTGTTATCTTGACAAGCCTAGTATTGCCAAGGTCTTAACAGTGAGTACAAATTCGGCAGGAAAAATGCAAACTGTCATGGAGGGATTGTACCTTTTTTTTTTTTTTTTTTAGAAATGAACTGATCATGACATAATCCAAGTTGTCAACATTCTGTGGTCTGATAACATTTGACCAATACAAGTTTGTTCCAAAATGCAGAACATTGCCATTGCATTCATAGTACAGAACTAAAAACAATGAATCATCTTTATTGGTCGGTTTTATCAGAGCTTGAATAGGCACATGTAAATACTTGACTTGTCAATGGTACCAGTTACGGGCCTCCCCGATGGCGCAGTGGTAGCGTCTTCGCCTTGTAATCAAGGGGTCCCAGGGGCTATACCCGGTGGAGGCACAAGTGGTTCGGATCCTACTTTAAACTGTAGGCCCAGTCCCGATTAGCCTTACTGTGCATAAAGTGGACTTCAAACAACAAATCAACCAACCAATGGTACCAGTTATTGTAAAAACATCTGCAGAATCAATCAGTGTGGAGTGTAGTTTCATCTGGCACAAAATATGAGGGACAGTCAAATGAAAACTTTAATTTGTTTTCGTTTTATGTCTAGTACATTTCTGCATGTAGAGTTGCACAAGGTTGCTGCATTTTAGTATATATCCATACATTTTCAAGTCAAGTTAGTGCCTGTATATCTCAGGAAGAATCATCTTTGGGATGCATGTGCAGTCACTAAGACCCATTGTGAAGGTCGTTTCACCCTTCTACCTGTGAACTGAAGCCATTGTTGTACTTCTCCCTCCATTCGTAAACTTGCTGGCATGGTAATCAAGCATAGAGATATTGAATTTTCATTTGCCAGAGAATTTATGTTTTAGGCTTTCAGAGGGCAAGAAGTCACTGGTCTTCACTGGTACAAGTGTGTGAAGAAGGTACCATCTTTAGAAATGACGAAAATGATGTGAAGCTCACTTCATCAGTGTTGCACCCTTGAGGTTGTTTTGTAAACTCAGTTGCTACCTGATGTAAATTTGACATGTATACAGTCTTATCATATAATTTTTATCGGACTTTTTAAAGTTCTCATTTGACTACGAAGAAGTTCTCATTTGACACGCCTTCGTATATGAAGTGGTTTGTATCATGGAGAAAAAGGGTGTATCTGTGAAGATCGCCTGGTTGTGTACAATATAACCTTCATTTTCAGGATGGTTACTTGTAACTTGGTGCAAAACATTACTCAAAGATTCAATATTGGTATGGGCTGACCTGATGATACCTATGACCAATATCAGTGATACAGTTATGGGAAAGTGTTGGGTTGATTGTAGTCACCAACCAACATATTCGTATATTCTTTGAAATTGTGCAAAATGCACTAGTTTCAGCAATTCAGCATCGATGGCTAGAATGGATATTACGATTAAAGGATAGTTATTTTAATATGAGCCTAACTAAACACTTGTTACAAAACATCCTTCTGAGGGCCAGGGCATGCAAGGTCAGCACGTTAAGTTCTGGCTTTACTGGAATCTCGTATATGAATCTGTGCAGCGGAATACTTATATATTGACATTTACAACTTTTGTGCACATCTTTAAATATCTGGTAAGATCATCATTCGTGGTATTGGAATCTGCTAAGCCCTATATTGAATCTTTATAATGTTAAACTGATTGTCACAATTAACGAATCGAAGAAAAATATTTGTCTGATTTATTACTAATGATTTTTATTTGTGAAGATTGTTTACCAACAAGGTTATTAATAATTTATTTTAAATTTCTCAAGAACATAGCTATAGCAGCATGATGTGACACTGTAACCATATCTTCCTTCTTTGGCACAAAAAAATTATTATGCTGCTGCATAATGCACGTATGTGCAGATAAGATTGTATGCAGGTGATGGATAGTGCACAGAAGTGTATTATATATAAGATTGTCCATCCGGGATATTCAGTGAACACTGGTAGATAACATCACATTGAGGCTGTTGATTCTGTGATGAATAATATTACAAGGGCTATATCTAAACTGACTCGAACTCGTGCACTTGGATGAGATTTGTCAAGTAACGCTGATCTGGATGTAACAACGGACAAGATATGGCATATATTTTCTATTAGCACAATCGTCAGCTACAAAACTGCCAATAAGTCCGTAAATGTTCTATCATTAATATTTGAAATTTGTATGAAGGTTGAATAATGTAGAAAATCATACATCACCAGTCATTGTCTAAATACAGTGACTGAATTGAAGAAACCATGTTTGAATATGGCATTCATGTGTAAAATAGTCTTGCATGACTAAACTGTCTAGTTTTTAGCAAAGCAAATTTTAGTTGTTTACAAGGTCATGTCTGGGATGTCAAGCTTTGTCGTCTGCTACATGAGAACATGAAGTACTCATTGGCTGGCCTGTTTGTCAGCAAGATTTAAGTGACACATACAGCACATCTAAAATGGCAGTATCCGAACTTTTCTGTTGGTTAGATATGCCCTGTGTTAAGTTTTATTCAGTTTATTTGCCATGTGTTTGTTCACTTTCTTTCGATTACTAATCCAATGCTGTCGTCATAATGTGTGAGTTTCTGAAGGTTTCCAACATGTATCTTGAAAATTGAGCCATCCCCCATTGTGTGGTGATTAGCATAGTGGACCATGAAGCCAGAATTTATAGGTTCCAATCCAGGGTAAAAAGAAATTAATTAAAATTTTTGGGTTCATCTGCATGTATGGCCACTTTGCACCCGTCACATTTCATTGTATTTGTTCTCTCATTTCATCCTCCTCATTGACATAGAAGAGGAACACATAAAGTATCCAAAATGGAGACAGACAAAAATACCTGAATCCACAAGAAAAGTGTCCTATGAGCAACGGAATGAATATGCTCTTTGCAACAAAAATGAATTTGTTTTATTAATTACAATGAATCTTTCACTCACACAGTAACAATCAAACTCAAAAGTGTTAGAGTAAATGTATTGTTTCAAATTTTCCCTAATGTTAACAATTCCGCAAGTATATACACAAAATCATCAGACATGCCGCTGAATTAACTGCAAATATTTTTTCCTTCCTGATAGTAGATACCACCTGCATTCAAAGGGTACTGACTTCCTCCAGTGAAGGTACATTGCACAATGGGTTGGATTCCACTTAAAAATGTAGGTACTATGCCATGGTTCGAGCAGTTAAAAAAAGAGAGTGGCATGGCCCAGTAGCAGCTGCTGCCTATTCGTGCACTCGCACGTGCACCCAAATTAATGTGTAATGTAATTCATTTAATTAATTTTTATTATATTTATTCATTGAATGCCATTTCTCCAAAATATCAAATGTTCCCGGGTCACATCACCTTCCATTTACTTCCTCGTGTAAGCTTTTCTACCTGAGTAACGTGCATCAAATGTGCATGAACACAATTGGGAAGTACAGACAGGTGCATACCGAAGTAGTGCTGTGTTCAATGGCAGGAAGAAGAAGCAGAAAGGCTCTTCTTATAGCTTGGATCAGTGGGCTCTCTGACTTGCCGCACACCAAGAATTGAGACATAGTAGCTACGGGCATGCGCTGTTCCCTCTTCGTCATGTTATGTTGCAATCTTTCCATTCCTTGCCATGTGACGGGAGTCTAGAACAACCCACGCATCATTGCAAATTGAGGGATTTTGGTTTTCAGAAAGGGAAATTTCGATCTCTCTCACCTCTCGTGGTTTTGAGCATAGCATCAAAATCTGAATGGGGGAAGGGTGGGAAAGGAAGGGGAGAGGGCGTGGCATGGAGAGATGAGTGTATTCAATGACGCAAGGCCAGATGCGATGAGTGGAATAGGTTGCTGCAGGTGCTGGAAACGTTTAAAAAAAAAATGTCAGCAGTTTGAATTTAAAACATTCATAACGTCTTAGAGGAATTTGTGTCATTTAGCTGCTATGACTTGTATTTGGAAGTTCAACGAAAATTTTAAATAATCAGAGTTTAATCTTGTACTTTGTCACAGAACAGTCAATCCAGTTTGTTATTGAGTGCATATGAGAATCTGTAACTTATACTATTATGTCACAGATTTGAGATAATTTTTGTAAAAGTGCTGGCAAGTACTAGTTGCATTTGATTAGGGTTTTGAGGATCCTCATTACAATGACTACTGTGAATAAGTACATTAAAAATGGTAATTAACTTAGGCATACAATGAAATGTTTATGTGGCATTAAATTTGGGTTTCTGATGGGACATATTTACATTGAAGAAAGATAATATACATTATCAAAACACTGTAATTACAGAAAATACTGGCAATATTATTATCCCTTCCAAACCGTAGCAATTTATTGGTATAGCGTTGTGAGTGATTTTGTCAGGTCATCGAATGCTGAATTTTCTATAGGTCACGAAAGAGACCAATCAACACATCTTCTCTCGTGATCGATTAAATAAATCACTGGGGTATTTCGAATTTGTAATAAATAGGGAACAGAAGTTGATAAAATGTCATATTTTTTCTGACATCTCGGACACAATTCCCATTAAATATGCACAATATTACACTTCGTCTAGAATTCAAAAGAGGTAATTTTAAAGTGCATTTTTTTGCATTTTCTGCCAATTTTCAGGTTTTAGGTAATTTTTCTTGATTTTTGGCATTTTTCCATCATTTTTCGCAATATTCGGTGTATTGTTTCGTCATATTTTGTCACTTCTTTCATTTTGGTAATATACTTGAGTCTATTCACCAAGGTGAAATATATATCTCGCAGGATTACATTTTACGAGCAGAAGAAATGCTGAACTAGTGACAGTCTTTGTTGTGTCGGGGGAAACCACCAGGTGTCCATCTGGGGCAAACTCAAATTTAAGATCAGATAAGGAGATTGCATTTTGTTTAATTTTCTTTTTATTTAAATTTTTAACCCGAAACTAACAAATGTAATGGTCATTTCTTGCATTTTTTACATCATTTTTTCCATTTTTTAGGACATTCTATAGGTCATATACCTATATTTTTTAGGTCATCAACTTCCGCTCCCTAGCAATAAACCTTATTTTTATAAATTTTCATGAAATATAACTCTGCTATCGTCTCATTATCAGCAAGAGGTACGTCATAACTTGCATTGGTAATACGATTAGCAGAAAGGGGCACGAATGATTTGGTGGGAATAACAACACTCCTTCTGGGTGCAAGGCCGAAGTGCACACCCATAGACCCAGACCACCAGCTGCCACTGGTGCAGATTTATAGGCACTAAAAACCTCTCAAATAGGCACTTAAAAAGGCGCTAAGAAAATACATTAAAATAGGCATTGAAAATTTCAATTTTCTTCTTGCAATTCACAGTTATCCTGTATTAGCATTACAGTTTATCCATAAAAGTACTCTAACGATTCACGAACTATTAATTTTGATTGAAATTCACATTTAACTCCCACAAAAGGAACTTGTGCTAATGTCTGTTGCATGCATAATTGTTAAGTGATGAAAGAACAATTTGCACCCTTAAAAGAAAATATATATTTTGAAAGATGTCCCAATTAAAGTTTCTATGAAGAAATATAATTATGTTACCATTGTATTAATTGCGCACAAATGTTTCACAATAAAATAACAATAGTTTGAATCAAGTCCAAATTTGCAGGAAAACTAGGATAACACAACCTGGTTAATTTAAAGCACTTTTACATTGTAATCAAATGGTCATGGGTTTGATACCCACTGGAGGTTCAGTCCCGATTAGCCTCCTGTGTATAAAGTATTTAAAACAACAAATCAAACAGTTAAAACCACTTGCAAACTTTTTTGCAGGAGTATATGAGCTGTTTATCTGTGTATGCGCATTAAACTTTAAAATAAATAATATCATTTGAGTTAGTGTCAGTGCTCAGAGTGAATTGGATGTGGGAGATTGTCACCCCCGCAGTTCTCTCTCATTGTCAAACCATAGGAGCATCCAGCTAACCCCAATGCTCAACCAAACATCTCTCCAGCTAACATATTCCACTTCAATAGCTGCTTTGTGTTATTCTGTATATGCAACACAAGGCCACTAAACTAAGTTTTTTCACATAATTTAGCATTATTGTATTTAGAACTGATGTAATGTAAGATGATAGGACATAGTGCACATTGTTCACTATTTATCATTGTTTCGAATAACGTGTGAGAAAAATATTTCAGAGGAGCTGGAAATTACTTTTAGTCCACTTTATGCACAGAAAGGGCAATTGGGACTGGACTTACAGTGGGATCTGAACCACTATATGCCTCCACAGGGTGTCGAACGAGTCTGCAATTACGTCAACAGCTGAGAGTTTTAAACAAGGCCATTATGCAAAACTATACATGTACAGTCACTGACACTGCCGGCTTGTAATGAATACATTGACCTGTACATTGTAGTATTTTCCATGTGGGAAAGCAATATATATTTGTAAAGCAATTTAACAGTTAAACCTATCTACTCCGTACAAGCTTGACAGAAAATTACTGTTCTGTCACTGTCAGTGGGGCCAACCTCCATGGTGGAGTGGTTAGTACAGCACAGCTACAATGCCAGGTTGAAGCAGTGATTGGGTGCTAAAACTGGAATGGGGGAGGACAGTTTGCTTTTCTTGGTATACAAAGCTTAGCATTAAGAGGCCATAGTACGGGAGCAAAAGTGGCAAAAAGTGGGGGGCAACTGCCCCTAATCGCCACCGCTGATGCATTTGAAACCAGGTTTGAATCCCAGCCTAGGCATGGTTGTTGTGAATGTACGCTAAATAACAAATATCAGATATCCCGTCGGTGGTAAAACAAGCTTCTGCAACAATCTATTTTTTAATTGATACACTTCTGGCTGCTTTGTGCTTTGGCATTTTGAAATATATCTCCACAGATAACCTATTTTTTTCACACAATAAAGCAAATGTGTACTGATTGACTCCTATAAGCTTTAAGGTGGGAAAAAAGGGTGTGGGTTGGAGTCGTTTTGTCCAAGTATAAGTCCCCAACCAATTGTCCAGTTTGCTTACTCTGATTCAATGACATTTGGTATTTCCAAAGATCTGACATACCTTGAGATCATCAAATCTCGTGAATACCAGATTTCAGTCAGTTCAACATAAACAAACGCTTACCTTCTCAATGTAGGGAAAGCCAAAGGCACGGTTAAAAAACTGAAATAAGTAAAAATGGCAGAATAGGCATTTTTAGTAACGATTATGCAAAATAGGCACTAACCCTCAAAATATGCATTTATAGGCACTATAAAAATGCGTTCTCAGACTAGAAACACCATGAATCGAATGTTACACACTAAAGCCTATTATTTATTACAAAGGAATAAAAAGGTAAATAGTCAAAAATCCGCACCGTAGTGATGAAAATCGAATATCTACTAAACCAATGATGGACATATCCATGCAGAAAGCATGCGGATCATTATTGGCTGGCCCTAACAGATACTGCCTCTAGTTTTGAATCAGGTATAATAAACAGTTTGGGAATGAGAAGAATCTGAATATGTTAGGTTCTTTTGTCCATATTTTTAGATTTGCATTGTTCGTGGCAGGAAAAGAAACATTTTCATCAGAGTTAACACTGTCACCCATAATAATGTACTTTATGCTAGGGATGGATCAATGAATTTTGTGTTGATACCAATGTAGTATATATCTTAAAAATTTCTGCTACTGACAAATGAAACGGAGCTGTAAATGTTCCATGAAGTGCTGTTGCTGTGATTAGCCAATACGGCAGAATTTTTATTCCTGCTTCGTCTCTGTGCATAAAGTTAAATCTTTCCTTTTTACTTTAAGCCTTATATTCTTAACATATTAGTTAACACTAAAGATTGACCAACGCAGCTATATGCAGTGTTTGAATGTTCGATGGCACAAAATAGCTAATAATTTGCATTAATCATTTTGATATATTTTTTTATTTATTACCGTATCATGCCGAAGTTACAAATTTCTAAGTGCATCTGGTGTTTGTATTCAACACTGAATGCTAAGAAGGAAGATATGGTTATAGGCTACTAGATTAATTACTGCAGTTGGTTACTTAACAATAGTAGTTTTTTAATGCTTAGTTTAAAAGTACTTATAACCTAGCAAGCATTTTCTCCCCAACTGTATTTAAAGGAAAATGTTTGTCAAATGGCTTCTGACTGATAATATAATCAGGACAATTGATTCAGAAACATATTGTGAAGAAAAATGACAAAGATGGATATTGTGTACATTGTGTGGCATGTTTGTAATTAATTTTTGCATGAAAAAAATACTTTGTATGGATTTTGGCATTAAATATATATATTTTGTATAGTGAAAAGTGGAGTGTATGGTCTGTGATGTGTTTGACGTAAAGAGAATGCAAGGAAATTATAACCTTTCTGCATGGTGATTGTATAAATTATATTAATAATTTTTTTGTTCTGGTACTGGAATGTAATTTAAGCTAAATAAATCAAATTTGAGAATGAAGTTGTAATTTAACTTATGGTATTGGTTGAAATTTTGCTTCATGTGATGTACCATATTTCGTAATGTTTCATGTTGTAGAGCCTTGGTCTTGAGTGGTGGTCTGTGGATGGTCTTTACCCTGTGCCTGGCGAGATTCTTCTTTATTTCCCGGAGGTGTACCCAATGAATGGTAAAACTGTCGTAGTGGGATGTTATGTTCTTCTCCTGTGTTGCTGCAAGCAGAGGGGCTGTGCAGTGAAGGGACCACATCCTCATGTTCGACTGGTCTGGGTTCTGACATAGCCCTTCTATGGGTGCCAGCCTCCTGGGCAGAGTAGTTAGCACATCATGCTATGATGCCAGGGATCCCGGGTTCGAATCCCAGCCTGGGCATGGATATTTGTGAGTGTCCATTCATATATTTCATTATATTGTCAATCATCCTCATCTTGGCACAAAAGCGAAGTAAAATAAATCAATCAATCAACTCTTCTAAGGCCCACACCTATCCATGGTTAGTCTCCACTGAGATGTAACTGCCTTGGTGATTGCCCTTTTGATGTCTCTCATGTGGTTTCCATTCTGTTCTAGCGTGGTTCTAAGATGGGTGAATAGTGATTGTAGATTTTCCTTTTCTGAGATGGTTACTGCTTTGTGGGCTAGTGTGTTCAGAACAGCAAGACGTTGTGCCTTGTGGTGGAAACTATGTGTATTTAGATAGAGCTCAGTGAGAGTGGGTTTTCTATACACACGATGACTGAGGGCTCTATCTAGTTTGCAGCGAATTAGTATTTCCAGGAATGGTAGGTAGCCGTGGCTATGTGGACGACCAGCATTGCATAGTTTCCTGGAATTCCTTAACAACCACTTTCAAACATCAAGCTTTTGTCATGGAGATAAAAGAAGATGGCTGGTCAATGTTAATTTGACATAATAGGTTGCCTAGTGCTTTTACCTATACTTATTATAACACTACATTTCGAGAGAGCACCTCTTGTCTCATTTGCAGGTGAACAAATTAATTTTTGCAGAGCTGTCATAGTTTGATCTCCACCATGGAAAAAAAAGAAATTTCTTCACCTGAAATCAAGAGGTGTGTGTTAGAATAATTATAGATAAAAGCACTAGACAAATGATAATGTCCAATTAACATTGTCTGCTAATCAGTAGCGAAGCATGTACTGATGAAGGAGGCAAGTGATGTTCAGTTCAACATGCATATAGTACAATGGCATGCTGGAATAGGAGGTGAGGGTAAAAGTTATGTGTATAGTCTCTGCAATCATCATATTTACTTCCAAATTTCTCTAACGTTATTCATATATATTACTAAATACCTTACGAATGAACGTTCCGTATACGACTAAAGGGGTATGGAATTAACTTGAGACAACATGTTTAAAGTTCGGTAAATCCGGTGTTGGTTGCCGCCCCTTCTTCCACAATTTTCATTTTCACACTTTTCTCTTTCGAGCTAAATGGTGAGATTTAAATTGCTAAATAATACACAAGTAGAGGCACATATTTTTGGTAAATAAAAAAGCAAAATTTTGGTACAAAAACAGCCAATTTCGGGTTCAAAAGTGGTAAATAAAATGAAATTTCGCTGTTATAGCGGTGAAAAAGTGGTATATAAAATCACATTTTAGTTCTAAAAATGTGAATATAATCCTAAATTTGATTTAAAAACTGCACTATTACACAAAATAAACATATCCCTTCTAATAGCACATTAAATCATTACCAGAATGTTAAGTTTATTCCTGTATAAAGGGGTCCATTTTTGCTTCTCAAATATTTACAGCAGAATTAATAAATTTTCCGTAAATTGCATAACTCCCAGGATATTTCAGACTTCAGAAAGTGTCACGTCGGTACATAAACTGTAAATTTCGTGTTTAAGAGTCTATTTTGCATTTTGCAGTTCATTTGGCATCATTTCGTGACAAAGCAGGGTAGAAAAATGCACCTCACACCTTTCAGAAACATGAAAAATTAATATTACAATGTGATATTTCACATTTCGTGTTTTCGTCAAAAACAAAATATGCATGCCTCTTTACATAAGGCCTCCCTGATGGTGTAGTGGTAACATTGTCACATTGTAGTCAATGGGTCCTCTGTTCAATACCCAGTTGAGGCATAATCTATGGTAGTTTGGATCTTACTTTATAATGTCCTCGTCCAGGTCTGATTAACCTATCTGTGCAAAAAGTGAACTTAACCCATCTCAAACAAACAGAAAAAACACACAGTTCGCCATATCAACCGTCCCCAAATTCATGTTCGTTTCGATAAATTCACAACACAAACACCAGCAACACACTCTCACTTCCTCACAAATTCTTTCCACAACTACAAAGCATTCAAACAAGATCACCTTGAAAAGCTCTGAAACAACAGAAAGTGATAACAACTTATTTCCTTAATTTTATCACTAACTGGGGAGAAGATATCGGTTTGGAGATAGAAATTACGCTGTGGAATCACAATCATTTACAACAGAAAGAGTATGTATGTAATGTTTAGGTAATAAAGTGCCATAATAATGCAAAATGTTCCTGTGTTCTTAATGTGTACACTGTATACAATTTACTTTGCGCTGCTTACAAATATCAGAAGATAGTTATTTTTTCAGATACTTTTTTTCCACCCCAAGTTCTATTCAAGAGCCATCAATTTATTCAATTTACTTGTAAAATTTGTTAAACAGTTTACTTGAATTACTGTGTAAATAATTTAACAGTTGCCAACACTGCAGCTGTCAACACTGTTGATGTAATTTGAGCTGGATGCAGGGTGCAAACTGCAGACATTCCTCTTCCTGAAAAAAAACAATTGCTCGCCTTTTCCATCTTTGTCGCAACCCCTAATGTCAAATTTTTGATGCATTTTAAAATTCACGAAATGCAAAATCATTTGTAATTTAAGTGACACATGGAATTTATAACAATGATAATAGCTTCTTTCAGTATTTTATGATGAATAATTCACTGGTTTCTGCTGGCAATGTCTCCTCCTGCTTTCGGTTGCTTTCCGAGAAGCACAAGGCTCTAGAATGCTCAGCTTTTCTCTAAGGGTTGAGGTCTATTTCTCCAACAAGATTTCATGCGTCAGCTTATGATCCTTGTGGGTCCGTTGGTTTCCCATTGAGGCCGCCGCGAGTAGAGGAACTGGTGCTCTTGATAGGTTGCTGAGGGAGTTTGAGGCCGTAAGATTTTGCGAAAACGATTGTGATGGAAACTAAATAAGGCTAAAACATTAAGTACATTAAATAATATCCTAATAGTGCAAACAGTGCTTGCATTGCGTGTACTATATCTTTGCCACTGCTGCTAATAAAGAACCATTGTCACTAACATTGAAGGAACTATGTTATGTGTGGAAATATGGGTTAGTGTTGTGTGTTTTGTTAAGCATGATGAGTGACTTATCCACACACGGAATACAGGCTTACACCCCCCAGATGGAAAATTCTAGATAAACCCCTGGCCCATTGTGCAAGTTTGTGTCATATGAGTAGCCTGGTGAATGTTTTGAGAACAGTGACATGCCGAAAGGTGGGTTGGTGGGAGTCATAACTCAACCTTTGGCCAGTATTCCTTAAAAAAAGAACATCAAAGGTAGGAAAACATGGCAAAATGAGGGCTACTACTAAGAGAAGTATGTGTAACCCCCTCCTTTTGAAAATCCTGACCACACCACATTGAGAAGTATTAATAATAATGTTACTTTCAACTAAAACCATTTGTGATTTTATGTTATTGATAGGGTTACCAAAGAGGACATTTTTAGATATATCAAAAGATTTTTACAGAAGCACTGTTGACAATTAGGGGTGGGCAACTGCCACTTTTGCTCCTGTACTATGCTAAACGTTGTCCATCAAGAGAAAGTAAACTGTCCTTGCCTCCCCAGTTTTGGTAGCTTGCCCCTAATTGTGGAACCCAATTGCCGCCACTGTTCAGAATTGTTTATATATATATATAATTATTCTGATGTCATGAAACTCAAATCAAAGGAAGCTGCAGAGTCTCGCATATTCTTATATATTATTAAAAACTTGCGGCTCACCATGAGCGGTAGATGTCGCAAATGCTTTGAAATTAAAACCTCGCACGGCATGGTGGCGACAACAGAAGAGATGTGAAAGTCCATTTTTTTTTCTTTGTTGGAAGAAAAGTTTCTTGTCTTTCCACATGCCTTTGTGGAAAGGGGCAGCCTGGTCAAATTTTTGCATCCTATACTGTCATTGGAGAATTTATCCAGAAGATAGATTTCCTTTTATTGTGCATGGATTTCTCCACATAATGAACTGTAGTCAATCTATATTTCATTGTTGAAAGTCTTGTAGCTGAACCCCACACTGCATGAATGATGCAAAGAAATGTACCATTCTTTTTTTTATATGAATTTTGATTTTGTCCAGCAGGAATTTAAAAATATGAGAAATGTCCTGCACTGTGAGTGAACATTACAAACATAAGGTTTTAAAATTGGCTTCCCAAGAAAGAATAAAGGGGATGATATTAGTTTATATCAGGCAAAGGGCAAAGTGAATTTTTAAATCAAGAGAAACTTGATAATTGACATACATGTGATGCAAGATGAATGGAAGCAGCGGTTTATCCCCACACCACCACCCTATAATTTTTCGCAAAGGCACAATTTGTAGTAATTTTAATTTACCTTTACCCGCCCCACTCAGTATGGACATTTCTGGAAACCCCTGTACCACAGATCATTGGAAAATTTTCCTTTTAATGAGGCAGTATTGAGAAGTTCATCAGGGCAAATAACGTAAGTAAGTGCTGGCACACTAAAAATTTAAATTTTATTATAATTATTATTCTCGCATTTCCTTTGTCTTCTCCCTCTACTGTGTTAACTGATGCCCTCCGTCGATGATTCCTTTTTTTTAACCCCCCCCCCCTTCAGGATTTTTTTTTGTACTTCGGAAGTGCTGAATGATTTCGCTTTTGCCATAAAATCTTAAGCTAAGAGTTTGATGTAATAGTTTTTAATGTAATATCAAATGAGATACATCTTTGATTCTACTTCTTAATTCACTTTCCGTCATAGGTAGGTGAGATTTCCGTTCGGGAAATCTATTTTCTATAAATCTGCCAGTGGCGCCTTCAGCGGATGTTTCCGATTCCGATACTAAGTTGTTTTGTGAGCCTGTGATGAGGTAAAACAGTAATTTGTTGTTTGTTACGTGATTTAATTTTTACATGTGAAATACTAAAAGAAATATATTAAAAATAACTCGTTGCTTATTTTCAGAATACCAACTAAACCAAAACAACGAAATAATAACTTGGTACTTGCTGTTTTGTGTGTATGCTCGCGTAAGCTGTAAGCGTATATGACATTGCGGCTCCATTTCATCAGGCTTTTTCCACCCTGAACAAGGAGAATGTGTTATGTGAGTGGAAAAATTAGCAGAAATCGGAGTGAGTGGTGTATGTGTAATAAATTATAAGTGTGTTTTGCTCACGGAAGTTTTAAGAAACAACCCGTGTGTACAGGATTGCAGACCATGCAAGGCTGCTGCCAGAAACTAACAGGAAGTCGCACACGTGCTTGACAATATAATTTATGTTGTAACTGTTCTGCAAACTCAACGAGATATGCACATTACGCTATAGAAAAAAAACAGTGCGAGATATATGTAAATTATGAAGCAAGGGAACTGAAGTTGCAAATCAATCAACCGAAGGCCTGCAGTTGTGATTATTCTTGTTGACAGAAGCGAAGTATTTCCAAATAAAAACAAAGGAAATTTTGACTTAAGTAAGGTGAGTTTAGGTTTTTTCTAAGTAAGATTTTTAAGTCCGTGTATCACATTCTACCTCCCCAATAAAATGTAAAGAAAACAACAAGAAAAACTAAGTCTGTAATGGTCCACCTAGTGAAATGTTAATGCTGCAGAAAATTGTACCTGTAGACAGAAATGGGCCCAAGTTCCTTTTGTTTTATTGCGATTTCATCATGCTACGAATACAATTTTTACATGGTTCGATTTCGATGTACGTCTGTTAACACATACTGCGAAGTTTGATCGATTACTTAAGGTTTTGTTAGTGTGACTTGAGATGACCGGACCCCTCTCCGATTTTCTTCATATTTGATATACTCAATAATTGAGGCCGCCTAATCACGAATCTGAAGTTAAGATTTGTCAGTCACGTCTATAAATTGCGAACCATTGACTCTAGCCTCACGAACCATTGGCACATGGTTAGGTTAGTTTCGGTTAGGTTAGGCAAACAGTTAAAATTTGGTGTCGTGGTAGTATCAGGATCTAGAAATTTGAAATAATTGTGAACCATTGACGCTAGCACCACGAACCATTGGCACGTGGTTAGGTTAGTTCGGTTAGGCAAACATAGTTAAAATTTGGTGTCATGGTAATATCAGGAATATATATATATTTGGTTGTGAAACAAAAAATGTGGCGAAAATCGATAGTTTTCATTCTGAAAACTAACGCCTTATTTTCGCTTATTTTGCAATTTCTAGACGTTTCCTACAAATTTTAAGTTCAGATTCGTGATTAAGAGGCCCCAATTAGTGAGTACGCGAAATATGATGAAAATCGGAGAGGGGTCCGGTCATCTTTAGTAATTCCGTTTTGTTATATATGTGCTTTCATGGTTAGGTTCCCTTAGCATTAAAATAAAGTATGTAAATGCATTCTACGGTTTAATTGAAGATGACGGGAGTGTTCCCCGATTTGTTTGAAAGATAACAGTATGGTATAGTGAAAACACATTCACTCGTTTATTTCCTAATTATTTACATTTGTACTTACCTGTTATGCATAGCGGAACATTTTTGAACGTGGAAAAGCATAATTTTTCACATTACAATTATTTATTGTTCGTTGCTAATTCACTTTCATTACACATAATATGGCGGGCAAATCTTGACTCACGTTGTCTATCGTCAGCTGATATGCAGTGTTTCCAAACTTATTAACCGAAAAATGCCGCACAAACTATTTACAGAAGGTTTTTAAGCGAAAATGGATCCACAAACCATTCACGGAAGGTTAGGTTAGCAAACATAGAAAATTAAATTGGAAAAAAAACAAAACACTTACACGTCATCTTGTAAAACTACCGGGTGGTTGCTACACTAACACTTACTAACTGAAAAATGCCGCACAAACTATTCACAGGAGGTTTTTAAGCAAAAAAAAATCAACAACCCATTCAAGGAAGGTTATGTTCAGTCAGGTTAGGCAAACTTAGAAAATTAAAATGGAAAAAAAAACGCTCACACGTCATCTTGTAAAACTACCACGTGGTTGCTACACTAACAGGGGGTTACATAATCGAACGCATGGAACATTTGATTCATGTAGTCGACTGTAATGGTGGCAAGAGCTATCGTGCATCGGAGATAGGTTAATGTGGAATGCTATTATCATTTTTTCTTGTCTGTATAGGAGTAGTAAGGGGATAGGACTGTCATAAAGGGTGTCGGCAGACCTGAAAAACCGGGAAAAGTCAGGGAATTTGAGGTGTCAAAAAATGTCGGGGAATTTTGTCTTTTTTTTTCATTTAAGATATTGTTATGGAACCCTGCACGGGAACAGCAATTCTTGTTGCTAAGTTTCGCCCTCAACTTTTTATGCCACTTTTATGCACGACACAACCACAGCACCAGAAACCAGTAATGGCAGGAGGAGAGAGAGAGAGAGAGAGAGAAATTTCCAGAGGGGCAGAAAAATGTGTTAAGCCTCTAAATATTACGTGGAATATAAATTGAATTATAATTTTTTCTTGTCCGTATGGGAGTAGTAAGGGGACAGAACTGTCAACAGATGGAGGGGATGGGAGTCGTAGTAAGGCATTTTGTTGGACAAACTGAAGCAACATGGAAACAAGTATGCTCCATTGATACATACAATTTTTGTCGAATATTGCCACCCGACAAAGTATCTCCGACAGAAATTGCGTGCATGGCACTCTTATGGAATTGATTTTTGTTGGATGTCTTCGGACTGCATCATCCAACAAAAATCGCATGCATAAACAAAAGCTTTAGACTGCAAATATGCTGCTGGAATTTTATTACTCTTCTGGCTCACTTCACTTTGTTTAATGTAGGAGTGTTTACAAATGTTTTCTTCAATCATCCTGACGTATTACTGGTTTCGAACAAGTTAACATAAGTTTACAATAACATTGCACTATTCTTAGATATCAAGAAGAATCCAACAAAACAGGATATATATTGAATACTATCACGAAAAAGTGAAACATAAACCTGCATTTGTGAATGTTATAAAAATTTGTCAAGTGCATGTTCCCAACCTCAAATTTACTGCAACACTAGTATTGCAATGAAATTAACGCCACTCTGTCCTGTCTGTTTAAACTCATGAGAGATGGTCATTAATCTCTCACTGAGTGAAGTTAATGTCCAATATTATGAAATAAAATTAATATTAAATACATAAATATTTTAATATCATATTTACTCGAATCATTCAATCATGAAAGCATATCACTTTCTTCAAGAATTGACTTTTCTCTGCCAGCTCTGCTAATTTTCACTTTTCATCTACTGATATATACGAGGGGTGGCCAGAAAGTAATTTCCAATTAGTAGGGACCTTGATTTTTCGCAAATGCGAAAACCGTGAAAATTTTTAATTGCTGCGAAGTTGTGTTTATGAATGTGCAGTGATGATGTCTGGTCACACATTTCTCGCTCATTCGAAATAATGCAAATTGTTGGCATATTTAGCACTTTTTTTTTAAAAAAAAGTCCTAAAACATTGAAAAATTCCATGAAATCCAACATGCTTGTTTTTCTAATCTTAAATAAACAAAATGTACCTTATCTGTGTACATAG
This sequence comes from Lepisma saccharinum, assembly GCF_977018435.1. Classification (NCBI taxonomy): domain Eukaryota; kingdom Metazoa; phylum Arthropoda; class Insecta; order Zygentoma; family Lepismatidae; genus Lepisma; species Lepisma saccharinum. The sequence continues at coordinate 172,713,378 of NC_139229.1, forward strand.
AACGTGCAAGTTTTCCAAAATTTTATTCAAGATTAAACTATAAAGCTTGTTATACATGGCCACATTATACTGGCCACGGTGGCTCAGTCGGTAACACGTCTGACTACCATGCTAAAGGTCCCGGGTTCGATCCCCGGCCGGTTCAAATCCGGGAACTTTTCTAACGATGGAAGTGGCCCCTGCGCCCACCCAGCATCGAATAACATGAGTACAGGGGGGGGGAACCCTGGGGGGTAAAGGCAGTCAGGGGCATGATGCTGATCACATCACCCCCACTCACGACCGGATCAAGAAAGTGTGGAGCGTTACCCGCACAACCCCTATACGCCTTCATGGCTTGGTGCTATGCATAGGGGAGCACTTTGCCTTTACCTTTTTTTGTTATAACATTTGGGCTGAAAAGTTCGTAGGCTGACTCATAGATGGCGTTACTAGAATTAAATCCATGTGATTTTTACTTAGTACTAACCTTCAAAAGATACGTGTATAAATTTCACAGCTGCCGGATAATTAGTTCGTGAGATATAGCATTGTGAGTGAAGCAGCTTTTGTTATTGTGAAAAAATGGATAAAAGAGAATTTCGTGTGTTAATAAAGCATTGCTTTTTGGCGAAAAAAAAATACTGTTGAAGCCAAGGCTTGGCTTGATAAACATTATTCGGACTCTGCACCAGGAAAATCAACCGTTGAGAAGTGGTTTGCTAAATTTAAACGAGGCGAAATGAGCATCGAAGACGATGCACGCAGTGGACGCCCCAAAGAGGCTGTTACCGCCGAAAACATCAAAAAAGTCCACAAAATAATTTTAAATGATCGTAAAGTGAAGTTGATCGAGATAGTTGAGACTTTAAAAATATCAAAGGAACGTGTTGGACATATTGTGCATGAATATTTGAACATACGAAAGCTGTGTGCAAAATGGGTGCCGCGCGTGCTCACAATCGATCAAAAGCAACAACGTTTGATGATTCGGAGCAATGTTTAGCGATATTCAACCGTAATAAAATTGCTTCCCCATCCACCATATTCTCCAGAACTGGCCCCCAGTGACTTTTTCCTGTTTGCAGACCTTAAAAGAATGCTCGCTGGAAAGAAATTTAGCTCTGATGAAGAGGTAATCGCTGAAACTGAGGCTAAAGAGAAATCGTACTATAAAAATGGCATCGAAAAATTGTATGACCGCTATAATCGTTGTATCGCCCTCGAAGGCAACTATATTGAATAATAAAATCGAATTTTGTCAAAAAAATATTTTTTACTATGTTAGCCTACGAACTTTTCAGCCCAACTGTTACATGGAATAATTCCGACAGCCACATTAAATCATGTATTTCCATAGATTTTTTCAACTTCTATCAAAACAATTTGCATCACAGAGCAAAGTGGCAGGGTTGTAACAGAAGATCTAGTGGGTATCTACCGTCACAAGGGAGCCGCATCTTCACTATTTGTCGCACGAGATGTGTTGTGAATTACCAAGCTAAGTGTGCACCATTGGCATTTGTCGAGCGAGAAATAATGGAGCTCGGTCGTTAGGGCATCTGACTACCATGGGAGAGACCCGGGGTTGATACTCTGCAGGGGAGAACCGGGATCTTTTCTATCTTTTCAAACTGCTCCGGTGCCCACCCAGCATTGTATCAAGCGGGTACCTGGAGGAAACTTTGGGTAGTAAAGGTAGCCAGAAGCATGGTGTTGATCACATCGCCCCTATCTTCGGCTGTGATGAAGAAAGTATGGGGCCATTTGAAACAGTAGTTTAAAAACACCATGAAGGTATAATTTTAGGTATTTGCCAGAAAATGCGCTAAAATGAAAATGTGAATTTTGGGGAAAATAACACCGAATAATAAAAAAAATAACAAAAAATCAAGGTCCCTACCGATTAGGCATAAATAAAACAGGAATATCAGTAGTAATTTATTTAATCAGTAACAGTGAGTCCTAACAGCAAAGTGTCTGACAGCAAAGACTGGAACTATCTCTACAGCAGTGTAGGTGTCAAATCCTTGTCCTGCCAGAAACCTCTTCAGTTGAACAAAGAGATGGAAGTCGGTACATGCAAGGCCAGGTCTTGTACAGGGAGTGGTCCAAGATCTCTCACCTGAAGTGATGCAAAGGGCCCGCTTGTACTCAGCTGGATGGGCTTGTGCGCATTTGATTGGCCTTCTGTGATCGTCTGACCATACTATCACTCATGATATCCGGTCTGCAAACGTCACACAATTGCTGGTGGTTCTGTGCCAAATTCTGAGTGTTCAAAATTCTGATTACTACAGGTAGGCTACATCGCAGTCAGTGGGAGACTGTATGAGTGCTGCAATCTTTAACCTAAAACTGTCCTAAAATGGCTGCATTGCGACTGTACCAGATTACATCTACATGCCACTTCTTCCTGCTCGCATGTGTGTGTCGCTCTCCGGCCACTAGTGCTGCATTTAGGCACCATTGGAGCTTTTTTCAGGATGCCCCTCATATATGAACTTTTCAGAAGCTTTTATTATTAGAGTGTTCCTGTTTTAATGTGTGGTGAGCTAAATCAGGTACCTATACAATACAAATTGCTTGCGTTAAATTTCTAATACCTACATACCCTTTTGTCAGCAATAACGGTGTAACTGCATGTTGTCAGTTTCTCAGTACTTCACTTGGATATACCTTACTGAAGCAGAAATCTCATTGATAATGTAGGGAAATATGACACTTTCTTTTGTACAATTCAGTTGTTTCACTTATATCCAAGAGTTAACTTGTTTGCTTTACAGAGAAGAGAGAAGTAGCTTTATGCATCGAAAAATGAGTCTGCACTCATGGCTCTTGCAAGCAGAGGGTTCCAAACCTCAGTGGAAATATCAACATATAATACCAAGAATGGATAAGGAGACTGATAAATTACAAAATGTATTTCTTAATCAAGTATTTTATTTTAAACTTAAAATTCCATAATCTTTACCTACCTTGTGAATTGTAAATTCACTATTTTGCAGTTTGAATTCAAATCATAGAGAATAGAGAAATTGTCAATTTCATAGAAGATAATATTGGTACTTAACAAATCCATACCTGGATCTGAATGAGTTTATTATTTCCATTTGCAAAAACATCGATTTAGTTTAGTTTGTAATTGTCAGGGAAAAAGGTAAATTTTGTCCTGGAAAACCTGGAAAAGTCAGGGAATTTAATTTCTGCTTGTTTGTAGCCACCCTGGTCATATCACTTTCTTCAGTAATTGATGTCTGCTAAATTTTCACATTTCATCTACTGATTTATACGAGGGGCATCCAGAAAGTAAGTTCCAATTATCAGGGACCTTGATTTTTTGCAAACGTGATAACAGTGTAAAATTTTAATTGCTGCGAAGTAGTGTTTATGAATGTGCAGAGATGTCTGGACACATTTTTCACCCGTTCAAAATAGTGAAATAACGCGAATATGGCATAAAATGTGAATTGTTGGCATTTTTCGCCAATTTTAAAAACTACTAAAACAACGAAGAAATACCTTGAAATCTAACATTCTTGTATTTTTTTAGGCTTATTGAAACAAAATGTGCCATATGTGTGTGTGTAGAACGTGCAAGTTTTCCAACATTTTTATCCAATAGAAAACTATAATGCATGTTATACATGGAAAAATTCCGATACACATTAAATCACATATTTCCCAACGATTTTTTAACTTCTATCAGAACAATTTGCACTACAGAGCAAAGTGACAGGGTTCTGACAGGAGATCGAGTGTGTATCTACCGTCACACAGGAGCCGCATCATCAGTATTTGTGGCACGAGAAGTGGTGTGATTTTAGCAGGGATTGAGTGCTCACCTACTGCCACAGGGGAGTCGTAACATCGGCATTTGTAGAGCGATAAATAATGGAAAATAACTTCTTTAAAAATTGGTTCGAACATATCAAACTTTCAAGAAAATACATAGACAATGTGACCTACAATTGAAAATAAGAATTTAAGAGCACAATGGAAGTGTACGTTTTGGTATATTTGGCAGGAAAATGTTCTAAAATAAAAACACGAATTTTGGAAAATATAACACTAAAAAGTAAAAAAGAAAGATAATGCCAATTTTTGATGCCATAATATATCGGTATCTGTCTTGTGAAATTGATTGATTTAGAATTTGTGGGTGCACCAGCAAGTATGGCCATTATGCACCATTCAGTATATATCAGGAGAAATCCCCTTATCTAAAACCCTTACCTTAAAATAAAAAACGGGTATGGAAAATAACTTTCCCAAAAAACTTCCAAGGTATCAAATTCTCACCAAGAAGCATAGCCCATGAGACCTAAAATTCGAAACAGTACTTTAAAAACACCATGAAAGTATAAATTTAGGTATATTCCCCAGAAATGCACTAAAATGAAAATGTGAATTGTGTGTGTGAGGGAGAGGGGGGGGGGGGACTAATGGCACCAGTTTAGGAAAAAATAACTAAAAATCAAGATCCCTAACGATTAGGCATAAATAAAACAAGAATATCAGTAGTAATTTATTTTACTTAGTTTATAATTGTCAGGGAAAAATGGAGCGAATGAAGAATATAGAAAATCTCTCCAATTTCGGTAATTTTTGGTATACTAACTAAATTTGGCCTTGTAATCACGAATCTGTTGTTAAAATGCTGGGGTCACGTGTGGAAATAGAGAAAAAAGATGATGTAAGTGGATTTTTTTTTACAGCTGTATTGCATTGTTTTAGGAACAAAGTTTTAACTAAGCTTGCCTAACCTAACCTTACCGGATATGGTTTGTGGGGCTACCCATGCATAATGTACTGATTAGAAGGCCAAAAGTAGTTAATATACCAAATATTAACGGAATTCGAGATCCTTACTTACCCTAACCTTACCGAAAATGGTTCGTGGGGATATAAGTTAAATGTTTTCCCAATGAGCACATATTGTAACAAAATATATGTTTTGTAGCACTAGCTTCCTCACTGTGCAAGATGCCATTTTTGTAGAAGAACGCTTGAACACACCATTGCTTAACTTACCTCTAATCAAAGTCAGTCATCTGTTCCGCCATGCTTCAACGATAAATGATCTTCAAGTAACGAAGCAACAATTAATGCTCTGAAAGTATCGAAGGAACAATGTAGCAATGCTGTAGACATCGCAACGAATGCCGAACGTCACTTGTTCATATCATCAAACATGGTTCCTGTGTTTCTGATCGCGGTAATGAAGAATGTAATTTTGCAACATATATAGACGTAAGTGTACAATTTTTTCACATGACCCCCAAATCTTAACCCCAGATACGTTACCAGGACTGCATGTTTAGTGAGTATAGGAAGTAGGAAATAGATTGGAGACATTCTCTGTATTCTTCATTCTTACCGAAAAATGTAAATTTTGTCCTGGAAAACCTGGAAAAGTCAGGGAATTTCATTTCTACTTGTTTGTAGCCATCCTGCATTATCTCCATATGCAACTTTCATGCTGCAGAGACAGGCATTTGTGAAGGAGTCTTTATGTGATTTTTTTAGTAGATGTTGACAAAGAGTACTCTACTAGAAAATGAAAAATTTTACACAGGTTAGTGCCATTTTGCACCATGAAAACATGTGATTTGGTATTGGTGGATGAGTTACCAGGTTGAGTCAAAAGTTTGTTCTTTTTTCCATGTGGGAAACAGTGAAGCTGGAGAAAAAGCCTGGAAAGCCAAGCGAGCACCTCGCGATGGGCATGTGTCGTACACACCACCTGATACATATATACACACAGGCACAACATATTTCGACAAGGCACAGTGCAGTTATGGCGGTCTGTCATGGAGGTCGACAAATTGGCCCAGCGTATCTTATTACGACATTTTAGAAAAAAGGGGTGAAAGCTGTGAGCGCTGCGAGGGTAATTTGTGTAGTGGAAGGTGAGGGCAAAGTGAACATTAGGGCAGCACAGAAATGGTTCAAGCGGTTCTTGTCTGGGGGACATGAGTGTGGAAGACGATCCACGATGTTGGAGACTGGGTGCCATGGATGCAGATGCCCTGCTACAGCACATAACAGCCGTTGCAAGTGCCAGTACATGGCAACTGGCATGGCAGGTTGGATCGTCCCAAAGCACCATGATGTGGTGAAGGTGAATAGGATGAGAAAAAGTGTCAAAAGGGTGGATAAAAATGATGGAGACAGTGAAGACTTACCACACAAAAGAAAGGAAGTGTACACTGTCTCCTTCATCATTTATATATGTAAAACTGGATAAGAAAGTTCAGCTGCCCCTGTACTATCCACCAAGTGGGTTTGTCTCTCGATGGCCTTGACTTGTTCCCTACGAGTTGACACCACAAGAGGCTGAGCGACGAGTTTCCATCTGTCAACAATTGCTTGAAAATCGACGGTAAGACAAATTTTGACATCGCATTGTCACAGGTGATGCTATTCTGCCGGTGGTAAGCTGTGGTTGCGGCCATGGAGAAGCAATGCCATTTGTTGAGGGAGGGAGTTTGAAAAGAAGGTCATGTTGTGAATGTGTTAGAATATCGATGGTCCAGTGTTCTGGAAACTCGTACCAGATGGTTGTGCTGTCGATGGGAAACTTTACGCTATACAACTGCAGCGGGTTCATGATTCTATGCTTCAGGAGTACCCTACCCTTGTTGCGGGTTGATAACGCCCCATGTCACCAGTTACGAATTGTTACCCAGAAACTGCAGAACTTTGAGGGAATTGAAGTGTTGCCTCATCCTCCATACAGCCCTGATCTTGTATCATCCAATTACCATTTGTTTCGCTCTCTTGTGCATTTCCTGCAAGGATGACAGTTCGACACATTGGATGCTGTGGACAGGGGTGTGTGAGTTTTTGGCCTTGAAACCAGCCGAATTGTATCGTCATGGGATCATGGCTCTCATGGAACATTGACAGAATACCATACAACAGAATGGCCTATACTTTGCAAAACAAGTCCGATGTCATGCCTTGTGTCTCCAGTATCAATGTCCATGTGCAAAAACGAGCAAACTTTTGACTCACCGTGATAGGTCTAGAGTGACTTAACCTTGTATCCATTTCATTTTATCATGGCAGGGGTAGACAAAACTTGAAAAAATTCAGGTGCCAACTGCCTTTTCTCAGGAACCTGGTTCTTTTCCATGAAAAAAAGCCATAAATCCAATTAAGATACAGCTACACACTTTGAAATGTGACCTTAAAACATCAAATTTTTAAATTAATACAAGATTGTATTAAAAGTAATTAATTCTTGCACCATAGTCACCTTCCAAGAGATGATTCTAGCAGTAACAACATAAATAACTATGCAATATATTCTAATATATGGCCGCCAACTCTAGCATATCGCTGCAGATTTTATAATTTGGCTAGCAACAGTGCAACTATTTATATTGACATGTTTATTATTCTGATTTAGCGATGCACATGAAAAAACACAAACATTAAAAAACTTATCTTGTAATTGTTATATATATATAAACTCAGGAATAGGATGAGAAAAAGTGTCAAAAGGGTGGATAAAAATGATGGAGACAGTGAAGACTTACCACACAAAAGAAAGGAAGTGTACACTGTCTCCTTCATCATTTATATATGTAAAACTGGATAAGAAAGTTCAGCTGCCCCTGTACTATCCCCCATCATTGTAATTAGCCAGAATTTTTAGATGAGTGACATAAAAATAAATTAAATCAACCGTACTACTGCTGTACTCCTACACTTGTTGATATTGACAGTATGTATGGTATAGTTGGGGAACAACATAAATATTTCATTCTTCCCCCCACGTTGTGCTATGCACAGTAGAAAATAATTAAATTTGCATGGATGCTATTATATTACAGTTCAAGTTTCACAATATACAAATAATTGTCAAATTTACTGGAATTCATGGAACAAGTCGAAAGTATTTTGGATCATTATAATTTTCAAAATATATATTTCCCCTCAGATATTTTTCTCGGAAAGGTGGTAAGCCAAATTTCCATTAGTGTGAGTTAATATACCTTGCAGTCCAAACCTACCCAGAATGTATACATACCAGAATAGCTATAGTGACACTTGAAATAATGATCAGATGACCAAACAAATATTTTGTTTGTACCTGATTTTATTTTTTCATTGCAGCGACATTAGAAGTGATACCATGACATCAAATGCTCCTACATCTGCAGACGCTTGCCTGAGCATTGTCCACAGTCTCATGTGTCACAGGCAAGGAGGAGAGTCCGAAGGATTTGCCAAGAGAGCTATTGAGAGTCTTGTCAAAAAGTTGAAGGTGAGATGAATTCCATTACAATCAGGGTCGTGATATTTCAGGTGAAAATACTGTCTTACAGTACAAAATCACACAAATCTAAAGTAAGGCATGATGGATGACTCAGAATTCTATCACGATAACCTTCAGGTCTGCACTTGTCATTTGGCAACCCCAGTAGCATAGTGCTAACACTGTTACCATGTAATCAGGAGATTCTGAGCTTGAATAAGGCACATTGCACGTGGTTCAGGTCCAGTGGTGATTAGTCTGAGCATAAAGTGAACTTAGAGAGGCTGCATTACAGGTATCAGCACCAACACTGCAATCTTTTATCTTGTACATGCGTATTGCTTTCATTGTAAAATTATTTCTATTGTAGTTTACCATTCTTAAAAGCACATAAACACAATTTTTGATGTAACATTTTGGGAGAACACATTCTTACTTCAATTTTTGTTACAGTTACAACAATGGAATAAATGTAACAAACATGTGAAGAAGCAGTTATACAATAAGTCTTCTCTGTAATGTTACATTTTTTAAACATAACTTAACTGTGAAATGGTATTTTTATTGTTTTAAGTAAAGATGATGTCAAATTGTGTATAGTTCTGATCACAACTCTGTACTTTTTTTTTCTTCTGATGTTCCTATACTGGTATGTACTAATTACTGATCGGGTGTTCTTTGTACACCACTCATAGAGGAATTCTCGCAAAAATGTGTGATGCCAGTCAGGTTCAAATAGTCATATCTCTTGATCTCATGGTAGTCCCTAGCACACCATGCTATGATGCCAGGGGTCCTGGGTTTGAATACCAGCCTGGGCATGGGTGTTTCTTGTGAGTGTCCTTTCATCATATAATCGCTCATCCTCATCATAATAGCCTAAAAGTGACAGAAAAGCAAAGTAAAGAAAAAAAATGAATCAATCAATGAAGTCCATGGTATTCCCAAAATGAAACTTGGCATAATGTTAGAGTATTCTTACATGCACAAATTACAAGGTAACCAAAAAAGGTCTTGCCATTCTAGAGCAGTGATAAACAAAGAGCGATACAGTGGACGGTACGTACCTTTAGGTTTCGAAGTAATCTCCATCAGCATCCAACACCTTTTGCCAACGTTCCTGCAGCTGCACAATACCCTGGTGTAAAACTCGGCGGGCTTGGATGCAAAGAAGTCCGTGAGTGCGTTCCGCAGGTCTCCCTCATTTGGGAAGGATCTCCCACGGGGCTGGTTGTCGAGGGAATGAAACAGGTGGTAATCTGTTGGTGCAAGGTCCGGTGAATATGTTGGATGGCACAGTGTCTCCCAGCCAAGTTGCTGAAGGGTCTCCCAGGTCCTCTTTGCCACATGTGGCTTGGCATTGTCGTGCAGGAACAGCACACCCTGGCAATTCACCAATGCCGGCTCCTCCTGCCGCAATGCACGGTGCACTCTTTGCAACTGCTGAGAGTAGAGGTCAGCAGTGATGGTCTGACCAGGTGGAAGGAGCTCGTAATGCACCACTTGCCGACAATTCCACCATAGAGAGAGCATAACCTTTCGTGGGTGCAGAGGTGGTCTTGAGGTGTGAGGAACAGGGTCACGTGCCGACAACCAATGTCTGGTACCCTTGGGAGTGTCATAGAGGACCCACTTTTCGTCACCAGTGAGCAAGCGATTAAATATGGGTGTGTTCAGGTGCCGAGTGAGCAAGGACAAACAGGCTGTCACTCGTTGTTCCTTGTTGGCTGCCGACAATGTGTGGGGTACCCACTTGCTTAACTTGTATGACTTCCCTATCCCATGCAGGTGCAGTCTGACTGTTTCAGCGGAAACATGGAACCTTTCTGCAAGTTCATCACACGTTAGACCACTGTCCTCAATGGCTGCATTCAGAGCCTCGTCATCTAACACGTGTGGTCGTCCACTGCGAGGTTCATCCGAAAGGCTCACATCTCCCGAACGGAATTTCTGGAACCAATGCCTGGCAGTGCGTTCGTTCACGGCATTCTCCCCAAATGCCTGGCAAATGCGGCAACTTGATGCGGCAGCTGACAGGCCCACTTTAAAGTCATACAACAAACACACGCGAAAAAGCTGCTTCGATGCCTCCATTTCTCTTCAACACTGGATGAGCTATGACTGCTGTGTGTGCGCAATGTGCCTGTATTACTGACAGTCGATGGTCAGACTAACTCCCAATCGTTTGGCAGGCACGTGCATCATTTAGTTTCCTCTCTGTGAGCGCATGATAAATGGGACGTCAAAAACGGCAAGAACTTTTTTGGTTACCTTGTACATTTTTATAAATTTTTCAAGAAATCAGTTTTTAAGATATTCAATGTCAAAGGTCACTGATCGTAACAATACAAAATGCACAAATATAAGCAAGTTATATGTCATTGCAAAGATTGTTTCTAATGTGGCACCAATGACATCTGTAACTGCAATAGCAACTGAGTTATGACCATTTGAAGTTGACAAGGTGCTGGCGAAAACGTTAACTACTTCTCCCCTCGATAATGTAAAAATTCAGATCATTTCAAGGCTGGAATTTGATATCTATATTACACTCATTATGGTGAACCTATGTGCGAAAAATTAGAAAGATTATAGAGGGTTGAGTTGAGGACTGGGACACTTTGGCGTGGAATGACCCATGTACATAAGGATTGCAAATTAATTGGAAGATGCTTAAAGTTTTTCATACATAGCAATGTATTCCTGGCAAGCCGAGATTTACATTTTTTGAACAAGGAATGATATTTGTCCTCTCTTATTAACATTTGCGTCACTTATTGTGGGTTACTCATAATGATGAGTTGATGAAATAGAGAAATAGATGAATTGTGCTTTTTCATGCAAGGATACATCTGATCTTTAGCCAGGATTGTAATGTAGGATCCCTTCTTCGCAGCATGCTACCATATCCAATAGCCCTTTCTAATTTGTTTCACTTTTTGACACTAGTCGTACTGCAGGTGCAACCCAGTGTCAGGTTATTGAAAGGAAAATGTGTTCAACCAATTGGATCCTGTACGCAAGAATGCCATGTTTTTTTAAAAAATGCCAGCCTGCTTCATTCAATGTTAATTGATTGATTAGCATGTACATGTGATCACACAGCACTCTGTACACTCCTACAGAATATGGTGCAAAAGCCTGTTAAGGGATGACTTTTGGTTGCTTGAGTGTTACCTTCGGTTGTAACTCAAGTTTGGCTCAACCTGTTGTGTTTTCTGTTACTTCTTAATATAACCTGCAGTTATAACAATAAATAAATACAACAAATAATCGGTGCTCTCAAATCAAAGTTATTTGAATAGTTATCATACCATAATATTGTACGAGTGATCATGGATATTGGGAAAACTTAGTTCTAGCTTGAATTATAGCCTGAAATTTAGTTTAACAAAATAACGACTATTTATTTCCTGGTTAAGAATACAAACAAATTGTTAGAAATAATCCCAGCATAAACAGAAGTACATGATCTGATGCTATTAATTCAATAAAATTCTGTCTGAAATTGGAATATTGGTTTGTACGTAGGCCTAGACCAACAGTACTGGTGTATAATAGATGTACGATAGCTTTACCCTTGCACACAGGATTAGTTCTCTTATTCCTTGATTGAAAATAGTCACTCAAAGAAAATTAAATTTTGTCTGAAATTATGTGCAATTCTTGAATTTATTTCTTTACCTGCTGATGCTGTCCTTTAATCCCAGATTAAATAACATGACATCCTGACAGTGTCAAATATACAAAGTTAACCAATAGCATTGTGCAACAAAGTACTTGGATCCTCACCAAGGTAACTGCAATTCATATTTCTTAATCCTCTTTCTTTCTGATTAAGGAAAAAAGACCTTGGGTGGCTTGAAAAAGGGTATTCTAAAAAACAACGAGCTACTCTGAGTAACTAAACATTAGCTCTTCACCAAATGAAGAATTTCTGAACTGCCATTGGACTAGCCATGCTGAATTCATGCTAAGGTTGCCTCTCACGCCCAAAGTAATGTAAGAATGCCAACCACTTTATGTAGGCCCTTTGAATAATAACCAGTAAGTGGGAATTCTCCACCCCTATCAACTTGTAAGGACAATATTTTAAAAAATACTGGTTTCTGCCAGCTTGTTTCCATATTCACACAGTTCAACTCTATTGTAGAGATATGGAGATTATTAAACCGAGAAAACCTCGTCATGTTAATATTCACACTTGTTTATTTTAGTTCTTTCTCTTTTTATGTCTTTGTACTTTTTTCTTCATTTGAGCGTATATATTAACATGACGAGGTTTTCTCGGTTTAATAATCTCCATATCTCTACACTATAGAAAGTCATGTTAAAATCTGCATTCAGGAAAGAATTACACTGCCATTAAACAACACTATGTGACACTAAATGAATGAAGTAGACAAGTCAGTGTTGCACTTTGTAACCAGCTAGGCATGTGAGTTCAAAGAGTGCAGCGACCTAGAAAGGACTACTGGTTTAAAAAATAATGCAAATTCATTCAGCCAACCCTCATTTGCTGTATGAGTAATTCTGCTATTTGATACTCGGATTGTTTGAAGAGAGTCAATAAATTGTCATGTGTTCCTTGCAGGAGAAGAGAGACGAGTTGGATAGCCTGATAACAGCCATTACTACAAACGGTGCTCATCCCAGTAAATGTGTAACAATACAACGAACTTTAGATGGTAGATTACAGGTATGTATGTAATTTTTAGAGTGAGACCTATGTGGTTGGTGGATCCACTTTTGTTTAGTGACTAGCCTTTATGCAAGTTGTCCAGAAAATCCTCAGTGAGGATCTAGATGCTCATTTTCAGCATTAACAGGACAGTGTGGAAAATTGATTTAGAAAGCTGAACGAGAGGTATGGAGACTTGATATGCTTGCTGTTCATGTGTCATGTCAATCGTGTAAGTCATGTCCATTAAGAGGTTGTTGTGGCTGAGTTAGTAATTAGAACAACATTGAAAACCTTTCAGGAAAAATGAAATTTTTCCATGCCCCAGAGGATCCACCAGGATGTAAGTTTGGAAACAGTCCTGGCATATCGGCTGATCACATTTGCCCTCTACAGGTGGTCATCCATTTTTGAAGATTTGGTTTCAGCATGAGAAATAAAGAAAATAATTGCAACAACGTTAATATCCTATTTTTTAAAGAAATGTACCTTTAAAAGTCAAGTATTACTTGTAGTGGAGAGAATTCACGATGGATGGCGTGCCAATGCTGAAGGTAGATATTACTGCTTACCACTAGTATCAGATTGCACCGCTAGATGGCAATGCTCATTTTTGACAATTAAAGTCATGTCTCTTGTTATGGCCGGAGGCTATCGAAGTATACATTTCTTAAAGTTTGAGCCCCAAAAGGTTTGCTGTCACCTTATGCACAGGGGTGTTTTGGTTTAAGGGTGATTTTACGGGATGCCGTAACTTGCCCACGAAAAATTATAATATAACATATACAGTGCGTTACGCTCCATGCAGTTATAAAAGTGTATATTGGGCTTTATGCATTAAATAAGCATCAAGGGGTCCTTGATACACACACTTAGGTATACAGTGTTCAATTAACGAGGAAAATAACAGTCGAATTTCTTGGGTCGAACGTGGTGTGCAAGGAAGAAGAAGAGACGCGTTGTGGTTCCCACAAAAATATGGATGTTATGGTACTTGGATGAAAATATGAAGTGGTGTATATGTCGGTGATATTTACTTCCGCACGTTATACATGTGGTTGTGATGTCATGATCTTCAATTTTGCATGCTCGAATCATGACTTGCTGTAATCGTAAGTCGCGAAGGATCAGCTGATCGTGATATTGAACGATAAATGGAAGTAGGCCTAACGTTCGCATGATGTCTCCTGCCCTTTCCATGGAGGTATGCAATTGTGAATTCATAAATGTTGCATGAGCTCATGTCCCAGTCCTTAAAAGGGTAGTTCTACCAAATTTAACGTCTACCACCTAAGCATGCTTGTGTGTGTATTGTGAGAAGAAAAATAATCGCTACTTTTTGAACCTCATGGTACGAGAACAATGGCTAGCGACACTATTACATCGAAGGTTGTGTTGTACTGAAATCACGAATAGAAAACATGTTACATTTGTTGAGAATAGATAAAGCTTCGTGCATGTGTGATCTTATGTAAAATGTTTCTCGAATTTAGGTTTTGAGAAAGCATATTTTCAATTACTATTTTTGTGTCAAGGTCACATGACCATATATGGGCATACATATGGTTAACGTAGTAATCGTATGCTAATCGTTTTCAAAGGTCGCAAATAGGTAGGTGACCATCATTGAACTGGTTGTTCAAATAAAAAGTAAAATCATTATTAGTTTTGACCTAATGTCATGAATATTAATGGCATTGTTGACAAATTATTACAGAAGGTTGCCCACGATAAAAATAGTCGACTTTTATTGGCCATCGCGAATGACGCCTTGAACTGCTGTTATGTCCCGATACAGAGCTGGCTACACTGGGGCCTGTACTAGATAACAGTATCAGTTCAGAACGATCCGTGGAACGATGAAGGTAAAAGTGACAGCTTTCTGGGAGGGGTTCATTTGTGGACTTTCCGCCGCCCATTATAGTCACTCAGCAATAGTGAAATGGTGCAAATAAGAGGGTTTAATTGTCAGCAAAGCTGGTGTGGGTCTCATCATCCGATGATGAGCCCAACAGGCCCCTGCGGAACGTGGTGGGCTGGAAATTGTGAGGAGATCACGACCCCAGCCCACTCGAACTCCCAATACAGTGTGCACCATTAGGACATCAGTGACACCCGACAATCCCCCAACGCAGAGAAATTTGGCTATATGCCTCGGTATCTCAAAAGGCACAGTTTCCAACATCATCCGGAAGAACCTCTTATTGGAAGTGCATCACAAAGCGCATGGACACCGCCTCACAAAGTGCCACATCCAGGAGAGGTTCACAAACGCCAGAAAACTGTATAAAACATACCTTGCAGGGGACAAGTAGAAATGGGTGTGTACCCTGGATGAGGGGTGGCTCTACCTAGAGTCGTTTTCACGTTCAGAAGACACAATGGGCTCTTATGGGCAATGCTTTTCTTATGGGAAATACGAGCGCGCTGTTGTGAAATTTCTGGATTTACAAATTTAGCTTAAGTAAAATCTGTACCTGCAGTTTTGCAGGAAATTTTGTAGAGAATACGATGGTGAACACAAAAAACTGGTAACTTGCTTACATAATTTTAGATAAATTAAAAACGCAAATTTTTCCGTGAAAACACAATTTTTACATTGTTTTCATTCCTAACGTTGAAACATGCCGTAAAATTGAAGCATTCATTATTAAAAAAATTGACACTGTTTTTTAATTGTCATAGGTGATGGTGGTACTCAGAATTTATGAATACTTTAAAGCATATTCGCATTAAAAAAATATTAAACTAAAGTATGTGAAGATTTTTTATATTCGTGCAGTAGAAAATGTCGTCGCTGGCCATTTTTTGTTCTGTAATTCCAAGTAAAAACGTCCAGCGACAAAGGTGTGGAGAAAATAATGAAATTATTTTTTATAACCACTCAAAGGTTCCCAGAAATATTACTTCCATGCATTTGGAGTTTCTTTTTAACCCATACCGCGTGCGAAGTAAGGAGACGTTGTCTGGCCATCTTGAGCCGACTCACCGCAGCATTCCGGCTATCACCACCAAGTTTTTGAGTTGTTATTTTATTTCCATTCAGTAAACATATGAACTTCATGCAGTTTGTGATAATAGAATTGAAATTACTTAAATTTAATAATTGACAATTATTTCCAATGCTGCTGTTGTGAGCAACATTAGTGCTGTCGCAAATACACGTTGTTTTTGTTTACATTACTGTCGACATTAATACTGAAATGAAGATCACCTTTCAGTTTCCAAGGTACACATAAATTCATAGACACCATATTAACCTTTGAAAGGCTTTCCAATACGTGACAAAATATGGGGCTTCAAGATAGAAATATGACATGCCTTGCTTGAGTCATTCATGTCTTATCAGTTCACGTGGGCCATAACTCATTTGTTTGTTTGGGTTGCAACTTGAATTTAACCCATGTGCCAGGTTCCACTTACTTGAGGGAGAGATCTACTTTGGTCTGTTTAGACTTTTTCCCTCTCCCGAAAAAGTGTTTTCAGTTGTGTGAGCTCTCAGTGATTTTTACTTTTTTAAGTGATTTCTGAAGTGTCATATTCGTGCATTACACTCGCGTGTGTAGTGATCTCAATGGATCATAGTAAAAAGGGTAACTGTAACGTTCACAGTATAATATTAATATTAAAAATTACATATAATTATCGTTATATATACAAAATATGTAACACCTTCATTGTGAAGGAAGGTCATCATTTCCCGGCGACATGAGCTAGTGCTGTATTGGCAACACTGTGTGGTTTCTCCATAAGCGCCGTTGTGTCTTCTGAACGTGAAAACGACTCTAGATGAGACCAACAGAGTTCGGTCCATTTTCTACCGTCCAACAGACCCGAAGAGCCGTTCTGACTTTGTGCTGCAGTTCAAGGAAAAGTTTTCCAAGGTATTTCTGGTGGTGGCCGGATATTGCAGTCTGGGAACGCTGCCACTCGTCAAAGTGCCTTCCAACACCAAAGTCAACGCAGCTTACTTCCAGGAGAATGTTATGGCCCCTCTGTATGACCCACGCATTCCCCGCCTGCACGGTGATGAGATCACACATGTATGAATCCACATGGACAAGGCCACCAGCCTTACCGGTCTAGCATCCCAGGCATTCTATGCAAGGAAGGCAGAAGAGAGAGGAATTCGAGTGATCCCATTTTCGTTCATCCTTGTGAAATCTCCGGACGCCTCACCAATGGACTACTGTGGGTTTGGACTCCTCAAACAGGCACTTGCTCAAGGCCATCCCCGTACTTTGCAGGGTCTTTGGAAAGTTGCCAAAGGGGTATGGCGAGACATTCCCCTTCCCATTGTACGCAGAAGTTTGCTACAGTGGAAACTACGCTGCCGGGCGATCGTTCGGGCCCGTGGCCGTCACATCGAACACAATCTGTGGTGCTGCAAGGGGATTTACTAGGCAGTTACGAGGTTCAAAGTCGACTATTTTAATCGTGGGCAACCTTCTGTAGTATAATGTAAACAAATGAACTAAATTGATGCTGGACGTTGGAAACAGCTGTTCTGTTTGTTCTATAATATCCCGTGTATTCTTTAACGTGTATGAGATTCTTAAAGTAGGTCATTGCTTGCGAGCAACCGTTGTGAATAATGCCCATGTAATAAATAAGTACAGTTATCTTTGAATTCTATTTCATCCCAAATATGTGTCCAAACATCAGTAGGTGTAATTTGCTTGCTTGTGTGTGTATATTAGTGTTTTTCCTTACAGGAGGGAAAACTTTGGAAATGCTGGTCATGAAACAGTTGTATTAACTTAGGGGAGTACACACACCCAACTGACAGGGGGTAATGAAAATTAGAGCTGCCTGTGCTTACGTTCTAAGCTGAGTCATGTTTACATTTAGATGCACCACTGCATTAACTTTTATTGAGCCACACACTAACAAAGGGGCATATCTAAAGTAAAGTCTTAGGTGCAGGTCTCATATCAAGAGATATTATTATTGATATTGGCTCAGTGATAAGTGTGTAACTGTGTTGCAATTTAATGACATGTGAAGTCCTGCTGGGGTACCTCTGCATGTAGTGTTGATTAAATAGGAACAGAATAGAAGTTATATACATATTAAGTTTGAATACTTTCTATATTTGCATATATATATATATATATATATTTGAATAGTGAACACCAAACAGTATTTGTTTAGATCAGTCAGTTTCACAGTGGTAATCCTCCAACCTGCATGTAAACGCTACGAGGGAGACACACGAAAGCCAGTCTGAAAGCAAAAGTTGAAAGTTTTTGTAGGTAGGGAATATATGGAACTGGAGCTGGAGTTTTTCGTGACGTTATTGTGTAAGGGTCATCCTCACCTCTGACGTACCGTCTCACCCTAGTTTTTGGAAAGTAAATGGTTCTTCAAGGACTATTTGGAATTTTATATCAGATTGACAAAACATCAGGATTTGATATTTCATATTGGTTCATCCCTACTGGAGATTATATCTGTAGCTTTCTGCATGTGAAGTTTAATATTGGTTTAAAACCCAAATTTATATTTCACTGGGACATACTTTAAGGAGGAGTGGTAGTGGACTATTTTCTAGGGAGAAGGATAATATAATGAAAGTTGATGGGCTTAATGTTTTTTTAACATACAAAACCTGTTTTCCTGCAAAGCACCACTTCCTCCAAGGTCTATAAACAGTTAATATATTGGCTGCTAAGTTATCTCAAAAATATATTCACAAACTCACATATGGAAATATATGTTATCCATTACAACTATATGATAGAACTTGCCTAAAATATTCAGTTTCAACCCAATTTTGCTACTTTTTTTTGTACTTCCCAGGCAGTGGGTTCCAAAACCAGGGGGCAAGGTGCCAAAACTGGGGGGGGGGGGCAAAGACAGTATATTTTCCTTTGTAGATAAGATTTAGCATAGAGCGGGGCAAAAGTTCCGAAAAGTGGGGGGTGGCAACTCGCAACCCCCCCTCCCTCTAATCGCCACCACTGTCCCAGGTTATTTGGACTTCATGAATGGATCTCAGAATTTTTTGGATCATGGATGATTTGACTGAATGCAGATCATTGAGCTAATACTTTTCGATACTGGCATATTGGTATTTGGTATTGGCTCTACTGTTAACTTATCTGGATATCCTAACATGCATAGGTTTAAATTACAGATGACATCTATGAAATATTTTATAATTAAGGCAGACTAGCAGCACATATGTTCAAGATAATTTGGAGATGTGGTCCAGAAAGCGAGGTGCCTTGATTTCTATGTGGAAAGTAGAGTCATGTTACTAGAAGTTGTCTTGGCTCTTTTTTCTTGTGCAATAGTTGTCTAGTCCCAATAACCAGTCATTAAAAAATTATGGTAAAGGTTGTGGGGAAGTGCTGCTAATATAAATTTCCTATATTGCTGATATGATAATTGCTACAAATTGTCTGTGTAGACACAGATCTCTTAGATATAATAATAAAATGTTTTTGATGGCTTGCTTTGTCATACTTTCAAGATTTGGAGGGGGTAATTGAAAGGAAATAAAATTTATAGTCATCAATGTTGGTTTATTTATTATGATATGTGTAAATATGGGTAATGTTACCACCATATAAACATGTGGGTTGTAATTAACAGGTGACAGATTGTATTCCTGGTGTTGACAAAAAATTCCTACGATTGGAATCATGCGTAAAACTAACCAGAGTTCTGTAAACCTATATGAGTAAATCAGTTTACATGATATTACATATCATTTTACATATCCTCAATATTCTGACCACAGGGAATATCTTAGAGTTACACAATCATTCCAGTCAGTGAGGTTGTAAGTACCGGTGTGCGTTGAGTTTATTTCAAGAGAATGCTTATGAAATAAAATTTCAAATGATAGTATGTTGCAAGACTGGAGCTGTGTGATTGAACTCATATCAGTTTGCATCAGCTGAATTTGTGCACGTGTAGCAGAGTACTAAACTGCTTGCCAGTAAAACACACATGTAAGCTTTATGAGCAAAGGTCATGTTTATGTAGACAAGCACTAATTTTAAATGCGGTTAATTGAATTTTATTGCTTCTCCACAATATTGATGTTACCCATGTTTTTGGTTCTTTTTTCATTGCATAAGACTGCATTAGAAGAATATGATGAGAGGACTTTTCAGATATGATGTCCAATTAAAAAATATTTTTATTTTAAGCAATTATTTCAAATATCATTGCTTGAAGTTTGCAAGGAAAGCATTATTTTTTTTTTATTTGTTATTGTCTAATTCTTGTGTTATTACACTCCATGATTGATTTGTGTTATTTTTAATCAGTGATATTTTTTTTTAATCTTGAGCCCTTAACTTTGTACTTGGCACCATTCTGTTAAGTCTTACAAGAGGCACAGAGTTTAATCTGCAATTATTTGCAAACTTAGCCATAGGAAGACGAACTTGTGTAATTGCCATCTTCCTCCCAAGTACTTTGTACATGTCCATATTTTCCACTTGGAATTCATTTGATTCCAGAATATGCTGCAGTATGTTATTTAAAAATATTCAACTTTCCATTTTATTGGTCAGGGTGTAATACAACAGAATATCCAGTCTTTAATGAGTCAATACTGCATGAAATATCAAGCCAAGCCATGCCATGCCCCTTTACTATCTACTTCACTGCAAATATGTTCATATAAGTTGATTTGGGAGGGGATTTTTCTTGCTCACTCCTTGGTTCGTATCAACAGCAAGTGTGTTGATTCCATTCACATTGTCATTTTTGTGTGGTTATTCCTCAACCACTGATCTCTGCTTTCTATCTCACTGCCAAGCACATTGTTGTTGCATTATCTATGGTGGTTGCGGTAAACCCAGTTATAATGTTGTAGAGATGTGCCGATATGAAATTTTGCCTGATACCGAAAAAGTACCTATACCGATAACTGATATTCTATCAAATGATCCTGAATGTTTCAAAGTAGAGCATGGAAATTATCCATAAAAGTTAACAAGAAAAGGGGAGAATTTTGCTCTAAATTATAAGATATTTATAGATATATCAGATGAGTAAAATAATTTGTAATTTTACGGATACACTGAGAAGCCTATAACTGCCGATACCTGTCGAGTACTGACTAATCTGTCCCAGCCCTATAATATTGTATGGGTGATGTTCTGTATTCCCATATTTCATGTTGTAATGTGGAAATATGAAACATTCTGTATACAATATTGTTGCATTCATTTTGCAGGTGGTATACCAGTGATTCTTGCCGAGTCTCTCCATCTGCAAAGTAGTAATTCTGATTGGAGCACACTTGTGCCTAAATTTCATTAAGAAAATAAATTATTAGCATTATACAGTGGACTCTCTATTGTAAGTTCCCACTTAAAAAGGAAAGGGGAAAAACTGGAAGTGACAAGTACAAGATCCAAGAAATAATTTAGACATTTTATTTTATTTGGATATGTAACATTAAATGTTTTACACAGTGTCAAGTGTTCTTCTGTGTCAAAAAGCTTTCAGTAGGCCTTTGCCAATGGCTTAGTAGTAATGCTGTTGCCTTGTAATCAAGGTATTTGGATTTGATCCCCTGTGGAGCCACAAGCAAGATATTGGTTTTTTCCATTGATGAAAATCTGAACTTGGAGAGCACCTTAGAGTCACTACTGAAAGCCCCATGCATCTCCTTGATTTTCTGTAATGGATTACTGAAATGCAAAATCTATCATTTATTACCACATTTCTAAAATATTTTACATATCTGTCTGACTGTCACTTATAATAATAATCCAGGGTTTCTACCAGTCAAGAATGTCAAGAAATCAACATGTAGGTCAAGAAAGTCAAGAATTTTTACAATTGGGTTGTGGTTAAGTTTTCTTCACTTGGTTTTTTAAGAATTACATTGTATGCATGAACGTTTGTTAAACTATTAAGTAATGTGGCCATTCTCCATCCAGGATGAAGTCTGATGCATTAATTTTTGCACACATTAATACTTAAAGCAAGTCTAAATCTCTTATTAAAGTACAGCTTCAGTTTTCATCGTAACCGGCCTTATGGTAGGGGTTTTTCATTGAATAAAAATATTTTCTTAATTTCCAAGTATACCTAAGTAGGAGCCGATTAAATAAATGCTAAGAAAAAGGGAAAGAAAGGTCAAGAAAAATGAAAGAAAGTTGAGAATTTTGGATTTGATATTTTGGTGGACACCCTGCAATCTCCCCACGGATTTTCTATTCAACACAGATCATCTATATTGACAAATCTGTAAGGTAGGATTTGAAAGATAGATGGTATTTGTGTTAGTAGCTTTCTTTACATCAGTCTTGAAAGCCAGAAAATGATGAGATGGTGCTCAAAGCACTGACCATGTATTACCTAATGATGAGCTGCTTCGCTGGTCCTGGCCCTCAGTTATTTTTTTTAACATTGGAGCTTTTTTTAAGGCATGCAGTAGACAACAGTGTGCTTAAATAAACATAAAACAAAGCTGCCATGTATGTTGTTCGATTCTTTGCAAATGTTGTAATGTTAATGATAAAATAGCAAGTGATTTAAGTTCCAGAAGCTGCAATTTCAGGAACCTTCCTTCAGAAAGATTGAAATGCAATGAAATTTATGAAGATCAAATCAATAGCTTTCCAAAGCAATATGTATATACTATACAGCGTACGTTTTTAGAAGCGATATTGGGCAGAGCCACGCAGAGGGTGTGCGTGGCGACCAGCCAATAGTAGGAGTGCAACGTTGTACAGTTAGGATACTGCGGTGCACAAGTTAAATGCTGTATTCTGTTTTTTTTTTGCACGCAAGAAGTTTCATAAAACTCGCCACTTTAAGGTTCATCATAAGATGGGGAAAGACATTTTGAACCTGACTGTCCGATGAATTTCCGTCGCCTATAACTGGAGATATTGCTTCTTGAAGAAACACGGGAAACAGCACGTCTCAACACACACACACAAACAATAACTCTTTTAATTTCCTTCTGTTTTTTTTTTTCGTTGCCATCGTGTTGACGCCGCTGAGTTGTTGTGTCTTGGAAAAGCTATGGGTGTTGAATTCAGCTGAATATACACAATGACCCTTCATTATTGTCGGCATTCAGGAACATTGCTCTGCGAATCTGAGTCAGTTTGAGTTCAGCATTTTCGTAGCAAGAGCGGTGTAAAATTATTTTACTCGTATGCCACGAAGAATAGTTGTGAGAATGAGAGGACCCTTATTGATTTAATTTATATTACTTTGCTTTTCTGCCACTTCTGGCTAATCGCGGAGATAAGGATGACTGATAATATGATGAAATTGATGAAGGGACACTTACAGACAGCCATTCCTGGGCCTGGATTTGAGCCTGGAGCCTCTGGCATCGTAGCGTGCTGTGCAATATAACCCTTATGTTCGATAGTTGTGCAATATTATGTGTTCCGTGAGTGTTACTTAATAATGTCGCTCTCGAAACCTAGCACCAGTAGGCTATTACAGGCACCAAGGGTAAAAATAATATGTTCAGAAGAGATAAATCTTATTTTTGAAGTGTATTCTTACTTCAAGGAATTGGCGTCGGAAGAAGTGCGTGCTGAAACAGTGTTTCTCAGAATCGAGAACTTACGGCTAAAGTTGTGCTGTAACACTAAGAGAATGCTTGAATGGTATTCATTCAGTGCCTTTTGATGTATCTATGATATGACTTGAACCAAGGGACCACGTGACAGATTGTTATTTTTGTCCCACTGTAATGCGTGGTTATTTCTCGAAGAATAAAAGCATGTGTGTATGCCGATATGTCTAAGTCGGTACCACATAGTGAGGGATTCCCAATTCCTAATCGCTATCCACCTTAGTAGAATTGAACATTTCTCGTGTCCGGGAAGGTTGTTTCAAATATAAAAGATAGTGTTAGATAGAAAGAGATAGGTAAGTTACTTTTTTCAAAACTTTTATTTCATCTGGAAATTAATTGAATAAAATCGCCCAATGTCGGTGCACCTGGTACTGGACTCTTGACATGGCCGATGTTGCCCGTACACATTTTTTTAAAAAAAAAATACGTATTTTTGATGAATATGGCATAAATAACAGATTAACACCATAAATCGTCTGTAATGCACAGAATTACTCTCACAACCCGTAATATGCCTTCATTGAACGGTACTGTATGCACGGGGAACTTTACCTTTCATTTTTTACTTTCTATGCATAGAATACATAAAAATGTATCATTATTTTACGAGTTCGATAAATACCCATAGAGACCATCGACACACATAAAAAAATATTGCAAGCGACTCCATATCTTTGTCTTTTATCCATGTTTTTCTTTCCTTGGTACAATGTTTTTTTTTCACACCATACAAGCTTTTATTCCATACTGAACGTTCATGCAGAGAATTATTTTGATGTTTAATTTTTATAGAATATCCATATACATAAAGTTAATAATTAATACAAGGTTCATGTCTCTATTGTTTTTTGTACAAAAGTTAAGAATGTTCAAAGTGTCTGTTCCGTGACATTTGGGACATCCTGTATATCTCGGAAATGTAACGTGATACACAAATTTTGAGACTTTCTCTGAATTCCTCGCACCAAAATTACATGTTATTTCATCCAGGATACAGAAAAAAAGTTGAAATTTGTTTGTGTAGTGTTATTTTATTGATCTATGTTTATAAATATCTTAAAATTTAGTGCAAGATTCTGCCATTTTGTTGTAATTTTTATGAATAATCTCCATGCCCTACTCTTGAAAAAAGTAAATGTCTAAATATGCAACTTCTTTTGCACTTCAGTCACCTGGAAACAAATGTTTATTAAGGAGATCAATGAACTATTCAAGTTCTTCAAGGACCATTTGGGATTTATATTGAATTAATTGGTAGAGTATTGGTGTCGGTACTTTATTGGTATTGGCCAAAATTTCATATCAACCCATCCGTAGTATATACTTAGAAAGGTTGTGGTAGTGAAGCAGTGAGTTTCTGTGTGATTGGTGGTTACCTAAGCCAAATGTTGAAATATTGAAAAGAAGTTTACATGAAGTCCTCAATTTCTTAATGCAGGGAATATTTTTGTTATACATTGCTGCCACCTCATAATCAAGAGATTCCAGGTTTGGTTCCCTGTGGATGCACATTGCACTAATTTTGAATCACTCTTCAAACTGTTAATACAATTGCAATTGACCTGTCTGGTCCATGACGTTATTAAAATAAAGTTTACCAAAATTCTGACCCAGCTTTACTCATCTAACACACATGCTTACAGAGCTAAATATGCTCTTTTCACTGACATTTCTGTCTTGTCCCACAGGTTGCTGGTAGAAAGGGTTTCCCACATGTAATATATGCAAGGATATGGAGGTGGCCAGACCTGCACAAAAATGAACTCAAGCATATAAAATATTGTCAATATGCCTTTGATTTAAAATGTGATTCTGTTTGTGTGAATCCATATCATTATGAAAGGGTGGTGTCACCTGGAATTGGTGAGTGTTCATTGTTTTTCCTTATCTTTTTAAACATGTTGCACATAATTTTGCATGTAGTTCTATAATAATTTACAAACATGATATTTATATGTTGCAGTCTGATGAGCAAGATGTGCAAGAGTTAACACAAAGGACAAATTAATCAGAGCTCTGGTTACTTTATGGCAAAAGTGTGCCATTTTGTTATTTTTATTAATATAGAGATATTTGTGTACCTTGATTTCTGTAAAATAAGATTAATCTGCTTTCATAAGGCAAAATGTACGGAAGTAGCCAGCTAGCATACATTAATTAATAAGCTAGCCTATTTTCCATGGTATTAGCATTAAACCTGAGACTGATTCAGTGATGCGAAATTTGAAATTATGTATTATTATAACTAATTATATCTCAGAAACTAATAATCGTTGAGTCAGAAATGATATCTTGGTTTGTTCAGTATAAACCAGGCTCTAATATCATTCTAATTAAAAATAGGTATGTTTTAGTAATTAGAAGATGAAAATTTTGAAGAAATTCCTTTCTTTTCAGTAAAAATGAAATTTGATCCTTAAGGATTTTTTTTGTTATACATTTTTAGCCATTGTTTTATAACTGTATCTTGAATCAAACTAAAAATAAATATCTGATGAAGGGAGCATTTGTTCTCCTGAAATATCACAATAAAAACTGTGTTTTTATGCTTGTAACAACCATAGACTACAAGATAAATAATTCTGCAAATAATGATAGTAGAAACACAAATGATACCTTACTTACATAGAACAATGACACTGAAATTCACCCTGCTCGAATGCAGCAAATTAATTGTGTCACCACGCATAGTGTGCATTGGTGAAACAGCAGAAACTATAAGCCTACACAGGAGCAAAGCATGGTATGTAATGTAGGGAAATGACAACTTGTATGTTGAAACTCTTTATCACTGATTTGTATTTTCCCCATCAGATCTCTCAGGCTTAACACTACAGACTCCTCCAGGACGACTGGTGAAGGATGAATACTCAGCTGGGAGTGGAATGGAAGTAGACAGTGATGCTCCGGTTCAACATACACCACAAACTATACAGCATCACCCTCCCCAATATCCCATGATTA
Organism: Lepisma saccharinum; assembly: GCF_977018435.1. NCBI lineage: Eukaryota > Metazoa > Arthropoda > Insecta > Zygentoma > Lepismatidae > Lepisma > Lepisma saccharinum. Next base: position 172,739,850 of record NC_139229.1, read on the forward strand.
CACAGCAGCAAACACAACCACCCTCGGCAGCAGGTAATTTTTAATTTGTATCCAGTTGTAACACGGAGAAAGTATTTATTTGTACCCAGGTTAAACGGGGTAAAGTTCTTAATAGTAATAAGCAAGGTGGTACCTTCCTGGTGGCGTGGTTTTGGTGCATCTTGCAACCCAGGTTCAATTCCCTGTGAAGGCACAATGCACAGTTGTGTGGATCCAATTTTACAGTCCCAGCAGCCTGTATGAGTACAAAATAAACTTCAAGCAAACTTAACTTTTTTTTTTTTAAAAAAAAAAAGTGATACTGACACTATGCATAAGCTGATAATTGCAACAAATGTGCCTTTGTTACTAAGAAGCTTTTAAGTTGTCCATCATATCGTATTAAAGAATTATTTACTTTCGTAGGGTATCACAATGTATGTATGTAGCACAATTTTTTTCATGTATCAAAGGACAATTCACTCATTCAGTATGAGAAAGTGTCACATGCATGGGCTTAAAAATCTCATGTTCACTTTCTTAGGTGCACATAAAATTCTACACATGCATTAACAGTCGTCATCCTTATTTCGCCACAGAACTCTTCCAGTTAGCGCATGCGCACTTGTATAGATAGTCTTGACTAACATAGGCAAATTGTCTATTACCCTACTTCATTTGATTATCTTTAATTGAGCATGAATTCATTGTATTTTCCAGAGCAATATTAGAAATAAAGTCCAAATATCAGGTCATTTTTAATAAATGGAAGATCCAACGAAATTGGTACATTAACATAACTATTCTTCATTCTCCTGTTCACTATAAATGTGTAAATAGGCTACTGTGCACTCGATTACTGGATTAGGAAAAATTGTATAGAGTATGGAATTTGGGCTGAGGATTTTGGGCCAAACCCACATTTGAATACCAATCTTTTTTCTCGGTCTGTATATATTTTTTTTTTTAATGTGTGTGTCCCCATCCTCTTGTAACATAGATTCATTAAAAGTTTAGTTTTAGGTCTGTTAAGGTGATAATTTTCTGTATTCTTGGACACTTAAGAGGGAGGGCTAATTGCTTTTTATATGTGTCGAAGTTGGTGATTGTCTCTCGTAAAACCCAGTTTTACTTCATTTTATACCATGGTATAATATTATGTGGGAAATGAACTTCAGTTATTAAAATGTAATAGTACGTTTTTTCAGGAGACCAAGCTGTGAAACTTAAAATGTGAGAAGATGTATAATCGAGGAAAATTCATAGCATTTTGCTATGTTGGGACGGACCATCAAGATTGAATGTATAATGCAAGAAAATATGATATCTGGGAACGTAAAATCGGAATTCCACTGTACTAAGCATTTGCAGAGTTTACCTAAGATATAAATTATTTCTTAAATTCAGTTTAGAATTAACAAGAATATTGTATATGAAATTGCAACTTTTTTTTTGAAACTATACTATGAAATTTGTTCCTAAAGTTAAAGTGGTGAACACTATTTCCCTGATAGCTATGCCATATTTTAGTGTTTTAAAATTTCTGAGTAATTCTATAGGTTTTACTTGGCAAGCATGATTCTCCAATTATAAATTTCACAATTTTCATCTGTTATCAGTGTGTTTATTCCTTGGAAGGTTTGCATATCCGCAGCTTGCAAATTATTAAATGAAAATAAAAGTTTCTTACGTGTGGTTTTAGAAAGGAACCTTTTAAACAACGTATAAGTAAAACTTGTATTCTTATGTCAGTGTTTTGGTATTTTTTGTACTTAATGTTATATTGGTTATCTACATTGTTACTACTCAATACATGTTCATTATTAGAAAAGGCTCTCTTATTATAGAGGAAGGCACTGTGTTATCTATTTACACCAAAGACATTTAACTTACTGTTTGTAAAGTTTATTCAGTTCATGAATCTCTCCAAGACATTACCATTTCCTTTCAATGGTGCAGCGGCAAAGAGGAAACCATTGCACGAGTGTAATGCTTTGTTGGCTATTGTATTTTTTTTGTTTTTCAGCTGGTTCTGCTGCTACTCTTACATTGACTCACACAGCAACTCCGTCCCAGAGTCAAACGCAGGCAGCGCCTACTCCTCCAAGCACATTGGTTTCACCTTCGCAAAGTAATTCAGCATTTTTCAACCAAGACAGCTTGCCATCCACTGCTGAAAGCCAACCAATCACCGGAAGTATTGGTAATTTCTGTATTGATCTATATATTTAAGAAAATCCACATCTGTTTGATCCGAATATGTAGCAAGTTTTACTTACTTTGAATTTGAATGACACACTGCACGAAGTGTTTATGTATAAGTATTTAACCATTCGCCAACCTTAGACTACCCACGTATTGTTTTGTTCACTGTAACAACACAAAAATGTCATTTCAGAATTTATAAGTGGAACCCTGATTTTACATTTTTGTGGTGTAAAAGCTAAAAGTACAGGATAACGTAAATTCCAGGACAATGTTAGAGCACTTTGTTCCATTGGGACCATGATTGAATGTATAATGCAGGAAAGTATAAAATCAGGGTTCCATTGTATTTGATCTGATTTTGTAGATTTAAAATTTTATTTTTTACTATAAAAATGTCAATAACAGTGTGTCATTGTGTTAATTGGTATCTATTAGTTACAGATCATATCAGTGCATCCTCGATGGCACAGTGGTAGTGTCATCTCCTTGTAATCAAGGTGTCCCAGGTTCGATACCCAGTGAAGGCACATAGTGGTTTAGATCCCACTTTAAACTGTAGGTCCAGTCCCAATTAGCCATACTGTGAATAAAGTGTACTTAAAACACCAACTCAATCAATCAATGAAACCGATTATACTTTCACGTATAGCATACAATTATGTTAACTTTGTTTCAGAAGCATTGTTTGTTTTTGTATCTATAAATGCACCATATAAAGTATTGCCATACTGCCAACCTTTTATGTAAATGTTTTTTTTTTTATGTAATGGTTTGTTTTGCAATATACAAAATTAAGAAAAATGTACTTGAAATAAACATAAGATGACATACTGTTGGGTTCAATAGAAATTCACTGCATGAAATTAATGTTGAAGAATATATGAGTAATTAATATTAGGTGTCAATAAGAATGAAGTGGATCATTTTTGTGTTTCATGCTGCACTAAATCTGAATATTCACACTTACGTCTTTGTTTCATTCCAATTTGTTTAGCGGGGAACAGCCAAAGCCCAATAACGTCAGCTCCTGTCTCGCCACATCTCCAGCAGAATGGGTTTAATAATTTGAACCAAGCGACGACTCTCAGCCAGAACTTCACCGGAGCACAAGGCACTTGGACTGGAAGCAACACATTAACATACACACAGAGTATGCAGCCCCCAGACCCAAGGTCTCATCATCCTGGTTATTGTAAGTTTTATTCTTCATTCCCTTATAAAATGGCAGTAGCATTTTAAATATTATACTGAACAAAGTGATGCAAATGAATCTGTGATTGAAAATTCTTTGTATGTGCATTGATTTGTAACCATGATCGGAACCTGTAAATATGATTACCTGTGCCAAGACAATGCCAACTAACTTGGCTAGTTTGCTAGTTTACATGCAGTAAATATCAATCTGATATTGACCTTAATAAATGTGTGTTTTGTGCTAACTGCAGTGCAAAGGAAATTGCATATTTAGACATTTACTTGTTTAAAAAATAGGACAAAATTATAATAATATGGGAGAATATTGCACTAAATTATAATACAGGGTGTCTGGCTTAGACCTTTAACTTTACAAAAGAGCATAATTTTGCAGAGAAACCCAATTTTATTACCAAAATTTACATTTTGGTAGAAAAACTCGTGCATTTTTTGTCCCAGCACCAGCACTTCACACAACCTCGACATGAGCCCTTCCTGTAGCACAACAGATGTCGAACCGATATTCTAATTCCGTCCAGGTATTCACTAGCATTTGAGGGGTCACATTGTTAATCGCCTGACGAATTCTGTTACGCAGATCTTCCAAGTTCTCGATGGACATACTGTAAACCCCCCAAAAGAAAAAGTCTCGGGGGGGGGGGGGAGAGATTCGGCTAGCGAGGAGTCCAAGTAAGTGGTTTAGATCCTCTTCCTATCCATCTTCTAGGAAAATTCTCATCGAAAAACTCATGAGGATTGTCACTTCCCCAAATATGGCAATTATGCTTGTTAACTTGTGTGGAATGCAGGTTCATAAGAAAAGCATTGTTGAAGCATTGTTGTTGTCAAGTTCGGTTAACAAAAACGTCTGTTTTTAGGTTTATCATCGGGATAAATTTGTTGATGTAACTGGATCTTGTACGCCCGTAGACGTAACCTTTTCTGCACAACATCATGGATAGTAGACTGAGGAATGTTGAGATCTAAACTTGCATGTCTTATTGATTTTATTGGACTTCTTGTGAATGCAGTGCGAATCACTTCAATGTTTTCCTCTGATACCTTCCGCTTCGCGTACTTCCCGCGCACCGACACAACACTTCCAGTTTCTCTTAGTTTTTTATCCCACTTAATAATACCCACATAGGAAGGAACATTGTCTTGATGTCGAAGATTGAATTCACCCCGAAAAGCACGTTGAACAAGCTTCACAGATTTGTTTTCTGCCAGTGAAAGAACGCAGAACACTTTCTGCTGAACCGTCCACTCCGCCATCTTGGAATTTATACGTTACACGCACATGTGCGTCACGTCAACTCGAAGTACTGGTGATTCTCGCAAATGGCCACGGTTGCCAGTCCAATACAAACAATAAGTTTCATTTGAAATTGAATGTAAGTAAAGTTATACTGTTTTGTAATGTTAAAGGTCCAAGCCGGACACCCTGTATATTTATAGATATATTGGGTTGGTAAAATAATCAGTAATTTTACCGATACACTGATCTCCCTATATTGGCTTATTGATGAGAGTACTGATTAATGTGTCCCATCCCTACTGAATAGTAATTCATGTTTGGGAATATAAGATGTGGTTGATAATAATTAGACGTAAGCAAGTTAGTAACTTTTTCCACAAAACCAACTTGTTCTATTGCTATCCGTTTGGGAACTCGTTGCTTCATTGCTGGGCTGGCTTCCAGTTCCTGTCATTTCCCTGCATGCCGCTAGGAGTGCTAGTGTAGACAGTTTGTCTGCTATGTACGCTGAGTTTAAGTTGTTGCAGTACCAGCAGCCGAATGTTTAGTTCATGCAGAAAGTGCACAATTGCATTTTCTCTTTGATTTTGGTGTCAAACAGCATGTGCAATGTATGCCTGGTTGAAAACTTTTTGATTTTGTGTTTGTTGAACTTGAGGTGCTTTGCTAATCCAGTAGTTGGTTTGTTTGTTTTTTTCATCAGAGAAGCACTGTTAATGCGAACTGCACTCACACTGGGCATCATATACTCCTGATCAACTTTCAACATGGTGTAGCAAAGCAGAGATGCAGGTTCAACAGCCTAACCATCACCAACCAACCAGCAACAATAAAATGAAGTGGATTGCCTTCCTTTACCACGGTACCAAATACAACGGCCTTGCCAAGACCCTGAGACAACTTGACATGAAAGTAGCACACAAACCAGTGACAGAAATAGAAGTGCTGTAAATAAACACAAACAATATTTCGGCTTACCTCTTGACAACCCAGGAGTATATGACACCCGGTGTGTGTGTAATTAGCAGATCAATCAGAACCATCAATGAGCATATGCAACAGCACTTATTTGATCAAGTTTGTCAGGCATACATCGCACACACTGATTGACACCAAAATCAGAGAGACGGATGCAATTATGCACTTCCCACATGATTGAACATCGACAGAGATCAGGCACGTCACATTTGGCTCTCACTACTGCAACAGTTAAGTTGCACATAGCAGACAAACTGGCTGCACTTGTGCTCCTAGCGGCATGCAGAGATGAAACAGGAACCAGAAGCCAGCCAAGCAGTGAAGCAACAAGTTACCAAGCTGATGGTTGCAGAGGCCACAGAAATTAATAGAACCTCTACAAGTAAGTTTCGTGAAAAAAGTTAGTAACTCGCTTACGTCAAATTATAAATATAGTGGAACCTCGATTTTTACGTTTTTCTGGGGACCAGGCTGAAAAAAACTTACAATGCAGGAAAATGTAAAATCGAAGAAAATTTAATAGCATTTTGCTCTATTGGACCATGAGTATTGAATATATAATGTGTGAAAATGTAAAGTTGGGGTTCCACTGTAATAATGTTGAAAATAGTTATTTTACAACTTAATGTCTTCACGACATGAAGTATAGGGGATATTCAACAAAATATACATAAACATATTTTCTTTATAATTGAAATGCACACAAAAGTATGGAAGCAAGTGTCTTCGTAATACATTAAAAACATTGATTTAATTCATTTAGTTTATTTTACAGTTTAGTTTACCTGCCACTTTTGGCTAATTGTGAGGAACCTGAAAAACATGTGTGTGTAATGGAATACACTGTTTTGAATCCACACCATTCACTAGAAAACAATTATTCCTTTTATACTTTTTGCTCCTACTTTGAGCTTCTCTGTTGTTGTTTTTTTCCTTTGTTTTTTCAACGTCTGATGGAGAACAATTGCCCTTTCTTGTAAAAGTAGGGGAGCATTTTCTAATTTACCACGATGTAGCATCCCCTTCTTTTTCTTCTTATTTTATTATTTTTAAACTACGTTTTGTTATTTTTTTGTTATTTTTGCTGGAACATACAAGAAGAAAATAGTACCTGGGGGTTACAGGGCAGATTGTGTAACTATTCTAGGGTCTCACCAACAACAGTTGCAGCATGACATGTCCTTGACAGGGATGCTGTCGACGCAGCCAGCCCCGGAGTATTGGTGTTCCATTGCCTACTTTGAACTGGATGCACAGGTTGGTGAGACCTTCAAAGTGCCATCTTCCTGTCCTAGCGTCACGGTGGATGGCTATGTTGATCCATCGGGAGGACACCGGTTTTGCCTTGGAGCCCTCAGCAATGTGCACAGGACAGAACAGAGTGAGCGGGCAAGGTAGGTGCAAGCATGGATTCTCTTAAACCACATTGTTGGTTTCATGGACCAAGTAGAGAATGTGGAACTGGAGTGTTCTTGGATGGATTGGTAGCAGCTTTGTTGTTGCTATTAATACTCTTCCAGATCTTTGACCTTGGGATATCTTAAGGATTTGTTTAGGCACCATATTTATCAATAAATGTAAATCATTTTAAAATCTGAACTATTTCTGTTATGAAGACACACTTTTAATCCTAGAAATCTAACGTGTCCTGTGCCAAACGTTAAAGCTAACCAATCGTCTACTAGACTACTGATTTCTTTAGAATTTAAACACAGTATAAATTTTGCAAGACATATACTGCTGGACAAAAAAAACCGGACACTTGCATTTTTTATGATAACGCATAAATTCTGATTCGAAGGCTAAGTAAATGTTGCAGAAATTATTGGAAATAAGAAAACCTGAATATATTCAACAGAAAGCAAATTAAAATTTATTGTTAATAAGTTAAATTAGAACATAAACGAAAGTTACAGAAAACTACCAAAAAAAATCTTAGCAATATTTTTTTTTTAATATTGTTAACTGGTACTGGTGGGGTCTAATAGCGGGTGTTACCTCCCCTGGCATCAATTACAGCTTGTAACCGCCGTGGCATACTTCGAATAAGGTTGGCAATCACTTCTTGGTCCAATTGCTCCCATTCTTCTTGAATAGCACGTCTTAGCTCTTCAATTGTTTCTGGAACTATTGCGCGGTTTCTGATATGTCGTTTCAGTTGATCCCAGACGTGCTCTATCGGATTTAGGTCCGGACTTTGTGGTGGCCATTCTAATCGCGTAATCGCAACTTCGTCCAAGTACTCCGTGACAATATTCGCAACGTGAGGATGCACATTGTCATGCATAAAAACAAAGTCCGGGCCTATGAATGGTGCATATGGTACTACATGATCTGCCACACATTCTGTAATATACCTGCAAGCTGCCATTGCCTCATTATCTACAAGAACCAACTCTGTACGTCCTTGTAAAGAGATACCTCCCCAGACCATGACACCACCACCTCCAAAGGGTGTTATTTCAACGAAACAACATTGTGCATAACGCTCATTAGGTCTTCTATACACATGTTCAAGCCCGTCTGATGAACGTAGGTTGAATTCTGACTCATCAGAGAATAAAACCTTTTCCCACTGCTCCACATTCCAACGTAAGTGTTTTGTAGAAAATTCCAGTCTTCTCTTCCGGTGACGTGCTAACAACCTGGGACCTGCAGCCAGTCTCCGAGATGATAAACCACTTTCATTCAGTCTTCTACGAACTGTTCGTGAAGAAACCGCAGTTCTATGAACATTTCTCAAATGCTGTGCCACAATATTTGAAGTCGTACGACGGTCTCTTAAGACTATGATACGCATTAAACGATCTTCCCGGGCTGTTGTGCATCGTTTCTGACCAGAACCCGGTCTTCTACCATAGGAACCGGTTGCGTCATACCGTCTGAGAGCTTCATGGATAGTACTTCGTGCTATATTTAGCACCCTAGCAATATAGTGTACACTACGACCATCATCACGAAGAGCTACTGCTTTTACACTACCTCTTCACGTCTCATTTTCAAGCTAGCAGCAAACTTACAATACACTTGCAAGAAAAATACCAGCAATGACAATGTCAATAATATATGTTACTATGGTTACTATGAACCAAAATTCATGCCTCTAGACATTAAACAAAATAACATCAACAGGAATTGAAAATCATTAAATTAAAACAAAATTGCATGAAATTAATTTTGAGCCTACTAAGTGTTCCAAATAAGTAAATACGAGTAAATAAATAAATAAATAGATAAATAATAAACGGAAAACTGTGGAAAATGTTCAATAATGAATGTTCAATTGTTCAATACTTAACTGAGAGCGTAATTAATAAGTAATTGCAATTCAGATGTCAAATATTAAGGTGTCCGGTTTTTTTTGTCCAGCAGTATATTTTATTTACTACAAAAGTTAGTATTTACTTACAGAAAATATGAATAGCATGCAGGAATACAAAATTTGTATTTTTATAAGTCTTGTGAACACTCAAAAAAACACTTTGACTGGTGTTCAGGACACACAACTTTGGAGCAAATTCAGCAGAAGAATCAGGTCATCCTCCGCTTGCTTGAGGGGCATCCTTTCTGGTTGTTTTTGAGCAACTGCATTAGTTTTTTGCATTTCTACATTCAGGATGTTAGCAAAATCTTGCAAAGTAGTCATGGAAGTTTTAATGTACAGTCAACTCTCGATTCTACGACCCCGGGTATAACGACCCTCTCGAAGTAACGACCCTTTTCCAGGGAACCGTGAAAAATTTAGAAAAAATTAGAAAAATTTGGAAAACAAAGTTGAAAAATTGAAGGAAATCGGCCGAAAAATGAGTTGTTTTTTCCTCCACTCATTCCCTTTACGAGCGCTTTACCGCTCACAATTGGGTCTGAATTAAAAATAGACACCACCACACCATGCTTGAGTGATATCCAATAGCACTTGACCTCTGCCCTCCCCTCCCTCAAGTGCACCAATGTTACCCCACACCCGGCGGCCGCTTGCTCTTGGATACGCGAGAAGAGAAGATCGAATGTGCTTGGATGTTATTTTAAATTGACTTGACTTGTCAAGCTGCTGAAAACTCGCGGGTTGCCAATGTGTATGGCAGGTCAAGCTCTTTCATTGATAAATACACCACCTTGAGAGATAAGATCGCATCGCAAAGCTGTTTTGATTTGAGGATAACGAAATTCGATCTCCAGAAAGGAAAACAAGAGTTCAAATAACTTCATGTTCTGCGCCTTCTGATAAGCAAATCTGTAAATTTAATTTGCATTCGCTTTTCTTCAGAACCATTCATCTGGGGGGGGGGGGAGTGTTCAATGTAGGAATGGTCCCTGAGACCCATTAAAAAGACATTATTCGAGGGGAAAACGTTTGGAGGGGTGGGTGTTTGACTTCGAGAATACTCCTAAATCCAACATTAAATCGTCCGTGAGAGTAAATAACGATCTACCATTTTGATACGTGAAAATGTGCAGTTTCATAAATCTTGCTTTCAGTTCATTTATGCTGATGGGCTAATCGGGACTAAATATACAGTTTAAAGTGAAATTCAATTCCAAACCCGAATGATTATCGACTGCCACGCTGTTTAATGACGTGTCCTAGAATACGCATTGGGTGAAAACAGATCGCAAGTTGCACATTTCCTTTTTCACGCTGGATTACAATGCAAGTCAAGGAAGGAGTTTGGACTGCTCCCTTGAATGGGGAAGGAGGGTGAATGAAGTTGGTTGAAGCAAAGAAAAGTTACTTTTTTTTACGATGTATTTTACACAGCACCAGAACTAAAATTAGAGCCCTGCCTTTTTTTTTTTTGTCTGGTACCTAGAAAGGTTGTGTTGTTTCTCCCGAGAGATCTAATCTTACCAGTTAATCTTGTAACAGACAATGCTCCAGTAAACCCCTATAAAATCCAACATTCATTCTGCCTATTATCTCCCGACTTTTGCTGGCACCAGTCTGACTGGTGTCAAGATTCTTCCAGTTTCATTTGCAATAAGCGAGAGATTGTTTTCCTTTCCATTGGTCTCAGTGCAAACAGGTTTTTCATGAACTAGAATTGTAAGAATTTCCTGGAAAAGCAACAACTGTGCACAATTAAAACAAAGTAACATTATTTTAAATTCTCTTTTGTGAAAACTTTTTCATGTTCTATTTTCCTTCTCACAACATGCATTCTGTGCATAACAGGTTGTATAACTACCAGGATAAATAGTGTTACCATCTCCTAGGCATCTTTGTGTCCGTTTGAGCTCCCTTTAAGCTGAAAATTGGTGCAAATTCCAATAACGACCCTTTTCCCGGGAACTGTGAAAGGTCGTTGAATCGAGAGTTGACTGTTTGTTGAGACCAACGTTTCGTTGCCAGATGACGCAAAATTAAACACACACTGTAGGAATGCTTCTAAAAGGACACTGATACTTCCCTGTCAGTATCTGAACCAAATGAAGGTACAAGGGGCAGGGAGCAGAAGAGTTAATTGGAAGGGGGGGAAACAGGAAATCGGCACAACATGCATAGTCTGCCAGATGACGCATTAGCTTTCTATGGTTAAAAGAAATGAATTCTATATGCATCATAACAGGGTGGCTACTCACTGGGAATTCCTTGAATTCTGGGAATTGTGCGTGAATTATTTTGGCTTCGGGAATTATGCATGAATTCTACTTGAATTTTTCTCCGTAGACGTGAAAAATTACAACTTTTTTAATCCAAATCCTATTCACATTTTATGCAAATAAAAATTATTTTTGTAAAATTTTCTTGCTCGCTTCGCTCACACTTCCTCCTTTTTTAGTCTTATCAAGTTTATTACCATAGCTAGGGGGCGGTGGGAGTTGGCCCTTTGTGCCGAACTATCTAAATGAAAAAAATTTGTAAAATTGATTGATTGATTTGTAGTTTTAAGTCCACTTTATGTACAGAAAGGCTTATCGGGACTGGACATACAGTTTGAAGTGTGATTCGAACTACTGTGCCATGTGTTGAAAAAATAATTGAAATCGCTTCTAACCCCTTTTTGCATAATTTACGAGGATAATAACGTCTTTGATACTACTACTACTACTACTAATAATAATAATATAATAATAACAACAACTTGAATCCCCACTTGGGCATGGATGTTTGTGACTGTCCATTCATCAATTTCATCATATCACTCATCCCCATCTTCGCAAATTAACCAAACATGGTACAAGAAACAAGGTAAAATAAAACAAATCAATAATGATAATAATAATATTATAATAATAACATTATTATTAGTAGTATTAGTACATTTATCCTGCCACTTTCTCCCCACCCACTCAGACAAAAATTTGTGATTGCACCTCGGATTGTAAATAGAAACTCAGCACCTTAAATTAAATATTTTAATTATATTGCGTATACCATTTAATTGAATTATAATTTTTGGATGTTGGAATGACATAGACCCTGTATAGTATTAAGATATTTATGTGTGGATGTTGAGAGGCGGTAATACGTAAGGGTGAAATAGAGAAAACATCTGCTTGAATTTTTGGAGAGTTCGCCTTGAAAACCGGGAATTATACTTGAATTTTATCATGTCCTAGAGTAGCCACCCTGCATAATAATTGCTGCTTTAAGATTGGCTTGCCCAAATGATCACAATGACACCATCATCCTTCAGCACCCCATACTCTATTCCTGATGAAAGTTGTGTGAATTACTCACAATTATAATAATAAAAATATATTAAAAACTTACGTTTTGCGAGTATCTATGTTGCTTCTGCTACGTTTCGGGACGCAACTGCTCCCTTCTTCAGGCTGTTCACTTTTAGGTTATACTCAATTCATAACCGTGTCGACCTTTTATTAATTATAGGATGTGGGATTGGTAAGTGAGTGTGGTTAAAAACAGTAAAAACCTAACACCCATAACAGGTGCAAGTCATATTACCACACTGTTTTCCTGATTAAAAACGGCTCCTTGAAACGTTAAAACTTTAACCCTACGTACACCAAGGGGTTACGCGTAACACCGCACACCAAGGGAGGGTTAAAAAATGTCCACCACATAAATCATTATTTTCTGTCCCAGAAAATTTAATATTCTTCTCTATTTTGTAGTATCTATAAATTAAGACAGCTGAAGGCTACGAACAGAGCAGGTATTAAGTATATCACCTTTATTATTTGTTAATCTTACAATATATTTTAACATTATGGAAATTCTATTAAGTATATCACCATTTTTATGTGTTATTCTTACAATATATTTTAACATTATGGAAATTCTATTCACATATTTCCCGAATTATAAGAGCAATGATGTAGTACTACAGACATAAATTATTTTTGTTGTTGGAAGCTACAGAGTAAGCATTATTGTCTTATATTACTTTCTAAAAGTCATTGTTGACTACTCTGAATCAATAGTCTTGCGTTTGCAAGAGCGGCACACGTTACTTTTTCCACTGTTTTCACAAACAAAGGCTTCACATTTTCCACATACAACTGTTGTTTTTGCAAACTTGTTCAACTGTACATTTTTTGATCTGGTTTCTTTGCAACAAAGAACACATCTTCCTCTTCCTATTTTCGGTTCTTTTACATGCACATTATGGTAACACGTTACACCAAGGGTGGGTACTTTATGTCCACCATGAAAACTTTTTTTAAATGACAGAAAATATGACATGATACTAAAGAAATATCCATAAAAATTCTTATCCGAATCAAAGTGTGGACAATTTTTAACCCACCTTGGTGTACGAAGGGTTAAAACTAAATAGCCACGGCCCGCGTGTGCTGCAATTGCAATTGCATACTCTAGCTGGGTCTGCATAGAAGTCCAACCTTTCCACTTTTTATTATTTCACCACTTCTCTCCTTCACTGCCTAATCTTTCCATCAACATCTTGGTGTTTCCGTAGATTCTTCGTCACTTTTTGTGCAATGTATGCTTTTCTCTTCATATGCCCAAATCACCTCAACCTGCTCTATTCTCTCCTTGGCCATTCCATGTCAAATCAACAAGGTCCTCAAGCTTATATTTTTAATTTAATTGAAATTTGGCATCCTGAAAGGGCCACCTGAGGTAGGAAAATGTGCAAAGTTGCAGATCCATATCTTTTGTATTTCCGAAGGGTGCAAAATTTGTGATTTGGATAATTTTTTTCAGCTTCTTGTTAACTTTAATTTGAAACATTTTGACAATCAGGAAACCTATGGAAGTGTTTCAGATTGCATTGGAAAGGTCTTGAAGGGCTCTTTCATACGTAGATATTACATGCCTATATCAGGATAAAAAAAACAAAAACAATTGAAAGTGGTGTAAAGAAATGTTGGTACTCATTTCCTCAAAAACTGACCATTTAAATTTTTTTAAAAAGATTATGTGTCATACATACACTACTACTCAATAACAATAACAACTTTAAAAGTGGGATGCCAATGGGATCTGGAGTTATTTTAGATTTAAGTTAGGTTAGGTAATGCATGATAACTTATTTTGATAGACAAATTACTATAATTCAAAAGTAAAAGTATAACAGAAGTGAAACACAATATTCTTTGAATTATTAACGTACATGAAGCTGATATTTACATTCAGAGTTCTATACAGGGTGATATAAAAGTCCGGTCCCATAAGCAACTCCATTATTCTTCACATAACAAAAAAAAGAAAGAGAGGGAAGTTGTTGGATATAGTTGAATTTCACTCTAAAGTACTTGAATTATCAACGTAGCATGCATCGTTCAGACTGTACACTGGTACGGGCCTCATTGATAGCTGAAAATGTTGCATACTTGGCCCAGAATACTGTTTGCCATCCCAATACCATACAGTACTGGGTGAATTAAGAACTGATGACAATAATTATAGGTAGAGTAGACAAGTAAATAAAAAAGTGAACTTGTGACGAGCACTCCCGTCCCTCCCAAGAATAGTATGAAAGGATAAGGTCCACAAATTAGTATTATTATTATTTATTAGTTTAGCACAAGATACATCTCCCAATTATGTTGAACATAATATACTATACATGAAAAAAAGAAAAAAATATAAGATTAACATCTATGCACACAATATTTACACTAATTTATGCATTTGCTGTATTTTTTTCTTTACTGCGCTAGATGAAACTGAATATGTCAAATTCTACAGTTTTTAATAGTTCGTTCACCGTGTCTTATATTTGCACTGCATTTGCATTGACTCTCAGGCCTCCACGATGGTGCAGTGGTAGCGTCGTCACCTTGTAATCAAGGGGTCCCGGATTCGATACCTGGTGGAGGCATGCAGTGGTTCGATCCCACTTTAAACTGTAGGTCCAGACTCGATTAGCCTTACTGTGTGCATGTCTCTCATTCACGTTTTTTGTACTTGTTTACCAGTAATTATCATCATTAGTTCTTAATTTGCCCAGTACTGTATGGTATTGCAATGACATTACAATATTCTGGACCAAGCATGTGATGTCTTCGGCTATCAATGAGGCTCATACCAGTGTACAGCCTGAACGGTGCGTGCTACATTGAAAATCCAAATGCTTTTGATTGAAACTCACCTGTTTCCAATAACTTTCTCCTCTTTCAATTTTTTGCTGTATGCACTAATAACGGAGTTGCCTTTTGGTCTAATTTAATCCTAATTTTGCTGCATTGATTTGCCAAGAGGAAAGTTTTTCATGGTATAATTAAAAAGCTATCTCTAAAATGTGGACGATGAGCACAAGTAATGACAACAAGTTGTTTATTGTTGTACTATAACTAAAGTGTAAATCACCAACCCTGAGACCTTCTGTAAACAAACCGTCTCACCGATTCGATGTATCACTGAACATGGAAACCTTCCCGTACGCATAGAACTCGCCATGTTGAAAGTGGCACTACTTCCTTGCTGTTCACATGATTATTTTTAGAAATAACCAATGTTATAAAATATCATTATGTACACAAATCTCTAAGCTCATTGAAAGTTTCAATGCATATTCCTACAAAATGTTCACACTTATCTTGCCTTGCCATGTCACCAAGTTATTTTACGAAGTGCACTATATTTGGCGGAACAAAAATCGTTATTAGGATGCTTGTCAAAGTTTCCAACCACAATAAATTTACGAAGTTTCTTTGTCTTGTTTTGATCATCATCATCAATATATTTATTGGACTTACAGCATTGCATATGGCTGTTTATGCCCATTATATATTTTATTTACATAAGATACAATTTACATAAAATCTACAAATAAATTTCAAATACACTCCTATGTATATCAAACCTTAGAAAAATTCATAACCATGTTATATCATTTTGTCTAAAAAAATGCAAGTAAAATATATTCAATTCGCATGCAAGAAAGAAGCCAAATTTATGGGAAATGATTACTGGTGCAAAGAGTTAACCATAAAGGTGAAGCAATAAGTACAAAAGAAAGAGCATTGGGTTTAATGAGAGACGTCATTTGTGGCAGAGTATCCAATACTACAAATTGGCCATGGTTTTACCTTATGTAATGAATCTTGTAACAACGCTGGATTCTCGGTGAATTATTTTTCTTCTATGAGTTTGCAATGCTTTTTGCATGCACGTGGTTTTGTTTACAGAAGGTCTCAGGGTTGGTGATTCGAACTTTACTTTCACATTTTCTGGAGATAACCACTTTTTCTCCAATTTGTTCCATGTTTTGACAACTTACTCTGAATATATTATCATTATTTAAACTGATATGAGCCACACTTCATTATAGTATATCTGAAGATTGGAATTATTCAAGATGGCAGGAAGCAGCATTGGATTTGTTTTCAGTAGGTTTACAAATGTTTCTTCATATTTTGTTATGTACGAATGTAGGTTACACATCGGGAAAGGAGTTCAGCTGGATCTCAGAGGAGAAGGGGATGTGTGGCTGAGATGCCTAAGTGACCACAGTGTATTTGTTCAGAGTTATTACCTTGACAGGGAGGCCGGAAGGGCCCCAGGGGATGCAGTGCATAAAATATATCCCAGTGCCTACATCAAGGTAATGATAGGTTATTTTTCTCTTTTTACCTAAACCTTTTTCCTAAAAATGTTTATATTTTCTTTCAGAAAAGTTACAATTATAATGTCATCATTGAATCCAAACAAAGTTTGAAAAGTGCACACTTGAAAGTTCCTGTCTAGAGAGGCTCTTCACACATGTGAGGCTCCACCCTAAAATTCATACAGTTTTGTGAAATTAAATTGCCAACAGTTTTCTTCATTGAAGCACAGGTGCACTTTGGTGAGGCCCTCTTTGCTTGTTGAAAGGACATACAATGGTCTGCAAAATCTTGAATTTATATGGTGTTAATACTGCCAAGTACTAGGACAACCATGGAATATGCACAATACTGATAATTAGTAGTTAATTTGCAAGTTTTCAGGAAGAGAATCATCCAGTATGTTGTGAAGGCATACTGTTACAGCACGTCCGTGATGGCATAGTGGTAACTTTGTTGCCTTGAATCAAGAAGCCTGGGTTCAATACCAGCTGGTTTGGATCCCACATTAAACTGTAGGTTCACTCCTAATTATTCTTTCTGTGCATAAAGTGACTAAATCAAACTCCTCCAACAAACAAACCATCGCTGTTGTAATAGAAATAACTTCTACTGTTATTGGTGAAGGTCGTCCAATTTGGTCAAATATTTGGACAATGATGCTATCAACTTGATGTTTGGTTGGTTAGTGTAAGAATTGTTGTTAATAGACCTCTTTTTTCCAGTGTTAATTATGAAAGTATATGTTGAAGGATTCCATGACACTCCTAGTTTTTTAATATCTTGTGTGTGAAAACTAATAGGGTGTTGAGTTTCCCTGAACGATTCCGTCAGTGTTTAGGACAGTGGAACCCCAATTTTACATTCCCGGATTTTGCATTTTTCCTGCATTCAATATTGATGGTTCCAACACATCAAAATGTCATAAACTTTTCCTCAATTTTACATTTTCCTGCATTTTAAGTTGTTTATTTTTTTCTGCTTGGTCCCCTGAAAATGTAAAATTGAGGTTCCACTGTATATCAGTGCTGTTGGGACACCACTTTTGTAATGTGAATCCTCCCTTGTGGGACAGTTCTGATACTTCTGCTACTTCCTCCAATGTAATCATCGAAATAAAATTCATGCTGTAATACTTGAGATGCATATGGAAACTTCGTGCTATACTATAAGGAATGCTAGGTTGTTACGTGGTGTAAGTGACAGTTCAGACTTGAATTGACTGAATAAATGTGCCAATTGTACAGGCAAAGGAACTGACGTGGCTCAAAAAGATGACAAGAAGAAGTCAGTAGCAACTTTCTGATGTGTTTGCAAAGGTAAAATCTTACATTTTCAACTGTTTCTTTAATTTGAAGTGCCATCCTACACTACTGTTAATGGGATAAAGGTGAAAGAAGAAGTATTATATGAGTTGTCAATTGTAAAATGCAGGATGTATAGTGATGTATATTACAACTTCTTTCAAATCTGGGAATGATGATTATTTGAAGGCACGGAGTACTCATGTATATATCATATTTGTTGTCATTGTTAACAAGTTGGGTTAAGTCAACTAAAGTAATGCAAAGTATTTACATTTTTTTTACCCAGGTATTTGATCTGCGGCAATGTCATAGACAGATGCAACAACAGGCTGCCACAGCACAAGCAGCAGCAGCAGCACAGGCAGCTGCCGTTGCAGGTCATATACCTGGACCACATTCAGTTGGAGGTATTGCTCCTGCAATCAGTAAGTGAAAAATATTTGTGTGTTACCTGCAAAAGTGTGATTCAAGTTCTCTAGAAGGGTATGTAGTGAATCATGAAACACACATTGTGTATGTGTAATTCCTGTTCGTAACAATGAACTGCAACAACTCGAGGCAGGTATAATTTATGGTTGAAAATGCAACTGCTAGAAGTTATGTGTAGAATTTAATGGATTTAGGAATAGGGATTTTGTGTATGAAGTGAAAATTTTACATTTTAGAGGCATATAACGTTGGTTAGCAACTCTAGCAGTTGATATTTTTCTCAGAACCTCAGAACAAATTGGTTGCAAACTATTCTTATTCATTTTTTTCTCACCTGTAATTGGTGGTTAAAAATCGCTCAATTAATTTCTAGAATTACCTATATGCAATCAGCTGACAATAAAAAATGCTTAAAAATACCTCAATGGATGAGGCTTCATAATGTAGGAAACACATTGTGAATGTCTCTCTTGATCTTCGTGTTACAAGAAATCAAAGTTAGGGTTTTGATACTTTTGAAACACACTGTATGTTTTTTTTTAAATTATTATTTATTAGATGGGACGTGGAGATATTTAAGGTTTTATTGTGTTAACTTTGCTGTTTAGTGCCATTCTGAACCAAGATTTCAGCTGCCCTACTCTGTAAAATCAGCATGATGGTTTCCATTGATTGTGTATTTCTTGTTCCCCAAACTTGCTGATCACTTTACATTTCTTTTGGAAGCTGCTCTGTTTTATGAGGAAACTGAAGAGTCTGTAAAGAAAATTGCTAAAAATCCGTAGGTGGACATTTTTAACTGCCACTCTAAGCTGTCAGAATTTGATATAGATTATAGGAATGAATTCTCCTGTCATTATGAGATTTCAATAATGAATGTGTTATAATTGCTTATGTAGGTCGTTCTTGGGCAATATCATAAAACTATGTAATTTTTATTAGGTTTAAGTGCTGCAGCCGGAATTGGAGTGGATGATTTGAGACGTCTTTGTATTCTTCGGTTAAGTTTTGTTAAGGGATGGGGTCCAGATTATCCACGGCAGTCAATCAAAGAAACTCCTTGTTGGATCGAAGTAAGTATTTTAAATTTTATGCCTACTAGTAAACTATTAACTTAATATAAACACAACCAATAATGGTGGTATCAGAATCAAAAAGTAGGAGTTGATGCTTTAACGGAGAATCCAGGTGTCTCTTGGAGTTTACAAAAATCTAGCATAATACTTTCATGCAATTAAAATACTCTATGTGGTTAAAAGTATCCGGACACACCGCGAAACGTGTGTTTATCATAAAGGGTGACACAGTACTGCCATCTACCGCGTGGAACACATATACAGCGAACACAGTAGTCTTCAGACAGTGTGAGACAGCAGTATGGGATGGTCTGAGGAACTAACAGACTTTCAACGTGGTCAGTTGGTTGGGTGCCACTTGTGTAAGAAGTCTGCGTGTGAGATTTCCACCCTCCTAAACATCCCTCTGTCCACTGTTTCCGATGTTATAGTGAATGGATGTGTACAACACAAAAGCGTGCAGGCCAACCTCCCATGTTGACCTCCAGAGACCATCGAGTGTTGAAGAGGGTCGTTCAGCATTATCGTCAATCATCCATCGCCACCATCACACAGGAATTCCGAACTGCATCAGGATCTACTCCAAGCACCATTACTGTTTGGCGCAAGGTGCGGCAACTTGGTTTCCATGGCCGAGCAGCTGCCCATAAGTCAAACATCACACAGACAAATGCCAAATGTTGCCTCGTGTGGTGCAAGGAGCATTGAAACTGGACCATAGAACAGTGGAAAACCGTTGTGTGGAGTAATGAATCACAGTACACAATGTGGCGATCCGATGGTAGGGTGTGGGTGTGACGGATGCCTGGTGAACGACATCTACCAGCCTATATAGTGCCGACAGTGAAATTCGGAGTTGGAGGGGTTACAGTGTGGTCATGTTTCTCCTGGAGGGGGCTTGGCCCTCTTGTTGCTTTACATGGCAATGTCACGGCACAAGCTTACGTTGAAATTGTAACAGCTTGCATGCTGCCTACCGTCTAAGACCAGTTCTGGGATGACCATTGTGTCTTTCAACATGACCGAGCACCCATCCATACTGCAGGGATTGTGGGGGAGTGGTTTTGACGACAACAACGTCCCACTAATGGACTGGCCTGTGCAGAGTCCTGATTTGAATCCCATAGAACATCTCTGGGATGTTTTGGAATGCCGACTTCGTGCTAGACCACACCGATCCACATCAATACCTCATTTCATTTTGGCGCTCTGCGAGGAGTGGGCTGCCATTCCTCAGGAAACCTTCCGGCACCTGATTGAAAGTATGCCTATGAGAGTGAAGGCTGTCATCAAGGCTAAGGGTGGGCCAATACCATATTGAGTGCCAGTGTTCCCGATGGAGGGTTGCCCAAACTTGTACTTTATTTTAAGGTGGGTGTCCGAATATTTCTGATCACATAGAGTATATTAGGGAAGGAACAGATTAATCGGTACTCTATCAGTACCTGCCAATATAGGCACATCGGTGTATTGGTTTATCGGTAAAATTAAAATTAAAATCTAAATATTTTATAATTTAGTGCAAGATTCTGCCATTTTGTTATGGATAATCTCAAAGCCTCTACTTTTTAAAAAATTGAATGTGTAAATATGCAATTTCTTTTGCACTACAGTTACATTGAAACACTGAAACACACATTTTTTAAGATCAGGTTCTTCAAAGACCATTTAGAAATTTGTATCGGATCTGTAGAATATCGGTTATCAGTAAATTTTATATCAGTATAGGCCAAAATTTAATATCGGTCCATTCCTAAAATATATGTATACAGTCGGCTCTCGATACAATGACCTTTCACAGTTCCCTGGAAAAGTGTCGTAATTTCGAAGGGGTCGTTATTGGAATTTGCACCAATTTTCAGCTTAAACGGAGCTCAAACTGACACAAAGAGTCCTAGGAGACAGTAACACCATTTGTCCTGGTAGTTATACAACCTGTTATTTACAGGATGCATGTAAGCAAAATAGAACATGAAAACGTTTTAATTGTGCACAGTTGTTGCTCTTCCACAAAATCCTTACAATTCTAGTTCATGAGAAACCCGTTTGCACTCTGATCTTCAGAAAGAAAAACAATCTCTTGTTTATTGCAAGCGAAACTCGGAAGAATCTTGGCAGTCACACTGGCGCCAGCAAAAGTCGGGAGATAATCGGACAGAATGAATGTTGGATTTTATACAGGTCTACTAGAGCATTGTCTGTTAGAAATTTAACTGGTAAGATAAGATCTCTCAGGAGAGAGAACCATTCAAGGCACCAGACAAAAAGAAAGAAAATAGGCTGTAAATTTCGTTCTGGTTCAACTGTGTAAAATACATCATAAAAAAAGGTCATGTTTGCTTTGCTTCAACCAACTTCATATTCATACCCCTCCTCCATTCCAGGGAGTAGTCAAAAACCTTCCTCGACTTGCTTTGTACTTCAGCCTGAAAAAGGAAACCCGCAACTTGCGGGCACCCAATACCAGTGCGTATTCTAGGACACATTAAACAGTGTCACACTCAATAATCATTTGGGTTTGCAATTGGATTTCACTTTAAACTATATTTAGTCCCAATTAGCCCATGAGCATAAAATGAACTCAAAACAAGCTTTATGAAACCTGCACATTTTCAGATGTCAAAATGGGAGATCTTTATTTACTCTCGCGTTATTCAACAATTTAATGTTGGATTTAGGAGTGAGTATTCTTAATGTCAAACACCCGCTCCTCCAAAAGTTTTCCCCTTGAATAATGTTTTTCTTTAAATCAGTTTCAGCGTCCATTCCTACATTGAGCACATGAATGGTTGTGAAGAGAAGCGGCGATTATATTGTGTGCATTTTCTTCCAACACTGCTCTGAGTGTTCAAGAAGTTTATTCTCATGTCAGATGCAAAATAAAATTTACAGTTTTGCTTATCAGAAGGGGCAGAACATGAAGTTGTTTTAATTCTTGTTTTTCTTTCTGGAGATCGAATTTTGTTATCTTCAAATCAAAACAGCTTTGAGAGATTCAAAACAATGACTTTTTCCTTGGTGCTGGGTGAGTCATTGCTGTTATCAGCAAGGAACAGCTTTGCAGTTGCTAGACAAAACACTGGCGCAATAAAAACAACAAGACCAGCGAAAAGTTCAGATGGCCGATGAGATAATCCAGATAATCCTCGGCATTTTAAAGATAACGCATCTGTCGAAGACTGAACTTTTATCAGTAGTATGAGGAAGAAAGAAATGATCCTTGCTTTACCTTTTACCATGCAACAGACAATAATACGGGCAAGATTTCCTATGCAGACAACAGCACTAAATGCACCTGTGGCGGAGAATGAGCTGGGAAGCGGGGATCACTTTTTCTTCTTCTTCTTATGGTTCTTGTTTGTTTTCAAGAATGTACTGGTTGCTCAATTTAATGTCAAAAGAAAGAAAGAGGGGTCCACTTCCACAGTCACCTGTAATCAGCCCATGTGCACACATGAGCAAGAAAATCATAGCTGAAACAATCTGCACCCCCACCTTCTATATGTTTAATGACAGGAAAAGAGGGAGAAGTCACTCAGCCAACGGAAGACTTTTTGGGCAAATATTATGACATTGGCAGAGTTAGGAAAACATATGAAGTGGGAAACTGGAGTTATGATGCACGTAATATCAAAGTAAAGTTTTGCGGAAACCTGGATGACAAACGCATTAAGCGGGTTGACTATCTTTAGTTGCCCTATGTGGCTTTGATTATCTCTAACAGTTTCGCTTTTTTTTTAGAAGTGTTACAGGGATTAAGAACACGTTTTAACTGAAAACGGTTACCGAAAGTTGTCGGCTGCAAGGCCAAGAGTTGCTCACTCACGGGAATCTGCTAAACTCTAGGTCAGAACTGGACACAGATGGCCGAGACTTCCAGGCACCACACGTTTGTACTTTGGAACATTCCTGCGATTTCATTTGTCAAGGTGGTGTATTTATCGATGAAAGACTTTGACCTGCATTACTCCAGCAGTCATTTCGGGCTGCTCCCCCTCCCCCGTGGCAGCAGCTCTTAGGACAAGGAAACAAGTCAAGATCGATTTAAAATAACAGCCAAGCATATTCGATCTTCTCTTCTCGCGTATCCAAGAGTGAGCGAAATCACAATGGCAAAACAAGCCTGGCACGTTGTGTAGTGGCCGTCGGGTGCAGGGTAACATTGGTGCGCTTGGAGGAGAGGAGGGCAGAGCTCAAGTGCTATTCGATATCACTCAAGCCTGGTGTGGTGGTGTATATTTTTAAATCAGACCCACTTGCGAGCAGTAGAGTGCTCATGAAAGGAATCCGTGCCAATAACTTATTTTTTGGCTGATTTCCTTCAATTTTTCATCTTTTTTCCAAATTTTTCACGGTTCCTTGGAAAAGGGTTGTTACTTCAAGAAGCTCATTATATCAGGGGTCGTAGAATCGAAAGCGGACTGTAATTATGCTCATTATTTTGCAACAGCATTGTGGAGAGAAATTGATACTGTAATTCAGTGATAATATTATTTAAAAACAAAACGGGTAGATTTCTGTGGTATAGTTCTAATAGAAAACTTTCGTATTCAAATTTATAAATATTATCAACTACTTTGAATTGTTACAATTTTGATGCATCCATCAGAGGAACTGGAAACTTAGCACTGGTATCAGTTCAAAGTTGTATCTGCTTATCACTAGAAAAATACTTTTGTAAAAAAATACTCACGACTTGGATATGTTATGTTTTGCGGGGGTGATTGATAGTAAGCACCCTTTAACGAAGATATTTGGCTGGAAGTGCTAGGTGTTATTTTTTATGTAACATTTTTGTGAACAAAGTTTATTTCAATCAAACTATCTTCATAAATATAACCTGTATCATTTTAGGTTCACTTGCATCGAGCTCTGCAGTTGTTGGATGAAGTGTTGCACACAATGCCTATAGACGGTCCGAGAGCAATCGATTAATAAACCAGATGATATTCTGTTATCTGAAGAAATCTTTCCAGCCCAAATAAGATTTGAGTAGTTCGAAGATGTGTGAACAGTAAGTGAGTGAAAGCAATTGGAAACCTGTTTTCAGGTTGCACTTTAATGGTGTTTAGGACACCAAATCAGCCTCGGAAGAGTACAAGAAAGCAATTGAGATTAAAATGTAAGTGGTGTCTTAATGTGTATTGTACAGTTTTTTATGTAACCATTTTATCATAAGAGAAAAGTGAGGTGTTTTTATTAACTTTATAGAAAACAGTCTACATATTCATGTTGTTTTGTATTGCAGAACAAATTTTAAATAAGCCAGTACTTTGTTCATCTGAAAATAATGGAATGCACATCTTTATGTAATATGTGACTTTATTTGTTAGAGTTTTTCACAAAGCATTCTTAAATTTGTGTTGATTTGTGAGAAGTAATGAACATGAAGGAAATTAGAATGCATAGTAAATTGAAAAAGCCCACATTTTTAACCAGGGTTTTTATATGCCTTAAAATTTGCACCAAAGTTATTAGAAATATGCCCTATGTTAACTCTTACCGTATGTTAGAAGTATTTTTTTTTAATACAGAACACAAATTACCCAATTTTTAAAAAAACATTAATGAATTGTTATGTAGTATCATAATAGATTTCATCACATACATATGCACTTTGTGGTAATTTATTGTTAATTAAATAATTTATGTTGTGACGAGTGAATCAACTGTCTGTCTGTGGAGTAAAAGTTCCTAAAGAATTTGTAGAATATTTTAGTATTATGAATTCGGTTTGTGTAGTTGTAAAAAAAAAATGCCAGCACATTCCACATAAAATAGCAATGCAAATGCACAATAGCCCTTCCTCTCCCTCCCCAACCAATGAGTGATGAACTCCTGATATTCAAATCCTCAAAAAGCTCCACAATCAGATTTATTTTGCGTATGTAAATGGAGGTGCGTGAGTTTCGTATTTGGTCATGGATTGTGGTAAAAATTACTTTTTATGTGTGTGAAATACTTTGAACAGTCTGTTAGAAGTATGAGCTGTTGCATGTATTATATTGTTCTGCCATGTTTTGTCACCTTGAAATGTCCAGCGATCTAACTTTTATAATGTGTGAGTGTATGTGCTTGTGTATGTATTGTAAATATTATAGTTATTGGTAGAAATTTGTGTGTGTGTGTATATATATATATAATACAAATATATTCATATATATTATGTATATCTATAGTTAGGTGGAAAGATTAGGAACACAGGCTGTGATGGTACACATAATAATGACTTGTGAACTGTGATGAGGGTCATGAATATTTTTTAAATGAGTAATGAAGAGCTTTTGAAAGGATTTTGCCAAATATGAAGTTTTCTATTTGTGCCAAAAGAAGAGCTGCACGAAGAACAACCGGAAATGTAAATGTTGTTTTATGCAAATGCATGATACATTGCGCTGTGTTTGTTTTACTGTGCATGATGAGTTGCATTTGTGTGTGTGTGTGTGTGTGTGTGTGTGTGTGTGTGTGTGTGTGTGTGTGTGTGTGTGTGTGTGTGTGTGTGTGTGTGTGTGTGTGTGTGTGTGTGTGTGTGTGTGTGTGTGTGTGTGTGTGTGTGTGTGTGTGTGTGTGTGTGTGTGTGTGTGTGTGTGTGCGTGCGTGCGTGTGCATGCGTGCGTGCGCGCGCGCGCGCTCTCTTGTGCTTGCTTCATATGCATGTTTGTTTGTGTGTGCTTGACTAGGGAAGAGAGTAGTTTGTAAAATTTGAATAGGTATTATTTAATCCTGAAAACAATGGGGTTATAAGGTGTATTTTCATGTGAAATTACAAAATGCTGATACATCAGTTTGTAAGAAATAATACCAAGACGATATGCATATTGAGGAAAACTTATAAGGTAATTTTATAATATTTCTTTTTGTAACGTAAACCATGTTCATAGGCTGTATTTACGCCCCATGTAATATGAATGAAAGCAAGAGTTTTTTAATGTTTCACTTGAAACTGCTCAAAACATACTTTATGTGCAAGAGAAATTTGCCAGCATGTCTGAAGCAACACAGTTCATCAGTACCATTAAAATAAAATGAAGTATATTTTGTAAAATTAGTACTTAGTATATTTGCTATAATACAGCTCATGGAATGCGATTTGTGGAAACAACTGCATTTGAAGATGCGATGCTCATTTTATTTGGAAGTACTCCCATTAACTTTCTATGGAATCATTACAACCCACAAGTGTCTGTGAGTATACATACTTGATGATATGTATATCTTAAACTTTCATTCCTTATTTTTAAATAATAACCAATAGTTGTTTTTTTTCCAGTGAAATGTGTATTACTAAGTTATTCACTGTTCATTGAAAATGTTAGTGCATTAAAAAAACTGCTTTTACACAATCTTTAACAGATGTTACATTTATGTTCTTTTTGTCTGGTAACAAAAAGCATGCTTGACTTGCCTATTTTAACAATATACCAGATATAGGGAGAAATTAATCAATACCAGAGTGGTATTAGTTGATGAAGGCATATCAATTTATCAGTAACATTACCAATCATATACTTCTCCATATCGGTGCACCATAATTTTCATTTTATTCTTTTCATGTATAAAAGTTGGTGTTTAGTAAAATAAATTCAAATAAAGTAAGGTGAAAACCCATCACTTATGTAAGGAGGTGAATGGATCATTCAGTTTCTTCATTTTGTATTGATCTGTCAGTATCAGTTATCAGTATTGATAAATTTTATCTTGATTCTTTATTGTTATTAAAAATTTTGTGTTGACTCATCCCTCTCACACATGATGTAATTTATTGTTTTCAGAACAAATAGATCTTTCAAAATTGGAGACGTTAATATATTTATGATAGCGATTGGATTACTTTGTCTACTAATATTACTTAGTAGTCAATCATGCTGTATTTGTAAATGTGTCAATCCAACGTCCCTGTACAGCCTCCCTGATGGCTAGTGGTAATGATGTTGCCTTGTAATCAAGGGGTTGGGGTTCAATCCTCCATGGATGCACATTGCACAGTGCCTCAGATTCAATTTTAAGTTTTGTCCAGTCCTTAGTAACCTATCTGAGCAAAAAGTGAGGCTTTCTGTTTCATTGTAATAGTCTTCACATAAATATTTGAAATTCATTGCCTTGCCGTAACACCAAAATTGGAATTTTGTATCTTACAAATGTAAGTTTTTGTGCTAAATTTTTTGTGGAATTGATTTTTTTCACAAATATGTTCCATCTATTTATCAAAGCTCACGAAAACCTACTTCTAGCTGCAATTGGAAATTTTCTTTCAAATGTACTCAAGAAGACAGGATTCACATCAGAAATATATAGGTGTAGTTCCTCTTTTTATATATTTGAACATTTCAGACTCGTTACGGATTAGTAACATTATACATGTAAACAGCAGGTTCCCACTCACCTGCCAATCCTGGAAAATTCAGGGAAAATATTTTTTTTAGCTTGACAGAATTGAAGACTCAGAAGAGATTTCATTTTTCCTCCCAGCATTTTTATTTTTTTGTGTGAAATGTTATCTTCATTTTATTTTTTGTCATATATACAAGGTGTGGTTATTAATTTCCAAGACTGCTCTAATAACACCAGAACAGATGATGTGAAAAACTTACCCTTTTAATATGTTTCGAAGTAATCCCCACCTGCCATAATACACTTCTGTGCTCGGCTGTATAAGTTGCGGAAACAACTTTTAAAGTCCTCTTTCGGAAGGCTCTTCAATGTTGACGTCACGTGCTTCTTGATGTCTTCAACATCCACAAACCGTGTTCCTTTCAGCACAGTTTTGAGTTTTGGGAACAAAAAGAAGTCTGCGGGGGCCAAGTCAGGAGAGTATGGTGGATGATGCAGCTCTACGACATCATGCTTGGCCAAAAATCGCTTCACTGGCAACGCAATGTGGGGGCGGGCGTTGTTGTGCAACAGACACCAACTCCCATTCTGTCGTGTCAGGTGGAACAAATTCATGATGAATCAGTCCTTCACTATCGAAGAAAGCGATTAACATGACTTTGACCTTTGATTTTTGAAATCGAAACTTTTTCTGTTTAGGGGAGCTGTGAGACTGCCATTCTGCGCTCTGTCTCTTGGTTTCAGGGTCGTATTGGTAGCACCACGATTCGTCATCCGTTACTATCGAATCCAGGAAAGCAGGGTCAGCGTCAGCGTTGTCAATGTGTTCACCACACGTGTCCATTCTGTGTTGCTTTTGTTCATCCGATAAACAGTGCGGAACAAATCTGGAACACATCTTGCGTTTCCGTAGGTCTTGCGTCAGAATTTGGCGAACCACCTCTTTGTCGATGTTCAGTTCACTGGCCAGTATTCGAATAGTCAGTCGCCGATCCGATGTTACAAGCTCGCGCACTTTCTCAATTGTTTCAGGCGTACGCAGGGAAATCGGCCTTCCGGTGTGGGCGTCATCTTCAACACTTCCGCGCCCGTCCTGAAAACGTCCATACCATTCAAATGTTCGGGAACGGGATAATGCTTGCTCACCATACACTTGCTTCAACATTGCATGTGTTTCTGTCGCACTTTTGCCCAGTTTGAAGCAGAATTTGATGTTCACCCTTTGCTCCATTTCTGCACTTCCACAACACCACTTTACCACTTCGACAACAACACTTCACCAGATACATTTCGACGAGTCTTTCCCAGCCAAGCTCTTGTCTCCAACTGGCGCGTGCTTCGGGGTGCATGTGCAGATGTACTACCTACTGGATACCAGCAGCACCCCTCTCGGGTGAGTGATCGGTTTCGTGCTGTGACGTCAGTCCTGGATATTAATAGCCACACCTTGTATATTCAAGAGTGTTGAATAAACTTCATATGTTTGATTAACATGCAAAGATAATACAACACTTATATTTGCTAGTATATTAAATCATTATAGAGTCATCTTAAAAATTGTTTAGAATTTTCTACAAAAGTTGGGAAATTTGGTTTTGCAGGGAATCCTTAAATATACATTTTTTTTTTTCATTTTTAAAGATCAAATAAGAATTTCAGAGTGGCATACCAGGCAGTCAAAATTTGCAATGTACTTTTTGTTACAATTTATATCCAAAAACTAAAGATGCTACTCCTTAAAAGTAAAAATAAAAAGTTGTTGCAATTCCTTCCAAGTGTCCATGTTAACATCTTTGCTAAACTGGTTAATAATTTGTCTTGCACCAAACAGTTACTCATGCCTGTTTGCAACAACTTTGTAATAACTCGGGAGTAAAAAGATCTGTGGGTCAGGGTAATCCTCGAGTACCGATCATCTGTTGCACCAACGTGTAAGCTGCGATAAACATAGGGAGTCACGAAACTCTGGATTTACCCTAGGAGAGAAGCTAGCCTCAAAGCAAGTGCCTAAACGTCATACAGATGGACGTACGTGATTGGTTACTCCTTTTGAGAAGGCATGGTTGGCTAGGTTCTACACGTGGTGTGGAAGGAAACAGGGAAAGAAGTAACAGTACCTGGACATTTGTCCTAAACAGTGACAAGCAATGGGCATGAGGAAATTTCAAGCATTGAATAAAAATTGGGAAAAACATATTTACATGAATAAATGTTGATATATTAGTGCAGCTTTCAATCGTAGTTATATTATATGTTACAGTTATATTTCTAGTTGATTTTTATATATATGCATGCATCTATCTCCATGTAGAATTTACGATCGCTTTGCTAATGTTTAAATCGCTACAGGTTTTTGGGTGCACGTTTATGCTTGTATTGCATGGGCAATTTTACAAATTATGTACTGCAGAATATGTACAGTAAACATCTCCCAAAGTATATACACATAGTAACATACTATATATTTCTCGCTTTTGAAATGCACAGTTTGAATCTATGACTTCCTATTTTATCGTTTATTTAGTTTTGAAATTCTGCCGGTTGCGGATGGTAGCCCTTATTCCGCTGCACGTTGGTTAACTCCGCTTTTACTCGCCAACCTCGGAGGGTAAAGTTTACCCTCCTCTTACTCCCAGATTACCCGGCATTTCTGTTGGTGCAACAGATAATCTGCTGATTCGTGGGTTTTAACTTAGTTTACTCTTACTCGCGAGTAAGTTGACGTTGGTGCAAACGAACATCAGACATTCAGGGGACCAAATATTAACATTTAGTTAACACATCGAAATTTCCCACTCTTTGAAATAAATGCTTGGAACTAAGTTGAAATTATTTTCCTCCATAATGGATATGCATGTACACATTAATATTGTGCCTTGCAATTTTTATTTTCACAGTATAATTCCGTTACTTTACTTTTAAAATAACATCACAGTATGCAATACTTTCATCCATTAGTGCCAATATTATTATACTAATGTGAAACAATAGCTTGCAGTATGGCAGTTATTTTTTCCCCCCCTCACTACAGAAACAAATATTATATTTCTGGTAATTGAATAATTTTGTGTACTTTTAGTACACAATATGTGTACTAAATATGGTGTTCAGGCTATGGATGATCATCCGTGGTGAGTTTTAAAATTCATTTTGGCAGATTAAATGAAATCATGGAATATGTAGAAGTTTGATCATAGTGTTTACTATAAAAAACTTGGAAATTAAGTAAATTCTATATTCTACATCACTAAAACAAAAAAAATGAGCTGCTGAGCTGCTGTTGCACTATTTGCTGCAACTAAAATTGATATTTTTTCCATCATATGGTTTTGAGTGATCACTGTTGCCAGCATCTATTGGATTGAACTGAATGATATCTGTTTTGTTGTTTACTTATGCATGTGACGTGCCGAGTGCAATGTTGCTGCAGCTACTTGCTTGCTTTGTATAACTTGCATGTGATATCTAGCCAGGAGTAGTAGCAGTGATCAGGCAAATTAATTCACAAGCATTCAAACAAAAGGACAGCTATATATATATATTCCTCGACATCCAAATTAGTAGAAAATCTATTGAATATTTTACATTGTGACAAACTATTGGGTCTCGACAATATGAACCACTTTATAAAATAAAGAACATAGTCCTGTATCTTAATACAAGAATTTTGAGGTAGATTTTTTTTGTTTGATACTTGAATCTTAATTGTAAAGGAAATTATGTACATTTTGAGAACTACAGGAATTCAGCAAGACAAGAGTTCTTAGATCTGAGTTGAGAGTTTAATACTTGATTATGAAAATAAGTAATTTTTTTGAAGAGAATCCTTCTTTGATTCAAAGAATGCTGAAAGTGTTAAAACTGAAAACGTATTTGCTCAAAGTTAATTAGATTTAATAGCAACAATTAATACAGAATATTTAAGATATAATTCAGGATAATGGCACAGTATTGCATATGTAGACGATCAAAAACAGTACAGTAGAATATCATTTTATAGTAGGGATGTAATTTCTCTTCAATATTTATGCCACCATTTCTCACATAAATAAAATAGATTAATGAACTTAGCAGACACTGTTTGTGAATGAAGAGGGCAAATTCTAAATGTTCACGTGGTATGCTGATCCAATTTGGGAGCAAAATAGACATCTGATTTTTTTTCTACATGACATGTTCATTGAAAAATACCTTGTGCTAATTGGCCCTGATACCTCCTACTTTGTGAGACACTACACATTTAATTTTTATACATTGGTAATTTATATGCATATGTGCATGGCTAGTTTACATGATACTGACTTTTTCTGTTTTTTGCATTATTCAATTCATTTATGCAACATACTACTTCTTCCCTCCAAAACCATTCTCCACTCTCCCAAGACTAAACCTGTTAATTGATAGCCTGTTTTTTCAGGAACCATTGCTATGAAAGTTTCCATATTTTGTTCTTTTCTTGATTAACTTCTTAAAATTGAACGAAAAATTTAAATGTGCATATGCATCTTTTTGCCATGCCTTATTAAAAAAAAGTGCTTAAAATGTAATTTAGGCAATGCTCCTGTACTTTATTATGTAAGCAAGAGTTGCAGTGTCATGTTTCCCTTTCCAGAAGCCTCACTTCTCGTAAGGTTATAATTGCAATTATATCTCAATGGAATAACAAAAATGGGGATTTTTACTTAAATAACTGCAATAAATTTATTTATTGCTCACTTCAAATTTACATGTCTTAATAGCCGAGTTGAAAGTTCAGTTCATTGCTTATTATCAAATACATTGTCTGAAAATCAAGTATAAGATTGTAATATGTCATGTATGAGGTGTGTTGATATGGGGATATGTTAATGTAGAATTTTCAAGTAAGTCGTGTGTTGATCTGAATTAGCATATGACTTGTATTGTATCACAAATGCTTA
Organism: Lepisma saccharinum; assembly: GCF_977018435.1. Taxonomy (NCBI): domain Eukaryota; kingdom Metazoa; phylum Arthropoda; class Insecta; order Zygentoma; family Lepismatidae; genus Lepisma; species Lepisma saccharinum. The sequence goes on from NC_139229.1 coordinate 172,772,509, forward strand.
TTTGTATAATCCTGCTCATGTGCTTTCTTCCAATCACCCCTCCCCAAGACAGATGCCTCAATATTGTACATAGTAAATTTGTACAACATGTTGTGACTGCTTGAAGAAGTGTGTGCTTTACTGTAAATAGTACTGGACTTAATGTTTGTCTTAAGATACACCGTGAATACTTGTTGAAAAAGGAACCAATACCATGTTGTTTAGATTTGTGTGTAAAATTTTGTAAAAAAATAAATTCTACCATCCATTAGAGGTACCTGAAAGTAATGTCAAATAATGATGTGAAAGAAAATAATACGATTAGAATTCTCTTCATATTAAGAGTGCACTTCAGAAGGTAAATGTGTCTTATTTTATTCAAAATATTGTGTGTGTGTGTGTGTGTGTAGATATATTTATGCATGTTTATGTATTGGACAGCATGTTATCGATTTGTGGTGACATCAGTATTTGTCAGCAGCAACATTAGTCTAGATGTAAATTGTTTAAAGGAAAAGCAAAAGTACCTAGTAGCAGTTTTGCTCTGTCTGTTAATGGAATCCCTTGATTTTTTACTACACACTGCACTATTTTAAACACTATTTTGCTTAATTTTACAGCGTGATACAATTATTTTGGTCGGAAATAAGTTTACACAGGAGTACCATAGTTTAATTTCACATAAACCAGGTCCATGTGCAGGGTCAAAACAATTAAAACAAATCTAGAAGCTTCTTCATGCGAGACTGTAGTGAAGAATTTTAACTCAGTTTGTGATAACAGTAAAATTACAGTTTGTATTTTTATTATTAGCATCATTTTTCTTTCATTGTTAATCACAATGACTAGGTTTTGTGTACAATTTGATGAAATTGACAAAGGGAAAGAAAGAACAGGTTGGGATTCGAATGTGGGAACTTTGGTAATGTGCTCAGCGACCAAGAAAAAAAACAATGAAATTACGCTTTTTCTTTTTCTTCATATTTTAGAAGTAGCAATGCCTGACAAGCAAAGATCTCGAAGTTTGTTACATATGTACCTTTAAGTTTTCACATGCATCATATTTGTAGTAAGATTACTTACTTTCAGCAGTGTGTAAAAATATCTCGAATGACACAACATATTATTCTAAAACCTAAAATCAGTGACATGTAGAGTAAAATTTTTGGGGGGGGGGTTAATCATGGTTAGTGGAAACAAAAGCAAGATATGATTACAAAAAAGAGTGGTGCATGTTAATCAATTGGAAATTTCTCGAATATTATGTATGCTATGATAGACTGGACTGTCAGTTTAAAGTGTGATCTCAATCACCGGACTATGTCTCACTGGAAATTGATTCTTGGGCTCCTTGATTTCAGGACATCAGCATTAGCCACTAGACCAGTGGTTCTTAACCTTTAGTTTACTCTTGTTAAGTATATTTTGTTGTTACAGACCCTCAGAGGCATTACATGCTACTCATCAAGAGTTTTTGTTACAATCAGTGGCACCAACTTACGTTGGCCTGTGGGGCTCAAGCCTACCCAGTAATTTGCCTGTTATATTTTATTTTAGAAATAAAGTCCCAGCACTTAAAAGAAAATGTTTCATCATTATACAGATAAAGAATTCCCACAACTTAATAACTGACAGTGTTAAAAAACATTTGGTAATAATTTGTTACATCTCCAATATGATATTAATGTAGCCCTGGAATCTGGACCCATCACCAGTATAATCCTTTGTTGGACTTGAGTTTGCCCCTTCATCTATTTTATCTTATCATCATTCATCCTCATCCTTGCGATTAACCAAAAGTGGCAGGAAGCTAAGTAAAATAAACTCAACCAATCAATCCAATATGATACTTTTCAGTGTCCTATATTATTTTCAGTACCCGCGAGGGCCTATAACAGGCTGATCTATAGACTTAGAAACTCTCAAAATAGGCAGCCGAAAAAGATAAACTACACTCTAAAAGTGATGAACGTGGACAGATTATTTTTATACTTTTCTCAAAGTAAGTACTCAAAAAGCAGTTGTCTTGAAAATAGGCACTTATGACTAAAATAGGCAGAAACAACCATTATAAAATTCTTGTATTCCTCTCGGTAGTGCCTCGAATTGTTTTTAAATGTGAAACCCTACATTTTCTGGCCAATGAACAAAATACATTTTAGGGCAAATCCCCGCCCTACTTATGGCATATATTAGCTATTGCATAAAATTATAAAGCAAATCTCTTGTTTCAGCCCACCCAAAGTTTCTCAAAGTAGTTGCTGCTTTTTACAATTTTACAATACAGTTTACAAATCCATATTTTATTGTAACAACAATAATGCAGTAAATGATTAGATAGCCTAGTGTTCCTTTAATGAAACGACTGGTGCTGCATTCTGAGTTCTGGCTCCCATGTTTCCTAAATGGTTTCCATACCTATGAGAAGCAAAAGTAGAAAATGATTTTTACACCAAGTATGCCATTATGCAAGGCATCAATAGTCATCTTTTATAGTTTGTTTGTAAGCGAGCCCCAACATTTGGAGGGGTTCTTTGCTGCCTTTGTTGATCTGGAAATGTGAATTTTATAATAAGTGGACCTTACATTAAGAATTTGTGTAATATGCACAATGTTGAAAGTTCATTATATTTCTTGAAGTCTAACATTAGTGCCACTCAATAAACTAATATGTTCACAAATATGGCAGCAATCATTCTGTAAATGATTTCACAGTAGTTATAAGAAGATGGTACACAGAGGGAGAGAATAAAGTTTCCATAAATACAAAATTACAACCCCAAAACAATTTTTAGAGAGACGTCAATGTGAATCTGCTTATGGAACATAAACAGTTGTTCTTGGATGATCATCAAAGTTAAATCTAGAGTTTGCATTTTGAGATAAGATATAGCTGTGTCAGTTCTCAAAAAGGGTCAAAAACTCCAATCTACCCTGATTGATTACCAGTGGCATCTGTATTAAGCATGTTGACCAAGAAAGCTTCATATTGTTTTTCCAGGTCCATGAAATCTATAATACTATCATTTTTATTCAGAAAAATATTGGTGCAGTCTTTTGCACAAAAGAAAGAATAACCTGTGGCACAACAGCCCCCATGACTGGCTTGCGCTATTCATTTGTAGCTCCCCAATGGTGGGTGGCCGCCGGTCCCATACACAGGCTGAAATTTCAAGAGAAAAGTTTTTACGCTTCCTCCAGGAGACTCGAACCTGCATGCGCCCAAAGCATGCCGCCTTAGACCGCACAGCCATGGTGTGGGACATGAAAGAAAGAATAGAAAATATAAATGCAATCAAATATCAGTCGAATTGTCTCAAGTGTGTTGTATAATGAAACTAAACTGCTGCTGCTGTCAAGTGTACAAAACAATAATTGTATTATTAATAAGGGATGGGAGCAGGGGGATAAAATATGAAAGCATAATTTTTCATAAATAGCCAAACTAGTGAAATCATATTTAACTAAATTATTAATACAAATGTGGTGTATTCATGTACGAATGTGTATTGCCAACATCTATAAATGAAAACATAAAACACACATAACGTCTAAGAAAGTTTTTGTTGCAGGAGGAAAATTTGTGTATTGCATTAGTGAAATCAATTGGTAGCATTGGTACAGCTTCTTTACATTGTTGCCATGTTTTCATGTGTTCCAAATTATATTCCTCCATTTCTAAAATACATTTTAACAGTATGTATTTTGCATTCTGTCATTTGCAAAATTTCAGTCCATACTACCTACATGTAGTAGCAAAGTACTGATAACATTTGCTAAACAATAGAACACCAATGAAAGAGAGATTACATCAGGAATCCGGGACACAGTACATCGTGCAGGGCTTACTCCTCCCCTTCTTACCTCCATGGGTCTCATAGCCTCCTAAGCCATCATATTCCTTGTAAGAATTCTCTTGCTCCTTCCTGAAATACTCTCAAGAAATGTTCCCATTGATTTTCTTTAGCTTAATTGTGTTACTCATCTCCTAAAAAGGGAACTGTTGTGTTGTACACGTTTTTACTGTCTTAACATTTTCGTTGCTACAAAGGTGAGAGTTGAAACAAACACACGATATTAAAGTGATAATCATGGCTATGTGAATGCATTTGGTGTCCTAAGTGACTATAAATATATCTTCACACATGTGACATATGATACTAAAGAATTTGTACTATTTTCGGGATAAACACTTATTATTTGTACAACAGTGCCTATAAAAATAATTTCCCTTTAGCTTGTAGAAAGAGATTTCTTGTGCTGTTGGTAACATGCAGAATTTATTACATTTTGTTACATCAAAGGACTCAGAAACAATGAAATTATTTTAACACTTGTACACTTTGAATGGCGTGCAATTTGATATTGCTGATCTTTATTAATCATGTATACGAGTTTTATATTTACAGGATTACCTTGAAGAAAGCAAATGAAAGATTAAGCTGTTGTGATAATGTTATATCATAATTTTTAAAAAAGAAATTATTAAACTGTGTTAATGTCTACCTATTTGGGTACTATTAGTAATTTCAACTATGATAATGCCTCTTTCACATAAGGTGAATGGTTGCAGTGATTGGTTTATTTAACTTCTACTGAAGCTCTGAATTCATAAAGCATGACAGAAGCCAATGGTCCCTCACTGCACTGTGAGGTACTAGATAGTTTCAAGTGTGAGATTTTACAGACAGACAAGGGGCCTTTCATTACATGGCCCACTCTGGCCGTTTGTCACGATCAATCACTTTCTATGGAAGAGGATGTAGTTTCTGTGTTGAAAGCTGGAGACAGTTATAAAAACATTCATAGATTACTTATCTTTGAGGGTCAATACTGGAGTGTCAAAATTAAATTTCTATGGTTGCAAATCTGAGTAATATTTTTAGGAATTAGTAGAGATGAAGAGATATAGGATAGAGACAGATGTTAATTGTTGCTGGCATTTGATATTTAATATATTTTTTACTGGTGACTAACACCAATGTGGAATGTAAATAAAAATGGGAATTACAGTGGACCAAGATTTTTCATAAGTGTACTAAAATAATATGACTGAAATGCCATGGCATTGGTCCCTTTTCTCTGTAGCTTATATATTTTTTTCCATGTTATATCTTGTGTGTGCATTCATATTTTTGTAGTCAGAGGTACCAAACATTATAGAGTTTGCATTGTGTAAAGTATTAACGTAGTTATGTGAGAGATATGAGGTAACATGGTAATTGCTACAATCCTTATATCAGCTGTTATCTCCCTTTAAGTCATGCCGAATTTTACACAAAAGTTTTTAAATTTTCATTTTCGCATAATGTGGTATGACTAGTTGTGTCTTCTTATTCGCCAGCCTTCCCATCAAACATTAGAATCTATTCCTTAAAAAAAAAAGGCTGTAAGACTTGCTCCCCAGTGCACAGTGGTTTGGATTCCAATTTAAACTGTAGGCCTGGTCCCAATTACCCTTTCTGAACATATAAACATATAACACACATACTGCTTGTATTAAAACCTATAGCAATTCAGAGAGAACTGCTGGTATTTTTTTCCTCCTATTGCATATTTTGGCCCTGTTCATGTACAGTCGTGGAACTTCTGGATTGTAATGATACCATTGAAGAAGTTCTTGACTACAATAAGCATAAGCATAAATGATCTATTTAATGATCATGCTGTTACCATATCTTTAGTGTTGTAAATTTGTTTGAATCTTTAACTTAATAAAAAAATGCCAATTCCATATTGCTGGTACCTCTGAATCACCAATGTTAGCTTCTTGAGAGAGAGAGAGAATATTGTAAATTTGGGGCTTTCATAACTGTATTTTAATCCTGTGTAACAATAACAACAAAAATGACCATACATGAACAAGAATTTTTATGCATACCTCATTGTTTCATGAAAAGTGTGTGTTTCTTTTGTACGCAATGACAATTTACCGTATTGCATTTTGTGAAAATGAGTATGTTTTTGTAACTGTAAAGACACAAATATTCATATATACATATAAAATAATACGCAGTGTGTGAAAGCAACTAGGAAAATAATGGTATGTTGCATTATTCCACTATGAATAAGTGATTTTTCTTAATTGTAAGGAATATTTAATGTACAGAGGAAAAGAGTGAAATGCAAGTGGTAATATTTTATAAATATAAGCTAGATGTTGTTGTCTACTTTTATGCGAATAAGCAAAGTTTTATGATTCATGCTGAATTAAAGATAAGAGTATGCAGTTTTCCCATCATTAAGTAGTGTTTCTAGTCTTAGGTTAGTTGCATTGCATGAGAAAAAAAAAAACTATACTAAGATTATAGAACAATTGCATACATGTATGTTGGAAGAGTTAATGTAAATAGTTACATCCGTAATGAAATACTTTCAGAAACTGTAACTACGTAAGAAATAAAAAGCAACTATGTTATTTGAAGTAGCTTACTGTATTGTTTCTTGAATGATCTACCTCTGTTCTTCAAGTATAATATTGGGGAATTCGTAAGAATTTTTAGGTTTATACAATCATGTGTGAATCCACAGGGGAGGAGGACAATGGGGGAATTTCCCTTCACCACTACTTGGTCTAGGGTTTTCATGGCATATAATTACTTAATACTGTTGGTGTGTTTATAGTGCCATAGTTACTTGGAAAAAATATTAAATTATGGTAATGAATAGGAAATAACCACATCTTACCCAGAATCTAGACTAGAGACCATTTAATTTTGAAGTTTGAGTTCTTGTTTATAGTAGTATGCATCACATAGTTTGTGTAAAGTAATTCAAATATGAGACATTTAACACTGGAAATATAATGTACCAATTTTTCCAGGTAATGAACACAAGTAAGTACAGAGTGGGTGAAAAGTCCCTACTCACTGCTACATAGGTGTATTAGGACAAAGTAACAAATCAACTGTTAGGTATTACAAATTACTTTTATTATTCAATACACACAAAACAATAATAAAACAATGCTTACATGATTAAGGATCCAAAACAACTGTGTAGCAGTGGGTAGGGACTTCGCCACTCTGTATATTGTACATGTATATGTACTTCACATCAGAAAAATGAGAAGGGTTCGTTTCAGGTCCAATTTGTAGTCGGATAAACTAATCCTGACTGGACCTTCAAAGTAGGATCTGAACCACTGCACAATTTACTTCCACCAGATAATCAACCCAAGACCCTTTGATTACAAGGTGATGATGGCATTAGAAAATTTTTGTGAAATTGAATTAAAGTTAAAACTTCCTGTGTTCTCCCACTGTGAGATGAAGGCACATGTGAAGATGTGGAGGTAGAGCCCCTGCACATTCTAGACCTCGGTTATCTTTGGAGGTGATGTGATCAGCACCACGTTCTGGCCACTTTACACCTCCGGTACAAATTTATTTCAGACTAGGCAAACCTCAGAGTCACTTTATGCTGGGACAAGGCCAGAAAATTCGGAAATTGTTCACCTCGGGAATGAAATGAAGGTCTTCACCTCGGGAATGAAATGGAGGTCTCCTGCATGGCAGTTAGATGCTCCACCAAATAGACCACCACGGCTCTGAAATTAGAAGTCTACATTTGTGATTTATCCCCCCCAAATTTCTTCAACACCCATCTACAATTTTTCACAAAAGCTGCTCAATTTATGGTCATTTTCGCACTAAATTTACACACTCACTCTAGTTATGGACTATACCCCTCTTCCCCTCCCACAATGATTACAGAAAGGAACAAGCTTGGAAATTCATTTCCTCAGGTGAAACTGTCCCAAGCATGGGAAATATTTTATCTACAATGCTCTCATTTTGTGTTGTCCACCAGTGAACATTATTGCCTTGTTACCAAGCCCTGGATTTAACTTGCTTAAGTGTCTAGTAATTATAGTAGCCATGTCTTTTCTGGTGTTCCAATTTAGACCTAATTAAAAATATTGAAATAATTCCATGCATAGCTGCAGGAAGAACGAGAAGAAGAGTATTTATTTATTTATTAGTAAATTTCTTTAATCATGCCCAGTCTGGGATTTACGAGGGCAATTCGGAAAAAAACTCCATTTTTTTATCAATGACAAGACATTGGTAGATACAGAACTTTTATTATACACATTACAAAAGTACAACATTACATTACTTTTCAACATAATCACCATGCAAATTGAGGCCCTTGTCATAAAGTTTCACAAGGTTTGAAATTCCTTCTGCAAAAACAACTTCCCACCTGGGAATGAAGCCACCCTCTAACAGCATCGTGAAGCGCATTGTCATTGTCTAAGCGGTGCGACGTAAGCCACTGTTTCATGTGCCTGAAGAGGTGGTAGTCGCTCTGTGCCAAATCTGGGATATAGGGAGGATGATCAAAAACCCCAACGGAACTTTTCCAAAAATTCTTGTCAATTTCCTGCACAAGTTCATTGCTGACTACAGATGGGTGCCCACTTCTTGCCACATTGTGCATGTCAGTTCGTCCATCTTTAACACATTGACTGCCGTGTGTATGATATGTCATACACATGGCTTCTTGCTTCTGGGCCACGTGTATGCTACTCCATACACAAACAAGAACCTGATTCTTGGCCGCGTGTATGGAAACGCATACACTGTTGAAGCAAAACTATATGGCTGTTAAATAGCCATGGCGTACAGCTAAGATGGGGCAGTAATAATTTTAATTTCTGTAATGTCTTACAAGAGTAAAAAAATCTTCAAAAATTTATTTACATTTACGTATTCTTTTCACTAGTACAAATGTATTGACAACTAAAAAAGAAGGGTAAATGTGTAAATACATTTTTTTCTGGTTGGAATTCACAGCAAACCATTATACATTATGGAATACATTGCTAGTACATCATAATTCTTACAAAACGATTCGTTATATAATATTTTTGTAAACTTATGTTCCTTGTAGATATATAGATAGATATAAGGATGACATATTTTATACGGAACACTTTGGAAGTTCAATGATTTTTGTTGAAACACTCCCGGCACATAAAAGGATTTTTGGGACATTTGTCAAATACTGTCTTCACCCACCTGGCAAACTTCCTCCCTGTCGAGTCAGAATTTCCACTTCGGCCATAGATTTTGTAGCAATGTTCACAGCGTCCTTGCTTCTTTCTTCCATTATCCCCTACTTTGTTTATCAAGTGATGAGTTTGAGTTTTTCTGCCTTGTTGCACAGGTAAAGTGAGTTTGCTGTCCAGGAGCTAATTGTTCAGAAATAATATTTAGGATTACAAGTTTCCTGAATTCATTTATGTGTATGTTACTGGACTGGATGCAGTCACTGTAGAGAATGTAGGCATTCACGAGAGCCGTTCCCCATATAAATTCAATAATAACTTTATTGTACCATTTTGTAGTCTTTCGCAGAGCATTCCCATATGAAGCGAATTGATCACTTACGTCAATGAAGGACTTGCTAGTAGTGTAATCAATAATTGCGGTAGGCTTTCTAATTTCTGAACCACGTCTCTCTGTTACAGTTACCTCTTCAGCAGAGTGAGCTGTAGATAGGACAAACACATCTCTCTTATCTTTCCACTTCAGAATAGTCACACCTTCCTGAGTTTCCATTCCTACAATATCATCTTTCCTCAATTTATCTTGAACAACATCTGCTGGCAAATATTTACGGTTAGACCTAATTGTACCGATCAGATGGGTATTATTGTCAATGGCAAGGTAAGCAAGAGGAACGATGGTGTAATAATTATCTGTGTAAAGACGCCGGCCTTCACCGAGAAGATCTCTTACAAGCTGTAATACAACAGTTTCAGGAACTGACATGTTACCGGCCGTTTATATTTCCAACATAAAGGATAATGTTCCATGTATAACCCCTGCTGGCACACAACTTGAAAACTTTCACTCCGTATTTATTCTTTTTGGAATGGATGTACTGCCGAAATGAAAGTCTTCCCCGCCATGGTATCATACTTTCGTCGACACAATTTTTTTTCCCCTGGTGTGTATATTTCTTGGAATTTTGAAATGAGTTTGTTGGTGATGTTCGTAATTTTATGTAATATATCATTAGGGACAGCACGTGAATTGTCTGCAATATGCCACATTCGTAGAAACAGTTCAAATCTGTTTCTACTCATTATACTTCGGGGAAGAGGAAAATCAAACAAAGCACTAGTGCTCCAGTAGTCTGATAATTTTGGTACTTTGATCACCACAAAATTTTAAAACAGCGTGATATTCGGAAAGAACAAGACAAAATGTGGTAACACAAAGCGAATAATTACGTGTATGAAATCATATACACGTGGCATACAACGTCAAATTGAAAACCTACGCCGCGTGTATAGAAATGCATACACACCACAAAAACCTCAATAATGGGCTTAATTTCAATTGTATTGATATATTATGCATACACATTTCATTCACAGTCGGTCAGTAACAAGAAAATCGGATTGGCCCAGAAGAGATACATTTTCAGTTACACGGTGGCAGTCAATGTGTTAAACATGCAACACCTTTACCCCTCACGTTTGGTCCGTAAACATTACACAGATGAATCGCAGCTACTGAAAGTTTTTTTTCACACAGAAATCATATTACTGCACGCACTTCACATTTGAAGGGATTTTCTATTGGAGCATTCATTTTCAATTGTTATAGCAGACGAGTCAACTGCAACACAATCTTCTTCTTCCACTGCTCACTGAACTACTGCGCACAGCACCACAGGACTAATGTCGCTATCCCCGTCTATTTCTCTCACATACACAAACCAATTTTTTTTATTATTTTTTTCGAATTTCCCTCGTATATGTTCAGGGTTGAGAACACCAAGATTCCCCCCCCCCCCTCTATGCTTAGTTATAACTTTTAGATCAAGTTATGTCAGATGGTTACTGATATTTTAAAAATATTTTTACATTCCAAGTACCTCATTTCTTCATGTGGTCTTTTTCAAAGCAACTTCCCTCTCTGGAAGCCTGGGACTACAGCCATCTAAATCCGGGCCTGATGATAATTTTGTGCTTCGTTTAAAAGCACTGATGTACAAAAGGGGAACCGATGGGGCTATGGCCCCTTCCAAAATTTTGAATAATATAATCAAATGAAAGCAGTAAATAACAGACAAACCAAAGTGCATGGTTTGCGAACTTACCTTGAAATGACCTCTGAATAATATTTTTTTTCTTTTGATGAACTTCTAAAACGAAAGATAAAAGTTGTAATTACAAGATATTTTAGAATGTACCCCACCACACCCTCCTAGAATCCAGTTATGCAATAACCACTCTTACAATTCCAGTCACCTCCGAAAGAGTTCTGTGTACATTAGTGCATAAAACCGATGCCTACTAGGCATATTGGTTGCTTCTAATAACAGAAGTGTTCATTCATTAGATCACATTTTTTGTTGCAAGAGATTTGGTAATTACTTTCACTTCCCAATAACGAAGTTAAAGTTGAAACAAAAGCTTCAATTAATTTCATTCAGCAGGATATTTGCTCCAATTCTACTGGCTCACTAAACAAATGTTTTGTCAAAAGACAGCAAAGTTGTTATTTGTGACCATTTTTACTGCCGACAATATTTGGGAACAAAATATACATGGGGTGATCACTAGATTATACTGTTGTTGTTGATTTGGTGTTTTAAGTCCACTTTATGCGCAGTAAGGCTAATCGGGACTGGGCCTACAGTTTAAAGTGGGATCCGATCCACTATGAGCCTCCACCGGGTATCGAACCCGGGATTCCTTGATTACAAGGCGGAGACGCTACCACTGCGCCATTGGGGAGGCCCCCACTAGATTATACTTATTGAACCATTCACATTTTTTTAAGTGTTTGCCAACCCCATCGACATCCTTGTTTTCTAGGGAGTGCAGTCACATTTAGTACACACCTAAATACCATACAAAATGCATATTTGGGTCAAAGAGCATTCCTCTTTGCTCTAGGATAGTCTGGTCTGGACCCGGGCCCAGAATTTTTTTTGAGAGAGGGACCAAACCTGAAAATATGGAATAACGTTTGATAATAATAATAATAATAAAAAGAAGAAGACAGTTTTTTTATTTTGCTTAGCTCTTACTTAATTTATGTAGTGCGTGAAATCATTGAAGACTCGGGGGTGGGGCAGATCTTAATTTCCACACACACAAAAATACCCAGTCTTGCCATAAATACTGTTACAAAGGTCTGACGTATATCATCCAACAAGTGTAAACAATTGAGCGCCACCTATGTGCTGGCTTCTACCCTGAGTCATTGTGAGAGTGGCTGTGATACAGCAGCTGTCAACATGGAATGGGGAGATTATGAAAACCGTGAAATTATCCAGACCTTAAAAAAGTTCAAAATCAGTAGCCGAAATCCAGTTCTGAAGCAGGTATTGATGGCTGGTGAGATGAACGTATCGAAAAGATTGATGTTCAGGCTACTTCATGAGGACCTTGGCTTAAAGCATATTACTGATCTACCGGACATTATCTTGATGCACGACTAAAGCAGCAGAGGGTGGTGAAATGCAGATGCTTCCCACAGCGTTACGCCCAGAATGGACATCGGAGGATTCTTTTCACCGATGAGAAAATCTTCACAATTGAAGAGAGCTTCAACCGCCAAAATGATCGGGTGTATGCCACTATCTCGCAGGAGGCCTATCAACAAGTTCCCAGATTTCAGAGGGGCAATCATCCCTCCTCAGTGATGGTTTGGTGAGAGGTGAGTTATTCTGGTGCCACCCAGCTGCATTTTTGTGAAAAGGGGTTAAAACCAATGCAGTAACGTATGCAGACATAGTCCTGGAGCCGATTGTCAAAGATTTAAGCATCACGTTGTTTGCAAACCAACAGTGGAGTTTCCAGCAACATTCTGCTCCAGCCCACAGGGCACAATCAACACAACAGTGGCTTGAGCATCACGTGCCTGATTTCGTTTTACCTGCAGACCCATTGGACTACAACTTGTGGTCAATGTTTGAGGGCATTGTCTGCAAGAAGGGGCACCCCACAATTGCCAGTTTAAAGTGTTCCTTGGTAGCAGCAGTAGCTGATTTCCCAGTGGACATCATGCATGCTGCAATAGATGAGTGGAACAAACCAACTGGCTTAAGGACAAAGGGTGTTCTGTTGCACAGTGTACAGCATGGTACTTAATGTTTACATTCAATTCTCAGAAGTATTCAAAGAGTTCTGCAAATGAAAGAATATTTTCAAATTTCTTTCCCTTTTCTTTTGCCTTTCACATCAATTTCAGTTAGAAATAAGTTGGGACAGCGATTAAAAAGAATGGATTGTCCCGGCGATATAGGGCAGAAGGTTTCACCTGGCACAGTTCGTGCCAAACCATAGATTTCATTCTGCAGACTTTCCCCGGCGTCACGTGAGTGTTTTCAACCATTGGCAGAAGCCTTGGAGAGAGCACGTGCTTTGTCCTCTGCCTACGAGGGGTAGCTGCTTCCTTCGCATGTCCTTTGTTGCCACGTTGTCAAGTACGTGAATGTTCTGGTGGTGGAGACATCTGTCCTTACACCCCCAAATTATCGCTCGCAGCCTGGCCTGTCGCTATGTTTGCTCGCTTCCGCCGAAATCAGAGGCAACAACGTTCTGCAGACGACAGAGAAGGTTTTGGTGGGATCCGTGCCAGGTTAAGCCTTTTGCACCGTAGTCTATGTCCCAGCTTTGCAATGGTTATAAAAATTAAAATTACCAAATATTGCAGACTGCAGCCTGTCTTTTTAACAAAACAAAAAAAATTTATGCAAGGAAAAAATCGTGTTTTTCTTCATAGGTTTTTGTATATTCACATTATGCCATTTAGTGGTTCGAAGGGGGCAAGCTACGTGCCTGGTCGGGTTGGCCGGATGTGTTCTCTAGCCCCTTCCACCCCACCCCTCAGTGACTACGTAACTGGTCAGAAATCATATGATTTGGATTAATTACACGTGTTGTTTTGCAAATAACTTTGTTGTGTTACATTTAATATATACAGGGTGATTGGTAATTCGACCTATTCCTGGAAAGGGGTAATACTAGAGCCCATTTGCAACAAGTTTGACCCTATGCACCGGGGGTTGGAAATCAATGTTATTCGAGTTATTGCAGTTTGTAGATTTTCGTGACTTATTCCAACTTGCGACCAAAAAACTACTAATTGTGAAAAAACGACTACATCCTGGGCACTTAATCGACATGTTGCTAACAACTGACGAATGAGTGACTACTGGGAAAAAAATTCATGTCCAAAATTCCCATACCCACAGAAAGAAACAGTCGTTTGACAACATTTGTATCGTTTTGGAGAGCTTATGAAACGAGGAAGTTTTTTCCGTAATTTTTACGCTAAGTGTGTTACCAATGTTTTGAGTAATCCTCTTCAAATTAAACGATAATTTCCAAATTTCTTCATGACGTGTACTCCAACGACTGTTTCTTTCTGTGGGTATGGGAATTTTGGGCATTATTTTTATTCCCAGTAGTCACCCATTCGCAGTGGCGAAGCGTCCTATGAGGCCCCGAGGCCAGGCCTACCCTAATATATTTGTCTATAACGGATTATTTTATTACTTATAAATTTCATTAAACGACGCTTAATAAAAGAAAACTGAAATTCTTGGTCTTCCGATAATTACCGCAAGTTTGCAACCCTGCCTGGAACCGTATCTGAGCATTCAGCGAGGCCCGCCCGAGAGTGCCTCAGCTGGTCCCATAACAACCTATGTGATTCTTGCGGGAAAGCATAATTTCAGGGGTGCGTTCGCCTGTAATGTAACCTGAGAGGCCGGCCTCTTTTCTCTCTCTCTCACCCCCTCTCCCTGACTTCCGAAGAGTGCCGATCGTGTACGAGCGCGTGACGAAGCAGGCAGTGGACGTACAGAGCTTGTTGAAGCAGTGTTTCCATGGAAGATTCAGAGCTGTGCCGGGAGCGGAGCACACCCAGCTGCTAACATGTAGCGAAAATGTGTTGCTAACACCTCTAAGCCTGACCTCCTAACCTATCAAAGTAGGCTTTATTAGAATTCTAACTGCAAATAATGCATGCAAGTTGGTTACCAGTGTTAAGTTTGGTGCTTTCAGCTCTTTTGAAGAACCGCTTTTCGCGAAGTGTTAGCTGCTGGATATGCCCCACAGCAATCTCGATTCAGAGAGGGAAAGTATTTTATTTCTTTGAGGAAAGGGATATTGAGACGAAATTTCCTTTCATGATTAGTGACGTAACTGAAAACGCGCTACTTTTAAAATAGGGCAAAGTACGTACAATGCAAACGTATAGAGAAAATCCATGTTACTGAAATTTTCTGGTCGGTGTGTTACACAGTCCGTGTTCTCATTTAGCATTTCATCATTTTCTAAATCATATTATATTTTTTTAAAAAAAGTCGCCTGTTGAAGAAGAATTATATGCATAAAAAAGTTAAAAAGAAATAATTGATTGATAGATTTACTTTATTTTACTTGGCTTTCTGCCATTTTTGTCTAATTGCGAAGATGAGAATGAGCGATAATATGATGACATTGACGGAGGGACACTCACGAAGAACACCTATGTCCAGGTGGGGATTCGAACCTGAGGCCCTTGTCGTAGCACGCTGTTATAACCAATCTGCCGCGGAGGTCAGCATTAAAAAGAAATAAACGCTAAGTGACGATCAAGTGAACCAACCATTTCTGTAATGCGAGAAACATTTACAATACTGTTATTGAAGTAGCAAATAATTTTTACGAGCAGCTTTAATCTAACAAATGTAAGATGGCTAGGGTTTGACAGAACGGCTTTTTCATTGGGTGACGCGTGGTCAGAACATCGAGTCCCATTGTCACTGTTTTCTGACCTTCGAGACAGAAGCGCCTTTATTCTCAGATATCTAATCGAGACTAGATTAAAGTAGAATCGTAACTAATGCCTCCAGGAGGAATCGAACCTTCTACTTCTTGATTATAAGGCGAGAGCGTTAATCACTACATTATCCTTTACAATCACTATCCCGACTTAAGTAGACGAGATTCAGGCAATATGTTATCTTTTATTTTCTAGGGGCTATATTTTAACATACTACTGTTAAAAAAATCACATCTTACACTCCCCCCCCCCAAACCCTGCTCCATCCTGTGCCTACCCTTCCAGAGACAGCACGCTTCGCCACTGCCCATTCGTCAGCTGTTAGCAACATGCCGACTAAGTGCCCAGGATGTAGTAGTTTTTCACAATTAGTAGTTTTTTGGTCGCAAGTCGGAATATGTCTCGAAAATCTACAAACTGCAATAACTCGAATCCCATTGATTTCCGACCCCCGGTGCATAGGGTCAAATTTGTTGCAAATGTGCTCTACTATTACCCCTTTCCAGGAATACGTCGAATTACAAATCACCCTGTATTTTTCATTTTTAGAAAATGTAATCCTTTTTTGAAGAATGGGGTGTCGTGTCGGTGAAGTATTCTGTTTGGAACGCACCCACCTGGCAACACGCCAGTTTAAAAAGAAAACAATCGAATGAAGTGAAGCGCTGTAAAGAGGGTGGATGAAAATAGTTGACAAGTGCAATTATAAATAAAGCAAGGAACCAAATATTTACGGATTAATAATGAAATATGGACTTCTACTAATTTAACATTTACGTGTAAGTGTTAGCGATTGTAGAGGTAGCAGATGCTCATACCACATTTTTTAGTGTGCTTATTTACTCTTGCTTCGTTTCACAGCTGTTCAGAATGAATTACTGTATGATCAGAAATAACTAAATAGAATGCGTTAAAGGGTTGTAATTAAATGACACCAGCCAAATTTACAAGACAATATGTCGCTATTGCATACGATGACAAAAAGTTTGCCGACTCGGTGCTGAATATGTTCGGTGGTCGACTCTAGATCTCATCATCAATTGATGGTTCCCGCTTCGTGCCCCGGACTGGATATATGGATGTTCATTTTTCTGCACCCCTTTCTCAGTTTCATCTAATCGCCATTCATGCCCATCGCCGCGATTCGCCTAAATATACAGGAATGCGACTTAAAGTAAAAATATAAATAGGCAACAAAATGTGCCAGGCGTTAATGTTCGTATTTTACATCCCAAAATTTTACTTATCGGAAACAAAAAAATAAAAACACACTATTACGTTCTCACTCACGTTATCTTCCAGATTTAATGCATTTATTCCTGAATATATCTTCCAGACTTAATGCATTTTTTCCTGAATATGAGCAACATTAAAGAATTCGATTATGTACATAACACTGTTGTAACATTGGTAACGGTTACGTATGTTTAACGATGAGGTACTACTTTACTATACCGGAGACACCTATCAATGAATTATTTCGCATTTTTTTACATTGCTAACGTACTATTCTGCATTGCGGAACATTTCTTTAGGTGAAATAATGAATTTCTAACGAAAATAATGTCTATTTTTTACATTAACGAGTACTTACTGTTGTTCCTTATTTCCCACAAACCATCCACGGGTAGCCCAAAAATTCACGACAGCCCCACGAACCATCACGGGGACGAGGTATGCCTACTAGGTTAGGTTAGGCCTGTTAGGTTAGGTTCCATTAGCACTCCCTTCGTTCAATTTAGCATATACGGACAATACGAGAGCGTAGCGTGCAATAGCGCGTCTGAAAGAGATTTTCGTAGAAAACCACATGCATTCGCATTAAAATGGATCAAAACTACATTCCCGAACATCAACAATGCTACAGAAAATGATTTGCGTAAGTACTTTCTCCTGTAAATTTGAAGAAATCTGTCTCTGGTATAGTAAAGTGTTACCAACGATTATAAGCAAGTTTTACAGGAGTATTAGGAAATGCTTTAGAATACTCGAAACCTGTACATATTTAAAATAATACAAAGGTTACGTGCCTCACCAAATTGTGCACGAAAACCTTTTTACATTGTACTTGTCAACTAATTGGGACTTGAGAGGTAACACAATTTGTTAAATTTCTCGTATCGGACAAACGGCTGAAATTTGCTAGTTCATTTAATTTGAATATTCGTACTTATGTATTCTGCATTGAGAAACATTACTTAAGGTGGCATTTCGCTTATTTCACGGAAATAAGCTCTATTTGCGACATATCGAGTAAGTTTTCTTCGTTTCTTTTTGCCTTCGGTAACACGCAAACTGGCGGTCACAGTTTCACTACCGTACTCGGCATGTAGTGTTTCCACCCCCACTCCAACCAAAAATACCTACGTAGCCCCACAAACCATTGACGCATAACCCCACGAACCATTCATACATAGCCCCACAAACCATTTCCGGTAAGGTTAGGTTAGGTAGGGTCACGTATAGGTTACAAGTTAAAAATTGGTTTCGAAAAAAATATGCGTAGCCCCACACACCATTCTCGCATACCCCCACGAACCATTGACACATAGCCCCACAAACCATTGACACATAGCCCCAGAAACTATTTGCGGAAACGTACCTTCTTCAGTTACAAAAACACGTGTTTGGAAACACTGATCGGGATTACATCATCACACACAGACTACATCCACCTGGAAGTAAATGGATGCAAGAGCTTTCGTGCATCGGTCACACATTTATATCGAAAAATAGATGATTTACCGGCAAAATTCAATGAACGATGCAAGAAAACACTTCCCCGAACTTCCACAAGTATAAAGAAACTGCATTCGGTAAGTAATTTCTCTTGTAAATTTGAAGAAATCCGTTTGTCCGATACAAGAAATTTACCGTCATTTTTAACATTTATACTTACATATTCTGCATTGCGAAAGATTCTTCAAGGTGCTATTTTGCTTTTTTCACAAAAAAAGTTCAATTTTTTACATAAAGAGTAAATTTGACATAAAGAGTAATTATTAAACCATTGGCGTTAGCCCCAAAAATTCACGATAGCCCCACGAACCATCACGGGGACGAGGTATGCCTACCAGGTTAGGTTAGGCCTGTTAGGTTCGGTTCTATTAGCACTCATTTCATTCAATTTAGCATATACGGACAACATTGGTTTTTCTCGATAAAAGAAAATACCAATGAGAACTTCTAAATGCTACAGTAACTTATTTCGGTAAGTAGTTTCTTGTGTAAAAATGAATAAATCCGTTGGGACGCTATCGAAGTTTTACCATTTCCTGAAATTTTTTGTGATGCCTAAAAGCTAAATTGTGAACATCAATTGACACGAATATATTTGTTTTATGCGAGCACTTCTGTTTCATATTTATAATGTGCTCTGTAAATTGACCTGAAATTGATATCGTTGAACACTAGTAGGAAAGCTGATGTAATTTAAACACTATTGTAACTCCTGTTTTACTTACATAGCTGGCTGGCTCTGTGGTCGATAACGGTTCCAATTGTTTTATGATTTCTCCTAGCACAAAGACTAATTATCGTAGAATTTTGGAAATCATTGTCACACGAAATTTGAACCTTCCTTGAAGTAATGAGCACTGTTTGGACTCGAAAATTTTTTATTTATGTTGAAAAAAAACAATTTGAAAATTATCTTACACACTTCTCATGGACAAGATATTCTCCGTCAACAAGTGACAGTAAATATCGTAGAAGCATGGGAATGAATGTAGAAGTAAATCGGAATCTTAGTAGAATGCATTTAGGGACTTTATTTTAATGCTAAGGGAACCAAACCTAACCTGCCTAACCTAACCACGAAAGCATATATTGAACAAAACCTTAAGTAATCGCTCAAACTCCACAGTATGTGTTAACAGACATACATCGAAATCGAACGATGTAAAAATTGCATTCGTAGCAACTTGGGCCCAAGCATGAGTATTCTTTGTGAGTGTCCCTTCATTGATTACATGTAATTCTCATCATCATGATTAGCTGAAAGTGGCAGAAAAGCGACGTAAAATAACAAAAATGAAAATACTTATACACATGCATAATTATTTGGGCACACAGTGTTATCTTTTATTTTTATCTGCCTTTGATGTGACAGATTTTTTGTTGAATAAATATGAGTTGTGAGGACAATAAAATAAAAAAAGTCACTATTGTACTGGAGGTATAAAAAGATGTGACACTCTTTACTCCTCCTTCATACTCCTACTCCACTGCAAAAATAATTATGTGTAGAACCTTTAAAAAATGCACCATGGATTTCAACAATATAGTTAGCAGCTAGCCATTTCCAAGGTGCTCTATCCAAGATTTTTGCATGTTGTTTCTTGGTGAAAGGAACACATTTGTATAAAAAAATTGTGTTGATATATGTCTAGAATTCACCCAGTATATCAGTGGTGTATTTTCCAGATGGATGGATTGTGAAATCTGATCACTAGACGATGTGGCATGCACAGAGTACAAATATAGAATAGTCTCCATATCCACAGGTAATGCTATCAATGAGTTACCACAGATAATATTTATAATATTTATGTCATGACAATGAAGATGAGTGGTAATTAGATGAAGAACACTGATGACAGGACACTTACAAAGAAATACCCATGCCACGGCCTCCCAGATGGCACAGTGGTAGCATCGTCGCCTTGTAATCAAGAGGTCCCGGGGTTGATAGCCGGTGGAGGCACATAGTGGTTTGGATCCCACTTTAAACTGTAGGTCCAGTCCCAATTAGCCTTACTGTGCAAAAAGTGGACCTCAAACATAAAATGAATCAATCAAAACACCCATGCCAAAAACAGGAGTCTAACCTTGTGCCTTTGGTGGCATGATCGCGAGTCAAACATTAAACTCACAGTGTCACCAAGATGGCAGTTACAGATAACAGCAAATCGTATCCACAAGTAGTATTTTTTTTTTTTTTTTTGTTGTTTAACTCTCCATTAGGCACATAGAATACAGGCATCCCCATTGATATTCATTGCAAGATTGCAACACTGTGAACTGTATGGTAATGGTTGCGATTGTTTTATGATTTTTCAAATTCTCTTAGCAGAAAGACTAATTTGTAGAATTTTGGCAATCATTGTCACACGAAATTTGATCCTTCCTTAGAGTAATGAACACTGTTTGGATTTCAAAAAAGTTATTTATGTTGGAAAGAAACTTAAAAATTATTGATTGATTGATTTGCTTTATTTTACTTCGCTTTTTGTGCAACTTTTGGCTAATATGTGAAGATGTGGATGAGTGATGACATGATGAAATTGATGAATGGACACTCACAAACATCCATAGCCAGGCCGGGATTCGAACCTGGGACCCCTGGCATCATAGCGTGATGTGCTAACCACTCCGTCACGGGGACCAAAAACTTAAAAATTACCTTACACAAGCATGCACGCTTCCCATGCTCAAGGCATTCTTCGTTAATATGAGCGACAGCAAGTATCATAGAATAGTGGGAATGAATATAGAAGTAATTTGGAACCTTCTTGAAACTAATCAGCACAGTCATCATTTTGAAAAAGTCCATTTTATGGGTAAAATAAGATGTTAGAGGTATCTTGCGCAAAACTCCTCATTTCGCATGCTTGACACATACCACCTACCCTAACTGCGAGAGCATTTACAGATATTATTTTAATGCCAAGAGAACTAAACCTGGCCCACCTAACATATCCATGAAAGCATTTAGGGTTATTATTAAAATTCTAAAGGAAGTTAACCTGACCCTCCTAACCTAACTATGAAAGCATGTATTGAACAAAATCTTCAAACATTTTGGCAACAAGAATTATATTGAAGTGAGAAACCAGTATCAAGGAAACACACTAAGTAATCTCTGAAACTCTGCAGTATGTGTTAACAGACATAAATCGAAATTGAACCATGTAAATAAATGCATACGTAACATGATGAAATCGTAATAAAACAAATGGATCTTGGGCCAACTGTAGCCTACTGCACATGAGTGTGTTTGTGTAGCTGAACGTTGTCTCTTTTTTTGTTTTATGCACAGTTGTGTAGCACTTCCAAGCCACGTAATATTAGAATGCTAACATCTTTCACGTGCTTGGTGTACAGTTGGCCCCATACATCTAAATACGCAACAAGAAAAATATCAGTGCATCAGAAGACAGAGCACACTGCAGATCCAATGTTATATAGCTATGGAAGTATGAAAAACTCAATATCCTGACCAAGGCAGAAATTTATTTTATTATAAAACATAAATTTGTCTCACTGTGTGTAATGACATAATCATTTAGTTTATGTTTTATAATAAAATGAATTTCTGCCTTGGTCAGCATATTGAGTTTTTCATATCATGGAAACAAGGCTTAATGGTGTTATAATATGGAAGTAGGTTAGTGAGTAAGGGGAGGATACGTAGCTATGTATTAGTGCTGAAAGTAAGCATGAAAGTCGTCTTATGACCGAGAATGAACATGGCAGTGCTTCAGTTGTTAAGGATTTAGGCACGTGGGGAAACTATACACCAAGCATGTGACTGGTGTTAACTTCATAATATTACATTATTTTGAAAGAGCATTAGAAAATTGCAGCTGATCTTAGAAGGAGGACAAAGAAAGAACATTTTGCACCCATAATCAATATAATTCATGGTGTTTCATACCTTGAACATAGTTAAAGGATTGGAAGACAGGGGTAAACCACGGGCCTATGCATGTTACAGAAAATGACATGCCTTACAGAGGGTTAAATGCATTCCTATGATAAATCTTAATTGTTGAATTACACACAGTGAGACATTTTATATTTGCTTGAAAAGGGGCATTTTTAGCATCATTACCTTTGCAAAAAATAATCTAGGTCTATTTTCTTAACATGTTCAAGGAATGCAGCAGCCAGATCCACAGCAAGTGATGTTATGAGTAGAAGACAACTATTTACACTATTTGAAATATACTTTCCCATTTTTTTAGTTTACAAAATTTTCTAGACCACATTGTTCTTTTAAACTTATGAGAACTAAATTCACAGCTGTTTTACAGTATTATTTGGGCTACAATGAAACTTTTAAAACAATTGCATGGTTCAAGAGGGGTGGCAGGAGACAAGGTGGCTACAATAACTGCATGCTAGTTAATGTTACTTTAAAATTTTGCCATTAGCAGCAGCAGCAATGTATGAACAGCACAACAACTACTGCAATCTCCATTTTGGTATGAAGTTTCTGCATAATTACAACCACTGCCTCTACTTGTAACGTAACTTTCAAATGCTTTTTCCATCCTCATATTTGCATACATGTTGCAAATAAATGAATGCATTACATTTCAAACTTTTGGGAAGCAAATAGACAACTTCAGATAAACAGGTAACATGTTCAGACAATGCTACAGGGTGATGCATTGACTCCTGCATGGGAGTTAAGAATTGACCCTTTGGAAGACCAAGATGAAAGTAGAAAGATCATGTTGCAATGAACATGAAGGAAAGTGGCAAAGATGGTAAAGATTGGACTGAACTTGCTCAGGACAGGGACAGGTAGAGAAACCTTTCTTCCTACAGAAGAATAACTGAAACTGGGATTAGGAATCCCTGAGATTTAGCCCTAGTTAGTTTTTTAATAAAAATAATCCATATGGAAGAGCCGCAGTTAAAGTAATCTGTTTTCATTTATGTTTTAAGTTCAATTTAACTTATTTGCATTTCCAGGTACTCTCATAGTATTTCTCTTTTCTAGCTTAGGCAAGCCCTAGCACTATGGAGTTCGAAAGTCCAGACGTGGAGAGGGATTTTCCTGGCCTGTATGCATCTGAGTCGGGAAGGAAAAGCAATGAGAGCGATTGTGAGTACTTCGTTTTTTTGTTTTTTTTGTGAGATTCTTATGAGATGGAATAAACTGCAGTATGAGAGAGACCATTATTGTAGGAGTGTTGTCAGAGTAAACGCTAAGCTCACACATAGTTGCTTTACATTACTTTTTTTTTATATTTTCATTGATGCATTATTTAGTAAATAAGTCTAGGCTGTTTTTAGTGATTTTTCATACCTATATTTTTTTGCAATAGAAAATATGAAAAGTGTTTAAGTGATTTTATATTATATGTATAAGATGTTGTGCAGCACAGATGGACCTGCCTGTGAGAACTTCAGCGCAGCTTTGAGGAACATGCGAAGTTTGTTAGAGCTGAGAGTTGTTGAAACATAGATATAATAAAGAAAAAGGCTAGTAATAAACAAATCACTAGAAGAACAAAGAAAAAAATTAAAAAATAGTGCAGTTAAATATGCAAGGTGAATGTTGTGCTCAGCTGCGACCGATCCGGGGTCAACAAAGGCACAAATGTCATATGTTGTATGATGAAATAGAGTAGATGATGTCAATGGAGTTTTGTGGTTGTTATAGTATATTTTGCACTTTGCACGCCGTGCACACTTTAGGGTGACCAGCTTCTGATGGCGAACTCATGCCTGGCTACACCAGTGCAAAACAAGCAAAACATAAATAAAACAGTTGATGGTATATATATATATATAAAAGAAGGAAACACTATGCATATTTACATTGCAATATCAAATATATTGAATGCTGTTCAAGGAAGGGACTTTTACACTAATATGAATGTCATAATACTTTGTTCAATTATCTAATTCGTTTTTGTTAACCATCTCTTCTTATTTTGTTTTAAATGGAGGTCACCAGTTACAGCCTGTGCTGTTTTGTGTTACCCTTATCTTCTCTGGCAGTAATGCAGGGGGTGGACATTTTTGCAGTATAATTTAGAGTAAAAAGATTGTTACTTATCAGCAGTAAAGCAAACGAGAGCTCTTGACCTAGTTAGATGTAGGTTAGAGCTTAATTGCATGTGATAAGAAATATTTACCACCTGTGGTCAGTAGAGTTGAAACTATCATGGCTAGCACTGTATTATTCTCCTACCGATTTGTGAAGTGTTATAGTGTTACACCAAAGGAACACAGTGAGCAGAGAATATTTCTTGTGTTTATTTCTTTCACACTGGTACATAGCACATTGTACAATTACAGAAATCACAGCCAGGCTTAAGAAATTACAAATTGAATTTGTCCCTACTTGCCCATATTTGATGTTAATTGAATTCAGCACTTGAATTGGAAATTATTAGCTGGGGGATGTTTGAACCGTGAAACTAGCTCGGGTGATGCTCGTATGGTTTAACATGGTAATAAAGCTGGGGGAATACTTTGTGAACATTTTGCTACCTGGGCAGTATGCCTTCTTCGCTTCAAGCACTGCTTGGGGTATAAACTAAAACATTAAAATAGAAAATTTCAATAAGGCATACTGAGAAATAAATTCAGTCTGCTAAAAGATTGCCTCCACTTGAGCAATGTTGCTTTCTGTGATTGCAGTGACAGAGCGACGTGAATGCAGAGAATCTTCAACACTGGTTATGCCCTGTTTGAACTTCTCAGCTCACTCCTACACTTGTGATCGACTCATACAGTTGTCACTGTACTGAACTGTCATGCGGAGATGAATTTCTATCGGTTTCATGCCTTCACTCAACAAAAATTTCACGTCACTTCGCTGCTTCAGCTTGGAGCACTCCTGTAAGGATGCCGCCATCTTGTGTAACTGTTTCCCAGCATTCTGTCCGTGAGGCAGGCATGCCAGCCCCAGCTATGAATAGCTTACAGATGCCTTCACAAAATAACAAACATATAACAATCACGTTGTATGTTTAGATTTTTTTTATACTAATTTTTTGGTTATTTAGTGAATGCTCCTTGTATTTGGTCTTACTTCTCTCTCAAGTTATTCACAGTGCATTACAGTAAATAATGATATTTTGAGCGAAGCGAGTAAGAAAATTTTTAGATCCAATTTTTGCAAACTGAAAACAATATTGATTTAATAGTGCTCAAATAATTTCACGGGTCGCCATGGCAGATCCGACTCCTACCGCCCCCTAGCTATTGCTCTGAACTTGTTGAGACTGTAAGAAAAGGAGGTATTGCGAGCGAAGCGACGAAGGAAATATTACGAAACATATTTTTTACTTGCATAAAATTTTAAATAGAGGGGGTGCAATTACTCCTCTGTGCCCCTCCCCCCCTCGCCAGAGGTGCTCTTGGCCATCTTGAAGAAAAATGCCAGAAATATATTAAAACTAATTCCATCTTGAGTATCATTTTGTCCTACTACTCTTAGATTCTGCTAGCCTTGCTTTTCTTTACTTCAATGTTTGCCCCCCTAGAATTGGTTTGCATCCAAGGTTGGGGGGCAATACCCTGCTCCACTGAGGACATGTTCATGTGTGCTGAAAATTACAGATTATTCCCCAAAAAATTGAAATCATCCAAAATAACTTTGAAATTGAAATATGCCGTAAAATGTATAACGAAATTAGAAATCTTAAAGGAGTTGTAAAATATTACAGATTTCAAAGACAAGCATTATAGCAAATATGTTGTGCTGTAATTAAATAGCAAATATTATTATAAACTTTTATTATTTTCTTTTATCATCTTAACTTGGAGGTGACTCTTCTACTTGAAACACCGGATGAGAGAATATCTTGCACAAGTGTTTTTTATGATTTTTTTCACATTTCATCAGTGGCGTAGCATGGACATTTCGGGTGGGAATGCCAAGTCCGAAGGAAGAGTCGGCCCTTTCTTGCTTAATAATTTACTTATGTTATTAGTCGCCACAGGTATTATTTGCCTGAAGTAAGCTCGGTTTTCAATAAAACATCATCATTGCATGTTTTAGCTAGAAAATTAGATGCCTCACTATGCCATAGATGTTTTGAACTCTGGTGTTCTATACCATTTTTTATATCTTTGTGCATGACGCAAGTCATTAAAAACCTACCTGAATCACAAGCGCCTCTGCACAACAGTAGACGTCATTGTTGTGGGCGATCCAACTACTGATTGATTTGGTTTATTTTACTTCGCTTTTCTACCACTTTTGGTTAATTGCGAATATGAATATGAGTGATGATATTGATGAAGGGACACTGACAAGGAACACCCGTGCTCACGCCGGGATTCGAACCAGGGACCTCTGTCGTCTTGGCACACTGTGAAAGCAGAGTGGATGATCCAAATATCGTACACTCTACTGACGTAACAATGCCGATTAGTAATTCAGACCACTGTTTATTACATCTTGAGAATGCTGATAAACATTTTAAAATAATTTTGTCCAGAGACCATTCGATGTTAAGAGTTTTCAAATGAATGCTAAACATTTCCATTCACACAATATTAAGTAGTTAGATAATAATGAAAAAATACAATAAAAAAATAATAGTTTTGCGGGTTAAGTGGTAGAGCAGCCACAGGCTGAATTTCTATCACGAGGACTTCAGCAACTTATTTGACAAAAACTGTGTTGATCTTTTAGTTTCTAATGCACATCGCTGTTCGTGCGATAAATTATACAATGCAGTGGACATTAAGAAGCAGTATATTTGAGATTGGTAAAGTTACGTCAGTCAATATTGCGTATTGTAGCATCACATAGCACGAGTTGCATGAGCGCGAAGAGCGAAGAACCGGGTAGGAATTCTGCCACTGTCGTCTGCTTCAGAAGGCAGGAAGGGTCACATGAACCAATCACGGTAGACCTCTCGTACGCTGGCGTAAGAGAGCCCATTCACGCGTGTGCTGTAGAAATGGAAGCTTTCCCTCCATAAAGGCAGCAAGGAATGTAGGAGTCCTGTACGCCGAACCTGCTCGGCATCCGGCCGGGAAAGGCATTGAAAAGAGATGCTAGAAAGAGTGTTGAGAGTGGAGCGTTGCAAGCAGATCGCGAAAAATAGCCATTATAATGCCATGAAGGTCAAACATATATGAAATTAGTCCCGTTTTACTTTATAATCACAGTATTTAAGCATTTTTGAAATTTTAAATCTGGGAACGCCGGGCATACTATAACGCTACGCCACTGCATTTCATACCATTAATAAACTGTAACCTTGCAATCAATGGTTCTGGGTTTGATCCCTGGTGGATTGATATTGCACAGTGGATTGGATCAATTCTGAACTGTAGTTATAGTTCTGATTAGTGTAATGGAGTTAAAACAACTTTGATCAAAATAATAAGCTTTCTCCTTGTTTTTCTAATTTGAAATGAAGCATGCTGGTTTTCAGTGAAGGAGAGGGAGTGAACTGATTTATTTGACTCCATCTCTGTATACCCATTCATGTAATACATTCTCTGGCAAAAAGGAGTGAAAGAAAGGGGTCCGGATTGGTGTGTAATTTTATGGGATATTGCCATGATACAAAGGTAATTAATTTCTTGGGTGTCCATGTTTGAGAATACTTATTGATACATTCCAATCTGAAAAAGGTACTTTGCAGCTATTACTTGCTGCTATACCATGGATTCAGAAATATCTCCTTTCACACACAGGCACAGATGAAATATGAAAGACTCAGTTAAGAAAACCGATGGAAATGGTTATGATAAAATGTGCTTAACATTGTCGGAAGTGTCATCTCATGGGTTTATATTGAAATTTCCACTTGAAGTCAACAGTGCATTTAGCACCAAAATTACCGTAAACTGGACTTTTGTGAAAATTTTTAGGGTTGTGTGGATAAATCACTGTCACCTTAGAACAGGAGTGTACAACTGCTTTGCAATCGTGCAATGCATTGTTGCAGGTTTTGACATACTTTGTAATCAGAGTGCAATGGCAACTGCTCCTTATTGTTCAACCACTATATAAAGCAAATTATTTCCTGAGTATTTTCTGTTGTTCTTTGCCTATGCACAGCTGGAAATCTCTGTGTTTCCACAAGATGGTGTGCTCAGCTGCTGCCACTTCGAGAGAGCATTGGAAGCCTACCTATCCTCTTACATGCATTTCTGGCATTAAACCTGACTTTATCCTATCCCAGGTGGACTGCAACCTCCTCCAAAGTTGCCAACCTCAGAATGGGCGAATCTTTCCACGCATGTAAAAGTGGCCATATTCTTGCCTTCTGGACCGTGCGCCCACACGGTGTGTATTGACTGGAAACGACACCAAATGTCCTGAAACTCGTAAGTTCGTAAAGATTGTGTTGCATACCTACCAATGTCAGTGGCGTATACTCTGGGTCATCTAGTTATCGGAGATGACCCGGGTATAATTTAAATATATATATATATATATATATATATATATATATATATATATATATATATATATTCTTCATATTCTTCTGAACCAATCATTGATTCATACATTTCTTTGCTTCGTGCGCTCGAATGTTTTCAACCGTTTGCTGCGGAATGTCCGAGAGGCTTTCTCCAACTGGTGGAATCTTGGCAGGGTGAGATTCCACAGACTCCCTTTAAATCCCTTGATGGGAGGAGGGGAGAGGAGGAGGAAACACTGCTTCTCAGATGCGGTGATTCTGTAGCCAGGGTAACCTCCTTTTGGAGAGAGTCCACCAGTCGCACTCTCCACCCCAGAGCCTTTGCCGTTCCATCGGCTGGTGCCCTCTTCTGCCATTCTTCCCTGATGGCCTTTGTACTGTAGAAGCTGTGTTGTTTACGACAGGGAAATTTCTCAGGAACGGGAATTCTGGGTTCATAAATTATGTACTTGGTTTGATTTGAGTTGGTGTTTTAAGTCCACTTTATGCACAGTAAGGCTAATCGGGACTGGACCTACAGTTTAAAGTGGGATCCGAACCACTATGTGCCTCCACCAGATATCGAACCCGGGACACCTTGATTACCACTGCACCAAATGGGAAGCCACAAATTACGTACTGAAAAGGAAGTAGGGAAAATACATCTGAAAGTGCGCGAGAAACAGGGAAATCTGAAT
This sequence comes from Lepisma saccharinum, assembly GCF_977018435.1. NCBI lineage: Eukaryota > Metazoa > Arthropoda > Insecta > Zygentoma > Lepismatidae > Lepisma > Lepisma saccharinum. The sequence goes on from NC_139229.1 coordinate 172,802,110, forward strand.
AACATTTGCATACCAATTCCACGTTAATTCCCATTTTACATTTTCTTCTGTCTTCCTCATCTCTGCAATTTCAACAGAATTTGTCGAAGGGAATAAGCTTAAATATTGAAGATAATTAAATAAATTAAAATTTAAACTAAAAATTCAAGAAATTACACCGACCTCCTTGGGGGAGTGCTTAGCACAGTTCCCTACGACGCCAGAGATCCAGGGCATGGGTGCTCTTTGTAAATGGCCCTTCATCCATTTCATCATATTTTCACTTATCGCGATTAGCCAAAAGTGGAAGAAAAGCGACGTAAAATAACCTAACACAATCAATCTAACAGCATGGATTATTTCACTAGCACATTCCTTACATATTCTATGTTACAGGTTATTTTTTTTATAGGTTTATCATACTTTCTTGTTTTATTATTTGAAATTCTAAAGATAGTTTAATTACAATCTCAACAATTAGGCTAATCGATAGTGGTCGCAACAATAAGAAAATTTTCCACCCATATATTAAAAAATTCTGTATGGATGCTGAAGCAAATTTGAAGGGGAACTTCAGGAGTGGATGGATGAATCAAGGTTCGGATATTATCCACTCGTTAAAACCAGCATGCGCCACTGATCAATGTTTTGTTTACGTCAAGTATTGAACTTCTATACAGTAAACGGAAGATATTGTTAAAAACATTCATTGGTTATTTAGAGTGAAAAAAATAAAAAGGAACAGCACCAGTACTTATTTTGCGAGCATGAAAGGTGCTTAGAATGTCTGTAGTTTGTCGACGTACAGAGCAATGTATGTAAATTTTAACTTCCACTTTTCTAAGCTGGTCGCGCTAGCCGTTTTCCCCTCTGTACAGCTCGCGCTCAACCCCGCCCCCCCTCCACACTCATCCACGGCCCTTTTTTCTTTCACAATCGGCCGGTCTTCCAAGAAAACCGCATGCTGAGAGCTAGGAAAAGAAAAAAGAATGCAGGGAGAGGTTTTGGGGGAGAATCAATGGTTTGGGCGATGCTTGTAAACAGTTCTTCACTACGCTATATCCTAATACTAAATTACGATGGGGTTGTAGTGCAATGACAACAGTGAAGAACGGGGGATTTGCCCAGTATATTGTTCACAAATGGGAAGGGCTGGTTGCACAGACTCAAATACACCTTTACAAAAGGTTTGCCTGCAAAAGAAAAATTGTGCCAAATTATAACTTTTTTTTTTGTGAGAACACGAAAGTCTAGTACCAAGGGATTTTTTTTAGGAGGAAGGTGACTTTACTCAAAGTTTTTAGGTAAATATTATGTAAATTCTATCTGGTGGTGGATTATCAACCAGCCACGCAAATGAATGACTTTTTAGCTGTCGATCATAAATAAGTTCAATGAACGTTCATTGTCAGTTTGAGATATTTCTGAGGGTCAATGGTAAAAAATACTTGATGATCTGTTATGGAACTAGTGCTATTTTTAAACATTTTGAACGTCCGTTCAACTTAATTTCGAATTTGGCTCCTTTCATGATTTGTAAGTAGGGGGATAAAATATAACCCAAAGAAGTCACAACATAAGATAGTTCTGTGTCATCATATACAAAAATACTTTTAGGCATAGGTCTTATGTAAAATAAAATACATTAATTATATGTTGTTTTTTCTTTTCCAATGACATTATTTAGTTGAATAATATGACAGACTTACTATTGATAATGATCATACAAAACACACCATAAAAATTTCATTCACTTTCAACTTTCTGGGGCCGGCCACCGTGGGGGAGTGGTTAGCACATCGCGCTACGACGCCAGGGGTCCCGGGTTCGAATTCCGGCTTGGCCGCGGATGTTTGTGAGTGTCCATTCATCAATTTCATCATATCATCACTTATTCCCTTCTTCGCAAATTGGCCAAAAGTGGCACAAAGAGCGAAGTAAAATAAAGCAAATCAATCAACTTTCTGGATATACGACAAATAACACTATTTCTGTATAAGGAATTTTAGGCGTGCTCAGATCCTCGGATTATGGGGAGCAAGGGCCTTGATAAGAGTTCAGCTGACGAAATAAAGCCTTCATTCCATCTCACTGTTTTTATTACATTGATGGGAACAAAACAGGGTCGTGTGTGTCCCGACCCACCTAAAATCACTTTATTAGATGAATTTCAACTTCAGTGGCACCATTGTTCTCTGCTGGCGCTTTATTTTCCATCTCTGCCGTTCAAAGACTATTGTACGTATAAACGTGGTTTAGTACCGCAAATTCAAAAGAACTACACATAATTTATTCATGTGCAATATATGGGCAATTTATTCTGCAGACACATACAGATAATACAACTAAAGAATAAAATATGTGGAGGTGTTAATAAGAAATTTGCTAGTGGGAGAGTCCAATTACATAGGAAGTAATACACTACCCTTTCCTTACGTAGTTACTTGGAACTTTCGTAGGTTTGAAAATAGTATTTACTTTTATTTCTATAAAAGCATAATGTTGTTTAAGAACTGTTATTAGATTCTTCTGCACTAAATTTCTAAGTGAGGCTATTAAGGGGCAACTTCTCCCTTCCCCCCCCCATTTACTCACCATATGCGAAGAGTGTGAATACTTTTTTGCTGAAATGGGAAAATGAACCACAGCAAGAAACTAATAAAATACGTCTGTTTTTATGAACAGCTGCAGAATTATCTACAAACTTGTTGAAATTCACAGTTTTGCTAGCTTGTACTCATTGGACGAAATACATACAGCCAGGGACGGAGCTACAAGGAGGTTAGGGGGGATGAAACCCCAACAACATATCTAAGCTCCCTGTAGCCCCCAGATTTTTATAGTACTGTAGACGCCTTTCGATCGAAAATTAAAGAAGTAGAAGCTATCTTACGTAATATTTTCCATTATAAAACTTCCCTTAGGGCAAGGCCATTGCAATGTACAAGTACATTTCCTGCTTTTATAAGATCGCAAGATTATTACAACGTGTTGTACGTAAAATCGTGGTTGGAGGTGGCAGCTGCAGATCTGCATGGATCAACAACGGACATTGATTATTTAATACGTACTAAGTAATTGTTAAATCACAAGTCTCCAAACTTGCCAAAAAAAAATTTACAGATACTCTGCTGCCTATCTGGTAGGTGGATGTGTTCAGTGGCTGTGGGATTGCTGTTTGGTTGTTGGAGGGTCAAACGATGATAATACGATGCCTACGAAGTTAAATGATAGCAATTATTATCCTATGTAAATCATGTCACTATTTTTGGAACGAGTGTTAAAAATTAATTTTTATAAGTTGGAGGATGTTACCAATTGTATTGTGAAGGCAACACTGAGAGAACAAACATATTTTCAGTGCAAATTCACCTACACTAGGAGACAAAAGCATTGACTATCAATATCATTGACATAAATCAATGGATACAGTTGCAGCTCTCGCACTGGGCAGATGTGATTAGTATTGAAAATAACTACCAATAGTTTTATATATGTTTCACATCTGATTCTTCTCCATGGAATAGAAATTGGCCACTCGGCATAAATTATTTTCCAACGTCATAAATAATAATTTATTAACATGAAGACCTAGGCTTACAAGGAATAAAACTGCCCAAGCTTGCTGATTTTTGCACTAAATTGCAATGTTTAGTTGCTCAAAGGCTAATCGGGACAAAACCTACAGCCTATAGTGGAATCCGAGCCACTTAATTAAATGTCCCTAACCGTTGACTGAACTCGTGACCCGTCGATTACAAAGCATCATTATTACCGCTAACCGAGGCGGGAAGGTTCACTTATAATCTTTCTAATTATTAACATTTAAGAGTTAGTTAGTTTCTTTAGTCTTTTAATTCCTTAATGTCGTATTTTTGCCTCTCGGATGTTTTCAATAACGATGTAACGATGAAAGGATTGAGAAAACATCGCTGACAATTATGTTCATTGCAAATACTCGAATGAGAAACTACAATCAGAAAAGCTGCCCCCCGTGGCGGAGTGATTCAGTTCCTTTTTCACATGCATGCTCGGATCCGGAGAGATAGTTCGAAACTATGAATAAGAGGAGTGTACAGTTAACAGAATCAAGCATATCTGGAAACTAGTAAGCCGCGTGAAAACTGACATACGTGTATTTCAGGATAACTATGATAGATATGAACAAGAAACTGTATTAGCCTTATCTGCGGATGTTTGAAAAGTCCTGTAGTAAATTCACAAATTCGTCGTTCCGGTTCAATATGAGTAATATGCATTGGCTGTAAATAGTTTTAATTGTATCAAAAATGCTAAAAGTACACATTTTACTAACTACACGACTTTCCCAATGATTCCAAATGGCTAACTTAGATTGATATTCATGTGAATTAGCACTGGGCTCCGTGATGAAGTGCTTAGCACATCCGGGAGTTCGAATCCCGGCATGGATGCTCTTTGTGAGTGTCCGTTCATCAGTTTCATCATACAATTCATCCTCAGGCGGAGCACAAAGCATGACGCCTTAGGTTGTAAGACACGTTTTTATTACGTTAAGAAAAGAAAGAACATCAAAATCATCTCACTTAGGATAATCCACCAACTGCAGAAAACGCAAAAGAATGTCTTCCGCCTGTTCTGCACATGTGTCGCAACAGGCTGAATAGCTATGCACTACTACAAAACATCGTCATTATTTCCCTACTTTACAGCACCATACAGGAGAGATATCCTGCTACTCGATGTTATAAACTATTCCATATATGTTGGTCATAGGCGTGCGCACGGGAGGTGGGGGAATTGCCCCCTAATCACGGACGTTCGCAGATTTTTCCACAAAGGGACAAGAAAGGTATTTTTTTCATGGGGCATATTACCCCGATACTAGTGCTGTCCCCTCTAAAAACACCACTTGAATTTGAAATTATCGCATTCCTGTGTCCCCATTACATAATAATTCATGTAAATTACTATGACTGAAATATAATTATACTTGTGAAATATATACTTTTAGGTTGACCTTCGTTTTCGAGGTGTGGTCATCCTTGCCCCCCTCCCAGACGTTCCATGCCCCTATATTATTATACTTTCACCTAGAAATTTAGTGGAGAGCAATATTATTGCTGTTATTAAACAATATTATACTCTAAAAGGAAATGGCGCAACCACAAGGGGACAGGGGGGCATTGCCTTATGCCTTTTTCCAACCTTGGACGGAAATCAATTATAGGGGGGGCATACATTGAAGTAAAAAAAAGCAAGACTAGCAGAATCTATACTAGTAGCAGGACAAAAGGATACTCAAGACGGAATTAGTTTTCACGTCCATCTTGCATTATTTCTTCCAGACGGTCAGGATCACTTGCTGGGGGTTACAGAGGGACAATTGTCCCCTCGACTTTAAATTTTATACAAATAAAAATACATTTCGTAAAATTTTCTTTCTCGCTTCGCTCGCGGTACCTGCTTTTCTTGCAAGTCTTGTCAACTTCCGAGCCGTAGCTAGGAAGTAGCAGGAGTTGGCCCTGGGCGCCGAACAATCTGATTGAGAAAAATTGTAAAAGAGAATGCCATGCCGTCTCATGAAATTTTTTGCGCCCTATTAAATCAATACTGTTTTCAACTTTCAAAAATTTGGATCGAAAAATTTTCTTGCTCGCTTCGCTCGCAGTTTCTTTTATCCAATAGATTGTAAATTACCAGAGAGAAAGTAAGAACAAATAAGTAATGCAGACAGTTGCTGCTATAACAGTTTGGTTTGGAGGAAAACGAGCGCTCACATTTCAGAGACAATCTATATAATTTTTGCTGTTGGTTTGTTAAGGGGCGGATGAATAGATTACGTAATGTATTTAAATAATATGTTAATACCTAGGTATATATATATATATATATATATATATATAATATACACGCGCGCGCGAACACACACACATATATATATATCACATCAATGCAAAAAACTAAAACAGTGAGATAAAATGAGGTTTTCTTTCCCGATCTGACTGAATTTTCAAGGCTTTTGCCCCCCCCCCTTATCAGAGAGTCTGCGCACGCCTATGATGGTGGTACCTTCTTCTAATAATAAAAACAAATTAAAATAACTGTAATATTAAATTAATAATTAAAATATTAATTAATATTGTTATTACATGAATGGGAAAAAGACGGCATATGAATAGGAATATAACCGCACATATTCATTATCTAGCTCATGAATAGTTCAGATCGCTTCAATTTGTATAAGAACAACTGCCCTGGCAAGGTGATTGTGAAACAGATAAGGAATTGAATATTGTTTGAATAACGAAAAAGGATGTTAGATCCATTTGACGAAATGAAAAGCACTTAATTTAATATTTAATCATATTACTTGAGTAGTGGTGTGCATAAATCTTATTTGATACAGTCATCCAAAGTTGTTTGACCCCAATGTAATCCTTCCCTTAGAATATGTTTGACGGAAATACACGTCTCTCGATTATACGACAGATGGTAAACAAAACAAGCATATTTACATTATTTAATTTTAGTACTTCGTAAGTCTCTCGTGGAAGATTCGGACTCCCTGGACACCCCGGCTCCCCTAAATAGTCCTTGGCTCTCAGTTGTATTGCGATGTTCGTCAATGTGTGTTTTTCTCGTCTATGGTTTTTCTTCTTTCAGACACTCGGAAAAAGTTTTGTCTTGTAACAGGAAACCTGTTATGGTCAGACACTTGAGCGGGGGGAGAGTAGCGGACAGGGAACCTTGTGGTCTGCTTCTTTCGACAGAGCAACCCCTCCCTCCAGCAAAGTCCCATGCAATGGATTTGCCTTCGAAGGGGGAAATGGAATCAATATTGGTAAGACTAGGAAGAATAAATGACATCTGTCTGTTGCTTTTTTCGAGCGACGCTGATACGGGCTCTTAAACAAAAGTCACTTCGACAGGGGCTGACGGATGGGCTAGTGCGCCTAGGGTGCAAAATCAAACAAGGCGTCAGTAAACTACTGAACAAAGAAAAAGCAAATAAAGTTGTTACAATCAAAGCCAGTTCTCTCTTGTACGCAAACTCGTGGAAATTGAAGGTATAATTTAACAATACAGGGAATTTATCCAATTTGTTTAAAATTTGGTATACTTACTAATTTGGGCCTCGTAATCACGAATCTGCACTTAAAAATTGGCGCTCACGTATAAATTTGGCGCTTATTTGGGGACAGTTGAATCCGGCCAATTTCTAACATGCCTTTAACAGGAACTCTATAGATATATGCGGGGAGTCGGAGCGGAGCGGAGTCGGAGCCGCGATAGCGGTTGGGGGCGGTAGGTCAATTACCCCAGGGGCGGAGCCCGGAATCGGCGGGAAATTTGGAAATTGAGGGTGTGGAAATAAGAACTTAATGTACATTATTTTGCTATTTCCACGTGCGAGCGCCAAATTTTGACTGCAGATTCGTGATTAGGGGGCCAAAATTAGTGAGTATGCCGAATTTCAAACAAAATGGAGAAATTCCCTGTATTGTAAAATCGCTCCGGTAATATTTATGTATCCCACTGTACGTCCCTCATGCCCTCTCCTCGAAAAGAAAGAAGAAACTTATTTCTGAATTATTTAGGGGATTCCATCCCCGCGCTGCAGTGTGTAGATGTAGAATGGGCAACAAACGTACGGAAATCAACAACGTAAAACGATCACAATAAATAGCCCAAACCCGCCGTTAGCAGGGTGTGATGCATGCATTACAAAGAGCCTCATACTATAGTTGTATAGTGAATCAAAATCATCTGAATCAGGATTCTATAAAGGCTAAAAAAAGTTAAGAAGAAAAGGGTGAGTTTCTTTAAAAAATAAAAAATAAAGAGCCTTCGAGAAAGAATTACACCTGCAAGCACCTTTCAACAATGCAAGTATTGAGCGAAAGGGTTAATCTCGATGTTTCATCCTGTCGGCTTCTCTGCTTCTATGAACCAGTTTGCTTAGTGTAGTAACGTTATGTTATCCCGTAGAATAAAAATAAATATTAGTGACAAAAATGAATCTAACTGCCAACCGGGAGACCAGGGTTCGATTTCCGGGGTGGGTGATCTAAGGCCTTTTTTCCGGCCTTCGCCCAACATAAACCGGCTCCGGGGCTCATCCAGCCTCAAATCAATGAGTACCCGGGGGCAACCCTGGGGGTAAAAACGGCCGGAACGTGGTGCTGATCACATCACCTCCAAAATGGCCAAGATCTAGAATGTGTGGGGCTCTGAGATGGTCATTTTCATTCACCCTCACACATCCTCACCTTCACAACTCGGGCTCGCCCTCACCCTCACGACTCGACTTTCGCCCTCACCCTCACACCCCCTCACCTTCACGACTCGAATTTCGCATTCACCGTCACGCCCAATCTCACCCTCACGGATAGGCTTCGCCCTCACCGTCACGACTCGCCTTTCACCCTCACAAGTCTTCGGAGGGCGAGGTCTGCCCTCATGAGGGTCACCCTCCCTCTGGGCCGTATCCCCTAAATATGCCTTTTACACTGAATCGATGTTGCATGGCTGCATGCAAGCATGGTAAATTATTTGAGCGCTCATAAAATATTTGGACATCTCTACCCAGTGCCAAATTTTGTCGGCAGTTTACCGCGAAACATTGTCTTAACACACACAAGCAAAATATGTAGTAATTACCCAATAGTAATCATGTCAAAATGTTTACGAGATATGAAAGTTGTCTGTTTATACTATATATGAGGGCCTTGTTAGTTCGCACAGGGCCTCGAGTTTCCTCAAATTAGCCAGCCACTCACACGAAATAAATTCGTATGCTTTAAACGCATCGATGCTGCAGATAGTAATGAAGATCTGGTACAAACCTCGTGAATTCGTCTGAACAGTTTTGGGAACCCGCCTAGGGCCAGCTGTGCAAAAAAAATCGTACAGAAAGAAGCATTTAGAAACTCAGTTGTATTTACCTTGCCGCACCAAGACCTGTCTGATAACGAAATATCGTTTATGTAAAAATTATTTCACTTGTGCATGACGTAAGTAAACAGCATACCTCCGTTGAATGTTGGGCTAACAATAAAAGAATGATAACGTGAACTATATAGTCAAGGCCGTTTTCGCTTCCACTGCCAGGTACGGGATACGTATTGCACCAAGGTTGGTTGGTCGGCAGGGAGCTTTCCTATCGCAATTGCTTGCTAGCTGCTGGATAAACAGACTGGGTGGGAATAATTAACTCGTGACGCAACCCACGTGTGTTTCACTTTAAAATACCGTTAGTACGAACATGTTTTATCTTTGTGTTCTCTATTTTAGTATGTTGGAGTAGTTTCTCTGTTTTTATTGGTGTTCTGGAATATATGTAATGAAGTGTGCAGTTCGAAAGTGCGAAAGTTTCTGCTCTCGGGATGTGGTAGTGTAGTTGCAACGTCGAAGTTATTGGGATTGCTTAGTAAGTGACAAAATTTAGGTATGTATACATTTAGCCATTTTTTTAAAAAAATATAGTAGGAACATGCGAACAATTTTTTGCAAATTTGATGAGAATATCGAGTCTGTGTTCGTTTCGTGAGAGTGCGAGCGCATCGAGTTGATGACTTTCTCCGTGAAGGGTCTGTGTTAGAGTCCCGGCCAGGGCATGGATATTTCATTGTGTTTATTCTTTCAACTGTTTGATCTGTCTGTATTAAACCAAGGAGGTAGAAAAGAGACGTCAGATCATTACGATTTTTACATTGTTTTCGCACGCAGGTGCACTAATGTAAAGATCAGCGAAATATGCACTCTCGACCGGGACTCGAACCCAGATCTCTAGCATACTCAGACTTATACTCATATAGACTCAGACTGAGCTACCGAGCCAGCCCTGATTTAGACTGATTTTTCGCTTCACCGGTATTTGTAATAATCCGTGATAATTTTACTGCAACGGAATTTGCTGTTTGGGTATTGGTGAGCGCGATGTTGCCGAGTTATTTCCCAGCTAGAGATGATCGAGAGCCTCATCTTGTATCGTAAGTCTCTCTCGGTCTCATCTTGTTCTCATGCAACCTCAAAAGATATAAAAGCAGTACAGGGTTTCTATAAATTAGTTATACAAAAGTAACCGTTAATTGTGAAGAAAGTGTATTTGTAACAGAAATGTTTTATACATCAATGAATACAGCATATCTTCAAGTTTTCTCTACAAGTGTTCAATACGTGATCCTTTCATCACATGGAAAATGTCCCAGAGGTATTCGATTTTCTGCCAAACCCTTTGAAGCATGTCTGCATCGATGGGCGCAGCTGCCTGCGTTTTTCGGATCCGCAGCTCGTCGACCCGCAGCTGGGAAGAGGGGGAACAAACACACGTTCTTTAATGTAACCCCAGATAGAGAAATACATGGGTCAAATCAGGCGAACGAGGTGGCCACGGAATCGTTCCACCACAACCAATCCAAGTCGGTACTTCACGATTGAGGTAGGCGGTTACTTCGGTACTTTAGTATTATACGGACTACCTTATTTGTCTACGTTAAAATAGGCTAGCTAGGTTTAGTTCTCTTAGCTTAAATAATATTTTTTATTGTATTTATGCTAATGGAACCTAATCTAACAGGCCTAACCTAACCTCATAGGCATTCCTCGTCTTACCACTGTTTTTCTTATTTATGAAAATGCGGAGGAAAATGAATTCAGCACCCATATCTTCACACAATTGTGGCATTAGATAATTCTCAAGCATGTCCAGGTATGATATGCCTGTGACAGTCTGGCTCAATACTAGAGAAGATAAGCAAACACTCACGCCTCCAGTGGCGGCGTCTGAAACTAACAACTGGAAACAAATGACGTGCGACAATAAACTTGAAGATATGCTGTATTCATTGATGTATAAACCATTTCTGTTACACATACACTTTCTTTACAATTAACGCTTACTTTTGTATAACTAATTTATATAAACCCTGTATATTAAGCGTATAGAGACCATTAAGGGAAAATACTTTTATTGATAATGTTTTTCCGTTTGACCCCTCGCTACGAATGAATCCTCGTAAAAACGAACTTTTATGGTATGTATATGCAGGCACGTAAAACACGTTCACGTTTGCTTAGTGATGGATTATAGCTCTTGCACGACAACTTGAGCTCTGTGGTAAGCGGAAATTGGAAGGCCATGTGGGCTTTGTCAACAAAAAAGGCAGGCTGATGCATCAAAATTCCAATGTTGCCACCTACATATGACAGTCAGATTTACCGTCATTTATTATCATTATTATTCATGTATGTAGCGGTAAAAAGACGTGTTGATTCAAAGCGTTGAGAGTTTTAAGTTGTAAGAATACATATTTGATTTTTGCCAAGCCGACGGGAGGAACGAGACATTCGCTTGTGTTAAGGGTGAGCACCTGAAGGGTCACGCTATGCGTCTAAAGCTTAGGAAATTCGACCGTAATGACAAACATTTAAATATCTCGGTTTCCAACGGTCAGATTCATGTGAAACTTATACCAGCGCAGCGGCATGTGTGCAAGGACGGATATGTGGAGTTTCGTCACGATCAAGCGACAATTACGGACGCCAGATCAAATCGGTTCTAATTGATCAGTTTGTGGACAGCGATTGCAATTGAGCTATGGGCGACAGCCAGGCGGAAGCTTAATCCGCACAAGTCAACTTCGGACACGGTACGTCCTAGTTTGGAGACAATAGAGCAAAGTGGACTGACCCCTTCGGAAGCGTCACTCCAACGTGCGCATAGCGTCGTTTTTCAAAATCTAAATAAAACGAAGGACATGGTTTTTCGTTAGACAGTCTTACCGCGATCTTTGTAAGGAGAGCAGCTCCGTGCTACCTCTCCATATACAGTCTTACCGCGATCTTTGTAGGGAGAGCAGCTCCGTGCTACCTCTCCATAGACAGTCTTACCGCGATCTTTGTAGGGAGAGCAGCTCCGTGCTACCTCTCCATAGACAGTCTTACCGCGATCTTTGTAGGGAGAGCAGCTCCGTGCTACCTCTCCATATACAGTTTTGCCGCGATTCTTGGAACGAGAGCACCTTCGTGTTACCTTTCGTGTACAGTGGACTTTGTCGTGTTGTGCGAACACCAGTGTGTGTGATAGGCAGTAAGTCTACACGAGTGCGCCTACCTCAACCGCTGGGGGAAGTTGAAGCGAAACTGTTTCCGTGATTACCTTACGCCATTTATAATTTTTGAGAAACGAGGAACACCGGAAACTATGGCGGGCTAGAGGGAGAAGAGAGATGAGGGCGTTACGTCGATTCGCCTGATGTCAGAAGAAACTACGCCGATGATGCCTATCCGCCGCCATGGAGAGAGAGAGAACGTCGAACGCCGCCCTATTGATACGCCGACGATGCCTACCATCCGCCACGTTGACGCCCCGACGACGCCTACCAGCCGCGACAGAGAGACGTAGAGAGAGATGTTGACGCCCCGACGACGCCGACGACGCCTACCATCTAACACGTTGACGCCCCGACGACGCCTACCAGCCGCGACAGAGAGACGTAGAGAGAGATGTTGACGCCCCGACGACGCCTACAACGACCGCTCAGATGCGACGTCCGAACCGCGCCATACCACGGAGATCCACCGATCCCGAGAGGAAGAGGAGCCGGGAAACTAGGTGTTTGAATCCTTCTCGCATCTTCATCGTCGCGACCAAAGGAACCTTTCGCGTGGATACTATGTGTTTCAATCGCCCATAAAGACGCCTGGATGCACCCCGGAAGCTGAGAGATGGTAAAGTATTCATCTGTGTGAACCTTAACACGTGACGGCCCGATTGATTTAGAGAACGCCCTTGAAATTCGTCGACATTTTGCAAACGCTCACTCAACTCGAAATTTTATATCGAACTCCCGTCGCGCTTGTCATGTGTAATCTATCCGTCTCAGGTCAATTTTTCTTATTCCTTGTGATATTTTTTTTTATGATCTTAAATTCATTGTTGTTTGTGCTCCTTTGTATTTGTTTAAAGTGCGTACTATTAGAGTAAAGCGCCGCCCGCTTAATTGCATATTCTACTTGAGGTTTGTTCATTTTTATGTGTGAGCGCTGTGTCGCTGCTAGCTATGTCCGGTCGCATATGTGATTATTTGTTAAAGTATTTGCCTGGTAATGTGAATTGCTCGTCGCGGCGAAGTGTTTAAGTCCCGCCTGCTAGAGAGTATATTGTTTGAGCCGCTCAACGGAGGTTATTTGTTATGTATGGAACCACGTGAGGTCTTGTAAAAGGAAAACGTCCGCCCACGTGAATGTAATTGCCGTTGAGACGCCTTTGTTTATACTGGTCAAGTAATGTATTGTCACCGCGCCGACTAGTTTCTTTTTAAAAAACAAAAGGTGAACTTAAGTAAGGGCTGGCTAGGATTTAAGTAGCACTGGAGCAAAATCACAAATGACCTGATTAGACAAAAAGTAAGATAAAATTAATTGAGAATGCAATAATTAGGGCTTGTCGTCATAAAACCTGTACATGTCATGTATAATTTCTTGTGTCGATGACCCCATGAGGTTTGAATCTGAGAGAGAATGTGAGAGTGCAAGTGTGGGGACCTGTAATGATTCCATTTTGTTGGTTATGAATAGAATATACTTTTTATTTTCATGTTAATTTTGGGCTATATCATTTTCGTATGCATGTCGCTACCCGTGATTTTCAGGTATGCAGCTAGCCGCTTCCCGGCTACAGGTAAAGAGGTGGTAATTTGAAAGTACATATGTCTTTGTTTTTATTCGATATGGCGTATCACTATGCACTGTTGGTCACCGGTTCCTACACACGAACTTAACCTGGACCGTAACGCTATTTCGCTTGTCCGAGGGAGATTTTGCCGCCTCTATTTAGGTAGTGGTAGCATTTGTTTTCCCGGGCAAGGGAGGGTGTTTCATTCATTCACACATACAGTTGTAAACAATTATCTGGTCACTCAGTTTAGATGTAGAGTTGCGTTATTCGACATTCCGCATTCCAAAGCCAGGTAAGAAATGTGGTTTGCAATGTGTTCAGTGTGTTATCTTTCAGGAAGGAAGAAGCACAAGTTTCGTTTCCAAAGATGCCCGCCGACCTTTGTGGTGGAGTGGTTAGTACAGCGCGCTACGACTACAGGGGTTCCGGGTTCTAATCCCCGCCTGGGCAGGCTTGTAAGAGATTCTTACGTTGTGGACAATACTGTAGCGTAATGTCGCGCAACCCTAACTTTGAAACCAGTGACTTGCCCATAGGAGGGTTTTTTGTCACATTGGTACTCACAATTGAATTTATTCTGTAGTTTTTGATAATGAATTATCTCGTTTTGCAGTTCGAGTTTGTGGTATACCTGACATATAAATGTTGTTGGAAAGTTCAGGGATGACGGCGATCCAGGGGCCTCCCCGATGACGTAGTGGCAACGTAGTAGCCTTGTAATCAAGGGGTCCCGGGTTCGATACCCGGTGGAGGCACATGGCACAGTGGCTCGGTTCCTGATTAGCCTATCTGTGCATAAAATGGACTTCAAAAACAACAAATCAAAACTCTTTACAAGGAACTTTGATGCTTCGATTAGACAACACTGCGTGGTAAATGTTGCCGTATCGTGTGCGTGGACAAGAGATAGCCCTCGCTCGTTTTGCCTTCCCCAATGACACCAGGGCACTTCTACCCATACGCTTAATTTCTTGGCCCCTGCTATAGAACTCGCGACTTAGTACGGCGCTACATTAACCATTCCGCCACCGAGATTGGAACTCAAGGAGTCTTTGTAATCCAAACTACCTCATCTTATCCAGAACATTAGTATTACCTCATTTCCGTCATTTTCCATACATTTCCATGTTCTTAGAAAAGTAAGCATAGCATTCATGTTATTTATCCGAGTCTCCCCGTATTTTTATCGTAATGATTTGTTTTTTATGAGATCAATAACAATTACCAGCCACATAATCATATAACTAACCGAACAAAGAACTGTTTGGCAGTGAGAATTATAAATCTGTTCCAAACCTTTCGATTGCTTTTTCCTCCTTTTTTCGCGTGCTGCTTTATTTTTGCCGATGGCTTTTTTTTGTCTTTTTAGCGGCTGTAGCTTTTTTTAATGTGTATTTCCGATTGCTTGTCTATAATAACTCTGCCAATATATATATATATTTTACACCCGACATCACGGGAGTACAGTTAACAAATTAGGTTTTGGTAGGTGGGTGACTTGTACGTTCCATTTTAGTCAACAGTAAGGAGTTAACGAAAAAATGTCAACTTGTTAAAAATAAGCCAGTGAACAATAATGATTTTTTCATTTGTTTTTCCAACTATTCATCATCGCAGTTAGTAAGTTGCTACTTGCAGTAACGCTTTGTTACCGTAGCGTGATTCGAAGTCAAGATGTGAAAGGTTCGAATCTGGGGCAAGTCATGAAGGTTTCATTCTGCTATTTTCTTTATCTGTTTTTATCAATTTATCATTCGTCCTCGGCTTTGCAATTATCCTAGAGAGGTAGAAGAGTGACGTAAAACTAAACATAACGTACCAAATATTGTTATCAGTATCGTGCTGGCAAAGAAACAACAACAAAAAACATATTTCCTGAAGGTAGATATAAGTAGCTTGGATGGCAACACAACAAGCAAAACGAAGGAGGCACGAAGTTAGGCTGCGTCTGTTAGCCTTGGTTACATTATCTGCCTGATCGAAATAGAATGGGCACTTCCGGGAGATCTTTCCGCTCGAGTGCGAGGCTCTTCACACACCCTTCTGATGCAAGGGTGGTTGTCAACGCCCCCCCCCCCCCTTCCTGGAGAGTTCGCTTAGTTTACAGTCAGGGGGTGCTCGTTCGGCGGCGCAGATTGTATGCGCAGTTGTCCGTGGATGAATTACGTCATCGTCGAAACGCTCGGCACGGAAAAGGCTGGTTCCTTACGCAAATATTGAGATATTTGACAATGAATATTTTCTAAAATATAGTAGCAGGGGAAAAGTTACAACTTTTACTGTTAAGATTCATCCTTTGTAATCAATTTATCACAAAGTTGATTCAAATGTGAAAAACGGTTTTCAAGAAATCGTGTTACGAAGGAACCCCTGTTTTGTTCTCTCCAGGCTTCCAATGTAAGGGAGTTTGGATTTCTTTTTTTTCTATGTTTTGAAATAAGATTATTTTGTTCTTGTCAACTTAAATCATGCCTAAATGCTATGGAAAGCTGTGAAAACTATTATCAGAAAACTAACGGAAGTAATCTAAAATACCACAGCTTGATTGATATAAAAAATGCGGGATTGCCCATTTTTATGAAAGTCACTGTGCGAGATCTAAAAGCAGAACTTTTTAATGTTGTATGTAAATGTAAGGGTGTAATAAACGTGACTGCTTCCCAGGCACGTATCCAAGGGGGGACTTAGGGGGCTCGAGCCCCCCTAAAGTTTTCGGTTTACACTAGATAAAATGAGATTTTTTGATTCTTGTGGTGTCAAATAAAATAATGTGACGTTAATTTAAGGAGAGAAATAATTATCGAGGCAAGACGGATAATATTCTATAACCCTGTTATTGGTAACAGCTCGTATCCAAGGTGGGAATCAAATGGCTCAAGCCCCCCTTCAGAAAATTTTCAGTTTACGCTAGATAAAATTAGGTTTTTGGCTTCTTGAGTAATATGGTGATAATTTGAGAGATAATTATCGACGCAAGACGGAGAATGTTCTATAAGCCTGCTATTATTAATAGCGCGTATCTGAGGTAGAGATCAGGTGCCTTGAGCCCCCCCCCCCCCGCTCCCCAAGGAAATTGTTCAGTTTACACTGATAATATTAGGTTTTTGACTTGTTGAATAATGTAATAATAATTTGATATATATATATATATATATATATATATAATTATTGCCCGACCCTGTGGCCGAGCGGTTAGCACATCGCGCTGCGACGCCAAGGGTCCCGGGTTCGAATCCCGGTCGGGCTTGGTTGTTTGTGAATGTTCATTCATCAATTTCATCCTTTCATCACTCATCCTCATCTTCGCAAATTAGCCAAGAGGCACAAAACGCGAAGTAAAATAAACTAAATCAATCAATCAATATATATAATTATCGACGCGAGACGGAGAATGTTCTATAACTCTACTCTATTATTGTTAATAGTGCGTATGCAAGGTGGGCATCAGGTGTCTCGAACCCCCTACCCCAGGATTTTTTTCAGTTTACACGAGATAAAATTATGTTTTTGTCTTCTTCAATTATGCGACGATAATTTAAGGAGATGAATAATTATCGACGCAAGACGGAGAATGTTCTATAACCCTGTTATTGTTTATAGCGCGTATCCAAGGTGGGGATCGTAACTCGTGCCCCCCCCCCCCACCAGGAAATTTTTCAGTTTACACTAGATAAAATTAGGTTTTTGTCTTCTTGAATAATGTGACGATAATTTTAGGAGAGAATTACTTATCAAGGCAAGACGGAGAATGTTCTATAACCCTGTTGTTGATAATATTGCACGTAAACTTTTCTTACGCTTTCGGTGTTGTCGTAGCGAAATTGAACACTATGTAGAGACTTGTCAACATTTGGAAGCTGCACAACAAAGGTAGCGCCACAGGTAGGGCGATTCGGATTCATTGTAATTTTTTAATCTCTGGAAAACGCGAGAGAGAACCTTCTTGAAAAAGAGAAGGAGTTGAACTACTGGCAATATTTACGAATCGTTTTATCTGCGGAACGTTCTAGAATATAATGAGGATATAAATACGCAGCTTCAATTTCCCGGTTGATCTGTACAACAGAATCAGTTAATGAGACTTCAGAGGTAAGTGTGACAGTTCATAAAGTTGATTAGTGATCAGTCAGTGTCCATTGGTAGCTTTATAAGATCTAGTGATTCGAAAATGAAAAGGACTAAATACCGTAAAGTAACGAAGTTTACTACTAGTTCCAGTTCGGTCCCAAAGCTAAAGACATTGACGACAGCGGAACGTCGAGTAGTGCTACGAGTAGTTCGGGTTGAAAGACGAAGAGATCGAAGGTCTCTCTCTCTCTCTCTAAAGTGAATATTTCGGCAGTATCGGTCTGGGCATTGGGGACATTATCTGCCCCCAGTAATAATTGAAGGAATGCTCTTTTAGCCAAAATATGCATTTTTGTGTCGTATGTAAAATAATAATAAACATGATTGCCCCGGGATATATGATTTACCCCTCCATCTTTACTATTGCGCCATCACTAGCTACAACATATTTTGATTTCTATTGTTCCCACATATTTATTTTAATTTTAGTATTGTTAATCATATTCCACTGTGTTACCTCACGTAGCCCCCCCCCTACACACACGTACGATTTCAGTTGTAAGTTTTAGACTAAGCTTGTCAAATGTCCACTTATATCTTTGTATTCTTGAGCCATTTAAAAAAAATAATTTCGCCCCTTCTTCTGGACTACTTCATAGCAATGTTTTCCCACTGAAAACCCCTTTGCAGATCGAGATCCGGCGCTATAGCCTTCCCAAGCCACCGTCCCCTCCAAATACTCTCTTGGCCTCATGAAAGAAAAATATATGTATTTCTACGAAATATTAATTTGACTTGGCAGTTTCTTTTTTCGAACAGGAATAAGTTTTAAATTTTAATAGCTTATAAATTTACACTAGCAATTTTTAGTAAAGATTTTGCGTAACCCTAAAAGTACATTTAGAGACTGCAAGATCAACTCTCGATATTTCAGATATATTAATAATTTTCATCACCTCGTCTTGTAATAATTATTTGTTACTTCAATAACCTCCTCGCAAATGTTTCTCGCATATTAAAAACATGGATGCCATTTCCTGTTTATTTCCTTGTAATGCTGACCTCCGTGGCGAAGTGGTTAACACAACGCTTTACGATGCCAAGGGCCCCCAGGTTCGAATCCCCGCCCGGGCATGGGTCTACTTTCCTTTCTTCAATTTCATCATATCATTACGCATCCTCATCTTTGCGATTAACCATATGTGACAGATAAGCAAAGTAAAATAAACTAAGTCTATTAATCAATTATTTTTGAAACTCTTTAATTCTTCTTTAGCATGCCACGTTTTTTGTTAAAATTATATTACGATTTGTAAAATGACGAAATTCTTAAGGAGAACACGCAACTTTCTTATTGGGGTGTTCATAATGTTGAGTAGTACATCAATATTATGCGTACGTATCAGGGTTCGATTTCGATATTTAGACGCTATTTGGGGACAAATGTGTAACATTTAGGTGCCAATGCTGACAATTAGTGCCGAAATGCGATTCAGTAGTAATATGTCAAGACTCAAGAACTAGTTGGGCGGAGGGGGGAGGGGGGATTATGGGTACATTTCTAGGGCTTATAGGATGAAAAAGTATAAAGAGACGATTGGAATGCCAGCCGCAAGGTTCACGTTAGAACAAAGAATTCTTATGTATGACACTTACGTGAAAACAGTCTCGTGTCGAGACGTGTGTAGGCAATTTGTACAGAAATTCCCAGGCGTTTCACCTCCACATAGAGATACGGTTAGACATCTTGTCCTTAAATTACGAGAAACTGGATCGTTAAATTGTAAAGCACCTAAGCAAAAACGACGGATTCTAACCGAAGCAAAACTCGATGAAATTGGTGCAGCGTTAGAACGTTCTCCAAACAAACCTCTACGCCGTGTTTCACAGGAGATGGGCGTGTCAAAATCATCGGCACATACAGCCACTAAGCTACTAAAATTAAAACCGTACTCTTATAACACAGGTTAGTGCTCGTTTTGCAATATTTATATAAATGTCTGCATATGTCCATAAAAATAAGCGGGCATTACAGGCCGCAAATGTCGGCATCTCCGTCAGCGCCGCCCGCCACGCTTCTCCCGATCTCTCGGCTGAAGATCGAAATGAACGCACGGTATAAACTGATAACACATGTGTATCAGTATCATGTATGTAAATACGTGCTTCTAAATTATTAGGTGAAAGCTCCCCTTCGTTCAAATACTTTCGACACTTGTGCTTGCCACTGTTCATATAATTTTGATTACTCTCACATAAAAATAACCAGGAATTTGTAGCGACCAGGACACATGCAGTAGCAGTTGGTTGTTGGGTAGATGATTATTTAAAAATGTGTGCGTGCGGTTGCGCGCACCACATTACATTTATAACCTTCGTGATTGTTGCTTTAAGCATTGCATCAATCATTAGAGTGTGCACGATGTAAAATTATTACAACACACGCGCAAACATTTATAGTTGTATCTCATTCCAATTTTATTGATTAGCTTTCGGACTTGCGGACAAGAGATAGGCATGTTAAAACAAATTGGTACTGTTAAAACGAGAGAGAGAATGCTTGTATAATAATAATAATGATAATGTTGAAAAATTAAAATCGTAACATTTCTTAGTAATTTGTGTTCTTACACATATTGCTTTACCATGCCATAAATTAAAAACTTCAGATCATATGCACCATGCTATTATCCTTGTCCATAAATGCGACAGGAAATGTTTATGGTGGTATTACTATAGGTGTATAATGAGTACTGAAATCTCTCCCCCGAGTTTCTTAAGGACATAGAGGGAAAACAATCCCCTATCAGGCTCTGTAGGTGATAGACTTCACTACTGAAATCACGGCATATGAATCACTGCACCCGTTGACGGGTCGAAGGCGAGAGGAGTGGGAAAGTAGAAACAGAAAAAGTATCGTGCCTGCCAACAGGCGACAATATGTACCGCCTAGTGTAGTGGGGGAGTTCTTTCCAATCTACGTAGTCACACCGAGGGATGAAAATGTGTATCGCATATGAACTGCGACTCCGATAAGATAAATCTTACAAAAGCTTTAAGAGTGATCTCTCACTGCTAGACTCGCTACTCCTGCACTGAAAAATAACACGTCGCGATTAGCTTAGATTAACTTGAGTACCTACTGAAATGTCGAATGTCTGCAGCTCTTTTGTAGACTCTGTAGTGCAACAATGTATTTAAACTTCTATTCCCCCATCCCTCTTAAGAACCATTATTTTGAAATTCAAACAAAAAAGGGATATTTGGATAGTTGTATTTTTTGATTGGCTTCATTTTTTTATATGTTGAAGTAGGTAATGAGAAATGAATATTGTGCAATTTTGAGACCTTGAAAAAAAATTTCTCTCCCCTGTAGAAAATGTCAAAGTTCAAGGTCAGACCGCCCATTTTTCATAAAAGTGAAACATGGGTAAGTTCGGAGTGCTGTATCTTTAGAAATCAACATCCCAAACTTTTGTTTCGATATACTGTCAATATAAGACTGTTTGCTTATATACATTCAATTGTTTTGATGGGACATTGTTGCTTTCCATTGTTATGCGGCAACCAAGAGGTCCAAAATGCAGTTTTTTTTTCCGTTTTCGGCCCTTAATATCTTCGTTAAGCAACAGTATCCCCAAAGATTTGTTTACTGGCCATTGAAGCTCACTATTAGGACAAGCTACCTGATATAGCAAATTACTGGGATATTGATAATGTTAGCAGATATAACCCTTTGAATACTCAAAAATTGCGAAATCCGCATCTTTAGAATTAGGCCTATCTCAAAACAGCATCAAGGTAAAAAATACACTAAATATGCCAACTTGTAGGTGAATATCTGTACTAACACCAGAAAATTAAAAAAAAATAAACTTTGGGGCCTCGTCCCATTTTCGAGAAAATAATTTTTAAAATATTAGGAAACGTCAATGTAAATTATCATACTTCCTCCTCTATCAGAAAATGGAACAGACATTTCTCCTACTTTTCTTTGTTCCAAATGGAACAGCCCATGTCTTGACAAGTTGTGGGACAGTTTTAGTTTTTCTTTCTTTGATGGAAAAGCGTAGTGCTAACGTCGCATCCTTGTAATCAAGGGGTCCTAGGTTTTATGCAAGGTTGAGGTACAAGTTGTTCGGAATCCGGGACCCTTGATTGCAAGGATGTGACGTTACCACTACGCTACCCATCAAAGAAAGAAAAACTAAAACTGTCCCATAACTTGTCGAGACATGGGCTGTTCCATTTGGAACAAAGAAAAGTAGGAGAAATGTCTGTTCCACTTTCTAATAGGGGAGGAAGTATGATAATTTACATTGAGGTTCCCTAATATTTTAAAGATTATTTTCTCGAAAATGGGACGAGGCCCCAAAGTTTATTTTTTTTTAATTTCCTGGTGTTAGTACATATATTCACCTACAAGTTGGCATATTTAGTGTATTTTTTACCTTGATGCTGTTTTGAGATAGGCCTAATTCTAAAGATGCGGATTTCGCAATTTTTGAGTATTCAAAGGGTTATATCTGCTAACATTATCAATATCCCAGTAATTTGCTATATCAGGTAGCTTGTCCTAATAGTGAGCTTCAATGGCCAGTAAACAAATCTTTGGGGGTACTGTTGCTTAACGAAGATATTAAGGGCCGAAAACGGAAAAAAAACTGCATTTTGG
Organism: Lepisma saccharinum; assembly: GCF_977018435.1. Taxonomy (NCBI): domain Eukaryota; kingdom Metazoa; phylum Arthropoda; class Insecta; order Zygentoma; family Lepismatidae; genus Lepisma; species Lepisma saccharinum. Next base: position 172,824,495 of record NC_139229.1, read on the forward strand.
ACCTCTTTGTTGCCGCATAACAATGGAAAGCAACAATGTCCCATCAAAACAATTGAATGTATATAAGCAAACAGTCTTATATTAACAGTATATCGGAAACAAAAGTTCGGGATGTTGTTGATTTCCAAAGATACAGCACTCCAAATTTACCCATGTTTCACTTTTCATGAAAAATGGGCGGTCTGACCTTGAACTTTGACATTTGCATAGAGGGGAGGGAAAATTTTTTCAAGGTCTCAAAATTGCACAATAATCATTTCTCATTACCTACTTCAACATATAAAAAAATGAAGCCAATCATAAAATACAACTATCTCACTTTGTTCGAATTTCAAAATATTGCCTCTTAAACAATAACTAGTATTTCACGAGCATTGGTGTGCAATAAGAAATTTCTTCGCTAGGCAAATTCACACTATAATAAAATAGAATGATACTAATAAAAATATAATAACACTAAATCTCGTGATTCTGGGAGGTTTAAATTTGTTCGGGAGACTGGGAGAGTGAGTTCGATCCCTGCATGCGTGAGGGGGCAGGGGTAAAGGCAACCAGAGCAGGCGCGGAGCGTCCATGTAAGCCGTGTAAGCCGGGCTTACACTTTATTAGTTCTAGTAAAATATATGTAATTATATGGCAAAATTCCTAAAAACTTCAAAGTTCAACTCGGCCCGATACCAGTCTTTGAGATCCTGTTTGTTAGATTGCAACACTTCAGCACCAGACTGCACATGAGAACTCCCGCCTTTTGCTTGGGGAAAGTTGTAAGCCGTCTGAATGTTGCCTTACAAATTTCTGACCGCGAAGGAGCAGTGCCTACCGTCGCCCACCGTATCTGGAAGGAGAAGATCAAGGAATATAGGGAGAAAAGCGCGTTGAAACCCTAGGTGTGTAAACCTACGGGCAGAGGCTTACAACAGCGTTGCAAACCTCATGTTTAGAAAAAGTGTTGTTCATGGACGTCCGCAGTATTTCTTTCCACCAGGGAGGATTAAGCAAAGTATTTTTTTTCAGGGGTTAGGGTAAACTAGGTATATTTCCCTTCTCAAAATATACTAATTCAATTTGAAGTTAACATTTTTCTGCAACGCCCTTACAATAATAAACTATTTGATGTGACTGAAATGAAATTATATGTGTGAAAATGGTTGACATTCATTTTTCAGGAAGTGTCTCTTCCCCTTGCCCCTTCTGGACATCCATGATGTCGTTTAAACTCCGAAATTATGCTACATACTACTAAATTGTTCTGGGATTTTCATATTATAAATATTAATTTATAACAAAAACAAATATAAATTCGAATGGTTCAACCAGCGGCATGGGTTCCACGTTATGTGAAAAGTTTGAGAAAATTCAACCACAACGAAAAGCGGCCCTGTTGTTTTATTTATATCTCCAACTTACAAACGACTTTTTAAACTTGTGCGAGATTTAGCACCATTATGCTTGGGTTGGCTTCACTGAATACGCGCTAGCGAGACACAGGTCCTGCAAGAGGAGGGGCTCCAGCGTTGTCGGATATGAATGGTTGACTGCAAAGGAAATTTGAGCCGGTGGTGCTTCAAGGAGGTTTTTTCCCAGGAACAGGGAATTCTGAAGCAAAAAACTAACAGGAAGGGGAAAAAGGAGAAACCTAGAAATGAGCGAGATACGGGAAAACTTGATACACATTGATGTGCTAAATTCTTGTTGTTTCTGTTTTTCGCTTGTAGGAGAGCATAAACATTAGACATATTAAGACTCTGTTTTCCGTTTATGTATGAACTCAGCTGGTAATAATTGAGCTAAAAAGTGAAATAAATGTTAATGAAAACTGAAGATTGAACCAATTTTACAAATTCCATGTCAAAGTGAACCAAATATTATTAATTACATAGTCCGTGATTCAAACACTCTTCGAACAACCTACGAAAAGCCTGTTTATGATCTTTTAGGTGCTAGATTTGCTTTTACACTATCCTAAGAAAGCACTTACATGTCCTTTGATAGAAATTTCTGGATATATCCCTACAATTTGTGAGCATTTCTTTTATATTGTATTTTTTTTTACTAAATATAGGGAATTTTAAGGCAAGAGAGGGAATTTATTTATATCCGAAAGGGATATTCCCCTCACAGTCCGAAAGATCACTGCTTTGAGCAGTGACCGATTTTGGATCTGGTTTCTTTTTGTTTCCCCCTTCTTGCTGTGTGTTTGTTAAAGTCTCGAGGTATTGCTTTTGCGAATTCCATCTATTGAAAAGCGGACTGTCGTCCCTGTGCTGTGGTGTGATACAGTAGTGAAGTGCATTATGGAATAAAATGAGTGTGATTGTGAGGTGGGGTGGAGAACTTGTTGAAGACGCCATTGTCCATCAAGGATTTTGTGGCCAAGAAGAAACTTGTGGATATAGATAGGCCCACCCCTTCCTTCTCTAGCAGACATAGTAACAGAAACGAAAAATAAAGTGCGCCGATTTTGCGATTCATGATACGGAGCTGATATTTGGTTATGCGGTTGTAAAAAGTATTCAGCACTTTTCTGTTTCCTTCTGTTTTCGTTTGTTTATTATTATTCATTTTATCTAACTTTGCATATTTTTTATCGATACGTTACTCATTGTGATAGGAATAACACTGACTTAATTATCAGATATCCAGAATTTTTAATTTGGTGAAAAATTCCAGGGAAGTGTTCTGAAAAAATTGGGGGGGGGGGTCGATGTGTTTGGATAAATCACTAACCATGTCAGCCCAAAAATAAGCACAACGGGAAATAGCCTTCGTCATGCTAGGCTTACACTGTTGGAAAGTCACGCTCCGCCACTGAACCAGAGCATGGTGTTGATCACATCACCTTCATGATGGTTGATATCAAGAATTAGTGAGACCCTACCTCAGCATCCCTTGTGTGCTGGAACAGTTAGAACATTATATTTTTTATAATAACATGCACTACTTTATAAAAATGAATATGTATTTGGTTTGTTTTTTAAGTCCACTTTATGCACAGAAAGGCTAACCAGGACTGGACGTACAGTTTAAAGTGGAATCCGAACCTCCTTGCCATGTGTCTCCACTGGGTATCGAACCCTGGATCCCTTGATTACAAGGTGATGATGTTACCACTACACCACTGGAAAGGCCTTAAATGCATATGGATTATACTATAATAATAATAATAATAATAATAATAATAATAATAATAATAATAATTATGCCTTCAGTTTTATCTCAACTAGATGATCGACCTAGAAACATTTCTGTTGTATCACCATGTGTAGAATTCTTCATTAACATATTGACCACAATTAATGATACACCCTGTATATAAAAACTGCTGTTAACCAACAGAAGGATTGGTGTGGGTGTGTTATAGTGAATTGGATTTGTATGAATATTGACCCCCTTTTTGTTATTCAAGCCTGTTGTTTGCATTCGTTACATGTCATGCCCCGTTGCCCCTTCCTTCCTGTGAAGGTGGAGAGTTGCAAATTTGTTCCCCACCCACTATTAGTGGAACTCGGCTGCCGTTGTAGCCAGCATATGAGTGCCTCCTCCCTCAGAAGGTATTACAGCTGCTTGCTGAGTACTTCTTTCTACTTTTCAGTTAGCGATGATTCCCACGAGAGGCCATCAAAGAAGGACCTTCTGATAGGAAAACGGAAAGACAAGAAGGAATCCAAGAAGGACAGAGGATATGCTGCACTGGAAGGGGAGAGCTCAGCAGAAGAAATGGACCTGGAATTGAAGTAAGTTTTTGTTTTAATGAATTGCCCCCCTTTCCCCTCCTTATTTCAAATTCCATCAAATTTTATACCTTTGCCAAATTAGCAACAGAAGTTTCTTTATTCTCTCAGCACAAGTAATTATGTTTCTCCACATACTACAGGCTGTTCCAAAACTATTCTACAGTTTCATGTTTAATAACTGATGATTTATTATTACTGTATCAGTTATTCGTTGTTTCAAGTCACCAACATTATTAGCAGGGTAGCGTCAGCTTTGCTTACACACTGTATTTGTTTTTGTGTGTTTTTACATATGTATAACTAACTGTTTGTATTGGTAATTCATTTATGTGTGTAATTTGGCCAGATCATATATTAGTAAAAAAAAAAAATGTAAAGTGTTCTCCTGTGTCCCCCTGGTCGTGAGTGGGGGTGATGTGATCAGCACCATGCCCCTGACCGCCTTTACCCCCAGGTTTCCCCAGGTACCCATGTTATTCGATGCTGGGTGGGCGCCGGGGCTGCTTCCAATGTTAGAAAAGTTCCCGGATTTGAACCAGCTGGGGATCAAACCCGGGACCTTTAGCATGGTAGTCAGACACATTACCGACTGAGCCACCACGGCCACAGATCATATATTAGTGTTAGTTTAATTTCAACTGTGAATATATTCTGTAAATTTCTGGTTTTTCCACAAGTTCTCTGGAGTGTAGTTTAAATGAGCCAATGGGATTTGAACCTTCAGCCCTCCCCCCACACGAGTGAGTGAGTATAAATATTGCTTCTCTGGCGGATGGGTGACAGAGTGTCTGAAACTGAAATTTCGAGAGAGAGAGTGTGGAAAGTTATCTTACGGATTTCAGCGGACTGCTATCAGCGTACAGAGAATAAGGCAGTTCCATCGATGTAAATAAATGTATAAAGCCCATTTCTGCAACTTTCAGCAACAACCCTGCAACGTTAATTTCGTAAGTTCTTGCCTGTCATTTTATTATTTAGTTCTGAGCGCTTTGGTGAGGGATGGGATGCGAACCCAGGGCTAAAAATGCAAATTAGTTGTTTATTTGAGTTTTTTCTGCCAGGAGCAACCTGTGTAAGGGTGGTGTGTTAACAGGACATAGAATTATTTTGGTCTTGTCCTTGGATTTTTTGTGTGTGAAAGAACACAGGCAAAGAAAGGGAAAGTGAATAACGATTGCGGAAAAGGGTCAAAATTCTAACGAGGGCTCAATCTGTCTTGTGAAACCCTGCTATTGTTTTATGAACACCCTGTATATTGAACTGTATTTCCTTTTGTAGAAGCCCTTCAAAGTCCAAGAAATCAAAATCCTTCAAGTTCCCCAGCAAGAAAGACAAGAGGGAAAAGTCAAAGGAGAAAGACAGCAAGGACAGTGAGAAGGAAGACAAGAAGGAGAAGAAGAAGGAGAAGGAAGGAAAGGTCAAGCTAAAGCTCAAAGAAAGGAAAAAGTCCAAGCATGGAGATGAAAGTATTGACCTGGGTAAGTTGCATCTTTTCTACCCTTCTGGTGTACTTTATTGTTTATCTGTATTTGTGCATTTAACCAGTAACTGAAGTGGAAATTCGTACATTTGTGAACGTTGTCTTTTACAATGTCTTTTCGAAAGGTAAAACCCATTGCAGTTACCTAGTTGCATACATGACATAAGGTGGTTAATGAACACTATAGTTCTTCACTGAATCTTTTCAATTTTTATTGGATCAGTAGAATATCAGTTATTGGTATCAGGAAATTTATGTACCTAGTCTGGCCATAAATACTGTTACAAACTTTGGGCTTGGACTGTACATCTGGTAATCATGCTCATGAACCATGCTTGCCCGGAAGTTCACTCCTGACCATTGTGTGTTCAAGTGTGAAAGAGTAAGCGTGTATCTTCGTGGTGCGAATATGAAAACAGAGTAGCCGTAATTGCTCTGCATATGGTTGGAAAGTCACACACTGAGATTTTCCAGACCCTAAAAATCCTGAAGATCAGCAAAAGGTTTGTGTAATGGACAATCCATAGATTCACTGAGACTGGTAGTGTGAAAGAACTCGTCCAAGAGTTGGTCGACTTCGCACCATATGAACAGCGGTGGCTGTTAAAGCAGTGGTGGCTCGTGTCTGCCAAAATCCCACCAGGAAGAAAGTGATAATGGCATGGAAGCTGAACATTTCAAGACAATCAATGTCTTGGATGACTTTGGAGTTGGAGCTTACCGGCGGAGTACTAGACATTTACTGGCGCAGATGGAACTGAAATCGAGAATGCTCCTGTTGTGGTACGGTGCCAATGGGCCTGGCAGGATTCTCTTCACTGATGAGGAAGTGTTCGCCACTGAAGAAAGTTTTAACCACTAAAATGAAAGAGTGTATGCTTCAAGCTCTCGAGAAGTTCGTGAGAGAGTTCCCAAAGTTCATGGATGCCACCAACCCTCCTCAGTAATGATTTGGTGGAAGGTGAGCTATGAGAGTTCCACCAGGCCTCATTTTAGTGAAAACCCGTGCGAAAGTGAATCTGGGAAGTGTCCTGGAGCCTCTTGTGGTGCCGTTGAACCAAACAATGTTTCACAATGAACCCTGGAGCTTTCAGAAAGATTCTACCCGAGCTCATAAGACGAGGATGATGCGACGGTGACTGGAGACCATTGTACTCTATTTCATCTCCACTGTTGATAGACCATCTGATAGCCCTGATTTCAAAACCCTGTACTGCAAACTGTGGCCAGTGCTAGAGATGACTGTCTGCAAGAATAGACACCCTATAATTGTAAAGTGATCCTTGATGGCAGCAATGGTTTTCTTTCCCATCGACACCATCCGTGCTGAAATAGCGGCCTTGCCAGAGAAACTTTGAGCCTGTGTAAAGTGGACATTTTGAAAACTGGTTGATGCTATTTGTGTGTAATGCATGTAAGTGTAACATACTAAAAGAAAATGTAAAAATCTGAAACCATATTCAACTTATTCACAAAATAGTACGTAACAGTATTTATGGCCAGACTAGGTCGTACCTGATTAATTATATTCTTTTATCTTTGGCTATGTACATAGTATTTCTTGCATTTTTGTGATTATTAGTTTTCTTCTTGTTTTTGTTCAAGAGTTGGTTGTAAGAGTGTCACATGACACATAAAATCTTTTCTCTTTTATTCTATTATGACAGCCTCTTAAGTTTTTCTGTGAGGAATACAAATAAAACACACAGTAAGTGCATTTTTGTTATAATATAGTGACACAAGAGACTTTAGCTATGCAGTGTTGAAGTAAATGTAGGAAAATGGTTGTGTGTAAAATCATGCTGATGTAGGGAGATAACAGGAACATGTTGGAAATACACAGAATAGATTATTAAAAGACTGAGCTATGTATATTCTTGCTATTATTCATTTACTGAACAAGTAGTTCTGCATGCCAATACTAAAATGTAATTATTTCATTTTGACGTCCAGATGAACAGCCAGTGTTTGGTGTTTGCCTGCAAGTGGCTGTTGAAAGAAGCAGGTGCCATGATGGTGTTGACATTCCAGTTGTAGTTAGAGAGTGCATTGATTTTGTGGAAGAGCAAGGTAGGTTGTAAGTTAAACTTTACAATATTTTTATCGATTTTAATTACTTTAATGTAGACTATACGACGCACGGTTTTAGAAGCGATATCGGGCGGAGTTACGGAGAGCGTGTCCTTGGCGACCAGCCAATAGCAGGAGTGCAACGTTGTACAGTTAGGAAACTGCGGCGAGCAAGTTAAGCTCCGTGTTCTGTAATGTTTTTGCACGCAAGAAGTTCTTTATAAAACTCACAACTAAAAGGTTCATCATTGCATGGGACACGACATTATGAACCTGACTGTCCAAATCTCATGCATTTCCGTCGCCTACAGCCGGAGATATCGTTTCTCGAAGAAACAAGGGAAATAGCGCATCTCTACACACACACACAACGACCCTTCATTTTCCTTCAGTGTTCCGGCTGTTTTTTTTATTTGCCACCTTGTTAACCCCGCTGAGTTGTGTCTTGGTAAAGTATGAACAATGGCCCTTCATTGTCGTGGGCGTTTACGAACATTGCGAGTCTGAGTCACTTTCAGTTCAGCGTTTTCATAACAAGGGCGGTGTAAGATAATTATACTCGTACGCCACGAAGAACAGTTGTGAGACGATTCAATATGGCCCTTATTGATTGATTAAATGTTGGTTTATTTTACTTCGCTTTTCTGCTACCTTTGGCTAATCGCAAAGATGAGGATGGATGATGATATGATGAAATTGATGAAGGGACACTTACAAACACCTATGCCCGGGCCGGGATTTGAACTGTGAAGCACTGTTAAGTCCAGCCCTTATGTTCGATAGTTATGCAATAGTGTGTGTTCTGCGAGTGTTACTTATAATTTCGTGCCGGCCCCCATGGTAGAGTGGTTAGCATATCGCGCTACGATGCCAGGGATCCGGGTTCAAATCCCAGCCTGGACATAGATTTTGTGAATGTCCACCCATCAATTTCATCATATCATCGCTCATTCCCATCTTCACAATTAGCCAAAAGTGACAGAAAAGTTAAATAAAATAAAGTAAATGAAATCAAATTAATAATGTCGCTCTCGAAACCTATTACAAGTAGTACAGGCACCAAGGGTAAAATATTACGTTCACAAGACAGAAATCTAGTGTATTCTTGCTTCAAGGAATTGGCATCGGAAGAAGTGCGTGCTGAAACAGTGTTTTCTCAGAGTCGAGAACTTACGGCTAAAGTGTGTGGTGTCTGTGTGCATACTGTGTGGCATATTATATAACAGGGTAAGGTATCTACCACAGAAGTCGGTGAACCCCTATTCAAATCTTCTGGGAAACATGCCAGAAAACAGAAACGAGAGTGATGATGATGACCTTGCAGTTCCTCTACAATAAATACCTTCAAACTTCTTTCAGGTACGAGTTTCTCTTATATGCTGCAGTGATATGATATAATTCTGTGTAGAATTCTTTACTATATATTTCATTGTACTCAAATATCACGTGCATGCATTATATATAAAAAGCTGAATATTGGACACGGCGAAATCTCTGCGTTTCCTTTCTGCTAGCAGTTGGTTTGGCAGCAGCGCGATAGCACTGGCTGCGTATTGGCTGAACTCATGTTTCGTCTAAAAGTGTACGCCGTATAGTATGTATTGCAATTATTTCTTCATAAATCTGTCAGAATATACAGAAATAGATGTCAAAAAAAGTTTTATACCAAGTTATCTCGGGCTGTAAACCAGTTACTAATTTTAATCAAAATACAAATCTTAGCAACCATATTTGTGCTTAAAGATTGTATGACTTTGGTGAAAAGTCTATAAGTCTATATTAATTACTGTGTTTTGTTTATATGCTATTACTAAGATTTACAGTGTTCAATTTTTTTGAATTGTCATGGCCTGATTACTAGTTACTCTAGTTCCTGGTCACTAATTCTGCCATCAGAATCACTCAAGAACTCCATTGGCAAAGTTACACAGTTATAAATGCAATATTTTTATTACAAGAAATTATCCAACAGATTTCCACTAGGACACAAGGTTTTCCAAGCTTACGCTTTACCATGCTTCGAATGACATCTGTTGAGGAAAAAATAAACACACAAACTCCTGACACGAATTCATTCATGATAGAAACATAGGACTGAAAATAGTCACAAACATGAGATAACCCGGGATAAAAATATTTGATTGGAATTTGACACTTAAGTTTACTTGGGATAAGGACTGGAGGAGTTAATGAAGAAGACAAAATTCTGGATTTTAAATTTTTCTGCATTTTAAGTTCATTATCCACAGCCCCTTAAGGATGTATTCTCGAGTTTCCACTGCAATACATGCAGAACAATATTGCAGCAGTAAGGTCTGATTAGACTGCAAGTTTAGCACATACATGCTTAAGAATATTTTGCTGTATGGACCAAATATATTAAACTATGCCCTCATGTAATAGTGTGATAAAAAATTTGTATGTACCTGACAATTACAAGGAACCCTAAATGACTAGTGAACACTAAATATTTTTAAAAAATTAATCAGCAAATCTGGAGGAAAATAGTATTATGCCTACTTGTCTGTACATCCACGTTGGTGATATATGATGTCCTTGATAACAAGTAATTTGGTAAATAATAGAACAAAATTCTACCTTATTTCAAACATCATTTATGCCATTTAGTCTGATTCTCTGCCTGTATGTATCCAGTTAACAGTGTTATTAGCAAAGAAGCAAGCTTTGTCAAGGTGAAGTATCTCCACTTTAAACTTTTTAATTAATTTGAATTAAAATTTAGTTGCACACTTATTTTTATTTCATGTTGCTTTTTGCACCACTTTTAGCTAATCTCGATGATGAGTGATGATTAAATGAAATTGATGAAGGGACAATCACAAAGAATACCCATGTCCAGGCTAGAACCCTCGGAACTTCTGTGGCTAGTTGAAAGTCAACCACTTAATATGCTTGGCCACCAAGCTGGCTCATTTAGTTATAATAACAAGCAATGCACACCTTCAAGAAGAATGGTAATATAGTGTGTTATTTCCTAATGTAAAAATTGTAGCTTTTCTGACAACATTATTTGAACAAGTGTTGTTGGGTTACCAGCCAGTATTAACGTTAGTATCCATTGTATGTACTAGAAACGTTGGATGCAATGTTGGCTGGTAACCTGAGAAGACTTGCTTGAATCTCCTAATGTATTGTACAAAATAGTGTTTATTATATTTCCATGCTGAATATAGTTGGAAATTTGACGTTATGTTAGATGTTTGGATAGAATATACAATAAATTTGAAAGTGTTCTTATTTATTTCGTTGCCACTAACATTATTGATCCATATTGAGTGTTGAACTCTAAATTATATAGTAGTTTTAATAACAGCTGTATGAGGAGAAGCAGATGTTCTATAGTTGAAGTAAAATATAATTATATCAAGTACATTCATTATTTGATAATAGTTTTAGCCTCTGAATATGTATGTGATCAAATCAATTTTATGTGTAATTATTGGCTTTGTAATATACATGCACGTGCAATGTTTCTTCTAGGTCTGAACTATGAGGGTATTTATCGATCATCTGGCATGAAATCCAAAGTCCAGCAGCTGAGAAAAATGTACAATCATCGAGAACCAGTCAACTTGTACGACTGTGATCCTCCCATAGTCACTAGCTTATTAAAGCAATTTCTTAGGTATGAAATTTATAATATAATTGTGAAGTAACAATATGTAAATTACATCATTTTGGTATGAGGTGCAATGTAACAAGGTCCTACTTTAAAGAGATAGATGTCTTTCAACATTTGGAAACGTCCCTTTAATGTTGTTCTATCTTTGGCACCTTGCCAAGCACTTGTAATTTATTTAAATTAAATTTTGTTGAATTACTCCAGTCTATCTCTTTGGCACTTTCCATTACTGTTTCTGTATTTAATTGTAGTTGTGCACAGTGTGAACTGTGTGAACTGACGTAATTATTATCTCCTGACTTACATAGTATGGCAAAGAGAGTGCCTTTTTGTTCTGACAATGCATAATGGTCCATGTACTGGCACGTTTGTTCATAGCAAGAATAAAAAGTAATAATCATTCGTCAACTAAAGAAACGTAGATATGTACAATCATGTATGAATATATCACAGTATTTTTCAGTAGTTCTTATGATTAACTTAGCTGCCGAAACCCTGTTCCCATACATAAACATCATCTTGTAGAGAAATTAAAAGTATAATAATGTATATATTGAGTTTAACGTGATTATCAGAATAACTAAAAGGTCTAAATGTTATAAAAATAATGCAAAATTATTCCTAATTTTTATATAAACTGTGCAGGGCCCTTTACACAGTATTCCTACCTAGAAAATTAATTATTACTAGGGTTGATCCAATAGCACCTGGAACCAATGGCAATACTCGTTGTAACGTTCCTTCCGTGTGCTACACACTACACCTGGAAGCGATGCAAAAGTCTACCCATATGTGCTAGCATGTAGCCAGCCATAGACATGAACTCAAAGTATCTCAGGGCTTGCCGGGTTTAGTAAGGAAAGGTAAAATATCAAATAGTAAAATTTTATTTATATTTACACACGCATGTAAATTACCAGTTTAGCACACTCACACTTATTTAATTTAGGAACCTCAATTAGTGTGTGTAACCAATAGCGGCCTTTGTATTTGACACGTGCCACGCCACCTGGGGACAACATGCGTGGAATCACAAAAGTGTTGTGATCAAAGGATACCACAGTGTCAATCAGGCTACTTCAAGGGAACGGACAGGTCCCTTGGTATGTCCAGTCAGTAGCAAGAGAAGGCGAGGTACAAAGGGAAGGTCTGGGAGCACTCAGGAGACTTGGGCGTGGGCCACCACGACCTAAGGGTAACACACCAGGCTCGTATAGGGCAGACCTGGCAGGTAGGCTATCTGCTTCTCTTCTTTTCCTCCTGGCTGCTTGGCTGTTGGATCCTGGTCGAGGCAGCATCCAGACTAGATATTGGAACCAGGTCTTTCGCAGTCGGTATCTGAGCTCCAGATAATAAACCTTTTTAAGCAAGGCCTCAAGTGAAGAGTGCTCCCCTGTGCTTAGCACAACGCCATGAAGGCGTATAGGAGGTGTGGGGGTAACGCCCCACATTTTCTTGATCCGGTCGTGAGTGGGGGTTATGTGATCAGCATCACGCCCCTGACCGCCTTTACCCCCCAGGGTTTCCCCCAGGTACCCATGTTATTCGATGCTGGGTGGGCACCGGGGCCGCTTCCATCGTTAGAAAAGTTCCCGGATTTGAACCAGCCGGGGATCAGATGTAGTCAGATGTGTTACCGACTGAGCCACCGTGGCCATTAAGCAATGCCTCATCACTAGGAGAATATCAACTCTGGCCCTGGCACCTATTAACCTGTTGGGTGAGATGAGTCAAGGCAATATGAATAATAAACCTTTTCCTGCTCCCTCAAAAATAGGCAATAGTTACGCTGGAGAGTTCAATGAACAAACCGATCTCTAACTACGCACTGATAATGATCAGGCTGGAAAGTTCATACGAACTAATCGATCACTGATATTTTTAATCGACTGAGCTCCGGGTCTGGCTGCATCGTTTATATACTGTTTAATAGCAGCACAGAGGTGGGTGCAGAAGATCGGAACTAAGCTGGCTCCAGCGTTGCAAACTCCCTTCAAATTTAAGAGTTGCAACCTATGTGCTATGAATTATCATGTTTTTACATTGTAAAAATCACTAACATAAAAAGTTACTGAAAGCACATGGTAATACAATCTTAACCCTTGTGTGCTAAAGGACTTAATGTTACAATAACAAGTTACATTCAAAGAAATAAAAGAATACAAGTTTCATGTTTAACAACAATGCACCCTAGATTAGATAAAAGATAAACTGAATGCATAAGCCTTGCAGGGCATTTTGCATGCTTTCTTAATCATCCTTAATAAAACATTTTAAAGAATATGGCAACCACACAGGATCGCTAAATGTGGTGACCACGCAGGGTCGTTGCATCAATATCAATACCAATACTTGTATATAGTAACAATTTAAATTTATGCAGGCTCTTTATAGATGTTGATAAATTAGTATTCCATTCCATCTCTATCATTTCCATTTACCAGAGCTGTGTTTTAAAATATTCACAGGTTCAAATACAGAACAATCAGAATATTAAAGTAAGTGTCATTTATACATAAAATGGTGCAAATATTTGCACAGAATGATGGTATTTGGAAATTTTACATAATTTCCTCGATATTTAGACTCTGTGAAAGTGTCATTTCGCATTTTGTGTACATATTGTGATTAATCTGGTACAATCACCAGTGCTATCATCTGAGCCCTAATATTATAGTTATCTTTTCATGACTGTAAATCATTTTCTACAAGTTGGACAAAATGATTTTTGAATGCTTTGAATGCACTTCGCTAGAGAGAAGAGAAAGAGAAAGAGAGAGAGAGATAGAGAGAGAGAGAGAGAGATAAATACAGGGGGATCCGTGGGTACCTGGGGAGGGGGAGGAGAAGGAAGGAGGAAGAAGAAAGAAGAAGAAGAGCAGAGAAGAAAAGAAAGAAAGAAAGGGAGAGAGAGAGAGAACAAAGAAATGTTTGGAAAGGGGGGTAAAGGTGGCCAGGGGTGTGGTGCAGGAAAAAGGGAAGAAGAAAGACAGAAAATATAAGTTTCTCCTTCTCTTATATCTTTCTTCTTGGTTTTCTTCATTATAAATTTGTCATTCTTTCCTCCCTCTCCAAGATAGCCAGACCAGTCCTAGAAAAAGACAATCTCAATCTTCCTCCCTGGAGAGAAAGAAATGAAGAGAAACAACTTTTCTCACTCTCTCACTCTCTCTCTCTCTCTCGTCATGTGGGAAAGAAGAAATTACATCTGATTTGTAAAATTATGATGGTGTGTATGAAATTGCAAATACACCACTGAGCATAATGTTTCATGAAAGCTATCCAATGCTAATAATGATTGTCCTTCTATTTTTAGAGAATTGCCAGAACCAATTTTAACAAATGAATTGTTGCCAAAGTTTGAAGAAGTGTCTGCTTTAAAAGATACAAGACGGAGGGAAGATGAGTTTGTAGCCTTGATGGAGAAACTCCCAGCATGCAATAGGCTACTTCTTGCTTGGATATTTGTTCACATGAATCATGTGATTGAAAAGGTAAGTGGTGCTCATGTCAATCACGAAAATCAGCAAATTTGAAACTGATTTTTCTTTCTGATTACAAAGCTGTTAAAAGTACGGCTATTGGCAAAGTTTTAAGTTTTGTCAAAAAATAGAGTGTCTGACCAGCATAATATTTCTCTCACAGTAAGACTAGTCCAATTATAATTGAAAAGTATGTGATATACATACCAAACCAAATGGCCTAAATGAGAAATCTTCAAACAACATCAGTTAGTGTGTAAATGGTAATTAATAGTTTATGTCAGAGCAGAGAGCAAACACATGGAGCAGTTGTTGGATATTCATTCCTGTATTCACCGTCTCATTGAAGTTTTTAATATTTATATGTATTATCATTTATATGTAGTATAGTCAATTGATGTATTATCAGTTATCAACCTGTATAAATGGTATATTGGCACTTTAGTATATTGATAAGCAGGGGGTAAACAAAACTAAAAATAATTCAGGAGTCGTTATTTATATATTTTTCAAGTAGTGGCTAAGAGAACCATGAGTCCAACTAAGATAAAGCTACACATTTTGAAATTTGACCTTAATAACTATTTTATTAGTACAAGATTGGATTAAAAGTGATTTTTTAAGACACATTTGCGTTATGTATCTGATTTTCCACCAAAATACAGAAAACACAGAAACAACAAAAACATATACTGTGCTCGTTATTGAAAGAAAAAGAATAATGGAAATTTCTAAGAGGAAACTTGAAATACGATTCAAATATTTTTTTTAGAAGTAAATGTGAAGATACAGGTGCCAGGTAAAAATTTTCAGGTGCCATCCTGACCGGGCACCCTACATTTGTCTACCCCTGCTGATAAAATGTTCGTATTCATTCATCTATGTGTTTCTTCAATTTCTTTTCCTTTTCTGTAGGAGAAGCAGAACAAGATGAATTTCCAAAACATTGCTCTTGTGTTGAGTCCAACCATGCAGATCAGCCACAGGGTATTGAATGCTTTGTTTTCTCACAGCAAGACATTATTTAAAGGAACAGTATTGAAGAAGTAAGTGGTCATTTGATTTGATTGTTACTGTCATTTCTTGAATTGGTACATTTTACAGTTATTTGCTTGAATTTTGGATGTAACAGTACTTGAATTTTGCTTATTCTATTTTGTCTTTCTACCTCTTTAGGCTAATCCTGGAAATGAAGATAAATTGTCAAAATAGATGAGGGACAACCACCATAAAACATTCATGCCATACTCATTCATGGATGCACCACTTTTGCTCGCTTGTAATCGTTTGAGTGCCCCATTCTTAAGTATGCTACGCTTGAGTGTACTGCATTCATAGTAAAATGGTGGACGGTGTTATTGTTACGCAAAACATTGTCTTGTATTACAAAGCCTAATCACCAGCACTGTCAACTGAAAATCAATACATGGAAGGAAACTACTCCATGCAATTACAAATTCTAAATAATAATAAACACAAATGAACATAGTTATGACCTCCAGCAATGATACTATCAGTCAGCAGAAGTAAATACTGTATTGTCTTTTTCCATTAAAGACAGTAGTAACATAGACCTAATAATAATAGAACCCTTCATTTTTAATTAATTTTAACTTCTTATTAAGTCAGGATGGGAATAAATGTAATGTAGAATAGGTGTTCCAGGTGTGGGTCTAGATATATACAAAGGTCGGCCAAAAAGTAATGCACAATCCACTGTAGCTCAGGAATGGTAAGGACTAGGGAAATGAAATTTTGGAGGTAGAAGCTTTGGTCCTTTGGAAATGTCACTCAATGTATGATCCATGTGCTTCACTGCACTGCAGCCATCTTTGTTTCCATGATACGAGTTCACTTTCGTAAAATTCTTTAGGTTGGTCTTACACCACTTTTTCACAGGCAATGAGCTCGTTGTCATCTGTAAACTGTTTCCCACGCTGATGAGCCTTCAGTTGTTGAAACAGATGGAAATCCGATGGCACTAGGTCAGGACTGTATGGGGGTTGTGGCACCACTGTCCATACCAGTTGGCCAATGTTCTGAACTGTCATGAGTGCAGCATGCTGTCGTGCGTTATCGTGATGCAACTTGATGACCGTTACACGTAACTCTGGCCTCTCTGTTCCAAAAATAACATTGTTTGTTAATGGTCATTCCATGTTCGAGAAAGTCTATGCAATTCACCCCCATGGGATCCCAAGAGAATGTCACCATCAATTTGTTGTGTAACCTGGCAAGTCACGGCTTCTTTCGCCATGGAGATCCGGAATGCCTCCATTCCATAGACTGCCTTTTGCTCTCCGGATCGTAATGAAACAGCCAGGTTTCATCACATGTAATGATGCCATGAAAGCATTTTGGAAAATCCTTGGAGAAACTTTGCAAAAGATCATCACACGTGGTGTAAAGACCAACCTAAAGAGTTTTATGAAAGTGCATTTGTGTCATGGAAACAAAGATGGCTGCAGTGCAGTGAAGCACATGGATCATACATTGAGTGACATTTCCCAAGGACCAAGGACCTACAAAATGTAATTTCCCTAATCCTTATCATTCCCGAGCTACAGTGGATTGTGCATTACTTTTTGACCGACCTTTGTATATGTTTATATCACAGTTTTAAAGAATAAATTTGTACCTACTTGTGCAATGTATTTTTGTCTTAAGGATAGATGTTGTGCCACAATATCTGGAAAATAAATGTGTTCGTAATTCCATAAAAAGTGATCGGTAGTGAAATCATGGATCATTGCACCAACGCACTTGGCCCACTAAAGTGGCTTAAACGATATATTTTAGTTAGTTGTCCAGTTGGTGGTTCATTCAATTTTTACTAAAACTGCAGTCGAGCATCAGTTCCCTGATCAATGTAGACAAACAAGACAATACTTACGTCTGTGTGTAATCCACACTCGTTGTACCACCGAGAATTAAATTTAGGTTGCATATTTATGATAGATTTGCACAGTGTTTTTGTTGGGAAACATTTCTCATGCTTTTACACTGAGCAGGAGTTGTAGTTTTATCTTTAGGAAACAGCCATGTTCCGAGTAGTGTTATCTGCCCATTATCTGCTCTGACCTTACCCTTTGTTAGTGAGCCTGTTATCTCTTTTGCAGATACATCCCCCCTATCAGTGCTGGCAGCCCTCTTCTTCCTCCCGCGCTGCCTGAAACTCCCACCGGCATAGAGGAGGAGATAAGGAAGCAGGAGTCCTTGCTTAATCAAATCCACCAGGAGATGAACGCAGGCTACGTTTCCAAACGGAGGGAGGAACAGTTGTGGGAGGTTCAGCGGATCATAACTCAACTTAAGGTAATTATGGGATCGAATTCATACGGTTAATCTTCAGAATTCTTAATCAAGGCAATTATGTGTGTGTTGTAAGTGGAACAGATTAGTCAGTACCAGTGGTGTATTCTGGAAATAGGACATGGTTTACCACAATATTTCTTATTTATTATACAGCATGTTCCAAAATGATTATTGGGCTTTCATAGACGTTTAATTTCCGTTATATGTGGAGTACAAGGACAAAGCTTATATGGGAGAAAACAACAACTCAACAAGTTTACATAGTGTACGTTATAAATGTTCAATGTGAGCACCTTTAGTGACATGGCACACATCCATCCGGTAGTCCAATTCTTCCCAACACTTTCATTCAACACTCTTGGACATCCGTCCCGCACCGTGATCTAAGGCGTCATGCTTTGGGCTTTGGCTACAGGATGTGCACAGTTTTGAGTCTCCTCGGGGAAGCGTAACAACTTTTCTCCTGAGATTTTGGCCTGTGTATGGGAACGGTGACCACCCACCATCGTGAGGAAATTTGGGAGCTACGAATTAGTACCGTAACCTGGTCATGGAAACCTACAACAACGACTGGGGGTTCGTCGTGCTGACCACATGCCACCCCATAATTGGTTGGAGATTCTCCCACCTCGGGATCAGGTGAGAGTGAGGTTGACAGTTGGTAGATAGGCCAAGGCATTTGCACCATGGGTTATTATTACTCTTGGACATACAGAACTCTTCCCTTTGCAGACACATCCAGTTGTTTGAAACTTATTAAACCATCGACGAATGTTGTTATCGGATGGAGGATCACTTCCAAATCACTGTCGAAAATCTCACTGAACTGATACAGCAGAACCACACCTTGCAAATTCAATGACACAAAAGGACTCCTGCATGATAGTCACCATCTTGTAATACACCTACGCCACTGTGATTGATGGGAAACACTCAAGGTAGCGAACTTCCACAGCCGTTCTTATCATACATGTACGATATAAACATTCACCTCTGTCTGTTGCAATATACAAACTATACTTGAAACCCCAATAATCATTTTGGGACATGGTGTATATTAATTACATAATTAGATATAATAGAAATAAAACACCAATGCAGTCATGCAAGTAAAACAAAAACAATAGTCTGACATCTTCAAATTTTCCAAGTAAAGCTTGGAGGAGAAGAAGACATCAGACGATGAATTCAAAATAGATCTGACACTGCAGAAGGCCAAATCTTCCACCGACGAAGACACGGAGGAGTGCCGAGAATCTGAAGTGGGAACAGAGGAAGAGAAAGCAGGGGGAATGCAGTCATGCAAGTAAAACAAAAACAATAGTCTGACATCTTCAAATTTTCCACACTTTCTTGATCTCGGCCGAGCTGGGTGTGATGTGATTAGCACCATGCCCCTGGCTGTACCATGGCTGCCTTAACCCCCCAGAGTTTCCTCCAGGTACCCACTTTATACGATGCTGCGTGGGTGCCAGAGCCGCTTGAACAGGTTGAAAAAGTTTCATTTCTCCCCTGCCGGGGATCGAACCTGGGTCTCTCGCATGGTAGTCAGACGCCCTAACGACTGAGCTACCACGGCTTTCCTTAATATATAATTAAAATGTTCACTTGGTGTTGAAACATTTTTGGGAACAAGCAGCGACACCACAGTAAGTACGCATATTGCACTACGACACTAGGGGTCCTGGGTTCAAATCCCGGCCTGGGCATGAATGTTTGTGAGTGTCCATTCATCAATTTATATCATCCCTCATCCCCATTTTTGCAAATTAGCCAAAAGGGGCAAAAAAATCAAAGTAAAATAAAGGAAATCAATCAATCGCAGTAAGTACATCATGCTTTGAACATTTATAAATTTAGTGGCATTTAATTCTATGTATAATATATTCAGTTGTAGAAATATTCTAATTTTGTTTGCAACATTTGAAGGCATGGCTGCTATACTCCATATATATATACCGTGCGTTCATTTTGATCTGCAGCCGAGAGATCGGGAGAAGCGTGGCGGGCGGCGCTGACGGAGATGCCGACATTTGCGGCCTGTAATGCCCGCTTATTTTTATAGACATATGCAGACATTTATATAAATATTGCAAAACGATCACTAACCTGTGTTATAACACGCAAAAGTTCTTCTGTAATTCATCCAAGTTCTGCTCTTATATACACAAAAAAATACGCTTTAGAAACGATGTTAAGAGCCACAGATAATAAAACATTTTAATCATAGTTTTGACCAGTAACGTCCTGCTTAAGTTTATATCCTTGAAAGAGTTTTGTGCCGATGGGGATCGTTTGGAGGTTTTGAATGTGCAACACTGTATCAAGATTACGCTGTAGAAGAAACCGTTAAAAGTCAATAGTGTTCGTGAGCTTCCTTGCAATCCGAAATCTCCGAGCGTGTTAATTTCGTACTGTGTGCAAGAGTGTTATTCTTGGTTACTTGCAGTTACTTGTTTGTGTTATTGTAGTGTGTATGTGTGATGTGTCAGTGAGACGATTGGAATCCCAGCTGCAAGATTCACGTTAGAACAAAGATTTTTTTATGTATGACACGTACCTACGCGAAAACAAACTCGTGTCGAGACGTGTGTAGGTAATTTGTACAGAAATTCCCATGCGTTTCAACTCCACACAGAGATACGGTTAGACATCTTGTCCTTAAATTACGAGAAACTGTATCGTTAAATTTTAAAACACCTAAGCAAAAACGACGGATTCTAACCGAAGCAAAACTCGATGATATTGGTGCAGCGTTAGAACGTTCTCCAAACAAACCTCTACGCCGTGTTTCACAAGAGGTGGGCGTGTCAAAATCATCGGCACATACAGTCACTAAGCTACTAAAATTAAAACCATACTGTTATAACGCAGGTTAGTGCTCGTTTTGCAATATTTATATAAATGTCTGCATATGTCCATAAAAATAAGCGGACATTACAGGCCGAAAATGTCGGCATCTCCGTTAGCGCCGCCCGCCACGCTTCTCCTGATCTCTCGGCTGCAGATCGAAATGGACGCACGGTATATATATATATATATCAATATCTGTCCATTATTATCCTTCTTCTTACAATACATGGACTACATTTAACTTACTTGACCACATTCTGTTTATTATAGTTCATTCTACTCTAACGCAGATATGTAGATGAGAATGTATATTTGTGCTTAATTATACTTAAGGTTGTAATTGCAAATGTTTTAATTTCAGAGAAAGCTTAGAATGGTGCAGAAGGCCCAGGGTCTTAGCCAGAAGAGCTTGGAGGAGAAGAAGACATCAGACGATGAATTCAAAATAGATCTGACACTACAGAAGGCCAAGTCTTCCACCGACGAAGACACGGAGGAGTGCCGAGAATCTGAAGCGGGAACAGAGGAAGAGAAAGCAGGGGGAAAGGGAGACGATCAGACAACAAAGCACGAGCAGAAAGAATTCCCGGCGGAGAAGGAACCAGCCGGTTCGGGTTCCTCACAGGCAGAAACCGAGGCTGAAGGAGCAGGGGTTGAATCTCAGGAGCAAGTGGAAGCGCAAGTAGAAGTGGAGAAAGTGGAAGAAGTACCGAGGGAGCAGCAAGGAAAGTCCGATGAGGAATCCAGTGCTCCTGCTGCTTCGAGTGAGAGCAGTGGTGATCAGCATGGTAGCGGGAAAGAAGAAGAGACGCGGCCTGCAGCTGTTCTCCCTCATCCTGCTGATGTACCCGACGGCACAACAGTCGCAAGGGCTAGAGCCTCAGAAGAAACTGGTAAGCATCTTATGCTTTATGTTAGATATATTCTATGGCTGAGGTGCAGCCAATACCAGTGGTATCTGTATCTGTTGGAACTTATAGCAGCTGATATTTTCCTCAGTCCTGGTGTTTTGTGAGGTCTGCAAAATGCTACGCTACACTTTCTCATAGTCTAAATATCATGGAAATTATGCAAAATGCACAAATTTCACAATTTTTTTGCAATAATAAAATTGTTACAATTTTCAAGTATTGGTATCGATGGCAATCAGTAAAAGTATAAGCGCTGGTGTCGGCTCAGCTCTGACATATATCAGTATGATATTCTTCATAATTTATTTCAGCCACCACTGAGCTACTAAGCTGCAAGTTACATGCTTGACCAGAAGTTGATTTGATAGCTCTGTGCTGGAGTACAGAATGCCAGAGACAGAGGTTTTATCCCTGGTTGAGTCAAGTTTTCACATAACATTTAAGTCAGTTATAATGTACCCCTCTTGAGTGCCACAAGCTATAGGTAGTTCAGATGAAACTGTTCATTTGAATTAACTTAATTGAAACTAATTTTATTTTTCAATATTATTAATAGACAACAATCACTATCAGGCTGTGAAAAGTCATTACTTTTTTTTTTCATATTCTTTAAAAGCCATTTTTATCTCTGTTTACAGTTATTGACCTGAACATCTTGAGAAATTAGGTAAAGGTAAAGCTAAAGTTCCCCGTTCATATACTACCATGCCATGAAGGCACATTTAGGGGATGTGGGGGTAGGGCTCCACACATTCTTGATCTCAGCAATTTTGGAGATGATGTAATCAACACCACACTCTGGCCACCTTTACTCCCCAGGTACCGTTTGATTTGAGGTGGGGGTGAGCCCCAGAGTCTCTCTATGCAGGGATAAGGCCAGAAAAATTCTGACCTTAGATCACCCACCCTGGGAATCGAACCCGGGTCTCCTACTTGGCAGTCAGACAGACACCCGACTGACTAGACCACTATAGCTCAAATTATCCACAAGTACTCGTAAATACTTTCAGAAAAGTTAAAGAGTTTTGAAAAAAGGCATTTGTGTTTTACAAACATCATTGTCCCACAGCAGCTGCTACTTATGTAAGAAGAGACACTTGAAAGATATATCATCTCTGTGAGCGGAAGCCATGGGGGCCTCCCTGATGGCACACTGGTAGCGTCGTTGCCTTGTAATCAAGGGGTCCCGGGTTCAATACCCAGCGGAGGCACAAGTGGTTCGGATCCCACTTTAAATTGTAGATCCAGTCCCGATTAGCCTTTCTGTGCATAAAGTGGACTTAAACAACAAATCAATCAATGAAGCCATGGGTGTATTTGGGGGGGATGGTTCAACGGGTCCAATGCCCCCCCCCCCCTTTTTGGTTCAGTAAAATTACCAGATTACCTGTTCTATCCGCTATGCGCAGAGACTTGTTCGTAAAAATTTCTTCAGACTTATTTTGTTCTCATAAATTACAAGTGTATAGAATGGGATACGGATGGGAAAGAAATTAATTTCACACACCAGATGGGACTGCAAAGCAAATGTCTGCAATTTCCTGATAGTTTCAGAATTTATCTGGAAAATACTCAAAAAACTCCTGACATTTCACAAATTTTATAATACCACATGTAATTTCTGCCTGAAGCAGCTGCTTGTGAACTTATAGTGTGAACATTATAATTTCATTAGAAGTTCCTGATATGGTTTGTTACCATTCAAGATTTAAGTATTCCTCAGGTTCTAATTTTTTGATAATTTGAAATTTCCCAACTGTTTGATAATTTCGAAAATTGATAAACCATTTTCCAAACTGTAGATTGAAATGGGAAACTTGTCCCTATTGGAAATTGTAACTGCATGTGGGTTAGCTTCAGCTATTAGTACTTCTACTCTCTCTGGGTTGAGTGGGTGTAGATTTAGAAAAAAAAATAGTTGGTGAAGAAGATGATGGTGCTGATGTAATGGGTGGTAGAATTAAGGGGGTGAGATAGATAGATAATTTCAGAGAAGTGTCCAAAAGCAATTTTTGTACATTGTTCAGCACATATTTTAACCCTGGCTATTGCCCATTTCTGTGGAATTTCTGCGATATTGAGACTGTCCAATCAGTTATAAATTTTCCCCTCTAATCTTCTCAAAGTATCAGACCCCCGTGGTTAGCACATCTTGCATCCTAGGTTAGAAGTTCGAAACCTGGAATGGGCATGGGCGTTTGTGGGTGTCCATTCATCAATTTCATCATGTCATCACGCATCCCGATCTTCGGAAATTAGCCAAAAGTGGCACAAAAAGCGAAGTAAAATAATGCAAATAAATCAATCAATCTTCTCAAAGTAATTTGGTTGTAAAAATGTAGTGCAAGATAGCGAGGGTAGTTCTGTAATGTTCTCAAGTTGTTTGACACAAGATGGACAGAAAAGTATCAATACTCAGTAGGGTGACTTGTGAAATCTTATACATTAATAGTAGAACTTTTACTGTTGACCATTTTTGGACCACTGTGTAGTAAAAATGAACCCAAGTTTCTTTGAACACAGTCAACACATTGAAAAATTGCAACAACTTATTCCAATGTGAAATGCCTATTCCTCATTCATTGGAACCGTGTGTCAAAATGTTGGATGGCCTGGTTGATATTTTTTACATTTTCAAATCTGAATGAAAAATGTGGCAAACAGTAATTGAAAATACTTGTCCAGGGTCTGCATTGTAAGCAGTAGAAAATTGTGACAAGCTCTTGTACTCAAATATGCACAAATTGTTTGGTGATCTTGGCCACACTGCCAGTTTCATCTTCAACACCCGAGAGGATGTGTTTAACATTATGGAGGTTGAAATAATGTCTTCGCAATTCAACAGGAGATTCTCGACTAATGAACCCTGCACTGTTAGGTGTACATACAAACAAATATTAAAATAATACCGATGATGTTATTTTCAGTTTTGTAGCAAGGAGGAAAAGACTAATTCTAACATTGTAATTTAATTCTTTTTTAAAGAGAAGCTGGGATTAGCTTTTTCAAAAGCATTTTCTGCTCCTTTTATGTAGAAAAGTTAGTTCATAGATAAGACTTAATTTAATAAATGTGTGACCTTACATGTGGTGGTAGAGTGGATTTTGATAGCCAGATCATAACTAGGGACGCTATATGTATGTCCCAGATTTTCAGGGACATTTGTCCCGGTGTTTCGAATAGTTTCTTCGGGATGCACAAATGTCCTGGAATCGGGTGGGAAAGAAGAAATGATTAAGACTATACTTTCCTGAACTTTTTTATATTTAAATGCGTGGACGTAATTTTAAAATGCTAATTTTACAAAACAATCTAACTCTACATTGAACCACTCCCTCTCCATAATGCAAGAGAAACAAGATACAGACGGTACTGCAAACATATTTGACTTCACAATGGCGCAGCCATCTGTTAGCATTGCTGAATTTCAGTTACGATTCTCTTCCATTGTATAATAACCTGCTTACTATCAGGAGTCAGTGTTGGGTGCCTATCTGTTCAGTCCTCAGTTTTCAAATAAAGGTCCCACACAATGTGTGATGTAAATGACAATTATGTTGTACAGTACATACATACAACTTTATCGTGTCCAGCCCTCCCCCCCCCACTCTCTAACAAGCTACCAGTCAGTAGTGTCCTGGATTTTCACTTATGAATATAGGAACCATAATTGAACCAAACTTAACCCCCACCCCTTACGTGGGCTATATATACGGCCTTGGCTGAAGCCAGTAGCTTTTGTTTTCCCTCTAATGAAATAACATACAAGTAATTAGCTATAAACAGTTACAAATTATATTGATGTTTCTTGAAGCAGTACAGGTGGAATAATGGGCTCATTAAGTAAAGACATTTAACTTTTAGCCTTAACTTGCAGTTTAGAATATTTCACACAAGTATATATATATGTTGTTTTTTTTTAAAGTTTTTTTTCCAGTACTTGTCAATAAACTTGAATCATATGAACAATCAAGATTTAATATTTGTTAATAAATTATAAAACCTTGCTGACCTATCTGCAAATGTATTTAAAAATACTTTGAAAATGTGGGAAACCTGTGCATTGTGATCAGTTAAAGATGATATAACTTTTGCATGTTTTCTTTTTGTTTTAACGTGGCGGTTCCTCATGTAAAGTATTATCTGTAGGGAGCACTACCACTGAAGAACCCAGCTTCCAGGAAATGATGCAGCAAGAACTTGTATTGAAGTTGGAACATCAAGAGTTGATGAGTCTCCAGACTGAACTCCAGAGTCGAATCCAGAAGGAAAGGCTTGAAGTAGAAAGGCTCAAAGCTGAAATAGCTGAAATGCGAACATTGTATGGCTACAGGTGGGGGATTACTTTATAAAATATAATATTGCATTTTACATTCTAAGCATTATTTTTACACACTCGCCAATTACAGATCATAATTTGAAATGCTTACTTTCATTTGATGTACATGGAAATAATGCATTGTGGTCTACCCTTCTATCATACATTCTGTTATTTTTTATTCACAAGATTACAACTTACTTCATAGATATACGACAGATTTCTTTAATTTGCAAAACAGGATAAAAGTAAAAGACATGTACGTATTTATTCAAATATGATTTTGTTCATAGTAATATTAAATTCTGAAGAAACTGCATATTTAGATATTTACTTCACAAAATAAGTGTGTAAGACTTTTATATCTCTGAAAATAACAACAGAAATAACAGAATTTTGGAAAAAGTTACTGGTTGTTTAAGAAGTTGGAACATTATCTGAGATCCACACAGTTTTCAGCAATTTTACTGGAATGAAACTGGAAAATCAATATACCTATATTGGCCGATACCATCAAGTATCGATTAATCTGCTCCATCACTCTCTAACATTCACATGTGTGATATATGGACATTAGAATTTATTTATTTATTTTACCCTTCAGTAGCAATTTTGTACATATGTACCAATGTGTTGAGAAATTTAATATTAGTGTTTGTTTATTCAAACTTTTAATAATAATTCATAATTGGGAAAAGAGAGACGCGGTAGTATATAAATACGGAGGAACTAGTACTCACTTTTATCCACGAAGCTGTTTTTTTTCTTTTTCGTATTTTAATAATTGACATAATTATTCAGCAAACTATAATTGTTGTATTATCGTTTTAGCATAATTGGTTTAAATCCACACATACATTTTACTTTCTTCTGCAGGACTTTCTCAACAAATAGTTCTGAGAACAGTTCTGGTTCTAGCTCTGAAGATAGTGATGCAGAAGAGGAACTGCAGAAGAAATTATCTGAGATGGTAATGGAAAATGAAGTGTTGGAGGTAAGTTGTCTTTGCTTTTACCTGTTCACATAACTTTTCAGTAAGTTACAATTTACATTTTTCATTCTGCTTTAAGGCATTTCTGTGTTCAATACATTTATGATGTTCAGTGGTGTTACGTCATTATAACAACAGTCAAAAAATCAGTGATCAGAACGCTACATTTTAAAAGTAGCTTCGCTACAGCTACAGCTACTCTTCCAAAATGTAGCTTCGCTACAGCTACAGCTACATTTTCCAAGAAGTACCTCGCTACGCTACTCCTGTTCGCTACTCGCTACTTCGCTACGTTTCCGCTACTTTTGCATAAAAGAAATTAACAACCACATGGATATTCCAAGAAGACCCTAGTATGATAGTTGTACTTGCTGGAAAATAGATTCTGTTATTTATTATCATGATTCCCGTAATTCTGTAATTTTGATAGCAGTGTTACTTCAGTTGCTTATTTTCAATATAGTGTTTCAGAATAACATACCTATGTAAGCGGCAGATCAATTCAAATTTGATATATGAGTATTTCAATTAGGATGACACAAAATTAATGAGTACAACTATACACAAATAAAATTAGGTAGAATTACACTGATGAACAAATTTAAACTTTTTTTGCTCCTTTGAACGAAAATAGGTGATTATTTATAATTCGACCCCGCTGAATCCAAATCTGAAAGTAGAAATGCTGTATCACCTATCGTTTTCCCTGGATTTTCATATTTTGTTTTTAATAAAAATTTAATTCCCTTTGTAATAATACATCGAAATTTGAAATTATTTTCGTTTGTTTGCTCATGAAATAAGATTTAAATATTGAAGTGAATAACTATGAAATATAAAAAAATTAAAAAACATATATAGGACCGATTTTGACTGTTCAATTTAGAAATTTCATGCAAAAAAAAGGAGAAAAACACATTTTTACTCACATTTTCAAAATTTCTTTCTTGAACTCTGCCGTTTGTAACTGTCACCAGAAACCTCTTCCTTGAGGTTCCAACAGTAGTCTGCTAACATGTTCTGTACCGATTTTCCTGCATATCGTTTCTCCATGACACAAATATCCTGGTGAAATCTCTCGCCGCATTCGTCACTAACCGCGCCCAAGTTAGGGGGGGGGGGAAGTTCAAATGCGAATGTAAAAAGTCAATTTTCAAGGACATATTGCACCCCATGTGCTGATAATACTTCAACAAGTTCTTAACAAGTTCCTTGTAGTTGTCAGATTTCACATTTCCAAGAAAATTACAGCTTACTTGTCTGAAAGCTAACCATGCGCATTTCTCTTTTTCTGTTAGCAATTCCACAAAGTTGTCATCATGAATGATCTCACGGATTTGCGGCCCAATAAATATGCCTTCTTTTAACTTACTATCACTGAGTTTAGGAAATGTTTTTCTCAAGTACCAAAAACCCTCACCGTGTTTATCCAAAGCCTTAACAAATTTTTTTATCAGCTCTAACTTTATATGCAACGGTGGTAACAAAATCTTATCTTTCTCAAGTATAGGGTGATGCCTAACACTCTTCTCTCCAGGAATTAAGTTTTTCTGTATGGGCCAATCCACAATGTTGTAATGTTTATCTCTTGCCCGGCTGTCCCATTCGCAAAGAAAGCAACAACATTTTGTAAACCCAGACTGCATGCCTAACAGTATACCAATCATTTTGAGGTCTCCGCATATCTGCCAACCATATTTTTCATAATTTATCACTTTTAATATTGTAATCATATTTATCATATGTTTCCTTCATGGTGGAAGAATAGGCAAGGGGTACTGATGGGTATATATTCCCATTATGCAACAATACTACTTTTAAACTATTCTTAGATGAATCTAGAAATAGTCTCCACTTGTTTGGGTTGTGACTCCTTCCAAGTTCTTGCAGAAGGCCTTCTACATCATTGCAGTAAGTTAACTCATTACTAACAGAAAAAAAATGTGTCAGTGATTGTTGGCGTTTCCAATATGACACCTTAACACCATCTTGTAATAAATTCCACCCTCGGAGACGAGAACCTAATAATTCCGCTTGAACTTTAGAAAGATTGAGGTCTCTGACTAGATCATTTAGTTCGAATTGGAAAATAAAGTGAGGTATATTTGGATCAGGAAAATTTGGATCGGTGTTTGAATATGAGGGTCCAGGTTCGTCATCTGGAGAAGCACTGCTTGGTTCTGTTTCATCCGCTGTCCATTCTTTAGGGGGCTTAGGAATTGGTATGAACTCATGACTCATAGGTTTTTTGGCTGAAGGAACATCAGGATAAAATATAGAATGTTTTGATTTTGAACTATATCCCAATATGTTTGTTAAACAGAAGTAACAATCCGAAGTATGATCTTTCTGTTCTGTCCATATTACAGGTTTCCGAAGGGCATTGATATGTGAGTGCCATTAAGCCAACCACTTAAAGTTCGCGAACAATACAACAAATTATACCTGGTGACCAGCTTTTTCCCTCGTCTACTTTACTTACAAAATACAACTCGTATGCTTTTTTCACTATAGGAGTGATAGTATTTCTCTGTGACTTCGGAGTAAATTCCCCGCAAACATAACAAAACAAGTTCTGGTTATTCACACATTTGCGTGACATGGGGAACTCATTAATTGAGTTATAATATATTTCTTTAAAAAAAAACAATTTGAATGCTCTGATCGTTTTGTTAAAATACAACTTACACTTCACTTCACTATACACAAATTTACATTCACAATTTCACGAACATACACAAACATAAAATACGGCTACTCGCGAAGTTATCGGAAAGGAAGTTAAGACTCGACTAACCCACAGAAGAACAAATTTTAACAAACAGGAAATTACTCTACTGCCAGATGTTTCTTCCACGAAATATTAAGTGCCAGTCATAAACACACAAGGTCGCTAAAAGGTTCTTATCCATTTGCTAGGAACCGAACGTTAAGCCGTATGCTGAGCAGGGTGCGGAGACCTGAAACCATAAAACTATAAAGTGTGGGTGTTCTGCAAAAACTTTAGGTGATACAGAAAAACGGATGCGATATTCGTTATCAGCACATCTGAATACATAAAGATCACTTATTTAAAGGAGTATTTCATTGTTTATCAGTGTTATTTACATTTATATATCAACATATTTTCCTTGAGAATAAATATTGAGTTAAGTCACATAGTGGTTCGAAACCAGTCTCGATTTCCTTATCTGTGCATAAAGTGGACTCCAAATAAAAACTAGGAAAGACACATGGAGGATGGGATCCTCCTGCTCCTCCTTTCCCCACGCTGCTCTTTCATCATTCTTTTTCATTCTCACAATTAGCCAAAAGTGACAGGAAGCGACTCTAGATAAGATTGATTGACTTTTTGTTTTAAGTCCACTTTATGCACAGTAAGGCTAATCGGGACTGGACCTACAGTTTAAAGTGGGGTCCGAACCACTATGTGCCTCCACCAGGTATCGAACCCGGAACCCCTTGACTGTAGATAAGATAATTACTAAATAAAACATTGATCTTTATTGTCATGATTAGCAAAATTAACAGAAAATCTAAAGGGGAATATATTGAGAAAACTGATGTGCAAATCCGAGAGTTCTGTTAACATACTGAGCCATTGATTGCTGGCACTATTGCTGTCATTCTAGTGGAAAATGGATCGCTCCTTTTTGCACTGCAAGTTGTGTTTTACACAGTAATTGAAGACATTTTGCTGCCTCTTATACTAGGTATATCCACAATATATGTTCCGGGGTGGCGCAAACGAGGATTTTTTTTTCAGGGGTGCCACAAATGAGGCATTTCCCCAAAATCTAAAAAAAAAGTAGTTGTTAGCTGAAATATATTCATATATGTCAGTTAGTTGTCTGGATTTTAGAATTATTAAGATACTGTGATATCAAGATATTTATTATCTACATTATCCATATTTTCATGTAATAGACTTTGTCTTTATGAACCTCCTACAAAAGTAAGCGTTATTGTCGATTTTTTTAATGCTGTTGCCACATTCAAAATTTACCTCAAAATGCTGAGAAGAAATGTAGCTGTAGCGAAATTTTCGCTACAACTACAGGAATTTTGTAGCTTCGCTACCGCTACAACTACAATTTTCAAAATGTAGCGCCGCTACAGCTACAGCTACAAATTTTGTAGCTAGCTACAGTAGCGCCGCTACAAGTAGCGCGCTACTTTCGACCACTGCAAAAAATTTACAAATATTGCATATACCCAGTTGTCTGGTCTGATAATTATCAATGGCCCTCTTTAAAGGTACCATATCAACATTCGTTTGGAGCGACTGAGGTAAATTCAGTCAGGATGACCCACTGTGGGACAACCTCCCAAATATACCCATTAGTAAAATTGTATTAATATATATTATTGTGAACAGCAAACAAGCGAATGTTGGATGTCCATTTTGATAGTAAAATATTGTAAAGATTAACAAACGGATTGTGAATTTAGCACCAACCAACAAGTGCAGGTGAAACCGTGAGAGGACATCTGACAGTGCCATGGTCCACAGCAGATGTCTGGGTGTGTGTACTGTGCAGGGTGGTGGGTTGGGGAATCCTCACTGTGGACCCCCTCCTCACCTTCCTCTTTCTCCCATCGGGCTTCCTCCACCCATCAGCTGAATTTTATTTTCTACTCTTCTTTGTGCAGATCTCTGCTTAACATTTTCTTTCTAACTCAGGATTCATGTAATGGATGTGTCTACACAACATTCCCCACCCATGCTCACCTATTCTGAACATTCTTTAATTTTCATATGGTGCTGTGAATATTGATTTTGTTCTGATTTTGACATTGCTTGTCAAAATGTTTCTAGTTTACCTGGAAACATGAATAAGTGAGGGTGACTGAAAAAATCATCACAAAATTTCTTACGAAATATTCAATAACTGAAGAAGATCAGTATGTACGTACAGCAAACATGCCATGAATATGGATATTTCTCATTACAATTTGTATCCACTAATTAGCTTCAACAAGTGTTCCTTTGCCAAAATGATATCTCTTACAACCAGAACCACTGCATTCTTCCATAAATAACTGTATACGTAGTTAAAAATAAACATTTCATGATGGTCTGGAAATTTACTTAGAATATCTGGAAAATCTTAATTTGGTTTAACAAAGTGAGTGGGAATTCTGAAAATATTGTGCTGTCAAAACAGGATTTTCTTCTAATTTTAAGTATAGAAATTTTTGTGTGATTTCATATTGTTTGCTATATATTAATATTTGACCATTTGTTTCTTCTTGAAGCACAAACGAGCAATGTTGACAGAGAGGATACAGAGCGAACGTGAAGCTTGCATTCATTTACGTGCTCAGATCGGAATGCTTCAACTGCAGCAAGAATCAAAACAGCTGTGATATATTTCATCTCCATGAAATACTGTTTTATGCTGAAAAAGGAACTATTTTAAGGATGTAATTTATGCCATAGAAAGCAACACTTTTAAGTTTTGTATATGTGTAAATATATTTAAAATAAAAGTATCTTGTGAGTGAATATTACTGAAAAACGTGTCTTATTTCATATTAATACTAATGATGATGATACACTGCTTCTAAAATTCAGTTCTTAATTGTTATTCTGGCAAACTCTCATCCCTGTTAGAGGTGTTGTAGACCCATAAATATCATTCAGCAGACCTGTTGAATTAATTCCGTATGTGATCTCATGATAGTTTGTTGTGAATTTTACTCAATGCAAAGAGTGCTCTATGTATCAGTTTCCTAGAAATGTTGATTTTGCTTTTACCTTATGTAAATATCCCAGATTCATGCCTTTCGTATATGGTTCTAACTGTGACTGTAGCTTAGGTCCTACTACTGTTATAGATATAATATTTCTGATCTCTTCTGAAACCTTTCTGCCAACCTAATTAGCTTGTTTGTTTTGTTTTGTTTGTGTGTGTGTTTAGGCCTTATTTTCCAAATTCTTATAAAAGTAGTTATGGTAATGACAGCATAACCAAATATCAGATAATTTTCTTTTCTACATAAACCTAGTGAATATATCCATACTTCATCAGAAATTTCTAAAACTTAACCATTTCATAGTGTTGTTGAAGTCCTGATTCGAACACCTCTTTACTTCAAAGAAACTACCGAAAGAACAGTTTCTCTCTGACAACCAAATGTCAAGTCCACGTGGAGCCCAGTATATCCTTCCCTCAAACCTTTCCACCAATGGCATCTGTTTTAATAACTGAGGTACTTGTCAAGTCCACGTGGAGTAAATTAGATGTAGCCAATTCAGTATCTTTAGAGATTTTATAATGTCAACTTGCGGTTATCTCTGCTAGGTTGTGTTATTGTGTTGTGCTATTTTTTATTTTTTTATTTACAATTTGGAGACCTTAGTAGTGTAACGTTGTCGCAGTTTGTGTTGGATGTCTGAACACTGCAAGTAAAAGAGCCAACAGCGCTTCTCACTCAAAAAAACAGGTGCTGGCTCAGACAAAGCACTTCGGTTGGTCTTCAGAGTGAACATGCAGGTTTCAGGCCGGCTGATGTAATGTATGTTAATGAAACTTGAAGAGATTTTCTTCTTTTGTTGTAGAAAGCATGCACATATCACATCATGGTGCTGAGAATAAATGTTTTGAAAGAGAGAGATTCTTTTCAGGAGATACTGTATAACTAATTGATTTATTTTAATAGGAAACAAAAACTTGTACATAATAAAACCACTTCAACTATTTTGTAATTTATTGATATTTTGAAACCAATTGGTAAAGGAAATTATTTGCTACTATATAAATATGTATTTGATATATGGGGTGGGTGAGAAATAACTAGGCATTGAAAATTTCCGGTAGTTTTTGTAATATGTAAGCAATATCAAGTAAACTTTCTGTTTTCATTATGTTTTCACATTATCACTTTCATTATGGAATAGGATTCCATATGCGCATACTAATATTAGTAACAACCATTCTCAAAATAAACAAATAAAAGCATTATGACGTAATGTAACAATGCGATGACATTTTGAATAGTACCTGACAATGTTGCAAGGGTATGCTTAGCCTATCGTAGTTGGAGGAAGCTGGTGGATCCCACCGGTGCCTACATTGAATGGACATTTCCACTCAATTTTTTTTTACAACAATTTTAAAAACTACACCCTGGAAAAATTACCCCTGCAAGTTCTCGTGTTTCTCTGCATCCAGTTTAAGGCAGAAACGAGACTTCCAAAGTTGTGAGGCTAGCGTTGCACTGAAAACACGCCGCCGCCATGTTAACACGTCATGCCTTAGAGAGAGCTCGTTTGTCATCTGCTTCGAGCGTACAGTTTACTGTGGGTAGCCCACGGTGAGCGAACAGTGCAGCAGTTTTACAAATCTGTACAGATTTAAATAATGGAAGAAGGGGCGATAGTGGAAAGGAAAGCTATGCTTTGTAATGATCATTCTTCCATGAAATATCCCTGCTGCTCACGTGCAAGATAAATGAAAGGGTTCTGCTGCGTACGTGTTCTCAGGTCATGCGAAAAATATTGCTCGTAAAAATGGTTGCTGACCAAACTTTCAAAAATATATATATTTTAAACTTATATTTATCGAAATTTACTGTAACCTATGTAGTGCAAAATAAGAATTTTCACATTCTTCACTTTATTTATAAAGCCTATTTTACTTTATTTTCCATAAAGCAATTTCAGTTTGTGTTTCATTTCTGTTGCGTAAGTTATGATCATTTTGGGCAATTAAGATAAAATACAGTGAGAAGATTACATCAGTTGCACAGTACATATTAATACTTAGTTTGTGTGTAATTATTACAAGGAAATAATGTGTATAACCAAGGGCGTATTTAAAGGGGGGGTTCAAGGGGTCCACCCCCCTTTGGTTCAGTAAAATTGCCAGAGTTACCTGTTCATCCACTTGTTCATAAAAATTTCTTCGGACTTATTTCATTCTCTTAAATTAAGAGACGTAATTACAGGATACAGATAAGAAGGAAATGACGTAATTCCACACACCAGATGGGACTGCAGACCAAATGTCTGCAATTTCCTGATAGTTTCGGAATTTCTGCAATAAGAAACTGCATTGAGACTGTCAAATCAGTTATTTTTTCCCCCTCGAGTCATCTTAAAGATATTTGGTTTTTAAAAACGCAGTGACACAAGATGAACAGAGAAGTATCAATACTAGTGTGACTTCGTGACTACATAGTACATACACACAACTTTGTCGGGTCCAGCACCCCCTGCTCCCCAACAAGTTTCCGGCCAGCAGTGTCCTGGATTTTCACTTATGAAGTAAAGCAACTCTAATCATACCAAAAGTTGATCCCCCCCCCCCACGTAAACTATATATACGCCCATGTGCATAACAATATCCCATACTGAAATAGTACAGTCAACGGCAAAGATAATGGTAGGCAAATTATCCATCACTATTTTCATTACTTTTTTTATTCTACATTCTGTGTTGTTTTAAGGAATGAAACTATGTTGACGAATTTATTTTAATTTATTGTTATCACGTTGTGTAATACAGACCGGATGAAAATAGTGGTGGACTGCCTACTGTTGTTTTTGTCGATGGGTGTACGATATATTTTGAATTTTGTACTGCAAAAAAAGCTGCTTCATCTCATTACCCCAAACGCATTAATTGGTTGGTTCACAACTTCACCACTAAGGATCCTATCGAGACGAGACATGGCAGCCTTGGTCTCGTTCTTGTTGAGAGTTGTAAATGTCTGTCTCCTGTTTATTTGTAAATGTCTCATTGACATTCTCAATTTATAAACATCCATCTCTGTTTGGGAGGGCAATTCTCGTTTTCGTCTGAAGTCTCAAAAAATATAGAATTAACTACGTATGCAAAGGCTTATGATTAGGGCTCGGAAGTTGAAGACCTATAAATTGCCAAAAAAGGACCTATAAAAAGATCTGAAAATATAAAAAAAAAGGACCTAAAAATGGAAAAAATGACGTATAAATGTATTTCAAATTAATTAATAAGTTCAGTTTTAATTACATTTGTAATGAATAAAAAAAATTCAAAATTCTGGTGGTATGGAACGCAGTGCGAAAAAACTATATGAATGAAATGCATCTTCTTCCAGATTCTTCTTTTAGATTAACATAATTTGAAAAATCATATTTGGCCTTACCACACTAGGCTTACAGAAATAGGACTTCGGATCCTATTTCAGTCGTCCAAAAATGTTTTTCTCTCGTTTCAGGGATGGTTCAAATATTTTTTTTTTTTTTTTTTTTTTGTTTCTTTACTACAGAAAGGACGTTTAAGAGGTGATGAACTCATGATAATTCGAATTGAGAATGGGCAGTAAAAACGTAGTCGAAAGAAGGTGAAGTTGCAAGAAAAAGCCGTTAAGACCTAAAAAAAGACTAAAAAAGGACCAATAAGCCAAGGAAATACCGAAAAAGACAAATAAAACCCACCTTTTTCTGGCCCACAATAACCCAAAATGAACATATATTATGTTGGGACTTGTCTTCGGACACTAGGAAAGAAAAGGATTTTTCCTCAACTTCCGAGCCCTACTTACCATTATAAAAAAAAAGGAAAAAAAAAAACAACCTTAATATATATATATTTTTTTACTCCTCATTTTAACAGTACGAGCCCTCAAAAACTGAATATTATCCTGCTTATATATATGCAAACCAAACCGTATATTCAGAATTACCAGAAATGAACTGGCTTTGTAATTATTATACACACAATTCATGATTTATCTGAGGAAGTCGCATGTTCCAGGTTTGACTCTCGACCTGGGCATGACTGTTCCCTTGTGAGTGACATTTCATTGAACTGGAAATTGTTACATGGGAGGATGTTTGCTCGAGACTTTGGGGACACCTAGGGGAATGCTTCTATTGTTAATGTTAGTGTTGCTCACTAGACGAGACATTTTCAGTCTCGTCTCATAAAAGGAGATGGGACAGAAGAAAAATTCCGTCTCGTATCGTGGCAGGTTGGGTGATACTTAGATTGTGCTTGTTGGTGGTAGTGGTGTCCTCCTGCACCCCGACTTCGAATACTGCTTGTAGTCATTCATATTCATTGTAGCGATTATCCAAAAGTGGGAAGAAATGTGATGTTAGAGAAGATACATACTAAATTAACCATGTGTTCTCATTGTTGCGGTTAAACAAAATGACGTAAAAGTAGGCTAAATACAAAAATTTACAGTATATATATTATCTGAAGAAAACTGTCATTTACTGAGGGAAATTTAAAAACTCCCCGTACCTTTTCATACCGTATCACCTCCTATATTGCAGAAATTGATGTGTAAACCAGAGTGTTGTAAACGTATTATCTTAAAATTTGCGAATAAAATAATATAATGAAAATAATTGTAATTCCAGAAAAGGCATTCCTATAACATTAAGTTCGTGCCAGTCAGAACCAACCTATGTATTTGCAAATGAACAAGGCTGTTCACGTGTTCAGCCATTGACTGCTACAAGTTTTGCTTTGTCACCCTAATGGGAAAACCCTCTACCGAGTGGCTGAATTATAGTAAATTCTGCTATACTGCTAGGGCATAATTCATCTTCAAGAAAAGAAGCACAGATTTTTGCACTGGAAGTTACAAGATACTTGTTTTACACAGTAACAAGTGACTTTGCTGTCGCTTCCGCAGCTCATGCTAAGTTGACGGGATGAGCAGAAGCCCTGCCTGCATGCATTTGTAAGTGATGACGTCAGAGGACCTCGTGTCTGTGGAGAGGATGTTTTCAAATCCGTGACGTAGAAGGTGAATTTCAGTGGTGTTTGAATCCGTGTTTCTCGAGAAGCAAAACAAATATCGCTGAGATATTTTGCTCATCTCATGTTTGTGTCATTATCTGTAAAATGAATGGATTTAAAACGTTTTTCATGTCAAAGTGGAAATGTCCATTCTGAGCTGACACATAATGATATTATGTATATCATTGAGATTGCTTAAATATTACAAAAACTACAGCAAATTTTCAATGCCTACATACTTCTCTCCCATCCTGTATATAAAAGTAACAAATTAATTCTTTTAAATATATTCAACGTATTTGTGTGCGTGTGTATGTGCATGCATGCATATATATAAAGAAATGTGTGTAAGTGTGTGTGTGTGTGTGAGAGAGAGAGAGAGAGAGAGAGAGAGAGAGAGAGAGAGAGAGAGAGAGAGAGAGAGAGAGAGTAGAATTAGTTTGTTTCCTTCCACACCAAGGGATACAACTGTGCATACAGTTAATATTCAATATACCAGGTGTGCCGGTTAATCATTCTTAATTTCGTCGCTGGATGGCGCTGGAAGCAAGGGTTGGTGCCCAGTCTCAACTGTTAGGGTCAGTGTGTTGCCAGGACAGTACTTGTCAAAATGCCGTGGATGTGCAACCAAGTGCGAATGCGATATTGGGTTTGTGTGAAACATGTTTACCTTCAAACCAAATAAGTAGCATGTGCGGCACGTCCTGCTTTTCTTGTTCAATCAAAAGTCAAAAGAAAAATGTGAGTGAAAGCCATCGTATCCTTGTGGAAACGTATGGTGACAATGTCCTAATGCAAGACACGTGTGTGCGTTGGTTTTGACGATTCAAAAGTGGTGATTTCGACTTGAAAGACAAAGATTGCCCGGGCCAGTCAAAAAAATTCCAAGATGCCGAATTGCAAGCACTGTTGGACGAGGATGATACGCAGACGCAACAACAACTGGCAGAGAAGTTAAATGTTGGTCGCCAAACCATATCTGATCACCTTCATGCTATGGGAAAGATCCAGAAGGCAGGAACATGGGTCCCACATCATCTGAACGACAGACAAATGGAAAAGCGAAAAACGGTGTGTGAAGTATTGCTTTCTCTGCATGAAAGAAAGTCTTTCTTGCATCGGACAGTGACTGGGGACGAGAAATGGATCTACTTCGAGAACCCAAAATGCAGAAAGTCATGGGTTGACCCAGGACAACCTTCAACATCAACCGCAAAACGGAATCGCTTTGGAATAAAGACAATGCTGTGCATTTGGTGGGATCAGAAGGGTGTGGTGTACCATGAGCTTCTGAAACCAGGTGAAACAGTGAATGCCGTTCGCTACCGTCAACAACTCATCAATTTGAACCATGCATTGATCGAAAAGCACCCAGATTGGGCGACAAGACACGGAAAAGTGATTTTGCAGCACAACAACGCCTCATCACACACAGCGAAAGGAGTCAGAGACGCCATTTCTGCACTTGGCTTGGAATTCTTGCCCCACCTGCCATACTCACCAGACTTAGCCCCTTTGGGCTACCACTTGTTTTCATCGATGTCTTACTCCCTTTCCCAGCAACACTTCAACAATTACGAAGATGTTGAACAATGGCTTGCTGACTGGATCACCTCAAAATGTGAATGATTTTTCTGGAAGGGCATCCACAATTTGACGGACAGATGGGCACAATGTATAGCTAGCGATGGCACATACTTTGAAGAAAGCATTTGTTACCTTTCTCCCCAGATACACTTGTTTTCTTTCTGATCAATTAAGAATTATTAACCGGCACACCTGGTAAATCATTTGCCAAAGTTACGTCAGATCACTGTACTGAGATCAGCTGCCTGATGTAGATAGAGTCAATAGACTCGTAAGTTTTAACTTTCTCCTTATATTTATTTACTAATTTATATTTTCTGTGTTAAAGTACAGAAAAAACTGTCAAGTATCATCTCGATATACCATCCCTATTCTGCTTTCTCAGTTTTTAGTGCTGCAAACTTGCAAAACAATGTTTTCGTTCATTTTGTCCCATCGGAAGACATTGCAAGCACTTGTGGGTAGTGGCAGAGCAAACACCTTCTTTTGAATGATGCATAACTGTAGTAAACATTCTACCAGACATAGGTAAAAGTATACCAAGTTTGAGTGAGATTCCCCCCCCCCCCCATGTGTCACTTTCAGGATGACAACAGATTCTAATAGAGTGGATATCCTTCATCAATTTATGCTGTAGTATTAACACATTGTATACTCTTATGTTTTCATATATGAAAATGCGTAAATGTACGCTATAGATCCAGTTTGTTCTCTTTAAATCAGGCATGTGTTGTTTGGTTTTCTTTTATAGCAAAGAGCCCATGAGGTTCACAAGAAATTTCATGAGACCCTTAATTCTCTAGAATCGCTTCCATTCAGTACTAGAAAGTTAAATTCTGTCTATCATGTCAAATATTTTCCAAAGTTATGTTCTGGTAAGTTATGTAATAGTAAAACACCTTGATTGATTTCGTTCAAATGTAATCTCGGGTATCTGGCTGGTATGAAAATTGGATTTGGCCCCCATTTAAAATATTTGGTGGGAAGTTTAATTTTATACCATATACAATGAATATGACTGGCAAAAGTTAATGAAGTACCAGCCTTGATGGCAGTGGCGGCTGCTCCTTAGGTGGCAAAGTTGCATAACAAACTCATATTTCTAGACTTATATGGATAATTATTAAACTTATTTTGTAGAGAATATTAGTTACATAAGGATTTCCCCCCTCCCCCCACGGCATATTTTGTTGTGTGCCTATGTATGGGATGGAAATCTCGGTCTTTCTGTGTGGTGGTGTACTTGTCCTCTGCACTTCAAAATGGCATTGGAGGCCTCCCTATCCTTTTGCACGTGTTTCGAACACTATACCTGCCTCTTCCCCTGTACCAGTGTATGGGCTGCGGGTGGTTGCAAGTCAATTCCAACTACCTCCAGAGTTACCAACCTCAGAACTGCAGTGCCCACTCAGAATGTTGAGAAACGTGCATGTCAAAGGAACCTGTTCTTTTGGACATAATTTCATTATAACCTGTGATTTGAAGAGGGATAAGGGGGGATTTCCCATTCTGGTCTCTTATGTGCTGGGAAACTGGATTGAGATTGGGTGTCATTAGAAGAGGAGAAGTTAAATTCTTGTATGAATAAATGCTCGTAAAATACTGTGTTTGTGAACATACGTGCACGCACATTGTTTTCCCCACTGCAAGCACCAACATTCCGAACCATGAGCCGTTACACTGCTTGTTGGTTCGTTGTGTTGTGTGGCATAGTGACAATGGAATAGAGGTTGGCTGAGAAACTGAATCTGTGTTTACGACCAAAATAAGTGTAGAAAGGTATGAGACATGAGATTAGGAATTTTGAAAGGCACCTACATGCTAATTCGCTTGGCTTCCTCTGACTGATCCAGTACGCTTTTGCATTATTGCTGACATCTTCTCATGCTATGTTATTGTGAACCTACTCCACCACCTGCGCACGTATTAAAATATATTGACAATAAACACTGAGTCGTGAAGTTACATGTGGTGCCCATTAGCTCGTACAGAGTGGTAATTTGAATGTTGATGACTCAATACATTTCTAAGTTCAAGTTCACTGACAGAACCGGAGCAGTGCAGAGAATTTCCAGTGCGAATTGCCATGTTGACCCACAACATATGTTTCATAAATCTTGAATTTCTGGGTTTATGCAAAATTTCAGGAGCACAAGGGCATTGCTCGACTCCTAGCCATTGTGGGAGTGGCCGCTACACCACTGGGCATGCAGGATCCCAATTCCTGCCTGCAGAAAATATTTCTTCCCGGTTTTCGGGATTCTAATCAGTGGACAGTTTCGATTGGAAATAATATTTCCCATCCAAAACAAAATATTTCCGCTCTGGTCCCACATAAAGTACCAGTATTGATATTATACTGCAGTGGCGTAGCATGGGCATTTCGGGTAGGAATGCCAAGTCCGAAGGAAGGGTAGGCCCTTTTTTGCTTAATACGTAATTTTCTTATGGAATTAGTCACCACAGTTATTATATTTGCTTGAAGTCAGCTGGGTTTTCAATATAACATCATCCAAGCATGTTTTAGCTAGAAAATTAGATGCCTCACTATGCCACAAATGTTTTGAACTCTGGTGTTTTATACCTTTTTTTATATCTTTCTGCATGACGCAAGTCACTAAAAACCTACCTGAATCACAAGCGCCTTTGCACAACAGTAGACGTCATTGTTGTGGATGATCCAACTACTGATTCATTTGGTTTATTTTACTTCGCTTTTCTACCACTTTTGGTTAATGATGTTGAAGAAGGGACGCTCACAAACAACACCCATGCTCACGTCGGGATTCGAATCAGGGGCCTCTCTCATCTTGGCGCGCTGTGCAAAACACTATGACACGGAGGTGGGTGGATGATCCAACTATCGTACACTCTACTGACGTAACAGTGCCGATTAGTAATTCAGACAGGGGCGGCGCCAGAAATTTTCGACCGGGTGGGCAGAAGCTCCATATTGATAGATTAGGGTGGGCAGTATGAATTTAAGACCATATATATGTGTCCATGTAAGACGTACAGTATATGTATCCCCCTCTCTCTTACACGCCCAATTTCCTTCTTGCTTCTTTTCCCTTTCATTTCCTTGTTTTCCTCTTTATTCTTTCCTAATCTATTCTCGCAACTTGTTCCATTTCCTTTCGCATTATCTCTGATGGACACAATTATTTCAACAAAGTGTTTATCCAAGCCATACATTCACAGTCACATTCTTTCATGCATGTTCATGTAATGAAATAAATGTGAATTAGCTTTAAGCTTGTGTTGCATCACATTTTGCTCTTCGAAAAAAAAAAAAAAGAAAGAAAGAAAGTACAGCACATACTTGATTTTATGTATTCGGCGACAGTGATAGAAAGTGCGATGGTAGACAATCGTGATGTTTCTCGTAATTTAAATGCATGTTCCTGAGCATAGTATTTTCATCGTATGAGTTTTTGACTGAAAGATTTATCTTACTCTTTGGGGGTCACTTTTCTTAGCTTACAAGGTTTGTACAACTGACAACCTATCTGAATGTTTGCAGTAGGGGCGATTAGGGTTCCAACATTTGAGGGGCAAGGGCAATATAT
The DNA here is from genome assembly GCF_977018435.1 of Lepisma saccharinum. Classification (NCBI taxonomy): domain Eukaryota; kingdom Metazoa; phylum Arthropoda; class Insecta; order Zygentoma; family Lepismatidae; genus Lepisma; species Lepisma saccharinum. The sequence continues at coordinate 172,867,193 of NC_139229.1, forward strand.
TTTATTTTGGTAGAAAAGGCTTAGCGGGGGCAAAAAGTGGCAAAATGTGGGAGGGGGATGCACTTCCCCTCCTGCTGTCCCTAATCGCCGCCACTGAATGTTTGGATTAAAATGAACCTCATTAGGAATGATTTAAAACACAGACGGAAAGCAAATTCTTTGTTCATTGTCCATGAAGAATTCCTAGGCTTATGAAAGGCTATTTTGACAAAATATCACTCATAAATAATAAACAAGTAAGATTGAAAAATCTGTTCAGAATTGAAGAGATTATTAGCTAAGTTGATATTCGTTTTCTGAGCTAAGCCAGAATAAAACTTTAATTTAAATTAAAAAGAGAGGTGCATATTATTACATAAGATGAATTATATTAAATTACATTATAATTAGGAACAATACGACGAAAATCGCCCCCCCCCCCCCGCAAATAATCTTTCCTTATATATTTTTGTTTTTATGTTTAACTAGAAATGCTGGAAATAATACATAGGAAAGTCATGTGGATTTTATAAATGTTGATATTGTTAGGCAGGCAATAATAGTTTGTATAATTAGTATATTTCCTATAGATAGAGGATGTTTCATTTGTAACAATGGTACTCATGCGGGAGAAGCAATACATGTATGGTTACATGAATATATTTTTTGAGGTAACAAAATTATTTAGGACACTAGGAATTCATCGAAGTTGATCACCGTACCAGAAATAATTCATCTAACTTATATTTCATAGATGACTTGGGTTGTATGGCATGATCATTTTGAACACACTAGAATGTCAACCTCTGTCCTGTACAGCATACCCTGCAAACTTTATTCATGCAGCTCAACGAGTCCCTGGCACCTGGAACCACAGGCGAAGAAATAATTTATAGGGATTTGTATTTTGAGTGTCCGCGTGTGTTTGTTTTCGCTCCTTCGTCACTTTCATCTAATCACCATTGAACCTTTTCGTCGTCATTATCCAAATTAGCAGAAAAATGACTTAAAATAAGACAAATCATCCACAACTTACTCTTCCAAATATGTAGTTTCATTAGTACATACCACTTCGAAAGATGAGGTGGTAGTTTCTACTAATGAAACACATTGCACAGTGTTCATTAGTAGATCAAGGCAGCTATTTCCGTGAACAATGACGTTGTTTTCCAAAAGCCTCAAATATTTGTCTCAGGCAATACACCCTCTTAAAATGGACGCATCTTCTGTGGTGGTAAAATGACATGTTGACATAATGACATAAAATGTTGCGAGTTCTTTCTGTATATTTTGTCTCCAATGGCATAACGCTGTCGCATTATAATGAAAAGATCCTGTGTTCAACTCCCCCTCCTCTGGTGATCCATACATACATAACTGGTTTATCAAAATTTATTCAGTTCGGTATTGTTGTGATTATTGTGATCCTTTCTTATTAGTAGAACGAATATAAAGTTGATATTTCACATACCATATTGGTATTTGAAGATGACAGGTATATAAAAATTGTAATGAAATAAAGAAAGAGATGCTTCTGAAATTTCAATGCGGAGCTAATTAGAACTATGCTACACTGCGTAGAATACTTAATCCCGAAAATTTATGACTGCAGCAACAGAAGCCTTCCATCTGTCCCTATCCGGAGCAAGATCAATCAAATTTTTCCCATCCTTACCTATTTCCTTTAGGTCCATCTCAATGTTATCCCTCCATCTTCGTCTTGGCCTTCCTACTGGTCTCTTACCGTCAGGTTTCCCAACAAGAATCCTGTAAACTATTCTTTCCTCTGCCATTCGTGTCACATGGTCAGCACATCTAAGTCTTCTTGATCAAATTATTCTAATAATAATTAAAATGTCGAAATAATGTATTGTGCTGCTGGAGGAAGTAAGGCTAAGATGTTTTTATTTGCTTATTTGGAGATTATTTCAACCATACCCAGGCCGGGATTTATATACGTATGTGGAGGCCTGGAGCTTACAGCACCAAGACCTCGCTCCAATTCCCTCTACACAGTTTCTGTTAACTTCTCGTCAAGTTACATGGTGTGGTTTGTTATTATAATTTTTTACCACATCCGAAGTACCTAATATTTTAATTATGTGGTACTTTCCAAAGCAGTCTTTCCCAGTGAAGGCCTGGAGCTGCAGTCCTCAAGTTCACTCTAAAGTCTGATCTAATCTTGATTATACCCTGCATAATTTTATCCTCCTAAGCATACTAGCTGCTTTTAATCATAGAAGTATTAATTTGGCAGTTTTTTTTTGTTTCAATACCTCTATTAATTACTTTCACTTTCTAATGAAAAAATAGCTTTTTATGGGTTGATAATATGTGAACATTTCTAGCATAGATAATATTCACAAATAAAATATACATGTTATGAACACCAGAATACACTTATTTATTGAGTGATTTACATATCCCTAAGCATATCCCTTATTATATTTGATTGGATGGGCACATAAATTTTTGGGTGGGCGCTTGCCCACCCGTGCCCACCCCTGTCGCCGTTGCTGGTGCAGAGGCGCTTATGATTCAGGTAGGTTTTTAATGACTTGCGTCATGCAGAAAGGTATAAAAAAAGGTATAAAACACCAGAGTTCAAAACATTTGTGGCATACTGAGGCATCTAATTTTCTAGCTAAAACATGCATGGATGATGTTTTATTGAAAACCCAGCTGACTTCAGGCAAATAAACAATACCTGTGGCAATTAATACCATAAGTAAATTATTAAGCAAGAAAGGGCCGACCCTTCCTTCGGACTTGGCGTTCCCACCCGAAATGTCCATGCTACGCCACTGCTGGTATAATTGTCATATCATTTCGTTATTTTTAAACTCTTTTTAGTAAAAATGTCAACAATACTCATAATTATGTACTTAGTATATGGTAATAAGTCATGTGTTTTGCTGTCTCCGGTCATAGCCCCCCCCCCCCAAAGTTGATGGTTTAGCGGTCTCAGCCCCCAAAGTTGATGGTCTAGAACATTTTAAATATGTATTTAAAGTTAAGTTCATGTTGCACAATTCAGAGTAAACTTTACAAGAGAAGCAAAATAATACATTAGATCCTCTTAAGCAAAATTATTTGAGGGGATCTGCCCTCACATCGTTAACATTGGGGCGGGCTCGAGCCCCCCAAGCCCCATACAGTCGGTGCCTATGACATCCATATATGTATAATGTATGTGTGTGTGTGTGTGTGTGTAATTATTGATCTCAAGTCACATATAAAGGCCCACAGGGTGATTCAAAAGTCCCTTAACACCCCCTATAAAAAGTAAAGAAGTTAGGATTATATTTATATGGTCATGATAGAAACAGATTAGGCTTAGGGGGAACCACATTGGTGTGTTCCAAGCGGACGTTCGCCATATTGAATTCAACTCATTTTTTAATGGGAAGGGGGTGATGTGCATAGGCGCCAGAGATTTGGAAGCCGTAAAGCTAAGTAAAGCATAAATACCGATTTCTCTCTGTTTGGATTCGACTCCTGGCCTGGGCATGGGTGTTCTTTATACGTGTCCCTTCATCAAAATAATCATATCATCGCTCGACATACCTATCTTCGCGATTTGCCAAAAGTGGAAGAAAAGCGAAGTAAAATAAACCAAATCAATCAACTGAAAAAAAAAGGACGCACTACATGCGTTCCAGCAGTCTCATGGCCGTGTGCACGAACGAAGATCAAATTTTAAACTCGGATCGGGAAAGGATCACTGGAAAATTCCATTGCACGAAGACGGTTCAACACTTGATCGCGATCTAGGAACATCAAAACGAGTTTATCTTCTGAACGGCCATTCGCCACCGTTTTGGTGGCCGATCCTGGTTCACGATACTGACGCTTCGTCTGCAGGCAGTTGTTTTTGAATATAAAAAGAGCGGAAAGTGATATCGAGGGCGTGCAAACGCTATAGATGTTGAATATACAGTGCTGATAATTCGAGAGTTGTGTATAGTAATCTAAAAACTGCCAAAATAATAATAATAACTTGTGGTTCTGTGGTGCAAAGTCGAAATGTTTCTAAATACTGTACTTTCTATCCCAGAACACAAAACATGTGCAAGTGCAAGGTAAATTAGAACAGAACAATGTTACGATATTGCTACATGGTGTTGCTACACGACATGACAATATAAATATATAAGAATTAAGAAATGAAAAATTCAAATACTTACCACAATACAGTAATAATAATAATAAAATATCTTTATTGAGCGGGCGAGTTTCAGCGTACGTTGTTCTCTCGCGAATGCATTTCGTAAGGCATTGAAGTCCCGTAGAAGAAGGTTCCATGCTTTCTCCTTATTCTTTTGTCTTATGCCGTCAGTTCTTTTTTAAGATTATTATTTCTTTACACCCTACTACATCCTTGTACTCGTCGACAAGGTTGATCAGTACATTTCTCAAATTCAGATAAGTTTGCGGCCCGAATTGCTTTCTTCTCCTACACGTTGATACTTTAACACATCACACTATTCGGTGGGGTTCTTGATTGTCATTTGTTTTAGCCAACCAATCAGGTATAGCCTTACAAATTAATCTCGGATCATTTGAACGGAATCTCTTGAACGTCGTTTTTCGTTGGTGCAATGCAAATCTTTAAACCAAGTTCATTTAGAGTGGATCAAAATTGATCCCGCTCATCTGAACTTCGAAATAATCGGCGTTGGTGCACTCGGCCATCAGAGGGCGAAGCAACGAGTTAGAATATAATGACTCGATCGGGAAAGTGATCGTGTTGAGCTCCCAGATGCTAGGTGAGCATTGCTCGAATACTTACAGCACCCCAAGCCTTAAATGATGATCGTTAGGTGTGGAAGCATTCAGTATGCAGCACATTTTCTATGATAGATACTATACTCTTTCAAAAAAAGGAGGACATTTACCGATTTCTAAAAAATCCGCCCGGACGCCGGACAGACACCTAAAAAGGAGGACATGTCCGGATAAAAGAGGACGTCTGGTCACCCTAAATATACATATGTCATTGAGAAGTAACTTCAATTTATTTTTCTCTGCACAAATCCAACTCTTCATAAGACAAATATACTCAGAAATAAAGATTTGGCTCTACTAAATCGGGACGCTCCGATCTGCCGCCGTCGAAGGCGGTGCCGCGGCCAATCGTTTGGGTCGCCCGGCCGCCGGCCCTTAAGCCGCCCACACACACATACACCTATTGTTTTGAATGTTGGTTAAGCATTAGTATTCGCGATTAAAATTATCCGATATGCCATCTGGTGAGATTTTCAGGAACCACTCCACGTAGGACACCTCGCTGCGCTTCGCCGTATTGAAGCCATTCAAAGCATGGGGAATATGCGATACAGGGCGTGTCCCGAAGGTGCAAAAACGTACTTGAAGCGAGCATGCTCCGAGTATGGTCTTGGAGTGCAGTCTTGAAGTCGTGGATTGGAAGTGAAAGTCTTTCGAATTGCACTTCGACTGCAGCGCCAAATACGATCAGTAGATAAAACTGAGTACTCATTGTTTCCCCCACGTTTTAAACACTTGTTTTTCACCATAGAAATCACTTTGCATTTTCAAATGTTTGTACACATACATTTCCACATATTAGAAGCACTTTAACCAACAACTTGCTGACCCATAACGTATATTTAACTTGTGTTGCTGGCTTTCTATCTCCGCGATTTGAAACAAACGAACAACGAGTGTGGAAATCACGTGACCGAGTCAGCTTCCATCTGCACTGCGAGCATGCACTTGCGTACTCCTGTTCTTGGCGCTTTCGAACTGTACTATAGTCGGGACGCGCTAGCAACCGGCGTGGAACCAGCCGCTCTCGTAGCGACGCGCTGTTGCCGGATTTTCGCGAGCCCACAGAAACACGTGGGCTTTATTTCCTTCCAAGCTTTGCAATGCAGGTGAATTGCTTTATTTTCAAATCATTTCTGAGAGCCCAGTTCGGCAGTTACAACCGAGGTGCAGTGCAAATGAAACGGCACCGCTTTGAAAAACCAGTGCGTATACATTAGTTTCGTGTGCGTTTCCCGTGTTATTTTTATTATCATAATTAAATGCTTCGCTCTCAGCACAGTTTCACCTTCGTTATAGTTCATGGAATTCACATCGCATTCGCAATATTTAAATATAACGCGTAATTTAAACGTTTCTTCCATACCAGCAATGACAACACGCTGCTATTACGTACTACCATATTCTATGGTACTACTAATGAATGTAAACAAAGATCTATCCTACGTAGAGCGGCCATATTGGAAGCGACACTATAGCTCAGGTGGTAATTTTAATCGCAAATAGCTAAATATGTAACACTGCAAATTTCAGCCACATTATGAAGTAGCACACACATGTTTACAGGTACTTGTAAAAAAAATATCTATACACTAATCCTCATTATATACATATAAAACCTTGGCATATTGAAAATAGAATATTTTCAAATTCTGCTTGACTTTTCCGAAGGGAAACAAAGGTGCCTATTTTGCAATGGACGGGCTCATTCAAGAGCATGCAGATTACAGTATTCCCATGCATCTTCCTTTATTCTCGTACATATTCATTCATAATATACCATACTTTTTACTTGATTCATTGTGGGTTTGAAAAATGAAGTACTGAAATAATAAACGCACAAGAACAAGAAAGACACTCAAATTGAGTGATAATCCCACATTATTGATTCTGACCATTTCAGAGCAGAATCCTGCGTAATTTTCCACCTGTTGCATGCGAAGTTTCGGTGTGCAAAAGTTATGTAATACGAGTTGTTGAAAGTTATACATTGCCCCCCTCCCTTATAGGTGAGCCAAACGAGAACTGGAAGAGCCCGGCCCCTCGGTTCAGGCCCGTAGCTAGAGGGGGGCAGGGGGAAAATTCTGAGAGCCTGCCTGCACCCTGAGAGCCTGATTTGGCCCCCTGTTAAAAATACAGAAAACATTCCTGCCTGAAATTCTCAATAATCTTTACAATTATATCATGTGTTACTCTAGCAACATAGCAAAGACACTTATTGATTTTGCGATTTATTAGGGTGTATGGGGTTCCGTATAATGTCGTATCATGATTGGGGGGAGGGGGAAAATTCCCTTCCAGATTCGGACTTCGGAAAATGATTTCGCAATTTTCAGTATCTAGAACAGTTGTGACATTGTGCCTAAAGGTGTCGGATGTTTTTCTTGGATGTGTTGCTATGAATTTGAAACTGCTTAAATTTTTGTTTCATGTGGATATTTAATTTTTGTTACTTATCGTTGCTTTTCTGCCACTTCTAGCTAATCGCAAAAATGAGTGATGACGTGAAATTCATGAAGCACTCATAAACAGTGCCGCAAGCACAAGGGGGCAGGGGGCATGGCCCTTTCCCCGACCTTGGACAGAAGTCCATTCTAGGGAAAGCAAACATTGAAGTAGAAAAACAAGACTAAGAGAATCTAAGAATAGCAGGACAATTGAATACTCATGATGGAATTAGTTTTTACGTGTTCCTTACATTTTTCTTACAGACGGCGAAGGGCACTTACAAGGGACACAGAGGGGCAATTGCCTGCCTCAATTTCAAATTCTGTACAAATAAAAATACATTTCGTAAAATTTTAAACAATCTTGCTCGATGGCCCATTCTTCACCTTCATCAATGCTGTCGTACTCCTACTCCTCAACAGGGCATGAATACATCGCGATCTGCACGCTAGCTGCAACAGCGCCTTCTGTAGCCACTGACAACGACATCTACTGGGGTAACCGCACTCCGTTCTTATCATTTTGCAACGCTCTTTTGACTTCGACCTTGCCTGCTGTTACACATACACGTCTCCCTGAACAGTACCACGTTTCTCATAACATGCTTTCCTCTCTCTGTCAGTGTGCATCACTTTAGTTTCCTATTTCCTTTTCGTTCCCACGATATGTTCAAATTTCATACCTTTCTTATCATTTTGCAACGCACTTTACTTTTATTTTTGTACATACACGAACCCTTATTCAAGGCGCTGTAGCTGAGGACCCCCTAAAGGCTTACTTGTCTTCGCCCCCTCCCCCGCACTGCGGGGTTTTGCGGCTTGTAGATCCGGCACTGGTTTAACGTGGGATGTTATTGGATTTTATCTGATGCATTCTTTCCTTCGACGTGTACAGTGGGATCCATGAGTATTACCGTGCAAATTGTCCACCACCATGTTCGTGCACTTTATATGACCCAATAAGAACTTCAAGAATTAAAAGAAAACTCAAAACAAGCTGTTCACAACTTCTGCATCAGCATACATAAAAATCCATTGCTTAAAAACACACAGAATATAAGAGAAAACTCAATGAAAATAGTCATGGACAATTTGCGCGATAATACTCATGGATACAAACTACTCATACGCCTAATTCAGTAAATTTGGCTAAAATCAACATACGGTTGATAGGACCAGGAGAACGAGGAGAAGAAGAAGAAGAAGGGTTGGTTGGCAACACTTGTTATGTATCAGCTGGAGCTGGGCAAAGTAAAACGCATGGATGTGCATGACAGGTTTTGTTCATTTTGTTACCTAAAAGTACAATCAATTTTATTTTTGTGATGTAGCTAATTACTGTGTAAGAGGGAACTTCAGAATATGTCTGGGATATTTGAGAAGACATTCGAATCACTAGGAACAATGTTTGCTAGTGTTCCAAGCATTGGGATCCAAACTTTGTTGGAGAAGTGCTTTAGTGCACGGACGAAACAGGTGTGTTTATTACGCATATATCTGGTAGTTAAGCCTGTTATTCAAGCAACTGGGTAAGTTACTTACTTTACTAACATGTCATTTTTCTCAGTGATATTATTTCATGACGTCGCTTAATAATAATGATGTTAAGAATGTTTACATGACATACGAAAATAGTTTTGAATTGTCAAGTTCTTGCTTCAAATACGCAATTTCATCCAGAGTTAGATTGTTTTTTTTATTCAGTGCTCCGATGGTTTATGTATGTGTTATTCCTTTAGATAGCAATGCTATGCACGCACAGGAAGGGAAGGAAAGTGTAAAAATATTACGGGACACAAATGTAAGCCTAAATAAACTAATCACGAAAACATCAGCAATCAGTTAAGCCTACCTTGAGAAAAATACGCAGCATACGGAGGCAAGCCAGACCATATCATGTATAAAATGCAGTTTTAGGTTGTGCGTACAATTTTGATTTCGATTTTAAATAGAGATGCATAGTTCATTTTTGACAAACATAGGTAACGGTTCCGATTGTTTTATGATTTCTCCAAGCACAAAGACTGGTACTATTATAGTATGGGGGTGACACCTATAAATCATATATTTCGCACTTTTTTACATTGCTAACGTACTATTTTGGGTACTACTTTACTATACCTGAGACACCTGGGAATAATTTCTTTCGCACTTTTTTACATTGCTAATGTACTATTCTGCATTGCGGAACACTTATTTAGGTGAAATAATTGAATTTGTTAGGAAAGTAATGTATATTTCTTACATTTACGAGTACTTACTGTTCTTGTTTATTTCCACACACAACATGGCGATAGCTTACCGTTGATCGTTCCTTGAGCCGGAAAAACCATTGACGTCAGCCCAAAAATTCACGATAGCCCCACACACCATCACGGGGACGAGGTATGCCTACTAGGTTAGGTTAGGCCTGTTAGGTTTGGTTCCATTAGCACTCCTTTTGTTCAATTTAGCATATACGGACAATACGAGAGCGTATTGTGCTCTCATGCAGGAAGCAAATGGCGGCAGCTGCAATAGCGCATCGGAAATAGATTTTCGTACAAAACCACATGCATTCGCATTAAAATGAATCAAAATTACATTCCCGAACATCAACAACGCTACAGAAAATGATTTGCGTAAGTACTTTCTCCTGTAAATTTGAAGAAATCTGTCTCAGGTATAGTAAAGTGTTACCCTATTTTGGAATGCGGAGCATTTCCTAAGGTGAAATAATGCATTTCTAACTAACATACTGTCCATTTCGGTAACACTTTACTATACCAGAGACGGATTTGTAAAGTAGTACCGTCTTATTTCTTACATTTACGAGTACTTACTGTTACTTGTTATTTCAATTCTGTAACACATTATGGCAGGTTCAGGACACGTTGTGAGAGTGTTTTGTCGATTTATGCAGTGCTGCAACCTCGTTCACCGGAAAATACTTACTTTCGTACTCGGATTTGAAATTATACTAATACATCGCAAACCATTGACATTAGCCTCACAAACCATTCAAGTTAGCGTTCGCCCCAAAAACGGTAAATGTCTGTTATATCGGAGACACATTTCTTCATTTTTACAGAAGAAACTACTTACGGAAATGAGTTTCTGTAGTGTTTTGAAAGTTCTTGGAGGTATTTTCTCACCGTAGAATGCTGCACAACAATAAGCACTTTTGATAGCCTATAACAAACTTGCATTTTGTGCAAAGCGACAACATTATGCCGTTGTTTCCATTATGTACCTGCAGATGGCGCGAGCGTTGAAAGTCATGCGGTCTCGCCAGTGTTTCCAAATGTGCCTTTTTTACCAGAATTTTATTTATTTTATTTTTTATCTATGCTTACCTAACCTAACCTTGCCGGAAATCGTTCGTGGGGCTATCGTGAATGGTTTTTGGGGCTATCCGTCAATGGTTTGTGGGGGCTATCGTGAATGGTTTGTGATGACATAATGAACACGAAAGTAAGTATTTTTCGGTTAAGAAGGTTGAAACACTGCATACCCCACTCCAAATCGACAAAACACAAGCACGACCTGCGATGATCCACAGCTGTGCATATTGTATGTTCCGCAATGGAAGAAAGGACCCAAATGAATTACTCGTAATGTGAAAAATCGAAGCTTTTTTCGTGTAAAAAGTATAATGGCACCTTCAACTATGTTCCGCAAAACACTATTGGTAAGTACGAACCATTTAAAACTGAAAATATTTGATAGAAATGTGTCTCCGATATAACAGACAATTACCCCAAAAACCATTCACGTTAGCCCTAAAAAACATTTTCCGTAAAGTTAAGTGAGGTTAGGCAAGCATTGTTAAAAAAACATACTCGACACGTCATGTTCTACTGAAAACACTGCGAGTTTGAAACACTGACTACAAGGTTACGTCATGTAACACATGGAACATTGTGCTCTCGTGCAGAAAGCAAATGGCAGCAGCAGAAACAGCATGTCGGACAGAGATTTTCGCAGAAAACAACATGTATTAGCATCAAAATGGATCAAAAGTACATTCACGAACTTCCACAACGCTACAGAAAATGATTTCCGTAAGTACTTTCTCCTGTAAATTTGAAGAAATCCGTCACCCCTTTACTATAATGTTACCCAAAGACTATTTATCGTAGAATTTTGGAAATCATTCTCACACGAAATTTGAACCTTCCTTAAAGTAATGAGCACTATTTGGACTCCAAAAGAGTTATTTATGTTGAAAGAAAACAACTTGAAAATTACCTTACCCACTTCTCATGGACAAGATATTCTCCGTTGACAAGCGACAGTAAATATCATAGAAGCATGGGAATGAATGTAGAAGTAAATCGGAACCTTAGTAGAAAGCATTTAGGGACTTTATTTTAATGCTGAGGGAACCGAACCTAACCAGCCTAACCTAACCACGAAAGCATATATTGAACAAGACCTTAAGTACTTGCTAAAACTCCGCAGTATGCGTTAACAGACATACATCAAAATTGAACCATGTAAAAATTGCATTCGTAACATGATGAAATCTCAATAAAACAAAAGGAACTTGGGCCGAAACACGAAATGTGAAATAACACACTGTAATGTTCATTTTTGAAATGTGTAAGGTATGTTTTCATACCATTTTTTGTCATGAAATTTAGAGTTTATTTACCGACACGATACTTTCTGAAGTTGGAATTATCCTAGCAGTCAGTGACGTGCCCAGGATTTTCGAAAGGAGGGGGTTAGGTATACATTTTTTAGTGGTCAACGCTCATATATCCCATATTTTCCTGCATTTGATAACCCCTACCAATACCCCCTTGGGCATGCCACGCTAGGAGTAATGCAAAATCACTGAAATTTGATAAATCGTGCTGCTGACTTATTTCCACAGGAATAAACAAACACAATACTTTGATAACTACATGAATGTTTATTTTGTGTAATGAGTACAGTTTTTAAATCAAATTTAGGATTACATTCACCATGTTATATACTGCTTTTGGTCCCAAAATGTGTTTAGTTATTGTACATAAATCTGATCTTTTATTCACCATGAATATATGTCCGTACAAATAAGGATGGTACTTACGACACCACATTTTGCTAGTCCCAACTGCATAGGGATTGTTGAGGCTTACATGTGTTTTTTTGCATTTGCATTATATCATGACAACTGTTAATGTAAATGTAGTTAATGCACTTTTGGTACTCTTAACACTATAGTTATGCTTCTATGTGCTTACCATTTGTATACAATGGTACAGTTGGATACAATTGTCAGGTTTGATTTCCTTAAGTTTTCCACACATTCTCCTGCACGTGTATGAGTCTTCCATGCAAGGGAACTCTTCAGATAGTGGCAAGTTACAAGTGCGGTTGGAGACTGAGCACATTTTGTTTTTAAAATGCATGAATTGGTTTCTGTGAACTTCACAGTAAGCCACTCTTGTCTGAAGCATTTGTTTTTTTCTGTGTAGGCAATCAAATCTAATGTCAAAACAACATTGTAAGCATGCAGAAGTATAATTATAATGCTAAGCACACCAAAACTGACCCATAACCAGCTCACATGAGTGTATAAAATCATAACACAATCTTGAGGCCCTTACTGATGTTCATGGGAAACGGGATATGATAATGTACTAGTGCCTTGAAATATTTAACCCCCATTTTTTTCTGCTATGCATGAACACATATTTGTTTTATGCTGTACCCTTGATCCTCTGTACCCCCTCGAGAAAGTAAAATATTTTGCATGATTTATGAATTTTTTTTGTTTTTGAATGTTTTCAGTTGTTTTTATCTCACAAAAATGTGTTAGTGTGAAGTAAAGTACATCTGCTACATTAGCCTATTACCCTACCATGAAGCAGAACAGCCCGTAGGCTTCACGCAAGTGAATATATACCACCCAACACAACACTTGTCAACAGGTGCTTTATTATAATTTTACGTTTACTTATCACCCCCACTCATCAACGAGGGGGCAATGTGGTCTTTTTGCCTCCCCCCAGTCGCGCCCTAAAAAATGAGACTATATTTTTTTAAACTTATTTTTGAATCTGAAGAAATTTGAGAAAATATTTTTGCACCTGTTAATGAACCTGGCAAGTTTCTGCTAACAGCAAGAACAGGAAGTGCGTGACTGTCAGATTCCTAAGCAGATTACGAATGGCAGTTTGGTCTCTTCAATTGAAGTGGAACATCAATTGTCTCTCCCCTTCCCCCTAGGAATTTGCTACTTCTGTTTTGAGTTCTATGGTGCGCTCGCTCCGGGGAGGGGGCAGAGGTTGGTGCACTCAGATAAGAACTGTCTGCAGTTCCTAAATAGATACTACCTGACACATTTCTGCGAAACAGGTTTCATGGAGGAACCAAATGTCCTTTGACGAATTTCTGGCCTCCCTCTCTCTGCATGCTTCGTGCCCGGAACCTCTTTGGGCGGGAGAATATGAAAGTTAATTAAAGGCAGATGCGCGTTTCGCACGCTTTGTCTGGAACTTTTCAATTGAAGTTTGGTGTTGGGTTTTGTCTGGAACTTTTCAATTGAAGTTTGGTGTTGGGTTGGCCAGTTACGGTCCGTTATCTATGGTGAATCGCCCCGGTGCATCGAAACAGTGCATCCGTCAACCACCACATCGTATCATTATTAATACAGTCAAATTTTGATTACGAAAAGGTGGTTGCAGAGTGGACCAATACAAAATGTCTTTTTTGAGGTAAGCACAGTAGAATAAAATTTTCCTTCATTTACATGAGAGAAGCGATTGTAGTAAAACCACCAAAATAAAAAAAACTTAACAACAAATGTTTGATTTCCGGGGAAGCACACACATGATTCCTTCATTCATGATTATCACCATCGTATCCTTTAGCCATTGCGTAAACTTCAGTAACAAGTTCTACAGTAATCACCTCTGTGTGAACATAAGACATGTAAAACTAAATGTAAAAATGTGATCGCACGATTTTCTGCAAAAGATTGCACCAGGTGGAGGAAGGTGGGGTTGTATTTCGGGCACTCACCAGAGGTCCATCACTCCAGTGTCCCGCGCCAGATAAATATAATTGTTTGTGCCCAGTTTATTGCAGGTTTATATGACCTTGGTGTGGTGGTTCCAATAAAGCAACTAATTTTGTTGTTTTGACATACTTAAAAGTATCCAAAATTATTTATATCATATTGTAAACAAGTACTACTCGTAAATTAAAATCGTGTATTTCAATCAACTATAGTTCATATGCAATATTCATTTAATTATAGAGTGAAGTCAGGAAGTGGAAATGTTATTTTATTATGAAACAATATAAATTCACCATAGCATCAAAATTCAATGAAAAGTTACCCAATAGGAATTATGATAGAGAATGTTATTGTATATGATTAAAATTTGCCACATTCATAGGTATAACAATAGTTTGATATTGAACGCACAGAGTTTTGTAATTAAATATAATGAACGTCGAACCATGAAAAGGAATACCAATTTACAAGCTCGCATAATTTTTTGTTTTAACTTTCAACATGTTCTGTTTATTGCTCATAGGTACTAGCACGAAATTGTGATTTTATTGAACATCTGTACTTCAGACTAAGGAACAAAAATCTTTCAATTTTTTCAGACTTCTGTAATATTTTGGTAGTAGGTTTTGGTTGTATATTGCAACCCCCACCTAGGGCTGGCCCTGGAAGAAGTTAAGATTTGCTTTACCAGCCCTTCCAAGAACCATGTGGCTATTAGAAATTTTGAAAAAAGGAACATAGTTTTTAAAGAGAATTAGGACTATTTTTAATTGATTGTATCATCCTTTAACTGTTTATGTGGAATAATTTAGTGATGGTTCCAAGAACAACTTAATATTACAAAAACTGGCTGCTTACCGTCGATAGCGTAGTGGTTAATGTAGCCGCTTTATCATTGAAGAGACAAGGCTAGATTCCTATGGAGAGTGGACAATTTCACCACTTCAGAACTATATGTACCCAGCTCCAAATAATATGTAATGTTGATTACAACTGACAATATCTGTAAGTGACATTCTTGAAAATCCATGACAGTTTCAAAAAGTTTTTTCTAACGTCACTTATCTATAAAATCAGATTAATCTCAACGGGGACGGAAAAGCAGTAACTCTCCAAAAAAGCAGCGAGGAGATAGGCGACGAGCGAGACTATTTTGTGGGTGGAGATTCCAATTTTTTATAGCCTATATTCCTAAATATCACATGCAAATTTCTCTTTTGTGGACGAAAGTTCATTAAACTACCAGGTTATTTACTACTGAGTCTTCACTGTTGAAAAACCGGCAATGAAACAGGAGAGAAATGTCCCTGTCTATTAATTATTAAAGGTGCAACATCAGTGTGAAATATAACTCAACAGTCTGGCATCTATAATCACCCTAAAGCCATCGGCAGCAATTTAGGAGGATTGTACCCATATGGAATCTTACAACCTGCCACTCATGGAAGCATATACAATACCTGCAAGGTAAAATGCTATTCACATGCCTGCCAGTTACATTATCCCCTCTTCTACATGAAATATCAATGCAAAATCGAAACCTGACAATTTTTTAAATTTTAGTTCTTGCGTTTATGATTTGCAAAAATTACGTAACAGAAATTCCACTTCACATTTCTTGATTTTAAGTAGTGTCTATAAAGATTTAGTTCAAACAGTATAGTCCTCATGAATTTCGAGTTTTGAAAATGCATTCTTTTTTTGTAAATGATATGAACATTTAAATGCCTGTACAGATAGCAAACTGCCTGTAAGGAGCATGCTTTTAATGCCTGCAAGCAAGAATTTTACTTCCCTTGCATCTGACATTTTGAAATCTGGGAGGGAAGGTTTAGGTCCAAATCCTGGGCCATGCATGAGAGTTGTATTGTTGTTATCTACTTAATCTAATCATTATTCATTCTCAATACCGCGATTAACTCAAGAAATAAAAATGCAACAAAAATTGAATATAAATATAATTTTCCTTGGATGTCGACCAGGCTAAATAAATTGCCTTTTAAGAGCTAAAAAAAAGAAGTTTGCCCAGATAAAGAATGGACTTGAGGAAATCCAGACTTTCCGCCTCCAGTTCAAGGGGGGAAAAGCGGTGTTGCTATCGGTTGCTACATGCTTGATTTTTGTCCAGTCGCACACGACACCTCTTCCTGTCAGCATGCTCCCTTCGGTCAAATTTCAGGGAGAGGCAGGGAATCGGAGACCCAATCGCTTGCTACGTGGCGGCAACCATTAGGCTTCGCCGTGCTGGCTTTGATGAGGGTGCCAGCTGTTTCAAAAATGACCCAAATCAAAAAAATTGGCAACGTAGAATACCACTAGAACTCACCCACCCATGGCAAGTGAACAAAGCCGATTGGTTCAGCTGTGAACCTCCTTGGCTTTCGACGGAAAAGAGAAAAATGGAATTTCCAAGTCCGTTCCCTCTCCGGAACCACTTAGTTCCAATCTTGTCATCTGCGCCGAAAACTTGATAACATCCCCACAACGATATCTCGAGATAACATCATTCAGCAGCACAAAACTTCAAGACGTATTTTACGTAAT
This sequence comes from Lepisma saccharinum, assembly GCF_977018435.1. Classification (NCBI taxonomy): domain Eukaryota; kingdom Metazoa; phylum Arthropoda; class Insecta; order Zygentoma; family Lepismatidae; genus Lepisma; species Lepisma saccharinum. The sequence goes on from NC_139229.1 coordinate 172,883,945, forward strand.
ACTTTTCTTTGTACCGGATGTCCCCTAAAATTTCTTTCTTTATTTTACGATAATCAGGAGTAATGCTATGGTATAAATTGAAATATATTACAGTACTTCTCACTGGCTAGTTCTTTCACCTGCTGTTGAACCAGTGACCATTTAATTACAAGGTCATATCTGTAGTTCAAAGGTCACTTAACCACCCTGCAAGGAAATATTACCGCTTACTTTTCCCAAGAAGAATCTGGCACATGGTCCCACAGTCATTATAATCCTCTGTGGGGTTATGTGTTGTCCTTACGTGTGCTGAATGTCCCTTTTACAGTGTCAGCTTTTAGCAAAGATTTGGAGATTTTAAGAAACTTTTATAGGTTTTAGTCTTGGTAAGGTGTTTGTGTGACACACACACATATAAACAGGGTGTTCCAGGAGGAAGCGGCAATACTTTGGGAACTGGTAGTATATATTATAGAACTGGTGATTCTAAGCAAAAAAGTTCATATGAATATGGATCCGATTTTGAAGGATAACTGAGATATGAAGAGAAATAAAAATGATGTAGGAAAACGTAAACAAAAACAGTAGCAAGTAAAAGATGGCAATGTAATGGTAATTTTGTAAGTAAATATGAGAAGGGACATGCTGATACTAATCTTTATTGCAAGAAATTGTGCTGTAGCAGTAATTAGCGCACAATAATTAAGTAATGAAGCAAGCAATAAATGTAGAAAAATGAAATGTTAACACCTACTGGTCAGTACTCACATGAACAAATGTATCGAGGGAAAAGGCCACAGAAATGATAGCAGATCACAGCAGATTCTCAAAAATACTACCACCAACATCAATGCACTTCTGAGCGCGTCTGAGGACATATTGTGTTGCACTACAAAGTTCCCGATGATGTTCCCGGATAACGCAGCAGCATTCATAATGCGAATGTGCAGTTCATCCCTTGTATTCACGCTTTCCCGCTAAACCTCCTGCTTCATCCACCCCCATAAACAGAAATCAAGAGAGGTTAGGTTGGGAGAATGAGGTGGCCATGGAACCAGACCACTACCATGTCAACGACAACGACCAATCCATCGGTTAGGGTAGGTGGAATTCAGATGTTGAATGATCAACTGACTGGAATGAGCAGTTCTACATTTATTGCTTGCTTCATTACTTAATTATTGTGTACTAATTACTGCTACAACACAAATTCATGCATTAAAGATTAGTATCAGCATGCCCCTTCTCATATTTACTTACACAATTACCATTACATGCCATGTTTTCTTGTTACTGTTTTTGTTTACGTTTTTCTACATCATTTTTTATTTCTGTTCATATCTCTGTTATCGTTCAAAATCGGACCTATGTTCATATGAACTTTTTTGCTTAGAATCACCCATACTACCAGTTCCCAAAGTATTGCCGCTTCCTCCTGGAGCACCCTGTATGTATAATATGTATGTATGTATGTTTGGTGGATTTAAGAACTTGCCCCCTCCACTCCTAAATAAGTTCAGACTTCCCTGGGCACATAGTGGTTCAGATCTCACTTTAAACTGTATGTCCAGTCCTCATGGCCGTAGGCAGGAAAAAAAATTGGGGGGGGGTTCATTCATAATTGTTCCCATGGGCGTCGCCAGAAATTTGAATAATAGAAATAATAACAATAATTGTACAATAATAATTATTATATTATTGTTATATCTTTGAGGGGCTTACTCAGTCCAGCAGATGAGTGAATATCCAGCACAAGTTTCTTTTTGTTTTTTTTTACGTTTCATACAGTGTGTACTGAAATGCACAATTATTATACTTCGTCATTAAACTTTAGATACCTTCAAGAGAAAAGCTTTAAAAGTTAGATGGAAATTTTAGTCATAAAGTTTTTGTTGTTTGACTTTAAAACTAAATTTTTGGAATTTTGAAAAGTGTGGAACCAGTTATTCTTTTTAAAAACTTAGCCTGGTGCATAGATTCTAACCTCATTCGCGAACATAATGCGCTACAAAACTGGAGATCCTAGGTTTGAACTCCTATCAAGGGCAGAGGTGGTCACCCTCCGGAGGGCGACCCTCATGAGGACAGACCTCACCCTCACCCTCCGAAGACTTGTGAGGGTGAGGGCGAGATCGACCCGTGAGGGTGAGGGCGGAGCCGTGAGGGTGAGGACGAGATCGATCCGTGAGGGTGAGGGCGTGTGAGGGTGAGGGCGACTGGTGAGTCGGGAGGGTGAGGGCGTGTGAGGGTGAGGGCGAAGCCGTGAGGGTGAGGGCATGTGAGGGTGAGGGCGACTGGTGAGTCGTGAGGGTGAGGGCGTGTGAGGGTGAGGGCGACTGCTGAGTCGTGAGGGTGAGGGCATGTGAGGGTGAGGGCGAAAGGCAAATCGCGGGGGTGAGGGCATGTGAGGGTGAGGGCCATGAGGATGAAGTCGAGTCGTGAGGGTGAGGGTGTGTGAGGGCGAAAGGCGAGTTGTGAGGGTGAGGGCGAGGGCAAGGAAAATCCGTGAGGGTGAAAGGCGAGTCGTGAGGCCATGTGACGGTGAGGGCGAGCCGTGAGGGTGAAGGCGTGTGAGGGCGAGGCATGAAGGTGAGGGAGATTGAACGAAAATGACCACCTCTTGTTTAAAGTTGGAACCGAACTACAATGTGCCTCCTCCACCGGGTCTAGTAAGAAATAGGCTTTAATATTTTTAATTCGTTTCATTGTGTTTCTAGTCCAAAAACGCATTTTTATATTGCCTATAAATGCCTATTAGGTGAGTGCCTATTTTGCTTAATCGTCCCTAAAATGCCTATTCTGCCATTTTTGCTTATTTCAGCTTTGTTATGCGCCTTTGGCTTTCCCGATGTTGAATGTAAGCGTTCGTTGACGTTGCGCGCATTCTTTTACAACATACTTGTTTCTCTTAACATATTGCCCTCTCACCCCACATCAGTCCTTTTTATTCCTCTTCTTATCTATGTTCCTCTTTTTTAATTTACTTGTTGTTGCTATCCCCTCATACTACCCAGGTCTTGTGAAATATATGCCGTCAAATATTTCTCAGTGTTCACATTATGTATAGATATGTAGACAGAGGCAAAGGAATTGAGAATGGGAAAGAAATAATTTAATAATTCCCATTCAGTATCGATGCCTCATATGCAAACAGGTAGGAGCAAGCGAGTACTCGACTGTTTCCCCTATTGACAATGACATTACTGTAACCACATTCGTTAAAAGAACAGCATTCATATCATGACGATCAGATTTCCATTTACCTGGTAGAGGTTCAATCAACAAATTTTCTTGACGGAAAATAAACTAAACTAAATGTTTGGTAATTGCAACGTTGTGTTCTCTTAAAATCGAGACGAATTACATGGGGTGTAGGCAGCAGTAGCATATGATATTCGTAGTATCTTTGCTATAACCCACTCTGTTAAACGCATGTGATTATTTATTAATCGAAACACTGACCGTATTATGACGGATTTCTTCCGAAAAAAAAAATGAAGTGAAATAGTTTTTTGGGGAGAGAAAATGAAATGAAAAGTTTCATGTGCCCAGATATGGGTTTTTCTTTGTGTTCCCTCGCCTATTCCTTATTCATGTATCTTTATCGTTGCTATTCTAGAGAAGTATAATTGGAACGTGAAGAAACCAAAATACGAATTGATTGATTGATTGATTTGCTTTATTGTACTTCGCTTTTGTGCCAATTTTGGCTAATTGTGAAGATGGGATGCGTGTTGAGATGATATGATGAAATTAATGAATGGTGACTCACAAACATCCATGCACAAGCCGACAGTCGAACCCGGGACCCCTTGCGTCGTAACGCGATGTGCTAACCACTCCGCATCAGGGGGTGGTTCAAAATAAGAAGAAAAAGAAGCAATGTACATTGCCCATCAACAAGGTAGTAATATTTTATATTCGTTATCAAGGGATGTAGTTTGTTAGACGTAAACTTTATGCTCAAATAAGCTAATATCTACTGCACCTACAATTACAATGGGAGAAGTACTAAATTGTACACCAGCTAGAAGTGGAATCCTTGGATTCCAAAACGCAGAGGTGCAACAACGAATTTTGTCGGTGGGGGGGGGGGGGGCAAGTACCAGGGTAAAAGTACCAATAGCTGTAGTAGTAGTAAAAAATGACATTATTATTATTATTATTATTATTAGTAGTAGTAGTAGTAGTAGTAGTAACAGCAGCAGCATCAAAAACGTTATTATCCTCTTAAATTACGCAAAAAGGGGGTAGAAGTCGGTGCTAAAGTATTTGCTTGGTCAAACTATATGAAATATCTTTTCAACACGTTCAATTTCACATTAGCTAATAATGGAAAACAATCACACAAACTGTATTTTTGAATGGCAGAAAATGCACGATAAATGCATTCTGATTATAATTCTTTTCGTACACATGACATGTATAACTTTCATGTACATCATATGTTGAACACATATGAAACATGGAGCGACATAAAATAAGAAAATACATATGCAACATGCTGCCACTAAATTGTGTACAAATTCAAAATTTATTCAATACATATATGTACAACAGATGCATATTGCCTAAATATATTACATTACAGAAAACAATTGTATTGCGAGAAAAGCGTATATGAAAATTTTTAGATCCAATTTTTCCAAACTGAAAAGAATATTGATTTAATATGACGCAAATAATTTCACGGGGCGCAATGGCATTCTCTCTTTTATAGCTTTTTTTAAAAATTTAGATCGCTCAGCGTCCATGGCCGACTCCCGCCGCCCCCTAACTACGGCTCTGAACTTGACGAGATTGAGAAAACCAGACAGTGCGAGCGAAGCGTGCAAGAAAATTTTACGAAATGTATTTTTATTTGCACAATATTTGAAATCAATGGGGGGGCAATTGCTCCTATGTGCCCCCTGGAAATGCCCTTGGCCGTCAACGTTTGCCCCCTTAGAATTGACTTCCGTCGAAGGTTTGGGGGCAATGCCTCCCTGCTCCCCTGTAGTTGCGCCACTGTCAAAACGACAGCGTGGGCACTAGTCTGTTTGACAAAGGAAAGTTTATTTAACCACGACACGATACAATCAGCGATTCACGAATCAATGAAAAATAATTTTTGAAATTGACTGACATATTCAAAATTGTAGCACAGTACTATTGTACTTTGATTGTTCTGTCTTCATAACCACGAAATTTATGCCTCGTCAATATATTTCCCCCTTTTAAAAGCTTCTACGTTCTATTTAGTGAACATATTTCCATTTCCAAGCTGACTTCAAGCTACTCTAAATACTCCTGTTCGCGGTGCAGATTTCCATCACGGTTTCCAAGAAGATCAGTGAATGGAATGTTGTTTTCCAAATCCAAACTGTCCTTGCAGACAAGAGGGTGGGGGTAGGGGCTTTGAACGCCTGCGGGGCAAGTCTTTCTCATCTATGGAATTCCGGTAATTGTGACGTAGTGAGATCGAGTCCAACATCTCTGGGCAGAGAATGAATTGATACAACTCAGATGCTTGTATATTATCATTGTTATAGTGTGATAAACAACAAGAAATAAAGACGGAGCAGTTGCATCTTCCATTGATAAGGTGTTTATAAAGTGAACGCTACTGTCAGTGGCCCACCCACAATACTGTATATGACACGATTTTTGTGACAGCGTATAGTTAAAATAATAAATATATTAAAAATAATAATTATACTTGATGTAAATTAATTATGCAATATATAACTCAAATAATCTTAGTCCAAAATGATACTCATTGTTAAACCTTATTGCTTAATAAAGAAAATTTATTATTATTATCATTATTATTAACTTTCTTCACATGAATGAGTTAACAATTTCGTGTCATTTCAATGTATGAAATGCACGTGGTAAAGGAACCAGTCATTTCTTCAAACATCGCTAACTCTCTCATGAGGGCAGACCTCACCCTCACCCTCACCCTCCGAAGACTTGTGAGGGTGAGGGCGAGATCGATCCGTGAGGGTGAGGGCATGTGAGGGTGAGGGCGAAAGGAGAGTTGTGAGGGTGAGGGCGTGTGAGGGCGAGGGCGAAAGGCAAATCGTGAGGGTGAGGGCGTGTGAGGGTGAGAGCGACTTGTGAGCCGTGAGGGTGAGGGCGTGTGAGGGTGAGGATGAGAGGCAAGTCGTGAGGGTGAGGGCGTGTGAGGGTGAGGGCAAAAGGCGAGTCGTGAGGGTGAGGGCGAAAGGCAAATCGTGAGGGTGAGGGCGTGTGAGGGTGAGGGCGAAGCCAAGCTGTGAGGGTGAGGGCGACTGGTGAGTCGTGAGGGTGAGGGCCTGTGAGGGTGAGGGCGAAAGGCAAATCGTGAGGGTGAGGGCGTGTGAGGGTGAGGGCGAAGCCGAGCCGTGAGGGTGAGGGCGTGTGAGGGTGAGGGCGACTGGTGAGTCGTGAGGGTGAGGGTGTGTGAGGGTGAGGGCGAAACGCAAATTGTGAGGGTGAGGGTGTGTGAGGGTGAGGGCGAAGCCGAGCTGTGAGGGTGAGGGTGTGTGAGGGTGAGGGCGATAGGCAAATTGTGAGGGTGAGGGTGAAGCCGAGCCGTGAGGGTGAGGGAGGTTGAACGAAAATGACCACCTCTGATCAAGGGGGATTTTCGACTTTATCGGACGGGGAATTTAAAAGCTGGAAAGGGAATTTTGGGACAATCATAAGGGAATCTTCAGTCTATATTCCTTGTGACGCAGGAGCAACACTGGAAAGATGACAGCAGAAGTGATAATGGAGGGGTCGCGGGTGGGCTACGATTCTGAGAATAAATCCTGTTTCACTCAAGTTTCAGAATTCCAAATGTATGAAAATTCTAGCTCGATTGTTTCAACATTGTCTCCATGTATTTTTGTGATGCTTCGAAAAAAAATTGAAAATTTGTTACAGATTTTGGTTTCTGAACTTCCATTAATCCAACATGTCCGAAGTTTCTAGGGGGGTTTGAACCCTAGAAACCCCCCCTCTAAATACGGCCATGCCAGGCCTGACTAGCCTGTCTGTGCATAAAATCCGGGTACAAGTTGATTGTAATATGTCAAAGATGCTAAGATTCTGGCAAAAAATTAAAAAAACCTACATTATGTACTGCTCTGAGGTATTTTGTGATACTGCAGGCTCGATCAGGACTCAAACCTGGGTCTGTGACATACTGTACTACTGAACCAGTTCTGGTTTTGCTTGATTTTTTGCTGCCACTGTTTTATGTCTGTGGAATTAGCTTCGTCAGTGATAGTACAACATGATTTGTTGCCTTTGAAATACTGACGATGAGGATTACATGCATGTGTAATGTTTACCCAACAAATAATACATCATATGAAATTTTTTATAAATTATGGTCTCTGATTGGCTGGGAATACACAGAGGCTGGATGAAGCATGGAAGTTTGTTGCAATTATTCACTCATCCATTCATCATTTTATTAATTCTAACAATTACATGTAGCTTATTGATGTAGAAATCTGATGAAAAATAACTAGATAGAATAGAAAGTATGAGAATTGTAACCAATAGCCATGTTACCTTACATTCATTTTGTTCAACTTGTAACGAACCTGAGTGTTTATGGTTTTGTATTTGTAAAATGTTGAGATTTTTAAAATGATTGTTATTTCAAATAATGTTCAGATTATCACAGACAACTATAGTTAGACTGGTAAAGTTGTTTTTGGAACTTGTACATATGTTTTCAAATACGTCATGATCTGTTCGTGTTGACGTCACTTTTTCCATCTCGGCAGAGGAAGTTTATGAACCCACCTGGATATTTTCAACTAACGACGGGTGGTGGTGTTGCAAAAAAGAAGGGGAGGAATCAACAAGAAGTTGGTAACGGGGAGAATTCTTCTTGCCGATAAGTTGAAAGTAAGGAACTAATTATGTAATTAGACTTTTGCGACTTTTGAGTGAATTGCACAACGTTAGTTTGAAAGTTCTAGTGCTTTAATTCTTAGTGTTATGAGAAACTGATTATCTATGTGTATGCGGTTTGTAACCTTATATAATAGAAAAATGCATATGCAGGTGTGAACCTACAACAGCGTATAATTTCAGATATTGGTGGTGTTATACTTGTTACCCAGCAAGCCCATATGCGTTACTAACATTCTTACGTTCCCGACAAAAGGACTAGCCGACTAACCTTGTGATGACTGGTGTCCTACCAGAGGACGTTGCAAACTACTTTAAAGCCTGTTCACATAGTATATAATAATTATATTATTATACAGTTATAAAATTGATGGTAATTATGCTGTTATTCTTTCCCCACATCTTCTTGAAGGAAGAGAAAAAGTTGGTGCAAGAAAGTTTGCAGATAGTGAAGCAGAAGCTGTCCGATCCTTCCACCAAACCTCTGACTACAAGAAGTTGTCTGGCACTTGTCATATACTGTGAAATGTTAGGCTACAAAGCTGAATTTGCCTACATACATGCAATTAAGCTAGCACAAAGCAGCAACTTCAAGTACAAGAGAATAGGTGAGTAGAAAGTATAAAGTGCTTATGAGCAAGTGGCATCCTCAAAATCACTCTAAGTTTATTGGTGATGTCACGACAGATGATATTGCCTCAAAAATAAATTGTAGTTCAGGTAAATTCAGATTTACAGTAAGATGTGTGGATATTCACTCCTTATGTTGATAGTAATTACACTTTATATTCAGTTAGTAGTATGAGTTGGAAATCTGTGAAAGCATGAAGTTTGAGATTAAGAACAACATTCTTTTTCTGTGTAATGATGCACATTACTTGTCGAAGTAACATTTTCTCCTTCACACGTAATATCAGGTTTACTTCCATTGATAATTGCAAAAGTTGACATATTGCCACAAGTTTTTCTGTACCTTTTACACATATGCAGGAATAAATAACTGTATATGGCCTAGCCACTACTTCTTTGAACCAAAACCATGCCATTACCTTTGCGAATATCTGCTATTTGTGCTTGCAATTTGAAATTGTTCAGAATAGAATGTCATTTTGTAAACGTTATGTTGCAACTATGTCATATCAATCAACTTGAGTTTTGCTTATAAATAATCAAGCATTAACATATGGGTTAATCAGGATATTAAAACATTTGACATGGAGTTCACTTTTGCAACTAATTTTTTCACAGAATTAAAGAAAAATCTCAATTAAATTTTTTTTTATGATATTCAATATCCACAAAAATGTCAGTTCGCAACTTGTGTATGTTGCAGGAAAACCTGGCCTGGAACAATTTCTATTTTTGTTGTTTTAACTTTTCTATCTCTTAGGTTAATAGTGACTAGGAGGATGAAGGATGAAAGAAGTAGATAATGGACAAATACATGTCCTTGGCTCACCAAGTTTTTGAACCCTGAAAACAGAAGTGCAGCCAAATTTGTTTGCGGTTGTGGAACACAATCTTTGTTGTTTTTTTTAAAGCACTTGTAATGTCTTTCTTGGATTTTTTGTTAAAGAACATAGTGCATTACTCAGAGATTTTTTTTTCCATAACGACATTACTCTATTGAACACTGCTTTTTTAAAATTTTGAGAATGGTTGGGTATTGGTCTGTAATTCTTGATGTCTGTTCTGTACCCTCTCATGTGTATTGGCCTAATTTAATAATTTTTAATGTTTCAGGGAAAGCATCCTTTTGTGCAGTTGCAAAATATGTATTACTTACATTTGCTACTTACAAAAATAAGACACGGATGTATTTTGTATTTTTGTTCCTTAGCATTGCTTTTCTGTCACTTCTTTGCTAATCACAACAAGGAGGATGAGTGATGATGATCTGATGAAATTTGATGAAAAGAACACTCAATAAAGAACCCATATGCAAACACTGCAAGGGCAGAACTGGTAGAGTGTAATGGTGAAATTGCAGTGTTATGCATCATTACTGTGTTTTGGGGTTGTTTGGATTGAAGCAAATAAAGTAACTTAAATATATTATTATTATTAATATATTATATTATAATTATAAGGTGAAGAAATAAACCAAGAGCAGGCACATGTTGGTTTATTATAGGTAATTGTGAAGCTGTAAATTGATGTGCCTATTGTTTATTATTTTGATTTATCACTGTTGCTCCTTTCTAGGATATTTGGCATGTTCTTTCCTGCTGAATGAAACCCATGAGCTGGCAGTATTGTTCGTGAACACCATTCTCCAGGATCTCCAAAGCAGGCATCTGCTGGTGATTGGAATGGCTTTGGCTGCCACCTGCTGCTTGATTCCTCTAGAAGTTGCTCCTGCAGTCCTCCCACTTGTTCAGAAGAAGCTCGATCATCCCAACGTTAGTGTTTAATCTGCTTGAATGGGTAAAAAAGGGTCCAGATTCACTTAAGGTGTGCAGTTGAAAATGTCCTTTGGTTTTGACAGTATTCCAGCAATCACATCTGATTGTCCGTTGATGTTTGTAAGTCCACATTATGCTCATGTAGGCAAATTGATATTGGATCTATATTTTTAAGCAGGATCCAAGCCACTGTGCAATGTTTCCTTACTGGGGATTGAACCAGGGATTCCTTGATTACCAAGCATTAACATTACAACTATGTGATCTTGGAGGTTCATCCCTTGTTGTGTTAAAAAAATAATTCTAGACACTGCAGTTGATTGGGAATGGCACAGAGGTAATTCTATTGCCTTGCAAAATAGGGGTATTGGGTCGGGGTTAATTCCATGGTGGGTTTGCACAGTGGTTTATATTGTAGGTCCAGTCTCGATTAGCCTATCTGAGCATAAAGTACACTTTGATTCAATATGGTGCATTATGTCTTATAAGTGCTTCCATGTGAAATCAACAAGGTCCTCAACCTTACATTTTTTGATTCATTTTAAATTTAACATACTGAAAGGGACACATGAGGTAGGAAAAATATGCAAAGTTGCAGATCCATTGCAGTTTTGCAAACTATGAGATTTTGACCATTTTCTCCATCTTGTTAGAGGCCGCGGTGGCTCAGTGGGTAACGCGTCTGACTACCATGCTTAAGGTCCCGGGTTCGATCCCCGGCCCGTTCAAATCCGGAAACTTTTCTAACGGTGAAAGCGGCCCCGGTGCCCACCCAGCGTCGAATAACATGGGTACCTGGGGGAAACCCTGGGGGGTAAAGGCGCTCAGGGGCGTGATGCTGATCACATCACCCCCACTCACGACCGGATCAAGAAAGTGTGGGGCGTTACCCCCACACCCCCTATACGCCTTCATGGCGTGGTGCTATGCACAGGGGAACACTTTACCTTTTACTTTTTACCTTTTCTCCATCTTGTTAACTTTAAAGTGTAATGTTTTGGCAATCAGAGCACTTATAGAAGTAATTTGGACGGCGTTGGAAAGGTGTTGAAGGGCTCTTTCACAAGAGATATTGCACATCTATATCAGGATGAAACAAAAATTGAAGATGGTGTAAAGAAAACTTTGGCAGCCATTTCCTTAAAAACTGTTTTTTTTTTTTTTTTTTTTTTTTTTTCAAAAAATTATGTCACATACGCAGGGTGGCGATAGACCTGGAAAAGTCAGGGAATTTTGTCTTGATTGACCTTTTTTTATGCGATGGAATGAATGTGCCAGGCTTTGCTTTGAAAGATGTCGTTATGAAGTACTAAATGGGAACAGGAAATCTTGGGCTAAGTCTGAGCATCAACTTTTAGGTCTGTTTTATGGACAACACAATTACAGTGCCAGAAACTAGTGATGGGAGGTGGGGAGGGAGAGAGAGATTTCCGGACGGGTAGAAAAAATTATAAGCCTCTAAACATTACGTGGAAAATGCAAAATGCATTGAGTTATCATTTTTTCTTGTCTGTATGGGAGTAGTAAGGGGACAGGACTGTCAACAAATATATGGGAAGGGGGGGGGGGCATATACCACTATGGCACCATCTGATAGTTGTCAGACGTCGTAGTACGGCATTTTGTCCGACATTCTGAAGGAACGTGAAAACAAATAAGAGCACTATGCAACCCTGTAATTTGTCGAATGTCGTGGTACAGCATTTGTCAGTTGAACATTTTAGGCTCAATTGATGCATATGATTTTTGTCTGATATCGCCGTCAGACTAACGTTGAACTTTGACAAAATGTCTCACTACAACATGCGACAAAAATCACATGCATGACACACTTATGGAATCGATTGTTCTTGGATGTCTTCGGACTGCAAAATCTGACGAAAATGGCACGCATAAACAGAGCCTTGTGCACTCAAGTTTGTCTGCTGTGGTACCACATTTCAATGAACAAATTTTTTGGCTCCGTTTAATCCTGTGATTTTTGTGGAACAATAGCTGTTCAATATTTGTCATTCTGCGACATCCGACAAAAATTGCATGCATTGCACTCTTATGAATCCGATGTTTCTTGGATGTTCCAGTATGATATTTGTTGTCGTTTACAATGTTTGTCAGATGGAACATCCAACAAAAATCACATGCATAAACGGAACCTTAGTCTGCTGCACCACTGCAAATATGCTGCTGGAATGTTATTACTCTTCGGGCTCACTTAACCTTATTTAATGTAGCAATCCCTACAAAGGTTTTCTTTCTTCCCCATGGCGTAATACTGGTTTTGCACAAGTTACGATGCGTTTACGACGACATTGAACTATTCTTCAATATCAAGAAGAATCCAACAAATCAAGATATATGTTGAATAGTATCACAAAAAAAGTGAAACAGAAATCTGCATTGGTAAAGGTTATAAAAATTTGACAAACGGATGCTCCTAACCTCAAGTTTTCTGCAACATTCGTATTGCAATGAACATTCCTCTCTGTCCTGCCTGTTTAAACTTGTGAGAGATGGATATTAATCTGTCACTGAGTCAAGTTAATGTGCAATGTTATGAAATAAAATACTAATAATAAATATGTAAATATTTTAATATTATAATTACACAAATCATTCAGTCCTAAAAGCATATGACTTTCTTCAGTAATTTGAAGTTTCTCTGCCAGCCCTGATAAATTTTTACATTTCATCTACTGATTTATAGAGGGGCATCCAGAAAGTAAATTCCAATTAGCAGGGACCTTGATTTCTTGCAAACGTGATAACAGAGTAAAATGTTAATTGCTGCGAAGTAGTGTGTATGAATGTGCAGAGATGTCTGGACACATTTTTCACCCGTTCAAAATAGTGAAATAATGCGAATAAGGCATAAAATGTGAATTGTTGGCATTTTTCGCCAATTTTAAAAACTGTACTTAAACAACGAAGAAATACCTTGAAATCTAACATTCTTGTATTTTTTTAGGCTTATAGAAACAAAATGTGCCATATTTGTGTGTATAGAACGTGCAAGTTTTCCAACATTTTAATCCAATAGAAAATTATAATGCATGTTATACATGAAAAAATTCCGATATTAAATCACATTTTTCCCACGATTTTTTAACTTCTATCAGAATAACTTGCACTACAGAGCAAAGTGGCGGGGTTCTGACAGGAGATCGAGTTCGTATCTACCGTCACACGGGAGCCGCATCATCAGTATTTTTTGGCACGAGAAGTGTTTTGAATTACCAAGCTAAGTGTTGGCAGGGATTGAGTGCTCACCTACCACCACAGGGGAGTCGTAACATCGACATTTGTAGAGGGACAAATAATGGAAAATAACTTCCTTAAAAATTGGTTCGAACATATCAAACTATCACGAAAATACGTAGACAATGTAACCTACAATTGAAAATGATAATTTAAAAGCACAATGGAAGTGTACGTTTTGGTATATTTGTCAGGAAAATGTTCTAAATTAAAAACACGAAAATTTGAAAATATAACACTAAAAAGTAAAAAAAAGAAAGCTAATGCCAATTTTTGATGCCTTAATATATCAGTATCTGTCATGTGAGATTGATTGATTGATTTAGAATTTGTGGGTGCGCCGCCAAGTATGGGCATTATGCACCCTTCAGTATATAACTGGAACTAGGAGAAACACTTAGTCAGGAAACTCTTTATTGACATGTTACAGTTCATATGCTACATACTACACAACACCCCATACTAAAACACGCAGTCCGCATGTAATGTAGTAGACGTTCTGGTGAACCCCGGATGAATGTACGGAGGAGGGGAAGGTACAACATGTCAGTTCGGCAGTGCACCTCAAGTGGCATCCCGTGCGAACAGGAAGATGTAGTGAGCTTGCCATGCAAATTACATCACTGTTTGCTGGATCAGCATCGAGGAAGTATTGTCAGTTGTGTGTTCATTAGGGACGTGGGTGCAGGTATAGTCAATGTACAGGTATTCAACTGCAGAATTGGCCGATGCTCATTTCATGTATGGGTTAGCAGACTGCAATAGTAGTCGTGCTCAGCTTTTGTACCGCAAGAAATATCCAGAATGACAGTGCCCATACAGGAGAATGTTTCAGGCAATACATCGTCGTCTGAGGGAACAAGGAACATTCACGCCTGCCACATGTGACAGGAGGAGGCCGAGAAAGACGAGGACACCACAACTGAAGGAGGCAATTCTGCATGCCGTTGAAGGCGAACCAAGTGTCAGCACAAGACAATTAGTAGCCAGACGTAATGTGGACCACGTGACTATCAGCATCACTGTCAGCAGCCAATTTCCCTGCATGAGTAATGTTCTGTGAATTGTTTCGCCAGCAATGTGCAAACCCTGACTTTAGTGTAACTGTGCTGTTTACTGATGAGGCCTCCTTCCAACATTACCAGATTGTGAATTCCCACAATCAGCATGTATGGGACGACTCGAATCTGCATGCGATTGTGCAAGCACGTCATCAACACTGGTTGGCCGTTAATGTGTGGTCTGACATTGTGGGTGATTGCTTGGTGGGGCCCTATGTGCTCTTTCCCTGGCTTAGCAGACGAACATACAAAGCGTTCTTATGGAACACCTATTGGAACAAGTGCCACTCGATATACGACGACACATGTACTTCATGCACGATGGATCTCCTGCCCATTTCAGTGTGAATGGCGGACATTTTGAGCATTTCTTGTGAACCTGTTTGTCTGTTACCTACAGATCTGGTGTGCAGTGTTCTGGTATGGGGTGTTGTGTAGTATGTAGCATAGGAACTGTAACGTGTCAATAAAGCATTTCCTGACTACGATGTGTGTCTCTAACCCCCCAATTTCACCTGGGGTCAATGCCAATGTCTCCCATCATGTTTCCCGCCACTTCAGATGTGGGGATGTGGCATCTGACATCTTTTTTGACATTCCACACTACACCGCTTTCGCCTCATACACAGTGTGCAGCATTTTCGAAAATGCACTCTAATGCGACAATGACACATTTCCGGCCCCATGTTCATATAACATTATTTCATCGTCTCCATGTGAGGAATATTTTCCACCATCAGTTTATATAAAATATGCAGAAATTAATATATTGTTTACTGAAAATTTTTTATGTTTAATTGAAAAATCTGTAATGATGTTGAAGGTGTGATGTAAGATCATGTTTAATTTTTCTCTACAGGAATACATCAGGTCTAAAGCTGTGATCGTTATGCATTATTTTTTAAGGAAGTGCTCTGAACAGTCCCTTCATTATATGCCTCAAGTAAGAAGCCACCTTTCAGACAGAAACCCTGCAGTTGTTGCTCAAGTGCTTCACTACTTGGAGGATGTGGCTCAGGTAATTACCTTAATGAGAAGTTAAGCTGATCCCATTCAGTAGCTCCTTGCCTTAGTAGCCTGTTATTACATTGAGTGCCTGACTCACAATCTCAGCTACTAAGACTTTGGGAGCATATTTTTGTAATTGTGTTTTGACTTTCCACTTGTTTAAATTAATCACAATTATGAGTGGTGATATAGATCTTGAATAAGCCCAACAAATTGAGGCCTCACTGCAGTTCTAACTATCAATTTTTCTTCCATTGATTTGTATACAGTGGAACCTCGATTTTACGTTTTTCAGGGGACAAAGCTGAAAAAAACTAAAATGTGGAAAACTAAAAATCTAGGAAGATTTTATAATATTTTGCTACGTTGGGACCATCAAGACTGAATGTATAATATGGGAAAATGTAAAATCTGGGAACATAAAATTGGGGTTTCACTGTATACTGAGCTGCTACTGATGTATCTCTGTAAGAAACTGTCACCAATACTTTTCTGGAGTCTTGAGTATTTAGCAGATAAAAAATTTCCTGGAAGTTTTGTATAATTTGCGGTTATTTTTATTTTGCACCAGTATTTTGTGCAGTGAAATTAATATTGTGATTAAGTTACAGCTGTTTTAATTTTCAGATTATCTTGTATGTGAAGTTATGAATTTTTCAAAGTATAACTTTTGTAAAAAAATTGGTTCATTGTAGTTTCAATTTAATGTATATACGAGGTCTAGTCAAAAAAAGAATGAGAATGAATTTTTTACTTACGAAATACATTAGGCAGGGTCCAGGTTGATATGGTCTTTTTCGAAGTAGTCCCCATCGAGTTGTATATACTTGGCCCAACATGTCTGCCAGTCCTGGAAGACATGCTGGAACCCGTTGGCATCATCTTCAGAATTGCCTCCGCCTTCTTCAGAACAGCCTTTGATGAGTTGAAAAGCTTGCCCCGCAGCTCAGATTTCAGATGAGAGAACAAAAAATGTCACAGGAGCAGGATCCAGGCCATATGGAGTGTGCAGGACACATTCAATGTTTTGATGGAATTCAGGTAAGCCTCGCCCTGCTCCGCTACCAGATGCTGAAGCTCCCGACACACCTCCACTCTCACCTGCTTCTGTTCAGGTAGCAATCTCGACACCCATTTTGCACATACACGTCTCATGTGCAAGCAATCGTGCAAAATGGTGAGCTCATTGCATTGCCATGGGAAATGTGTAACATGTCTGCCAGTTCATCTATTGTTTTTCGGCGATCTTCCCGAACAATGATGTCAGCTGTGTTAACCATGATCTCGTTCACTGCGGTAGCCGGAGTACCCGGACTGCCTTGCTTTGTGGTCGAAACACAGCCCTCCTTTAACTGTTGAACCACCGAAATGTGGTTGATTGTGGAAGGATATCTTCGCCGCATGCTTCCATGGCGGATTTCTGCAGACGGATGAAAAATTTCAAAGCCACATACTGCTCCTCACGAACACTCCATTTTCCGTATGCGACTTTTGACCATTCGTGTTTTGTTTGTGCAGTGTTGCCAGATACATGTGCATTGCAATTTTTTCTGCTGATTCCACAAGATACGTTCATCTCGTGCAAATTTGTTTCACCGCTGCGTGTTCACTGTGTGATATAAGAAAAAGTCACTCTTTTTTGACTATCCCTCGTACATTAACATTTTTATCAGCTGAGGGGTGTAAGGGGTATCTTCCACGTAGGCGCCCAAAAGTCAACCTCACTTCCACGTAGTGCACCCTGGACTAAAGACTAACGAGGCTCTGGCGACTGGCCCCATGGCCAGTATAATTTTGTTTGTGTTGTCCTGTGTTTTGTCCTTATTTGTGCTGAGTGTTCTTTGCAGCCTCGGCTTTTAACAACAGTCAGAACATTTTAATGTTTTATGATTTTAATTAAGCAACGTTAGAGTTGTTACGTGTAACGGTAAGGGGCTGGACCCCGTATAATGTGACGGGTGCAAAATAGCCTTAGTGCTGACGCACCCAAAAATTTTAAAATCAAATCAAATCAAATCAGCTTTTAACAGAAGTCAGAACATTTTAAACTTTTTAATTATTCAACGTTAGAGTTGTCCTTTGTAATGATAAGGGGCTGGCCCCCGTATAATGTGAGGGGAGCAAAATAGCCTAAGTGCTGACGCTCCCACAATTTTAAAATCAAATTCAAATTCAAATTCCAAGGGGCTATTTACACCCCTTTTTAAGATTTGAGTCAGAATTTTAGATAAGGGGCTATTTCCCCGTATACATAGAAGGGTGCAAAATGGCCTTTAGTGCCGACGCACCCAAACAATTTTTAAATCAATCAATCAATCAATTTTATCAGCTGAGTCCTAATATTTTATAAAATTATGGGAACTGTAAAAATACTCAATGTCAGATGATATGACACACAGGTTTTGTCAGCTTGATTGCCAATAGTTTTACTAACCAGATTTTTCTAAATTGGCTTTAGTTTGAGTACATGTACCAGTAAATTTTACATTGGTAAACATTTCATTTGCTATATCTTTAATGTTCATGTTACCTTTTTCATTGTAGTTGAATCCAAGTGCCTTAAGTAACCTTGTACCTGCGTTGATACATATCGAGAAACAAATAGTTGAGAGAAACTTGCCAGAAGAATATAACTATCATAAAGCTCCTGCCCCATGGATGCAGCTCAACATTCTAAGGTAAATTGTGGCCACTAATATTTACATTCACAATTACACAACATTCTACATATAAATACCCTCTGTAGTTACAATGCAATATTGCTACAGGCCCGTAGCCAGAATTTTATATGGGGAAGGGGGGTGGGGCTCATCCCTAACAAGCAGCTGCCATCTAAAGACGAAAACGTGGAGGGTAAAAGCCCTGCAGATGAATTTCTCAGTACATTACAACTTATTGTCCCTACAAGATGTTCAAACCCTACTAAGGAAGTAAAATTAATTACCATTATGTATGAAATTTGTAGGATTTTGGAGGGGAAGCCCCCCCCCAAGCCCACCCACTGGGTACGTGCCTGTCTGTATCTGTAGATTTGTGTGGAAACTGTATTATTGAACCCTACCATGAATTTGTTTTTGATCACCATGCTGTTAAGGATAAATTAATATTATTAATCATTTAAATATTGATCGATTTTAACTGATTATTGCCAGTTAATAATGTACCATGATATGTACATATCATGTAGTATGATATTGATAGAAAATCAAAATTATTGTGCAATTTCTTGTTTGTTAAATATTCTAAATACATTTCTTCCTCTAAAGGAAAACCATCAGAAATACATCGTCACATTTTGATTAAAAATGTGAACAGATTATGCACAAAACATTTATTTTCTGTCAGGTTGGTAGGTACACTTATTAGTGATAACTAGGGCTGGATTTTGATGACCTTAAAATTGCCAAAAAATGACCTTTAAAAAATGCATTTATGACCTTATACATGCAAGAAAATGCCCTATAAATTTAGAAAAATGACCTAAAAATTCTGAAAGATTTGTAAAACAAATTTATAAACTACCAAGAGAAATTCAAATTACAAATTAACGTTACAGTATCTGTCACATGTTCGTTGCGTATGGTAGTACAAGTAAGAAAGTTCACTTTTTGTCATCTTTTACACTTTTAAGTACTGAGTTGCAGTACACAACGAAAATCATATGCAAATTTTCAAAAGTGAATGATTGTCGGTTTTCAGACAAGAGAGCCTTGTACACGGAAAAATTTCTCTCGACTTCCACAGATGCAAGATGAGCGTACTTGAAGTGAACTTTCAATTCCATAGAGTGCAAATTTCTTCCCTGACAAAATGTCCGATACAGAGCACAAAACTTTGTACCCCTTGATTTTAACAATAATCCATCTGGCGACAATATATTTACTATCACATTGTTTGAGCTGAATTGTTACACAACAGCTTGTGTGAACAATACTGCACAGAATTTCTTTGTTTCTTCAAACACAGTCATTCAGAACTGAGCTGAAGGCAATGAGACGAGAGTCGGGAACCTCTCTCCTTGAAAGGGTTGCATTTGCATGTAAAATGTTCCTTCTTTCACCAAAAATGTAGAAAAATGCATAAAATTACTTTTAAAAGGCCGAAAAATGACAAACGGTTTAAAAAGTTTAAAAAATGACCTTTACTCCAAAAAGGGTCAATAAATGAAAAGAAAATGCCCCAAGAAAGGCATCCCAATTAATTCATTTACGTGTAAAACAAGTATCTATCTACTTATGCAATGTTTCTGCCTTACCAAAAAAAAAAATGCATTTGCATCAAAATCCTAGCCCTAGTGATAACATTTCCATATTGATTTATATTTGATAAATAATGCGGTCACTAGGTAATTATTTGTTCATGGTCAGCTTTAGAAAGCAGTTATCCAGAAAATGCTTATTGTTTGTACGTAAGTTTTGAGTTATATTTGATTTTGGTTTCATTCTTGAATATTCGTTTCCACTAATTTCATAATCCTCTATCATGTAATATTTTTGTATTTATCTATTATTTATTATCTATAATTATTTCTACTGAAATCTTTATTTCTCTTCCACAGGCTGTTCCGCTACTTGTATAAGGCCGATCCGACCGTGAAGAGTGTGATTCCCCTGGTGCAAGAAGTATTGAAGTCGGCAGAAACTTGTGATTATGTAGGCTATGCAATTATATATGAAAGCATCGTAACGCTCGTTACTTTGGATGCATCCGAAGACCACTTATCGCTACTTATGAACTACACACGACATTTCTTGCTAAGCAAGAGCAATAACCTTAAATACACTGGTCTGATTTTGCTTGAGGTGATACTACAGCGTTATCCTGTCCAGATTGCTTCCGAACAGCAAGATATCATCTTAAGTGGGTTGGATCATCCGGATGAGTCCATTAAGAGAAAAACCCTGACTCTGCTCTGCTGCATGGCAAATCCTCAGAATATCGAAGTCATATGCGGAAAGATTTACGATTACATACAAGTGTGTCACAATGAATATTTCCAGAAAGATTTGCTGACGAGAGTCTTGGATCTGATGGAGAAATTGCCTGTGAGGTTTGACTGGTACATGATGATGCTACTGAGGTTGTTGCCAGTAGCAGATCTGAGCCAAAGTAAAATTATACAGAACAAGATCAAATCATCTTTGTCTAAATGTAAGTATATTCATATAATTATGTTATGGTTGTTTTTTCCCTTTTGGTATACTAGTGAAATTCATCATAAAACTGTATCTGCAGATTAAGTTTTCACTGTGCATAGCAGCAGCAGGTAGGGCCTCTCTGATGGTGATGATTAGACCTTGGATTTTTAGGTTCTAAAAAGTGTATTTTTAGGTCCCTAAAATAGGTTCTAAAAATCCTAAAATAGGTTCCAAAATTCCTGAAATAGGTTCTAAAAATCCTAAAATAGGTTCCAAAAACTTAATATGATACAACATTTCTGAAAAATACTGATTAGCTATTTAAGAACAAAATTTCAAAAGAACCTGTAAGGAATTTTAATAGGCATATACCGGGTGGGGCACCTAAAAGTACCATCAAAATATTTCGTGAACAACAATAAATATTGAAAAATTGCTTTTGCATATATGTAGGTATGAGAGGGGCTCGTGGAATTAGTGGACACAATACGTTCAACTACGTAAGGAAATATGGTTTTCAACACAAACTTAATTTTTTTAAATGGAAACCCCATTTTATTTTTAGCTCATTTGAAATTATGGAAAAATTCATTGAGAATGGCGTTTGTTACATTGTAATGCGTCAAGTAGTTCTCAAGTAATTGTAACGTGAAGTTGACGCTTGAAACAAACATTCTCACAAGTTGATTCGTATGTCGTAACATACATATCACCCTTTTGACCCCATTTGGGTATCGTAACAAACATGTTACTCTTCTGCAAACTATGTGTTGTGCTTAGGAAAGTTATTATGTTCCAACACCTGCAGGTTACAATAAAATGTGTAGTTTATACATGAGTAAGCTTTGACAAATTTCTAAAAGGTTCTGATACATCTTTCGGAATTAACAAATATTTGTTAATTAAAAAGTATACATTTAAACATTCCGCCATCAGTTACATACATAAATGTTAGTACATTAACGTCTTTCTAATTTTTAATTGACGTTCATTCATTTACGTTATAATTTTTAGTACATCGGAACAATCAACTTTTCTCGTTTGGTCATGACAAATCTAAGTTTTCAAGTATTAAACTTTGCACTTTATACATTTTTCGTTTCTTTCTTTCAAATTGATTTATCAAATTTATCAAATAAAGCAAGGACTTAACAAAGTACAATACACTGATTAACCAGACATTTGTGATAGTGTATTTACGTCAGAACTGTTACTGAGAAAATAGTATTTTCAAACTCTGAAAAGGTCAAGATGATACTTATCTATGGCGAGTGTAGGAAAATGAACCACAAGTGTGTGGGCTGTATGCATGACAGTATTTACGCTCGGCTCTGCCGACAGGCATAGTGGGGATGTGCATTCATGCTCAACTTCATGTTACAATTATTTGAGAACTACTTGACATTTTACAATGTAACAAAAGCCATTCTTAACCTCTTAAATCCCAGCCTGTAGATAGAGAGCAGAATCCCATGACCATGTTACGCAGAGAGCATTAGGCAACACCTAGCGATAGTGTAAATCATCTATCATATTAGTTGCTAATTCCATAATTTTTGTATTCAAATGATTAGATTTGTTATTGTGATTGATTTGGTGGTCCACTTTGTACTCAGTAAGGCTAATCGGGACTGGACCTACAGTTTAAAGTGCGATCCGAACCACTGTGCCATGTGCCTCCACCAGGTATTGAACCCGGGACCCCTTGATTACAAGGCGACGACGCTGCCACTGCACCATCGGGGAGGCCCTCAAATGATTAGAATTAATATTATTCAGTACCCCATCAGACACACGTAAAGGGGTGTTGCAAACAAGGAAACACAAGAAAGAATGTGAAAATCCAAACTATATTGAGAAAACTGTCAATATCGGATGATCCGATTTAGTATACTCCATGTCGGCTCTCTTGTTAGTCCATGCACACAAGTATTTTACAACATGCGAAAAAAATGCTTCAATACATTTGCCAGGTGTTGACAGTTCTTCAGCCACGACGGCAAGATGAAAATCATAGTCATTTCAAACTTATAACATGGATTCTCATGTGCATCACTGAAAGGATAGTTCACATATGTCCAGTCTCTGACAGACTTTGCCTCATCTTCCACATCGGATATATCTGAATATTCAGACTCACTACAATCACTCTCCTCTTCTTCCAGAACATAATCCAACAAACTACAGAACTACTATCCTCCTCCTCCATATTTATCTGTTTTTTTTTTTTTTACAAAATATGCAACAAAACAAAAAAACACAGGTCTCCTCAATAGCACGGTTACCTACTTTCAGCAACAGATGGCGTAACGAGTGTGCTTTGCTCATTGCTTGCGACAGTCACGTGCTCAAATGACGTCACAGCAACACGTAGACTTCGGTCCTTCCCGACCAGAGGCATCCCTTTCGGCCAATAGTACCAGCTACGTACGGGCCGTACGTAGTGGTAGGAGGGCATGCAGGCTCGACTACGTACGGGCTGTGCATATTGGTAGTCAAGAGGTTAATGAATTTTTCCGTACTTTCAAATGAGCTAAAATGGGGTTTCCATTTAAAAAATCTAAGTTCGTTTTAAAAATCATATTTCCTTACGTACTTGAACGTATTGTGTCCACTAATTTCATGAGCCCCTCTCATACATATATATCTGCGAAAACAGTTTTGCAATATTTATTGTTGTTCACGAAATATTTTCGGTGGTACTTTTAGGTGCCCCACCTGGTATATAACAACTAAATTTTAATTTGTTTGCATCACTTTCAAATTATCCACAAATTATTGTAATATTATACTTGTGTTGTTAGCAAAAGTCACTTGTTGATATGAAAAATTAATTACGTATGTATAATGTTTTGCACACTATCAGGGTAGCTACTCACTTGGAAGTTGGAGTACCTTGAATTATGCGTGAATTATTGGTTCTGCGAATTATGCGTGAATTTTGATAAAACGTGAAAGAAAGGTTCCAATTGTTTTCTCCGTAGACGTCAAAAATTGCAACTTTTATTAAGGGGACAGTTTACTTTCTCTGAGTAGACAAGACTTAGCCTTAAGAGTCCATAATGCATGTTCAAAAAGTAGGAGGGTACTGCCCATCCAATAGCCGCCACTGTTTGCAGGTAACAGTGCCTTCAGACAGTTTGTTTTGTAGCTTTGAAAAACATCAGAGACTTGGAGGGAGGGAAATCGAACTTTTTCACTTCAAGTTATTACTTAATAACTCAAAGTGCAAATGTGACGCTGGCAGTTCTTTGAAGTCTAAGAGAAGCTGTGAAATGCTCCCAATCAGTGAAATGTTAATTGCCAACATACTTTTAAGTAATAATAGAAGTAAAAATGTCTTATTGTTATTGTCCATAATTTATTGATTGAATCTTACCATAGGTATAAATGTAAATGAAAATAACTTATATTTAACAGTTTTGTACTATGCATGATAAAACTTTCAATGTGTCACAAGAGCCACATATTCATGGTGAATAAAACTACAAGATTTCAGTACAAAAAACTGGACACATTTTTGGATCAAAAGCGATATAAATAATGGCATTTCGGTGTTGAAATGGTGAATAAAACCCTAAATTTTATTTAAAAACTACATTTATTACACAAAAGAAACATTTCCCTTCTAATAGTATATCTATGTAATTATCAGAGTAATAAGTTTATTCCTGTGTAAAGGGGCCCATTTTTTTTCTCAAATATTTACAGCAGAATTAATAAATTTTATGTGATTTGCTTAACTCCCAGGATAATTCAAATTTCAGAAAATGTTTCATCTGTAAATAAATTTAAAAAAAATCATGTTTAAGACTTTATTTTGCAGTTCATTTCGCATCATTTCGTGACAAAACATGTTAGGAAAATGCACAACACCTTTCAAAAACATGAAAAATGAACATTACAGTGCATTATTTCACATTTTGTGTTTTTGTCAAAAACAAAATATGCATGCCTCTATGTGTCACCATGAATATACATGTACTCGACTCAACATGCTGAGCTGCATGTTGAACAATGAACTCGATATCTTCTTTCTGAGTTTTCTACTCATAGTTGTAAGTATTGGTCTCTGCATGGACATTCCATTTTAAGTGTCCCTTTATCAATTTAATGTAATCACCATTTCATCTTCATCCTCATTAGCCCAAGGTGGCAGAAAATCAACATCAAATAATTATTTAATTCATTAATAATTAATACTGTTTGTAAGTTTTTTTTAATATATATATATCATGGAGAGTGCAACAGGTAATTGTTGAGGAACAAGCCCTCGGGTGCATATTTATTTTATCAAAACTTTTTTGTCTGAAATCCTTGCCTTTTATTGAGTAAATTGCTTAACATGCATTTTTTATCTAAGACAAAATTTACACAGTCACATACATTAAGGATTTATTCTACACTCCTCACAAAAGGTTTTGAATATTGTTACATTAGACAATAGGTGACAGACACCTCCTTGGAATGCAACAACACATGGTATCTGTGTGGTGGACGTTCTCATCTTTTCGCTAAAATATGCCACCATGCCTATCAACTATTGCGTAATATAATATTATTCCAAACTTGTTGTGCCTAATATAACAGTATTCCAAACTTTTTGTGAGGAGTGTATATTGGATCAGCATACTATTGATTAACAGTTAAGGAAGATTCTCATGCACTAAAACTTCTGAAACAAGCATTATGTAAATGTGTGTCATAATGAAGGAAGAAAAAATGACAACTCTTGAAATACAAACATTATATGCGAGTCATTTCAAGAAGTTTTGTACATGGTGGGTTTTTTTTACAAAAAGGATCAGAGTACCTCTGTTGTTAATTCATCTGATTGCTCAGGTCACCAGATCAGAAATATCCTGAATTCATTCCCACAGAGTGATTTCTTCAGTGTTTGGAACAAGCCAAAGTTTGGTGGGCTTGTGTCAGGACTGGATGGTGCATGGGGAATAAGTTTCCATCCATACTCTTCCAGAATGTCTCTTACTATGCAGGCAGCACACAACTTCACATTATGTTGCAAAATGAGGAGACCCTGACCTCATTTTTTCCCATTCCAATGTAAAATTATCAGAACAGGAAAAGGTTACGTGCACACAGTGTTCCAAATAAAGAGGATCTCAACTGACGTGAAAATCGAATCAATTCATGCATGTACAGTGTTCTAGACTTTGAAATTGCCCTTGTATGTCACACACCCTTATCTCTGTCTGCATCGGCATTAACTTATGTTTAAAGCATATGCTTTTATCATGATGGAGGAAAGAGCCAATTTATGCATAAATCCAGCCCTTATTCAACAGTATGAGTAATTTTTACGGTTAAAATAATGTTATCGATTTCAGTATTTTTTAAATTTATATTCTGACTACCTCAGGTAAACACAAATAGTGCTTATGAAAAGGAAAACTTCACAAGTTTTTTAGGAAAATTACAGTTTCACAATTACAAACATTACAGATGTTAATCATGCACATCAGTTGTAACACGGCACAAGCCAGGAATCAAATTCCTGATGACTGCTCTGATGGTAGTAAAGCTACTTGCAAAAACTGGCTATGACAATTTTTGCAGAAACTTGTGTATCAACTTGATGTGTGCAATGTTATATGTGGAGCGCACATTTAAAGTTTCTAATGTTTATAATTTTGTAAGTTTTGTATGAATGCTGTAACTTTGTAATTTTACTAAACTTGTTGAGCTTTCATCAGCACTAATTGTGTTTACCAGTATTCATTAATTATTGATAAAAAAAAATATTGAAATCAGAAAGTCATTTTTATTAATCCTGTATACTCTTATCATTAGTTGAATATTTCTAATTTTTTAAACCATTGGTTGCAGGTGGTTGTGATGGAACAGCAGACAGCTCTTCCAGAATAATTAAAATGATTCAAATTTTAAGAAAGTTCTCTGGGACCAAAACAGTGTCAACATCTATTTTGGAATTATATGTGTGGGTGACTAGTCGTTTCTTTCCGCTAGAGAAGGACAGAAGTGCAGAGGATATTATCACAGATTTGATCGAACTTGGAAGAAAGGTCATGAAAAACAACAAAGACATGCCAACCGTTATCTGCGAGCTCATGGTGTCAATTATAATTGCTTTATCTGTGATAGCCGAAAAAAGTTGCAGTGTTCCATGTTGCCTTAAAGAGTTCTTATTCGAAACCTTAGCCACGAAGAATATTTATATAATGGACAAAAGCAACGAAGTGCTGAGGATGTTAGATTTTGTAGACTCACTAAGGTGCAGCATGAGGGAGAATCAGGATATCGATAGATTGGACTTCACTCTTTCATTTCTGGATGGCTACGTTGCTAAAAGTTTGGAAGGAAGTGGGAGACCTTATGTACCGTTGGTGGGAGGTTTAGCTTTAAGTCTTTCTGCAAGCTCATCTAGTGCAAAAGCTTCAGGCCATCAACTTCAACTTAACTTGCAGCCGTACGGACAGCTGCTGGAAAGTCCTAGTCGAAGTTCAAGCCATGGTTCAATAGGATTCCACAGCGAATCAGTCAGCTCTGGTGATTCATTTTCATGGTCTCTGAGAAGGTGAGTATTCTCCTCTAATTCTCTTCATACCAGTTCGTATCAAATAATTATGGAATATGAGAACCATAGTAGTCTACTTGGTAGGGCATCTGACTTTCATGTGTGAGACAGGTTTGGATGTCTGATCTCAGATGGGAATTTTTCAGACAATGTCCCCTTCACAGAGTGACTGGGGCTCACCCAGTCTTTAATTGTGGAGGACAAAGGTAGCCAGAGCATGGTGCTAATCATCTCCAACTAACGCCAATATCAAGAATGTGTGGAGCTTCCATTCTCCTCTGCGTACCTCATGTGTAGGGGATCACTTCACTTTTTTTTTTAAAAAAAAGAAAATGTAATATAATTCTCAAAACAAGGGTGTAGAAACAAGATGATTTCACAAAAAAAAAAAAATGTCAAATAATGAAATATTCTGTCCTTGAGGAACCTAATCAAATACTAACCTTGGCCAAGATAATTTGCCCCTAGTTAATCAGAAAATTAAAATTTGTAAAATTGGCTTGTCCACCTAGTAGAGTAGGAGGAGCATAAATAAATTAAACCAAACATGATTTTCATAAATTGTTTACAAGTAATCCATAAAAATGCAAAATAGATATTAGGGGCCTACTAGGATGGCAAGATGAAAATAACAATAACAAGTTTACTTATCAATAAGTTAAATTATTCATTTGGTAAACAAGAGATATAAATATGGAGAAACTAGTACTCACTTTATCCGCGAAACTGTTTTTTCTTCTTTGTTCTATTAATTTCAGTGGCCACTGCCACCATCCTCGTTGGAACTTGCTGTACTGTTGCTTGGTGCATAGTACAGTACAGCGAGTTCCAACGCACTGAAATTAATAGAACAAAGAAGAAAAAACAGTTTCGCAGATGAAGTGAGTACTAGTTTCTCCATATTTATATACTACCGTGTCTCTTTTCCCAATTATGAAAGAGATATAAGAAAACAAACAAATATATATTTGAATTTACAAAAAGTCACTTTAAAAGGATAGCTTAGCCTAAAATTACATTTAATTTGGATTCAACAATTGATAAAAACATAAAATTTTTTCATCCGTGGACCGATATGTCCACTGAGGGGACTTCCACGCAAGGGACAAAATGTTTTCTTTTTCTGTGTTACTTCTTGGAAATTCAAGTTAGGCAGACAGAAATTTGTAGATGAGTTCTGTACATAATGTTTATAACTCAAAGTGATTAATGAATGGTTTGCAAAAGTTTGCATTTCGAGAAGTTTGTCCAGGGAGAGGAAATGTGATCTCAACAAAGTTGGAATATTTGAACTTAATACCACAAATCTCACATAAAAGGCAATTCAAGCACCAGTGCCCATTCCCTCCAGTTTCCTGATGTTGAGTGAATCTGTGGATTTTTATAGGAGCTTTTTAACAGTGTCCATGGAGTGGAACTTTACCCGGAACATTATATTTTTTTACATTTTACTCAACTAAGATATTTTTAAAATTATTTTTTGATGTTCTTATTAGGTTCTAAGGTGATTATGAAATTAATTACAATATATTAAAACTTAACGTGTATAAATGAAAGGATGTTAAAATAGTCCATATCCATAAATTTTGAATGCAGACAGTCCATGGAGGGGAAATTTTTCTCATTCTTTGTAAAATTCTGAAGAGAGGAAATTTTTTTCTGAAAAGAATAAGGCTGATGAATCTTGTAACTAGTAATTAAATTAACTCCCACTGGAAAAAAATTGTAAATATTTTTAAAACAGTTTTTTTGACTGCCAGACAAGATTTCTACTCCCCCTTTTTTTAGAACGACCCATCAGGATTAATAGTTCTAAAGTTGAAATTAAAAGTTTTATAAACGTGAAATGTGTTTTCTTGCCATATTTTTAGTTGCGAAACTATGGTAAGCATGAGAATTTTAGTTAATTGCCGAATAAACCCATACTGCTTCAGTTTTGTGGTCTTAACGTCATTTGAATTCTTCAAAATTCTGAAACTTTAATTGTGCACAACCATATTCGATGAAAATGTACTTCAGTAAAGTATAACAGTTGGGCTGAAAAGTTTGTAGGCTGACTCATAGATGGCGTTAC
The DNA here is from genome assembly GCF_977018435.1 of Lepisma saccharinum. Classification (NCBI taxonomy): domain Eukaryota; kingdom Metazoa; phylum Arthropoda; class Insecta; order Zygentoma; family Lepismatidae; genus Lepisma; species Lepisma saccharinum. The sequence goes on from NC_139229.1 coordinate 172,913,299, forward strand.
TAGAATTAAATCCATGTGATTTTTACTTAGTACTAACCTTCAAAAGATACGTGTATAAATTTCACAGCTGCCGGATAATTAGTTCATGAGATATAGGATTGTGAGTGAAGCAGCTTTTGTTATTGTGAAAAAAATGGAGAAAAAAGAATTTCGTGTGTTAATAAAGCATTGCTTTTTGGCGAAAAAAAATACTGTTGAAGCCAAGGCTTGGCTTGATAAACATTATTCGGACTCTGCACCAGGAAAATCAACCGTTGAGAAGTGGTTTGCTAAATTTAAACGAGGCGAAATGAGCATCGAAGATGATGCACGCAGTGGACGCCCCAAAGAGGCTGTTACCGACGAAAACATCAAAAAAGTCCACAAAATAATTTTAAATGATCGTAAAGTGAAGTTGATCGAGATAGCTGAGATTATTACATAGCGTTGTTGGAGCGTTTAAAGGATGAAATCACGAAAAAACGGCCCCATTTGAAGAAGAAAATAGTGCTGTTTCATCAAGACAATGCACCGTGTCACAAATCAATGAAAACGATGGCAAAATTATATGAATTAGACTACGAATTGTTTCCCCATCCACCATATTCTCCAGATCTGGCCCCCAGTGACTTTTTCCTGTTTGCAGACCTTAAAAGAATGCTCGCTGGAAAGAAATTTAGCACTGATGAAGAGGTAATCGCCGAAACTGAGGCCTATTTTGAGGCTAAAGAGAAATCGTATTATAAAAATGGCATCGAAAAATTGTATGACCGCTATAATCGTTGTATCGCCCTCAAAGGCAACTATATTGAATAATAAAATCGAATTTTGTCAAAAAAATATTTTTTACTATGTTAGCCTACGAACTTTTCAGCCCAACTGTTACATATAACAATAACCACGTAAATGAATTGAGAATAATCTCCTGCATGCCCTAGTAGCTGTGTCAGATAAAATGCACATAGCTAGTCTCTGCTGGAAGATAAGAAAACTTTTCTTTTTGCAGTGAGATAGGACTGAGTAGACCAGTTCCGAAGCTGTGGAGTAAAGATGGCCGTGCAAAGGAACACCTGTCAGAATTGGTCAAGCAGAGTTCAAGTGAGTCAGCTGCTGAAGGGGAGAAGCCATTGCATGAAACCCTTGCCAGTGCTTTGTTTGGTGGGTCGGAGGAACAGGTATTTTTTTATTTGTTAATTATTTTCTTTTAACTAGAGATGAGACTTGCTAATCAGTACTCCATCAGTTTCACCCAATATAACCATATCAGTATATTGGTAAAATCACTAATAATTGTACCAACCCAATATATCCATAAATAGCCTATAAGTTAGTGCAAAATTTTGTAACAATTTTTACTCTGAACATCCCTTCTTTTAAGCATATCCATTTTAGTCCCCTGGATAAAGATCTGAATGAATTACTTAGGTTCTTCATGTAACACATGGTTTGTTGGAATATTGTTTATTGGTTAATTGTAGGGATCTGCCGAAGCCGATTACAGATGTATGAAAATCTGTGGAAATTGACATATCGACATTGGCAAAAATTCGATATTTAAACAGGTACAGATAATACTAGAGTTTTACCTTCTAATGAGTTTCATATTTTAATTTTGTAAGATTTATTGAAAATTAGGTTATGATTCTTCATCATTGTAGAGTTTTTGTAATAAAATTATTGCAAACTCTCATTCAGAGGATCAACCTACCTCAAAGTCAGAAATGAAACAATACATTGCTGAATCGACTATTCCACATGACCAGGATCCGCTGTTGTATTGGAAATTTAAAAATGAGTATCCAAACCTGAAGCAAATGTTGAGAAAATACTTGGGCATACACGCTCCATCAGTATTCAGTGTTGCTGGACAGATTTGCGATAAGAGAAGAAGTAGGTTACTTCCAGAAGTGCTTCCAAAACTCATGTTTCTGAAGTTTAATCTGCCAGCATTAAATTTACAACATTAAGAACAGGAATTCATTTTGCATTTCAAAGAACTGCTTGTGTACTTATGTTAAATCTCTTGAGAATCTATGTTGCTTTTAAAGGTTCACGTAACCACTTCTTTTAGATGCAAATGTACATTTGCATCTCGTGAGAATATACAGGGTGACTGGTAATTAGATGTATTCCCTGAAAGGGGTTAAAGTAGAGACAATTTGCAATAAATTTGACCATATGATACCCCGTCCGAAAATTAGTAGTTTTCGAGATAATCGAGTTTCAATTGTTTTTTTAAAAAATGACAATTTTCCACATAAAAAGATGAATTGAGAAAAAACTGCTCATTGTATGGAACTTATTTCAGCATTTTCTGATAGCTAACAAATAAGTGGTTCATTGAAAAAAAAAAGTTTTCCCAAATAACAATCACATATAAGTAACGGGTGGGTCTAAACTTACAAGTGATGATAAAAAAATGCACTCTTAGTTTACTTGGCAACGTATTAATAACAAAAATGGTATGACACGAAGCGTACAAATTACGTAAATTACTTCCTTGTGACATCTGCTATTCAACAAGGTACAAATGTTGCTAACATACACATTTGTGTAGAAGAAATAATACTTCATTCATCTTCATGTGAATGGAATCAATGAGCAATACAATTAAACAACATTACATGTCTTGCTCAAAGTGGGCACCTCTGTTAAGAATGCAGGCACACAGGTTTTTATGGACATTTGTTCTCTTAACTCGTGATGTGATGGTGTCCTTGATGTGTTGACCAGCTGTTAAGATCCTCTCCCTGAGCTCTTCTTGTGAGTTTACAGGTGTCTTGCCATGTGGCTCCAAATGTAAAAGTCGCAAGGTGGCAAATTGGGGTATCGAGTTGGCCAGGGAATCGGACTGCCTCGGCCAATCCATTTCTTTGGGTAATTTTCATCCAGCCACTGTCGTACGCCTAGGCAGAAGTATGGATGGGAGTAATCAACAATCATTTCATCGAGCCATTTTTCCTGCCCAAAATCTTAAATGGCATCACTTATGAACATTTTTTGAGGAACGGGATGGCAATGTTGTTGGAGGATGTGCCTCTAGCTACAAGACGTTACATGATTTATCATCATGATGACTGCCCAGCTCGATCCCCCTATCGATTTGACGCCTTGCGACTTTTACATTTGGAGCCACATGACAAGACACAGGTAAACTCACAAGAAGAGCTCAGGGAGAGGATCTTAACAGCTGGTCAACACATCAAGGACACCATCACATCACGAGTTAAGAGAACAAATGTCCGTAAAAACCTGTGTGCCTGCATTCGTAACAGAGGTGCCCACTTTGAGCAAGACATGTAATGTTGTTTAATTGTATTGTTCATTGATTTCATTCACATGAAGATGAATGAAGTATTATTTCTTGTACACAAATGTGTATGTTAGCAACATTTGTACCTTGTTGAATAGCAGATGTCACAAGGAAGTAATTTACGTAATTTGTACGCTTCGTGTCATACCATTTTTGTTATTAATACGTTGCCAAGTAAACTAAGAGTGCATTTTTTTATCATCACTTGTAAGTTTAGACCCACCCGTTACTTATATGTGATTGTTATTTGGGAAAACTTTTTTTTTTCAATGAACCACTTATTTGTTAGCTATCAGAAAATGCTGAAATAAGTTCCATACTATGAGCAGTTTTTTCTCAATTCATGTTTTTATGTGGAAAATTGTCATTTTTTAAAAAAACAATTGAAACTCGATTATCTCGAAAACTACTAATTTTCGGACGGGGTATCATATGGTCAAATTTATTGCAAATTGTCTCTACTTTAACCCCTTTCAGGGAATACATCTAATTACCAATCACCCTGTATATACATATGATATGCAATAGAAACGTACATAGCAAATTTTTTTTTGTAGTTCTGAAAATAATATCCTATTTCTGTTGAATAATTTTATGTATCTGAATCGATTAAATATCAGCATCAGTTCCAAAAATTATCAGTTTGTACATCAGCATCTGTAAATTTTCAACTTCGTCACATCCCTAGTTAATTAATTTTGTTTAATTTATGAGGATTGGTAATGAAATTGATGAAGGGACACTCACAAATAACACTCATGCCGCAGGCCAGCATTTGAACTTGAGACCCCCTGGTATCGTAGCATGCTGTACTAGCCACTCCACCATGAAGGTTGGCATTTGATTATTGTCATTGGTATATTTGTATTGATACTTTGTCAGTATTGGCAAAAATTTCATGTTTGTGCATCCATGATTTAAACTTTTACTTGGTCAACAAGCACTTATTGGGTTTTTTATAACCTCCTTGGTGGTGGTTGAGTAAATTCAGTGGTTAAGCCAATCTTTCCACCAAGGTAGAAACAAAATTAATATCGTGTGCCTTGGTTACTAGGTGCACAAGTACATCAGCTCAGTTTCACTACTGAAGGTTCTAGGTTCAAGTCCCAACCTATGCATGTTGGGTTTGTTTTTCATCATGCTTCATTCATTTAATGTGTCATGATTTCTAAAGAGATAGAAGAAGGAAATAAGAATATATTTTTTTAATTCTTAATATTGTTCTTCCTCCACAGAGTGATCAAAGTTCAAGTACTCAAGATTCATTCCTCATTACCGATCCCTTAGGAAAACTGCTAGAAGAGGACATATCAAAATTTTCAAAAGAAAGTAGGAGGTGACTAATAATTAATTAGAAACTGCACAATTGTATCACATTGTAATCTTATGAGCAACTCAGGATCTTTCACGTGAAGGTATATTTGTTATTACCAAGAGAATTTATAGAGTTGTATGTGTTTTACAATGTTTGTAGAAATGTTACAAGGATGTTTATAAAATGCAGAAATTGTGAAGTAAATTTCTATTTTTAAGGTAACTTTTTATGTTCTGAGTAATATTGTTGCATACTGAATGTTTGTTACTAGTCTTTAAAGGTATTCAGCCACTCTGAAGCAAAACGTTTTACAGTCTTAACCTACTTTGTTTTTAATAATTCAATGTTCTTATTAAACCTGTACAGTTTTAGAAATGGTTGTTATAGAATTTGTTATTTAACAAATACTGAAGTAAAAATGCTAACAATATCATTCTTGTCATTTTATTTACAGAATTAACACAATAGCCATGATGGATACTGTAGAATTAGTTGTAGGTTAGGCACACAGGAGATGTACTACGTAGAAATTTTCATAAAAAAATGCAGGCTCGACCGGGACTCGAACCCAGGTCTATGGCATACCGTGTCATTGCTCTAACCACTGAGATACCGTGCCGGCCTGGCCTAGCCTGATTTTTCGCTGTCGCTGTTTTACCTGCGTGGAATTGTCTCTGCCAGTGCTACCGCAACGGGATCTGTTGCCTTTGAAACACAGTAGACTTTGATGTTGCCTGGTTCCTCCCAGCATAGAGATGTTAATAATTGTAGATTAAGCACACACAGGAATTAGTGTTTTTCATTGTCTTTTCAAACAACAAAACAGTTTGTTTTAATTACTGATATACTATGGTACACAGGTTGAATACATACAAAGTCTTTTTAATTCTTGGAAGGATACAGTTGCAATATCAGCATAAATAATAATTTTATATGAATATTAAAATACGATAAATTTATAAAATATTTAACATATTTGTCTTTAATCAAACTAAAAATAAATGTCTGATGAAGGGATTGTGTGTTCTCCTGAAACATCGCATTGAAAAACTGTGTTTTTATACTTGTAATAACCGTAAACTACAAGAGAAGAAAAATAATTATCATGGCAGTAAAAAACTTCTTACGTCACGTGCCGGTTGTTAAAAACAACAAAAAACACTCAAAACAGCACGATAAGAAACACTTAAGGGTTCTTCCAAGCTTTCGATTCCATCTCTGAATCATCATCAGGACTGGTCGAGAGATACGAAAGGTGTTTATAAAGTGTTTTTTATCGTGCTGTTTGTGTGTTTTTGTTGTTTTTAACAAGTTAATTATCATGACTTTAACGTAGCCATTGAACTATTGTGGGGAACTGCTGTGGTCCAGTTGTAAGGAGTCTGACTGCCATGTGGCACGCCTGGGTCTGATTTCTGGAGTTGCCGATTCCAGGTGGGAATTCTTCCAGCAATGTTCCCAGATGGAGCATCTCATGTTTACCCAGCTTCTAACAAATGTGTACCTGGGATCAACCCTGGGGAGTAAAAGCAGATTGAGCATGATACTGATCATATCACTTCCACAAATAGCTGAGATCATGAATGTGTTAGTCTCTACCTCCATATTCATCTCATATGCCTTCATGACATGTTGCAATGTACAGGGGATAGTTTTATCTCTATTGAACTATGCTAATTGATCAAAGAAAACATGCAAATTAGAACTCCTATTTGATGTTCAATTAATTGTATATTAGAAAAGATTTTTTTTCCATGTTACATACGCATTTTATTTCACAGGTACTTGCATAGAAAAACAAGTCAATATCTGGCAGACTTTACATAGAAACATTGACAGTAACAAAGCAAAATATATTTTTTAACAGTAATCAAAAAATACACTCATTACATTTAGTGCATAACAGGTCTCTTGTGCAAAATTTACAAAGCATTGTCAATTAATTAGCAAAAGATAAACCTTGTTTACACCAATAACTGGACAATAAATGTATGTTGTATAGTTAATAAAAACATGATTTTTAAATCTTTTGTAACTTTTACAATTTTTTTACAGTTGGATTGGTTTGTACATATATATGACGTCACTTCATGAGCTTCAAAAAAAAGTTTTTAAATGTACAATATGTTTGTTTACTACCTTTATGTGACTTATTAAATTACTTTGTGCTCTTTATGAAATTTTGCTTGTTAATTATGTTAGGATTGTAGACCATTTGGAAAAATATGCTATATTTTATTTTGGACATAGTGTTATGAGAGGTTTAAAGCACCCACCGTTTTTGAGGCACACAGCACCATGCAGTTGACAAATGATATACTGTATACTACCGATTATTTAAATTTTGCAACTGTTATTTCTAATGAATTAACAAAAATGAATCCACATCTACTGTTTTTTGCCATTGTATTTTTTCATCAAAAAGGATCTGATAGTATAGTACATAGTATAGTAACAAGTGAGCAACTAACACATCGTTTTTTTGAAATTAGGTGTAGGAAACCAATATGCAATGTAACCACGATTTACATAACTTGTTTTCACTGTTGATATTCTATAAGACAAATTAGCTGTTAAAAAAACCCTTTTTTTTGTTAAATAATTTTTCACGTGGAGTTTTTCATATTACTGCATTTAGAGATTAATTTACTAACAGAAATAACTACTCATTAATAGCACGTTTGTTTACTGTATGCAATATTTCTGAAATATACCTGTTCCATTTTTCCATAGAGCTTTAAAGTTTTTCTATCTACACACTTTACACTTTTTTTCACTTTGTGATTTTTCCCTTAAGACTATAGTGAACTGTTAACAGAAAAAATAACCTTCATTCTTTTGTTTAAATTAATATTTTCTGCAACATGTTTTTCACCTGTAACTAAAGTTGACAAGTTAGTTCATTCAAACCCATGTAATCAGAAGCACTTCCACGTTGTGTTATAAAGTTGTAAAGTACATTTGGTTGCAATACTGAAATACCCACGACTACATTGAATTCAGTGTTGATGTACCATCTTAGTCCTATACAATTTGTGTACTATCTTCTAATGGATTGATATTGTAGCAGCTGTTTTTAGGGACTTTGATTATTCATAATTAAAATAATGCTGTACCAATTGGATAATTATGATCCCTTTTTTAACCATGTTCTTGTATTCTTAAATGATTTTGTGTGTGTTGTGAATTTTATTCCAAATTACACATACAGTCATAAGAAAATGCACATTTTAGAGAACTTTTCCAAGAGGTTGCATTCATATTTCAATAAAAAATTAATTGAATAATTGCAGTTTAGAACCATATTAGTTACTCTTATCCTATTTAGTTTTGCTTGATTACCAGTCTCTGCAAAATTTGCTTTTTCAAATGATTTTGTAGTATTTTTAGCTTTTGTACAGCATTCAGATATGACGTGAAGCAAAATATGGTGAATTTAACTGTTTTATTGGTTATCATAAAACTATTTTTAAGAAATGATAGACTAATTTTATGAAAAGTAATATTGAAAGATCAAGGTCCCTAGTTATTAATTATAGTATATTTCATGTTGGTATTTTTATATCAATATTATAAAAATCATATTAGCCATTTCTATAAAAATAAACTTGCTGATAAAACTAAGTACTCGACTAGATCTATACTGTGTAACAGTACCTAAGTTTTTTGTAACTATAGCAATTAGACAATAATTATGCTCTATCTCATGATAGTCTTATTGTAGTTCCACACAAGCAACCATCTTACACCATATGTTAATATGTACATAAAAATACAACCCTTGTTAGAAAAGTTGCAAGGTGGAAAAGAAAGTGTGTGGCTTGATATCCGGATGTTGAGTTTGAAACTGGACGTTGGAGTTTTTGCAACTGACTCGTGAGGTTTTTTTCAAAATAGGGTGCCTATTCATCTGGAATTCCTACAACATATTTTTGCTGGTATGTGTGCATTGTATAGTTGTTTCTGCTGTAGTTTACGGCTGTTACAAGGATAAAATCAAGTTTTTGTTGTCTGATGAAGGGAGTGTGTGTTATCCCAAAATGTCACAACAAAAACTGTGTTTTTATGTTTGTTACATCCGTAAACTATAGGAGAAATAATTCTTACAACTTGACAGGGACAGGATATGAGGAGACTGTTATATAAACCATATGCATGTTCTATGAACTCAATACTTTTACATTGCACCAAATTTTACAGGTTGATATGGGAAAGAGGAAGGTCCATTTCCAACTGTTCCTGTCACATGATAATGACAGGACACACACCACTCTTGTAGTTAAAGAATTTCTTGCTCAGCACCAAATAATAGCACACCCATACTGACCTGACCTGTCACCTTGATGCTCGTTTCTGTACTGCAGCAGAAACAAAAAAGATAGGCTACATAGCAGCATTTCGGAAAAACCAAATGGCAGATATGAATGAGGGTTGATGAGTATGCTGGAAGAAACTTTCTCCAGCTACAAAGGTCATCCCGAAATTAATGCCTCTTCTGATGTAAAAAAGTTTATGTGAAGGATGAACAATTGGAAAGCTCGTGTGAAAACAGATACACATGTTGGTTACCTACTAAGGCTTTTCAAAATACTGTCCGTTTCTTTTGATACATTCCTGCCACCGTTCAATCCAATGCCGAAATTTGCACTGGTAAAAGGTTGTTTTTTGACTCATGCATTCACAGTGAATTTAATATCTTCCACGTCCTGGAAATGCTGTTCACGCGAAGGTTGTTTTTGAGATGGGCAAACAAATGTAAGTCTGATGGGAATAAATCAGGACTGTAAGGGGGTTGGGACATTACTGACCACCCCATTGTGGCAATGGCCTGTGACAACCCTCTGTATTACAGCTCTCTTGTTTTTCTCTGCTATTCATGTTGTTTATTTAGTTACCTGTGTGCATTAGTAACATATCGCATTATATTTGTGTGTGTGTGAAGTTTAATTGAAGGGCTCGGGTGTAAAACATGGTGACATTTTGGTCATTTCAGAGTTCATTAAGAAAAAAGGTTATTAGAAGCTATAATGTAGATAAATTGTTTTTGTGTTGTGCTTATCAACTTCAGAAGGCTTCACTGAGTACAATGCAAATTGTATGACATGGCAATTTCACTCAAAAATTGACGGATGGCAAATTTTACTTTGTAAATCAAAAGTGACCAAAATGTCATTTACCATGTTTTACACCCGAGCTCTTCAATTGCAATCCGATAGCAATGTGAGGAGTTCTTAAGTGGAGCAATTAATTTCGAGATGACCTTTGTACTTCTGAAGTGTCTTGGCAGTGTAAATGACTATGTTGAAAGAGACCAGGATCATTACATCTTAGTTTCTATAGCAACAGCCCTGGACCTCTTCTAACAAGGTTGTATTACTGGAGAGAATGGCCATGTCTTAATTATCTGTGCTCCTATTAACATGATATGCTTACATACTTTTTTTTTTTAGATATGTACACACGTGATGCATATAATACTAAAAATTGTGCACTCATTCCAACACCTATGCAGCATACTGTAATATATGTACACAATGATATACAAGTTGTGAATAGAATCTATAGTTACAGCTTATATTATTATTTTACAGTATATATAATTCTTATAAACTCAACGGTTCATAGAATTATTTTGAACGGCAATAACATTGTCATAATTTGTGTGTGTGTGTACTCAAATATTTTGGCTATAATATATTTTTACATTCTCAGGAACTTCTTTTCAACATTTACTAGTTGTCATATTCTACATTACAGCATTGCCAGTTTCATTTGTAATTTTTGTAATTCAGGTTATTGCCTTTATATACTGTAATGTACAGGCATTCACTCACTCACCCATGTGCACTCTCTCTCTCTCACACACACACACTAATGAACTTATAAGTTTTAACTGTCACTTTTTTGGTAAGTATTTAAGGACAATTTATGAAACGTGTCGTTAACTGAACGTTGAACATTTTCAGTGAATGACCAATGTGTCCGAAATTATTTTTTCTGTTCATGATACCAGCAGACATTACTAACACATTCTTTGTAATTTATTTAGAGTTTTTTTTAGTTTAGTGAATTTTAATTGCAGTAGCTGTTAGTGATGATGATGATGAAGATACTATAATAAATATATACATTTTTCTAACAATATTATAGTATTAGGTAACTTGTACAGTTTTTAATCAGCACTAAATTATGTGATTAAATCACCTTGGTGGCTGATCACATTGTATGCCTATTCCTTTGTGTGTGGCACTTCATCAATTTCATCAAATCATCCTCATCCTCACAATTTGCCAAACGAGGCAAAGTTATTTTGCATATATTCATGGCATTGGCATACCATCTAAAAATGTATACCACGGAATATTTTTTTCCTTTAAAAGTAACGTGCCTGTGCTCCTCATTGTTCTGTTTTTTTTTCCTCCAATATGAACGTGGATGTCCAGAAGAGGGGCTTTATCCTCTCCCTGGAAGATGAATGTTAACCTAAAATTATATATTTCATACATATAATTTCACCTCAATGACAGTAATTTATGTTAATTATTACAAGGATGTTGCAGGAACATGTTAACTTCAAAGTGAAGGAGTGTTTTTTGAGGGGTCATTACTATTAAGGGGCAATTGCTTGTTTGCCCCACTGCAAAAAATACCTTGCTTGCTCCTCCCTGGATAAATCCTGTGGACGTCCATGGATATAAATCAAAATAATATTTGCTACTATTGTATAGAACCAACATTATTATTTTAAATAAAATAATTGTTTCAATTTTCTTTTTCAATGTGAACTTTATGCTGAATATATGTTCCAAAAGATCTGATGCAGTGCTCATTGTAATGGTATTTTGTATTTTATTTTTGTGCTTTCATTTTTGTTTTCAGTTTTGCAATGACATTTCACTGTTTTTTCTTGTTTTACTATACTAATTTGTCATTTCACCCTCACAAACATTATTCTCCATGGCAGTGTTTTCGTTAGCATTCCTGATAGGGACAAAAGAGGAAAATCAATCCATTCAGTAAAAAGGTAAAGCTAGGAGAAATGTTACAGGTCTGAATTTGAGTAGAGCGGGTGCAACATCTCGTGAAGAACTATGACCTCATTACTGATAGAAACTTCAGTTTAATTCACGTGACAATTCAAACTGTCATTCACATGTAATTTCCATTTTTCTGTTTGTCTCATAGAATATTGAACTTTCAGGAAAATTTTATATATTTTCAAAAGGAATGCTTGTCTACTATACAAATCCAAACCAGCACTTCTGTATTAGTTCTTTGTGTGGATTAATGTTCCATAGTGTATTGAGTCACTATATTTTAAAATGCTAGTTGATTGTCCATACCACCACAGCTTCTATTAATAAGTTACATATTTATTATGCACCTTCCATGTTTGATAACATGTAAAGTCGCACATTTCAGCGTTTTTACAAATGCTACTCTTTTGCCTATTTTATGGATATTACTTGATTAAGTCTCATACGTCTTGACTGCATTATAATATTTTTTTTCTTTTCAATCACAGACAGCACATATCTCTATTTCTCATTCTTACAAAATTAAATTTTCTTTATTATTGTTTACGATTAAAAAAAATCATATCAAAACTTGCAGTATGTGGAAATGCTTTTATAGAAAAGATATATTGAGTACTTTATATGTGACCTACATTTTTCACATGATGAAATTTCTTTTGATGTTATTGTACTGTTATTGTTATTCAACTGTCAATCTTCAACAGCAGATTAGATGTTTAATAGAACACCATAGTTATTATTAGTCCTTTTTTACACAATGCATATGATTTTTTTTTATTGAAATATACTTCAGCACTTGTCTGAAATTGGCTGGTATAGTGATTAAATAAATACAATTATTTTGGAAACAATTTAGGTGATATGTCGGCATATTGATATAAATTCTGTAGCGCATTAGCCCTTACAGGGCCAAGGCATGATCAGTGAACCGGACCCCTCACCATTCAGTTACCTCTGTTTTCTGGTTTTGTAGACTGGGGGCCTCCCACTTGTAAGGGTGCTTCCTAGTCATCCTCACAATGCTGAATGAACACTAATATTTCTAAGCTTTCACTGGTGACTGAACCCAGGACTATCTACACCAGAGGCAAGAGCAATATGGTTTGAAACATATGTAAACATTCCAATTTTTGTAAAAATGTTGATATGCTAGATCATCATGCACCTTCATTGTTGCATTGATCCCACAGAAGTAGGAATATATATATAATGTATAGCTACAATCATGACTGTAGTTACTATAGTAGAATCACAGGCCAAAGTGCTTGCACAGACCCAAGACTCCTGTGCATCCTCCTCCCACGTGGAGGGGAGGGGCTGAATGTAGCATGGTTCTTTATGGCCTGAGTTGAACCGATGGAGGGAAAGGTGTGTGAAGGATTTTGTCTGAATATTCTTTTCCTTGTAGTCGCTCTATACATACAATTTTGGAATTAGTTGAAAGACTCATTGTATATCAACATCACATGTTTATACCACCATTCTGCCTTGAACTGTTTCTGAAACAGTGAGGCATAGAAACTTCAGCTTTATCTGACTTGAAGTATTGTGCCTTAGGAAGAAGGAAATGAATCAGACTCCCAGCTTCTTCTTAGATAGGATCTGCTGATTTTGGCAGTATCATTATACCAGATAGGACTGGATGAAGAAAACCAATATCATATTTGAACTTCACTTGTACAGATGAGCACCACTTGAACCATGTACCAAAATGCTCTGTATTGGTACATGTAATATTCATCACATCAAGACTTGCAGTATTGTGATGTTATGTTCTGTGCTGCAGTCAGCAGTCTTGCACACAGACGAAAAACCTTGCACTTCATATAAAACCTTGTACTTTATCTGCACGTGGATTGCCGCTGTCTGTCTTTTGGTCAGCACCATTTTGGCTGTGTCAGACAATCACCGACCGTCTGTTGCTCTTCTTGTCTGGACTGTACTGTTCCAGGTCCTCTGGGGCAGAGTTTAGGGCACTGTAGTCAACAGGGAATGAGCAATGAACTTTTTGAGGACTGCAAACACCAAAAATAAATTGCCCAGGTCCATGTGGGTGGCGGCCCAACAGAAAATTTGCAAAACACAAGCGATACGTAGAGTATGTCAATTGACAGTCTCCACTCTGAAAAAAACAGAAAAAGAATATCTTATGTTCTAACAAATGCAGTTAGAATATTGTCACTTTTTCATACGATTTTGCTGTTCGTACTTCTTAATGTTACTGCATGTACATGGAAGAATGTGTACAGTATATATTGAATGTACCATGAAAAGATATTCAAGATTCAATGGCATAAAATAAAATAAAAATAGTTTGCATCCCAGTTGGGAATAAATTGAGCTTTTTAAAACTATGTGAATAATTTGTAAATTTTAATACAATAGTTAGTTGTAGTTGCATGAACATATAACAAAAGATATAATGATTTGCAATAGTTTTCTTTCTGTATTGGATAAAAGGTAACTGAAACTTTGTAGAGATTAAATTAACATTCCAACATTTATAGAATAAAGATAATATGTATTCTTTCTTAGCATATAATTTGTGTGTGTGTGTGTAATTACATAATTTCAGAGTTCTTACCGAAGTCAAGGCATTATAGGCTTCATTCATAATTTCATCCACTCTTTTAACTTCAAACCCCATAAAAGATGTGTAGAACACCTGCAGCTCTTGCTTTGAAATCACACCAGAACCTGAAATAGTGATAATACCCAAATTACTGAATAGCAAAACAATGAAATGACTGCACGATAGTTGTCAGCCCATGTGTATGTTTTTCCATGATAAAAAACAATTCATGAATTCTTTTGCGAGCCTGCTTTGCTATGACCGTTCAAAAATGAATTAATTTGTACTTAACTCGTGGTATAACGGCTTGCGAGGGGTCAGTGCCTACCTACCACTGTACCCCCAGTAATGGTAGGTTTTCTATGGATTATGCTACTCATTCAAAGCTTCCCCAATTCCCTCATGATGGAGGGTGGCCACAAGTTCCATACACAGACTTAAATCTCAGGAGAAAAGTTGTTCCACTTTCCCCAGGAGACTCGAACCTCCAAGTGTCCTCTAGCAAATCCCAAAGCTTGCACCACATTGCAGGACTTAAGTTTATACTTAGTTTATTTAGTTGCTTCTTTTTACTGTAAAAAATTATCTTAATTTGAATGTTCTAAAATTTAAAGAAATATTTTCTCTTAAGGGGATTCCTCGAATAATTTAAATGGGGGTGGGAAGGTGTGGTCAAATAACACCTTATCAATTAATTTGAAGCAAATTTAACATGGAACATTTGTTGGCATGGAAGATTGTAAATGAATAGGTTAAAAAAAAACACCCTCAATCGCACTAGCACTCGGTTTGTGCCATGGAGGAGGCACATCGCATAGCATTTTGTACTTTAAATTTAGGTCCAATCCAAATTAGCTTATCTGAGAATAAAGTGGACCAAAAAATGGTATAATATCCCCATTCACTTGTAGGTGCACAAAGAAGCAATAACCAAAGCCAGATTATATAAAAGATCCTTTTATATTCAGAAAAGGTATGTTCTATAACATTTTCTTGAAATGGAGACAAACATCTAACAGGATGTCCCTTGACCCTTTTCCAGTGGCAATGGCAGAAAAAAATTAGGGAGAGAGTAGTATGTAAATGTAATTATTGATAACAACTCGTTTGAACCAGTTTCCAAATTCAAATACTTAGGAGTAATATTAACAAATGAAAATTATATTAAAGAGGAAATAAAAAGCAGGCTTAATTCAGGAAATGCATGTTACTTCTCTCTTCATAAACTTTTGTCTTCGTTTAATATCTAAGAAACTAAAAGTTAAAATATACAAAACAGTAATTTTGCCTGTAGTATTATATTGATGTGAAACTTGGTATTGAGTATTTGAAAATAAGATCCTTAGGAAAATCTTTGGACCTAAAAGGGATGAGAAGACAGGTGAGTGGAGAAGGTTACATTATTTAGAACTACATAATTTGTATTCATGTCCAGATATTATTAGAATAATTAAATCAAGAAGACTTAGGTGGGCAGGCCATGTGGCACGAATGGGAGAGGAAAGAGGAGTTTACAGAATTCTTGTTGGGAAACCTGATGGTAAGAGACCTGTAGGAAGACCAAGACGAAGATGGAGGGACAACGTTGAGATGGACCTAAGGGAAATCGGTAGGGATGGAAAAGAGTATATAGAACTTGCTCAAGATAGGGAAAGATGAAAGGCCTGTGTTGCTGCAGCATGAACCTTCGGGTTTAAGAAGGCTAGGGAGTTAGTTAGTTAGTAGTATACACCGTAATGCACATTGAAATACCATACCCAAAAAATATATATTTGTGCATGGAAAACGAAAGTCAAACAAAAAATATTCTATTTCACACAATTTCATTTCAGTCACAGTTATTTGTCACATTATTGAAAGGGAAATGCAGGAACATGATACATTTTTTGAGAGGACAACACTATTATAGGGAAATATATGCCTTGTTTGCTTCCATCTGAAAAAAAAATACATTGCTTGCTTGCACCCCCTGAAAAAAATCCTGCGGACTTCCATTTATTTAACTCGCTTTATCTGTTTGCAGTGAGAGCAGACTGGTCGACCGGGGGGAGGCTTTCGCCATCCACGGCGCTCTGCGCTCACTACCCCTAACGTTTTTCGTTTTGTTCTATTGCGAAGTTACAGATCAAAGAGGCCATCATCGTTGAAACCATGAAATTTTTCAATCATCAGCGCCGTCTGGCGATGTTTGTTTGCAAAATCCGCGAACAGCACTACAGGACCTACGAACACTGTTCAGTTGTCTGCCTTTGGTTTGGTACTGGCCATTCCAACTGGATCAAGGACGCCAGAGGGAGCAAGTGTTTCTTGTAATCTTTTAACATCGTCGAAGTGAACTTATCTTTTAAAATACTAGTGCTTGTCGTTGTTTGTAACCTTCAGTGTTGTTAATGTAGTGTTTGTGTTTTGGAAAGAAACATTTGAAGCTGAAGACATGACAGGAATATATGTGGTTCGTCAGTCATCGACAGCGAACTGTGGTAAGAGTAGTAGTAATTAGAATGACTAAGGTAAACATATGTATATGTTAATTCAAGAATGATATAATGTATCTAGTGTTTAACTGAAAGAAATTGCATAGAACGGGGCAATTGGAATTACGATACAATGCCAAACAACTGTCGTACATGAATTCCCATTTTAATATTTTCTCGAGCTCTCGGCAGTAGACTAAATACGACGTGTAGGCATTCGAAACATGACTGTAGGACCCGGCTTTGCATTCCTTGTTTCATTGACTAGCTTTTCGAAAAATAACTTGAAAAGGCACCCAGTCTTCTGCAGAACAGTTTTTAGAAGTTCATTTCGAAGAAAACAGTATCAATGATTTTTTTTATTGGAACTTCGTTACACAGAACTCTGAAGACGCGGAACCCAAAATATGACCGTGGATATCATGAAAACTAGTGGCGGCGATTAGTGAGGGGGGGGCAGTTGCCCCCCCATTTTTTGCTACTTTTGCCACCGCACTATGCTAAAGCTTATCTACCAAGGGAAAGTAACTGCCCTTGCCCCCCCCCCACCACCGTTTTAGAATCCAATCGCAGCCACTTATGATAACCGTATGAGATGTTTGCATACATGCAATTATTTTACACTTCAGAATTTGGTACTTAAATATAAATTTAGAAGCACCTTGCAGCGTCACTCCAACAACCTTCATATCGTGTGGCGGCTACAAATAGCTTCTGCAAGTTATAATGCTACTATAACAGTAAGACCTTTATGCTCAGATAGGCTGATATCGACTTAATCTACAATGTAAAGTGCAACGTGCCTCCACCGGGAATCTAACCTGGAATCTTTTGATTATTTTTTTCTATTTAGGTTATTTTGCGTAGCTTTTCTACACTTTTGGGTTTATCTCGACGAGCGAGCATCAGTGAAAACTGATGACCTGGATGATGGGACAAAAACAATGGCATGCCTTAGTCGGGGTTCGAACTGAAACATTTGCCTCCGTATTGCTGGCCATTTAGCGGCAGAGTCCGGTCCTTTTGGTTGCAAGGCGACAGGTGCCTATTTGGGCCGGTAAGGGCAGGAAGGCGCAGCCCCGAAAATTTAAAATAGGAAGGTGGGGCATTATCAAATCGAATTGGAGATATGTTTATTTTGTTATCGATTTGGTTAATATATCTCTTGATAAAAAAATGTAGGAATATTTTCTCATATACGTCACCATTTGTAAGTACTTTCTAGCACTACATGTATCTTTCCGAGTGTAACTTTTAACACACCTATTAATAATGCCACTCCATTCTTTCATTTGCAATTTTCAAGGTACCGTTATACCTGCATCACCTCCCTCCAAGGGGCAAGATTAAATAAATTTGCTTCAATTCATTCATTATGTTTCGATGTCGAGAATTTTAGTCTCTTGCGAAGATATTGACTCACTATATACGAGGTATAGCACACATGAAACGGGTCTGGGTAAATATCTCATTATAGCTACTTTTCGCATTAGTTTTTCCGGGTGGTATTCCTTCAAAGTCGTTCCCTACTGCTGTCAACAGGTCAGAATTCGATGCTGCCACTGTTGGAAGTCATCTGAAAGTGTCTTCAGAAGATGTTCAATTTTTCTTTTCGTTTCTACCGATTTGGCATGTTTTCCTGTAAGTACGAGGGCCACTATTTATATTTTGAGCCTTGGCAACAATGATTAAAGTTAGGCGCGATTTGACGTTTGCACGTAATCGTCTGGCATTATTGACCATAACGTACTTCAAATGTTTTGTCAATAGCTTGATTTGTGTTGTTTAGGTTGCCTTGGAGATTGCGCGACAACAATAAAATGGAATTAACTCGTGAACATTTTCGTGCGATGATTTTTTACGATTTTCGACGTGGATTATCAAGACAAGAGTGCATCGATCAACTTACTTCCACATTTGGCGGTGAAGCCCCATCCTTTGCCACTGTGAAACGCTGGTATAACGAATTTAATCGTGGCCGCCATTCGCTCACCGACGATATTCGCGAAGGTCGTCCAAAATCAGTTGTTGTTCAAGAAAACATTGATGCTGTGCAAAACCTAATACTGCAAGATCGTCATGTGACATACTGTGAGATTGAGGCAACCATAGGCATTAGTTCCACCAGCATATATAAAATATTACATGATCATTTAGCTGTGAGAAAGGTATGTTCTCGTTGGATCCCACACAATTTGACAAAAACTCAAAAAGACGCTCGCGTCAATTGGTGCAAACAAATGCTCAATAAATACAATCGTGGTGCTTCAAAAGACGTATATAAGATTCTAACAGGTGACGAATCATGGATATATGCATATGAGTCGGAACGTAAACAGCAGTCGACTGTATGGGTGTTTCAAGATGAACCCAATCCAACAAAAGTTGCTCGCGCTCGAAGCACATCGAAACAAATGGTCGCCTGTTTTTTCGGGAAAACTGGTCATGTGGCAACTGTGCCTTTAGAGGAATGTAGAACGGTCAACTCTGAATGGTACACAACAATTTGGTTGCCAGAGGTCTTCGGTCAAATACGGAAAACAAACAAACGCCGTCGGATCATTCTTCATCAAGACAATGCCAGCTGTCACACATCTCGTCTAACAACCGACTTTATGAACAGTCAAAAAATCGAATTGATGGGTCATCCGCCGTACAGTCCTGATTTGGCACCCAATGACTTCTTCTTGTTCCCGAATGTCAAGAATAAATTGCGTGGACAACGATTTTCGTCGGCGGAAGACGCCGTTGATGCGATCAAAAACCATATTATGGAGGTGTCTCAAAAAGATTGAAAAAACTGGTTTGACAAATGGTTCGAACGAATGCAAAAGTGTATTGACCATAAAGGAGAATATTTCGAAAAACAATAAAGCAGTTTTCAATGCCAAATTCCTGTTTTTTCATTGATAGGCTCAAAATATAAATAGTGACCCTCGTATATGTTTGATTTTTTGCAAGAAGGAAAGCCGCTCTGAGCAAGATCTGGTATGCAAGGTGGGTGTTGAAGCACAGTAGTCGTTTTACTTTATTCTGCACAGATAAACCAGCCTCTGGTTTTCGCGGAATCTGGTTAAGATTACGACGTAATAGTTTTGATTAATGGTCTGGAAACACACAACCTTCGATCGCTTCTGATCACAACAATGAATTTTTCAATGTTTTGAAGTTATGGTCGGGTCGTTGCTTTCCACTTTACTGAAAACAGCTTATGCCAGACTTTTCACAAGCAATACATTTTACATTTGGTAATAATTTACATAGTACTTGAAAAGGGACGTAGAAACGCGCGCATTGCTAACGTAGCAATTATAGATACGTATTAATATGTCTATTTT
This sequence comes from Lepisma saccharinum, assembly GCF_977018435.1. NCBI lineage: Eukaryota > Metazoa > Arthropoda > Insecta > Zygentoma > Lepismatidae > Lepisma > Lepisma saccharinum. The sequence continues at coordinate 172,933,327 of NC_139229.1, forward strand.
CAGATAATCTTTCACTTACATCTTCTTCTTGAAGCTTTCCTGGTGCCGAATGCCGGCCCCGTAACTGAGAGCGTTACGTGGTCGACTTTCGGTTTCCAGATTCGAGTCCTGGTCTGGGAAATTTCATCTAATTATCATCCATCCTTATCGTCGTGGTTAGCCAAAAGTGGCAGAAAAGCGGCGTGAAGTAACAGACATATCATGGCGCCAAGTGATGATGATGATATTTTCTCGGCATATCGACCAGGTGAGTTCTGGGAAAAGTTTCAGAGTTTTCAAGGACTAACGCCACACTCACTTTTAAGACCGAAAGACGACGATGACGCTATCTTCCGTGGTTGACATCCCGAGCGAGAAAGTATCTTCAGAGCATTATAACACCACTTGTTTTACTCTTACAGAAAGGGAACTCGCACCAAAGTAGCAGCTACGCAGAAACAGACGAAACATTCCAAACGAAGCGGCGTAGTATGAATACTTTAATCTGTTTCTACTTTCCTGAGAATATGAAAAGCAGCATGCATGTGTCATGCATCCATGAAACAGGTAGTGGAGAATCCAGAAGTTATAGTTGGGAGGGGCGAATATTATTCGGATACCTCACCTCACCGAGAATAATTCTAACCTCCACTTGCACTGTTTTGTATAAACAACATATAGTACTGAGAACATAAATAAACCTGACTTCTAAATTCTAGAGATTAAAGTATTGTTTTATAAAAATAGGGGTCCAGGGCTGGAATAGATAGTTATTATTGCATATCGTTATCGTAATTCCTTGCATTTCCATGGTAAGCTGAACGATCAGATAGCTATTATCTCAATGGGTTCCGGTTTGGATTCCCCACATTTCGCACAGTGGTTCGGATTCAAATTTAAACTGTAGGTCCAGTTCCGATTACCCTATCATGAGCATAAAGTGGAGTTAAAGCAAATAAAATATATTCTTCAACGACCAACCTTTTAAACTTTGTGATATAAGACAGAACACTGACTCTTATGTTAGCATATATGTATATTAGGCGTCAAGGCCCCGCAGGATTTTTCTCTGGTGGGGGGGGGGGGGGCAACAGCTGTATACTTAGTGTCAAGTTAATTCTCATAAAGCATCCCCAGCACTAGGATAATTTGCATAATCATTGATAATGTGCTGTCTTTCACAGCACTCTTCGTATTTGTTTTCACGCTAGAATGTCATCATTTGAAATGTATGAAGTCTTTCCAGATACATGGGGGGGGGGGGGAGTGCTTCCTCTGGCCCCCTCTGCGGGCGGCCATGTTAGTCGTAATAATACAGCCAAAAGACTGGCAGTTGGGAGGGGCGATCGCCCTCCACGTGGATCCGCGCCTTGTGTCAGCGACCCTAAGAAACAGCTTCATGAAAGTTTCTTTTTAAAAGTAATTCAGTTACTGTGCTACTCCTTTCAAAATTTAACTCTGTCACGGCTACCATTCTTTTAAGAAGTAACTGCTACATCTTTTTATGTCGGGTTAGGTGGTAGATCAGCATTTGCTGAACCTCACCCAAGAATAAGGACTATTAAATTGAATTGAAATTATTTTTACAATTACTTTTATCTACATTAATTATAACTCATAGTATGAGACGCAAGTAATAAACTGCAAGCGATTTGTTATTTTATTTCCTGGTGACCATCTAGAATTAACATTAACTTTCATGAACTTATAAAAAAAATCTCATATGTTGAAATATGAAAATATAAATGTAGGAGAATTCAAAGTAAACCATTCTTACTTGAAAATATTACGTAACGCGAAACATTTGCTCGTAACAAATGCATATGAAAATCAGAATTTTATATACAAATAAAATATTATTTTATTAATTTTGAGATCTCGAAAAAGTGACTGTTAACCTGGTTATCTGTTACTGAATACAAAGGCTATTGATAAAATTTCAAAAGTAGAAATGGCAATATATTATTATGTATAATTACAGTAACTACCATAAGGCAATAAACACACATCAATTTTATTCCAAATTTATTGTTATGTAGGTAAATGGTCGCCTTACACTCGATCCATCGGATGAGTTAAAATCCAGCATCCTATTTTTCATTACTTTTTAAATGTTTTATTCAGTTAATGTAATGAAATGCAATATAGTTATATTTTGTTATTAACTTCTACATACCTCGTTGAAGAAAGAGCTTTAAAAGCTAAGGGGAACTTTTAGTCATAAAGTTTATGTTCTGTAACCTCTTTTATGAAACTCAAATTTTTAAAATTTGGAAACTTTTAGTGATTGGATTATAAGTTAGAATCAGAAAACGGCCTTGTTCCTGCATCTTGCAAATGAATTTTTTGTTTATCTAATTCATTTTTTTTACTTTGGCTATCGAATCCTAAGTAGTCTAACTGATTTTTTTCTGTTATTAGCTATAAAATTACAAGCTTCCTGCTTTTTTGTGACTGAAAAATGAACGGTACAATTTTCCGGGTAGGAAGTGGGGGGGGGGGGGATCCCCCTACCGACGTTCATCTAAAACAAGTAAATGAGCTGCGGTTACAGGTTCTCATTTCAAAAATGTAACTAGTTACAGTTAACGTTATTTGGCAAAAGTGACTGCTACTCGTAACTGTCACAAGTACCTAATTTTATTTCCAAAACCTAACAAGGAACACCAAATGAATATCGTACAATATTTCATTTTATTTATGAAAAAGAGGGTTCTTACCGCTTCTGTTTATGATTTGGAAGAGAATCTTCGGGAAGTACTGCAACCAGAGAGGAAAATCCTCCAAATTTCGGGAATTTTTCACCAGATGGCCCCACTCGTCCAGCCATTCTTCCAGGTTGACGTAAGTGCGTTGCTCCACTATCTCCGTGTCTGCCAGAAGGAAGGGAGGCGAGGAGTTAGCTAGAACACACATATACAAGCATGCATGCATTTATAGGTTTACAGATATGTAAATGTTACCGATAAGAAGAAGAACGTGGATGAAAACAACAATTTACTTCATAAATAAATGTTTGGGACAACAACAACTATATTTTTAAAACATAATGTATGGGTATTTTAATTAATTGTTGACAATAACACTGGTCTACAAATTTTCATGAACTTTCTGCTTATGTATATTTTTCAGTCTTATTTTCATAATTTGGACCCGCTGAACACGAATATGACATTGGTTTTGCTGTAATGTCAGTTTTTCGGATAATATGGGTCGTTTATTACTTCTTATTGAAAGTGCAACGTGTAGCCTATATGTCATATGTATTATGTAGAAAAACATAAAATTACAAACACAGTACAGTCAGTACCAAGTAAATTACATATATATTTAACAGTATAACAATCAAAAATAGCTAAAGCAATACAATGAAATGAACAGAATACATTAATATTACACATCAGTCCCTTAATTTAGTTCACCTTATGTGACAACATGCTCAGGAGTGAATATTTTTTGTTCGTTGTCTTTCTTGGGAAACACTCCCTTCCCCTTCGTCACGAACTAATCCCCAAATGTAATCACCCATCATCCCTGGTATCTGCTTTCCATGCATTTAATGTCCTTATGAAACGGTTTGCTGTGTTCTTCGCTTTTCTCTCCCAAATTCTGCCGAAAGAAATCAAGATGCGAATGAAGCATGTGCAATTTTACAGACATTCTACAGTCCAGTGCTCTATATCTATCAATTAGTGTCTTAACTTGATAGTCAAGAGCATCACTTCTGTTGTGGACAAGAAATTCCTTTACCAAGTTGTGGAGGCCTTCCAAGCATTTCTTTCCAGCTCGATCATATTTTGTTTGAAGTTCATTACTATTTAGCATGAAACAAATCTGTGGTCCTGTAAAAATTCCACCCACAATTTTTGCCTCTGACAGATTAGGAATATTTCTTATGTACTGTAGAGCAGCTGACTCACTATCCAATGCTGTCACAAATTGTTTTGCCAACCTCCGTTTAATGTGCAGCGTTGATAGGAGAATCTTCTCTCTGGGCACTTAAGCTGCGCTTATCACATTGTGTTTTCCTGGAATTAGCTCTGTTCTTTCAGGCCACACAGTTTGCTCGTACTGTCCCAGAGACAAAGAAAACAAGAATCCTTTGTATACCCACTTTGTAACCCAAGAAGAAAACCAATTATTTTGAAATCACCACATAGGCTATGTCCCACTGGTGTTAATCATATTGGATTTTCTCCAACATCAACTTCACACTTGAGTAACTTTCCTTCAAGTGGATGGAGTACGCGACTGAAATTGATTCGTACTGAAAGCTAATTGCACTAAAGAGACCACTTATATCAGAACAGTAGCACAGCGACTCTTCCACAGCAAACAAAACCACGAAAACACCTGGTGTCTCTTTCTGAATTTTGTTATTCTACATAAAGGAAGTAGCAAGTTCCATTCCTTCAGCCGTGAAGCTAAAAGTTCAGACTTATTTTTTGGTAAATTCAGGTCTTGAATAAGGTCATCTAGCTCTTTCTGGTTCAGTAAATGAGGTTTCTTGCTATCCTCTTCATCAGTAACATGGTCACCAGAACTGTCCAAATCACTACCTTCTTCCGCAAACGTGGTTTGGATTGGAGGCGATGGTAAAGGAAGATCTTCACTGTCAGGAACAGGTGCTAGGGAGGATGGTATGTCAAGGTATTGTAGCTGACGCCTGTTCTTCCTTCTCTTGAAATGTGGTAGGTCGATCATGCAAAAGTAACAATCAACATGATGATTTGTAGGTTCCCTCCACACTCGCAGAATCGCAAATGGCATGCCTTTCCTGCTACCACGCAAACAATGTTTCATCGTCGACCTGCAGTTACCACAAGTAACATGTGGAGCTCATGGTTTGTCCAGATCACCAACAGCCATTCCAAAGTACGCTTTATAGGCTTCACAATATTTTGTCCCTTGTACAATGACATGTTTAACTTACTTGGGCCCAATATAGTATCCACATACATAACAGAACGAGTCTGCATGTAATTTGCACTTCCGACACTCTGACATGCTGTTCCATAACAAAGCAAATGAACTTACCAGACTGAAGTAAGTAGTAGACATGGTGGCAAAGAAACAACCTTGAAACACACAACCACAAGGCCAAAGTAGGAATTCAGCTGAGTGCTTGTACTCTTCAAATTTACTACGCACCGATAAAAACACACACAAAAAAATAGATAAACCACACAGACGGGGTAGACATGAAGGGGGAGTTTCGAACCTTTACACGAGTTAAAATCAACAGCAACTGCGCTTCCATCTAGCGACTGTAAGAGTAAATACACTCGTTAATGTGTCTAAGCCAGCAGTGCGAGAGAACAAAACATGCTAATATCTTTCAAAATGTTGATATTTCGACAAAATCGTTGCCGGATTCGTGTTTAGTGGGTCGAAATCTATAAGAATTCATCACAAAACAATGATAAGCAAAATCTTGTTGACCAGTGTAATCATTTGGGGGTATAGAATATGTACGGAGCTAATAAATCAAAAGTGTTCATATGAATTCAATAACTTTGGAAAAATTGCTGGTGCTCATTTGACGAACTCCCAATATGTTTTAAGGAACTGTTTTGGCTGGTGTCAATGCCGGATATACAAACCGCAAAACCTCGCAATGCAGGGAAACCCGGAGATGAACAAACCTTTAGGGGGCCCTTGCCATGCACATAATATAGAGTTCGTATTCAAATATGTTTATGTGAAACAATAAACGTGCAAAGAAAGAACCACCTAAATATTGAAAGGTAAAAATGATTTGTCATTTCTTTTAGTTTGGCTATATTTCGGTTAATATCTTCTGTTTAATACTCGATACCACAAACTAAACATTAATTTCTTTCTAACCACAAGTTTTTGTTCCCTAGCTCTGTGGTGCGGGGCTAACTAGTTGAAACTGTGCATGCATACAAGTTAAAGAGGTGAAACGGGTATTACTAGAAATTCAGCACGGCGGAGTAAGGGACGAAAGATCCGTAGATTGAACGAAAACGAAATTATTATTTACTTTGGGGGCCACACACACACACACTCTCTCTCTCTCTCTCTCTCTCTCTCTTTCTCTCTGATGTAAGTGGTAACTGCAAAACCTTTGATGTTTCCTTTCACAGTGCGTATATCTTCCAAAATGTATCTGATATCTTCTGTCGAGAACACACGCTCATCTACATGTATACGAGCGCGTGGGTATAGAAATAGAGGAGGGCCTTTGGTAATATTTTGCGGGAGGGCCCAACATTTGTAGATCCGGCACTGGCTGTTGTGCTCCTTGTCTGGCGTTGTTTGATAGCCAGCCGATCCACGTAATAAAACACCTCACACTACTTACTACAGTCTGTCACAAGAATCTGTGGATCAATTCCGCGCATAACAGCCGAACAGTGCGCGCTGCTGCAAACTGCTGGTATCAGTAGTTGCGTTGCCCTCTCCATGCAATCCCTTTCCCACTCACGCGTTCATTGGTCAAGCCCTCTCAAGTCACTACTTGCGCAGAAGACATGTCTGCTTGCTCCGCATATTCCTGGGACAGAGTATACCTACCACGCACTTATGACCTATCGGAAGCAAGAAGTGACGGGTTCACGAGGATAATCTTGTACCCAGTTTAACACCCAGGAGCCCCTACACACCTCCCACAAGCGAACTGTTTGTTGCACTGACCTCCCACGCGAGACGGGGCTGGTTGTTTGCACAGACCCTATGTGTAAAAGCTGCCCGGTCCACACCTTTATGTAACGCAGCTCTACGTTGAGCAGAAATACAGCAAGGAGAAAGCTAACGTTGGGATTCCCTGCTAAACAACAAGAGGCGAGCATTACAAGAGCATTTTCAAGAGACATACCATGTAAATTACACATGACTTGACCTTCACAGCTGTGTATTTTATAAACCACGCAGTAATATAGTCATAATCAGGTTGGGAAGCTTACGCGTTAATAGAAAAAAAACTACTCGACTTATGAAATGTAATAAAGGAATAAAATGCATAAGAAACATTATTATTAGTCAAAAAGTCGAAGATTTCTCAGGAGGTGCTGTCCCAGAAAACAAGTACTTTAAATGTTGCACATTCTTGCAATGACTTACTTTTTTGTAAAGCGAAGAAAGCTGGGCATCTGTTTCAGATGGGTGCGATCAATGCTTAATTTCTCACGTATTTTGCCCTCGCTTCCTATTTGTACCCATTATGTCACTTATTTAAGGATATTCTGTAAACTTCATCTATCCTACTTGGCTTTGCTACTGCCGTGGGGAGTAGACACATTTTCATTGGGATTTATTTTGGCATGAGCAGAACAAGTCATAAGGACAATAAATAAGGCACCTCAAATGCCTTTTCCGGTCATTCAAAACCTCTATTCATCAATAGTATTAGGTACATTAAACTATGGAATAGAACTGTGGGGGTTAAGGGGGACAACACAATAATTGGCATACAAATAGAATTTTATAAGAGAGTAATGGGCGTAAGCAGAGGCACGGCCAACTGTGGAATTCTCAAGGAATTGGGCCTGGACAGAGACGCGGTACAAGCACGGATGAAGGTTGTTAAATATTGGATGCGATTATCACAAGAGGGCCAAACTACGCTGAGGGCACAATGTTTGGAAATACAGACAAGGGAGGAAAACTTTTACAGCTGGGGTCTGGAAGTGAAAAATATCTTATATGTATAATAGCGGAATGGGTTGGGTATGGGAAGAGGGAGGAAGGGGGGCATCTCAACAGAAAATCAAATCAGAGACAGACAAGAAATAATAGCTGACTGCCAAATAAAGACCTCAATCAGGGAACAGCTAAGAGTAAGAGAATGGGGGAAAGCGAAATATATCCAGGTTGTGGGAAAAAATGAAAGAGCCGCGCTGGCATGGTTCAGATTAGGGGGATGGAAACACCTAAGAACAAGAAACGAAGCAGGGAAAACGATATGTCCTTTGTGCGAGGGGGAGGAGACGGACAAGCATATCCTACTGAACTGCCCTTCTACACGTGACCTAAGGGACAAATGGATGAAAAACTTAACAGGTAGGGAGGTGATAGAAGTGGTAGACGACAGAATAAATATAAAGGAAGCGGGGCAGCAAGTGGGGAATATCTGGGAGAGGCAAGAGAACGGCGGGGGAAAGCTATTAGAGAAGGCAACGAAATGAGTGATCATGCTCCAGACGAGCCATCTTTATAGTGTAAGTGTGTGTAAAGCAAAATGTATGCGTGTTTTGGTGAAAGTGCAGGAAAAGAGAAGTGGGGAGTAGAGGAAGGAAAAAGACTGGAAGAAGAACTGCCGAGGGAGGGGAAGAAAAGAAAACTAAATGTAACAAAATAGTGTAGAAAAATTAAAAAAATATGTAGTGCGTGCAGCCTATGGCTCACACAAAAAGAAAATAAATCTAATTCTAATTCTACTGGAACTCCACACCAACAACACCGGGTCACAATTTTAGACAGGATGCGAATTAACATGGGCAATACTGGCAACGTCTCACTGGATCCAAATATCCCTGACAATGTAGGTAAGCTTTCGTCCCTGCGCCAAGGATGATTTTATCCTCCTCCCCATAACAATGTACACTGGCGCAACCACAGGTGGTTATTCCCCTCACCCAAACCTTGGACGGAAATGAGTTCTTGGCGGAGGCAAACATTGATGGCCATGGGTACCTGCAGGGGGCAATTACCACTCCCAATTTCAAATTTTATGCAAATAAAAATACTTTTCGTAAAATTTTCTTGCTCCCTTCACTCGCAATGCGTCTTCACACTTAGTCTTATGAAGTTCAGAGCAGTAGCTAGACGGCGGCAGGAGTCGGCCCTGGGCGCCAAACGATGTAAATAAAAAAGTTGTAAAAGATAGAATGCTCGCAATATGTGATTATTTTCAGTAATGCATTGCAAATTACCAGAGAGAGATAAGAAATACTTCTATTCATTGATTTTGTTTTAAATGCATGAACATTTGTTTTGAGGAAAAGGAGCGTGCACATTTCGGAGAGACAATTTATGTAATTTTTGCTGTTGGTTTATTATGAGATTGATAAATTGGTTGTGTAATGTATTTAAATAATATATGTTGTATATATAGTATATGTTAATGTATTAAAGAAAGTTTGTAAACAAACAGAATTTAGTGTTGGCATGTTGCCTATGTGTGAAACATATATCGTGCATGAAAGTTATACATGTTGATATAAAAAATGAATTATATTTGGAATACATTTATCAAGCACTTTCTGTCTTTCATTTTCCATTATTACGTAATGTACATTTGAACGCAGTCGCGGTTGGCAACTAGTATGATGGGTAGTGCCAAGGTGATCAAGAAATCGAAAAATTTTCGCTAGCATATGTCATAGAAATCTCACGAAAGAGGTAATTTTAATGTTTACTAAAATTGCAGACAAAAATTCAGAGTTCCTAAGATTGGTTTATTTTAATTCGCATTTGTACTACTTTGGCTAATCGCGAAGATAAGGATGAGTGAACACTCACAAAGAACACTCATGCCCAGGCCGGGATTCGAACCAGAGATCCCTGGCGGCGTAGCAGGCTGTGAACGGATGTCGGTCAGAGTTTCTAGGAAATAAATGTGACTATTAAAATTTCGACGCCTGTCACCTTTACCACTTTTATTTATTTTTAAATAGAATTGATGATTAAATCTGGCGTGGACGGCCAAGTTGTTTAACTTTTAATTTAATATCGTATAGTACCTTGAAAAAGTGTGTATGTAATAATGCTCTAATCTGACTCATCTTCACTGACTACACTTCCTTTCACACACCATCAGACACTTTCACTTCACTAAAAGAAAAACACTGAACAATTAGAGACACAGAGTCGAAAACGGCATTCTCGCCTTGCTTTGTTTATAATTTGCAACCCCAGCACGGCAGATGATCGGTGTTACTAACAACTGAAATATGATTATCTGCTAAATGAACTGTGGATCTACAATTTTTAAAATTCAATGAAAGAAATTGAATTATATCTCCAAGTAAAATTCTTATACTGATAGATTTTCCATGTGATTTTTTTGCAAATATTAAAGTAAAAAAATCTCCTGGTGATGTGAATTCCCTTTGATATTTTGACGATTTTTTTTGTACAGAAAATGTCTTCAATATTGTCAACGTCAGTTACAACACTTGAGTGTCTGTGTGCGTGAGAGCAAGGGATATATATTTTCTTAAGGAAGAAATCGATAACAAAGATGTCTGGATGGCTCTTTAGACACATCTATCTAAATGGTTATATAAATTTGGGGAAGATATTACGTTCGTTCTTGCCAAGAAGACTGCAAAGTATCTTTCTCGCGAATTACTTTTCCAACGAGTATTACAAATCGGTCAGGATTAGTCACTTATCTATGAAGTTTGCAACTATGTCAACACAATGCGAAAGCTCTCGCGTCGTGCCAGCCGAAAATGGGCGCGGCTGGTTGTCTTATGGCTACCACCTTCTTTCCCATTATCTGCGGAGACTTTTTCATACCTCCGTGCATGTCACTGTGCAAAGGCCACACTATGCTGGCCCAGAGCAAGTGGGAGAACAGCTGGGGATGCGGTGCAGGAATTCAGGCGGTCGTAAGCTCGAACGCTTACGAGATTCGAATCTCCTTGTAAGAAAATTTATTAATTAAACTATATTTTGGCGAAGCAAGTGCTTTTTCTGAGGGTAGAGCCTGTGACCACTGTTTGAACTTGTTGAAAAAATAATTCAAATAGTTTGTTCCAACACAAATGCTTTAGCACCAAATTCTACCCCTTTTTTTGCGTAATTTACGAGGATAATAACGTCTTTGATACTACTACTACTAATAATAATAATGTTAATAATAACATTATTATCATTATAACATTATTATTATTATTACGTTTATCCTAGTACTTGCACCCCCAGATAAAAGAATTCGTGGTTGCGCCTCTGACAATGTAATAGTCACATTTGTAACACGAATAATTCCATTAGTTTTTCACATGTAAAGTTGTTCGTTTCGTGCTTTCAAATGTAATCAGTGCAATCGTTTGACACATCTGGCTAAAGTGAAACTTTGAGCAATTTCTAAGGTTATGTACAAAGACAACAATATTGATGTTATGGTCTGTATGTACATTTTTTTGCGTTTCAGGAAAGGACACGGTGATGACGAACTGTTTATGGAAGTTAATGTGTCAGGATTCAATGGCTAATAATTTAAATAGTAGCTCGAAAAGTCATAAAATTTACGTTGAACAAAAGTTAGTAGTGAACACGTTCATTAGAGCCAACGATGGATCAGTGAATGTTTGAAAATATATGTTTGTGTAATGGAACTAATTCTTCATTATGCAGGTTTTGCGTCAATTAAATTATGCGTAATTTACATAAAGTACTTAGCGAGTAAATTACCTTGGCAACCTCTTGATCATTATAAAGATTGAGAATTAATAAACAATTTCTATCTGGCCCATGGTGTGGAGCGACTGTCTTGTCTGTCTGTTCAACTTCCGATCTAGTTTCCGAAGATTATTGGTTCGAGCCCCGGGACCCAAGAGAGATTGTCTGGGTCTGCCTTACCTGGGGAGGTACCGGGACTCCTTGCTGTGAGGAAGCAGTCTAGGAAGCCCTTGTGAACCTCCTTCAGGATATGGAACTCGACGCAATCTAGGGACCAGTCTGCGAAGTGCCTCAGTCTCTGAAAACAAACGAAATCCAGTATTTTAGAAGTCTTTTCTTTACACAGTATAAAGCGGTTAATATGAAACTTTGATTCCCCCCTGTAACGGAAAGGTTACAAGCTATAAGGAAGGCCTGAACGCTGGACAACTCGTTCGAATTGTGAAAGAGCGCTCTTCTATGCTCGCGTGCATTTCAGAGTGAGCAAGGTTACAGTAACGTTGTAAGAGGGGCGGGGAGGAGGCAGCAGCCTTGCCAGATACTCACGTAATATACAAAAAAACTGCCATGGCGCCACACAAAATTACACAAACTCTCAAATTGAAAACGCACCCATATTCCGTACGTTCAACGGCATTGTATTTAACGTGGTGGATAATTTTTAAGAGATAGGAAAGACATTTTCCACACTAAAATTAGGTGGAAAGTAGTGCATTTACATTCCATTCTTAAAAATTAAGAACTTGGCAAAGTGGAACTATCCACAACTGTTATGGAATGGAATCTTGGTAACCTCGCAGATACAAATTGATGTGAATGCAAGAGTAAATACAAGAACATTACAGATAACGCCCATTTCGAGTGCAAAAGTGATTAACCCACTCAGACTCGAATCAAAAATACAACCATGAGTGGGACGTTGGAATGAGTGACAATTGACTTGGTCCGTTTCGGAAGCCAAGGAACTTGATTTACATGATGGAGGCAGTGCTTCTCTCCCGACGAACCTCAAGTGTTGTGGAATACATGAACTAGCTTAGAGAAGATCTGTTGAACTGTGTGTGTATTTTAAGTGTACTGGAAGTTTAACAAAGAGCGGTGTGAGGATAATCCCCTCCAAGATTAACTAGTAAGATGGAAGTGATAGACGTAAAAGTGTCTCACTTTTCAGGCGTTCTGTGGAAGAGGACTTAGTTAAATACTACATAGGAACACAAATAAATAGAAGAAATGAAAGGACTAAAGAAGGAAAGAATCCAGATAGCAAGTACAAGAAGATCTACAAATTCTATACTTCACGTTAAATCCTTAATTTCTGATACTTCAACTTTAGTCCAAGGACTACCTATATGTTTAAATCTTCTTCTACATTCACTTAATCTCTCAATTCTGGAACTTACTTCTTCAAATCTTTCTCTCCTCAAGAGAACATCTATTTTATATACTCTTTTCTATATTTTAAAGATTATTGATATTTTTAACATCTTAATATTTTCTATTTTATTCTTATTCTTATGTCTTATATAATCTATTTTATTATTTTAATCTCTTACTTTTTTGTGTCATCGTATTGGATGGAAAATAATCTGCGGGAAACAAGACTCTAATCATTTACACCTTGGCATGTAAAATAGTTGCCAAGGCAAGTGTTAGTTTGATGATGGTGTTTCTTCTGTATTCAAGGAGTTACGGGCAGTTAGGACAATCATTTATTGGGACTAACCGCACCCAGTGAGGAGAATGCAAAGATGGACATTAAGATCAAAGTCAAACAGAGATTACAAAGGAAGAAATGTTGGATGAGAAGGTTATAATTGAGAGAGAGGTGAGTAAAGGTATACGGAGGATCGCTTCATCAACGTCCCAATATCTAGTTTATTTACATAATTCAAATTTGCAAAGGAATGTTTGCATCTTTTACCTTGGTAATTGTTCCTTATTTCTTTCAGGGAGCCTTATAGAGGGAGGGCGGGGATAAAGCGGAGACGTTATCATCACATTATTACTTCACATCATTAGATCTTGCCCTTTCACGTTCAACAGTGAGAATACTGAGACTTAGTCCGCCAAATTTAGCCTGGCCTGAATCATACTGCTCTACATTGCCTCCAGAAGTTCTTTGCAAGTTTAAATTTTGAGATATTTCTTCTGTCGTGACTGTTACTGGAAGAGTAAGAAACAAACAGAAGGCGGTACAGGGTGCAGAGAACACTGGAAGCTAGTGTCGAGTTATTAAGGAGAAGAATAAACTTTGCCAAAACACTTATGGATGTTGTTGAGGTGATTTCAGATTTAAGTACCTTACTGAAACTTAGAACTTGATTAGGAAATTCTGAGGATAAATCATCTTCGTATTCGTTGCAAAAGGCAATCGCTCTATCTGAAGCTGTAGGAAGGATGGAAGAAAAGCTAATATTATCCATGCTCTTCTTGAGTTGAAAATAACGCAAGCATTTAAATGCATCACTGGTTGTTCCTTGGGAATTGGAGGTGCTTTGTTGTTAACATATTAAAATCTGGAGTGCAAGGCCAAGAGAAAGAAAAAGAAGCAAGGCAAAGTGCTTTTTATTCAAGAAAATAATAAATGGATAAAAATATCCAAGCAAGTTATCGCGAATTTTTGCGTAAATTTTGCATTTACCAAAAACAAAAAAACAAAAAAAACAACTATTTCTCTGGCCCCGTTAGGCTTAGGGCCCACCCGCTTGCACGTACTCTGATTTGACATTTTCATTCAAATTGTAACGATAAACTAGAATTTATAGCCAGATAAAAACAGAATGTTTTAATTTTATTGTCCACAAAAATTAACTTTTTCATATATTTTTCTCACAATATCAAACTTTTGGTATCAACTCCATGGGACACGAGGGCCCTTCAAGCGCGAGGCCCCAGGCGGTCGCCCACCCCTTGCTACGCCACTGCAGTATATTTGAATACATTCCATTGATTTAAATATTATCACACATCGGTACTTCTAAAACAGGAATCTTAGCGGTGTTAATGAAAGAGAAAGAAATAAATTCAATGTTGTACACTCACCTCACGTAGTACTCAGTTTCTTTCTTTATACAGCATATTTGCAGAAGATACAATTAAACCTACAAGTGTATCAATATACGCTGTATAAAACACACCTTATTAGTAACTTGGTTATCCGTACAAATATTGGAATAGAGATCTCTTTACTGGGATGTGCCCCAGTCATTCTGTGAAGAAACAATGAACGAAAGCTATTTTATTTTCTCGCAATGGCTGAAATATTAATGTCAAGCTTCCCTTTCCAACTCCTTTAACTTTCAATTCAAGCACAGATCTAACAATTATAGCCATTAGCTGATATGTAGACGGTGTCAACATTTCTCCTGGGTAAACCCAACACTTTTCCTTGTTGAGGTGAAGCCAATGTCTGCAGATATCGATCGATCAATGTTGACTCAGTTGAGTCGCCTGAACTGAAGAGGGTTTAACAGGATGCCTTAATTCCACCACGAGCGTAAATTGGGGCTAGACATTACATCTTCCATTAATGCGTTGAATTATTCTGCTGCTTAACTAACACTGCGTGTTGAGACTTGTTCTGATTCCGTTCCCTCGAAATGAAAATCTTAGTAGTAAATCGAACTGTACTGCTTATAACGACGTGTCATATTGAGATCGCTCCAAGATTAAAGTGCTAATTGCATTACAAGCGCAGTCATGTACGGAAGGGACTGGTTGATGGGGTTTCAGCTTTTACCAAAACAGAGTAAATACTGTGTTTGTTGAAAATGCTTTTGGTGGAATATCGTGTGGGAGCATAATGGAATCTTAAGGCGAATGGAGCGTCCCTCGGGTGGCAGGGAAGGTCGATGATGGATCTGCTTGAGTCCTCCCGACTGGGTCAGATGGACCCCCTGGGTCAGATGGCCCAGCCCCAATTAGCCTTACTGTGAAAATAGCGGAGGTAAAACGAAAAAACCCAAACTTTACACGGAAGAATTTCATGTAACATTCCGGTTAGCATTTGCGATTGAGATGGGACGAAGTCTGCAGAACACGAAAGGCATACCGAGTTAGGTGATTTTCATTTAATAACTAATACATTTGAAAAGGAAGAAATGTAATTTAATAGAGAAAATGGTCATTGATATCGTGTAAACTTTATTTGTTTATTATTAATGTATTATTATATTTATACATATATTTTCTTATGTCGCTCATGACAAGAGTTAGGTGGTAGAGCAGCCTACGGATGAACTACGCCCGCTAAATGACCCAAAATGAACATATATTATGTTGGGCCTCGTCTTCGGACACTAGGAAAAGAAAGGATTTTTCCCCAACTTCCGAGACCTAGTAATAATATACCAAAAACATCATGCGGAGTGGTTAGCTAAGCTAGGCATGGATGTACTTTATGATATACAATGTAATCGTATCATCACTCAAGCTCGTCATTGCGATTAGCCAAAAATGGCAGAAAATCAAAGAAAAATAAATCAAATAAATCAAATCAATCAAACAAACAACTACATCAATACCTATTGCGGTTGCTAGTGAGTAAACCTACCTCGTTTAGAGTTTCGAAGTCATCGGCGGATATGACGTCATCCTTGTTCATGTCGAGAACATGGTGGAAGAAGTAGGTGAACTTTTCTTTCTGGAATTCCGAAAGGACGGCGAGGCCTTCCTTGAACTTCGGTTCCTCCTGCTGCTCTTCCTCCTCGCACGACCCCCTTTGGACCCAGGTGGCTGCAAAGACATTATGCAAACGTTACTTCACTCAATAACAGCGCCGGATTGGTATTCTGGCCAGAAGGGCCGGACGTGTGCAGATAAATTTACTACAGAAATATTTAGCAATGTTCTTTTCATAATCTGCATTACCTTTGAAAATAACGTTATTAATGGTGTATCATAACATTACTACATCACTTCAAACTGTAGTAGGGTTGCCAACCAAAGCTTTTGCTAAGAGGTAAAAAAGCTTCGTTATTAACGAGGATACATATCGTAGGCTGAATACTGTTTTGTCGTATCTCCACTGTTCGTCTGAAATGAGTTGACGACGTTACTGTCTTTCGTACATGTTAATGCGTCACGTTCCGGAACAAAGTATCTGGATGCCAAGTGGTGCGAACTATCAACAATAATAAGATGTTTGAGGAAATCTTGTAGTGTACTATACTATAAATCAAAATCAACTCACGTCAAACTTCAATCAGCTCTCCTGAAAAGTTTGTTAGGATGAACGTACAACATGCTGTAGCATTTGGCCGGCGAATTACAGACACTCGTTGAATCGCAGCCTCACCTGCGGTAAAGTTCAATTCTCTTACTCCAAGATCATTTGTCACGAGAAAGCAAGACTATCGCAATCCTGAAACTTACTTTCCCCACCCTACTACAACACCGATTCTGAACTTCGAACGAATGAGCAAGTTCTCGCCTCAGAAATGGAGCACAAAATTTGTAAAAGTGGAAGTGTTCTTTTCCTCCCTCCCTCTCTGACCCCTTCGGCAGCCGAATCTGAGCGAGTCTCCTTCACCGAAACTGCCACCCAGGGGGAGCCAAGTTGCACGTGACAGGATAGAACTTGCTAAGAAGCATGTTACCGTATGCGATGACCCAGTTGAAAGTAGCTTCTCGGATACGTTTCGCACCTCCTTTCCTCTCCTCCTACTAAATATTTAATCCCGAGAGAAGGAGGAAGTTTTTTCTCGGTTGCTTACAACTGCGAAAGTTAGTTTGCCAAGGAAAGAGAAGGGAACGAGAACAAGAGAGTAGAATGAATAGTGTTAAGAATCCAGCAAAGCGATTGAGGAGGGGAGAAAATGAAAACTAAATGTTTATTTTTCATTCCTATGTTTTGTGTTAAAGTTTATAAACTGAATTTCATTTGATGCTACGTAGCTAACAATAATAATATGCTGAAATATCGCTGAATACCCGAACACTAAAATATCAACTTGAAATAAATAACTAAGCTACCAAACAAGAACAATTCGCAATTGAAAAAGGACAAGTATGTATGTTCCATAAGTTCGACATGTCAAAATATCAAGAAGAGAAAGAACAGAATACTGTACAGTTAAGAGAGCTCCTGCGTATCGTAGTTAGCACTCTCCCCATTAGTGCAAGCGGTCCCTGATTCGATCGTGGGAGCTTCAAAATGTCGGTGCTAAAGACAATTGTGAAGCTATTTGAAAGCAACAGTAGTGGTCTCGGATCTCGAGAGTCATGAGATTCGATAACCACGTGTCACACAATGAAAAGCCTCTTAGCAGGCCTTGGTCCTTAAAATGTTGTTGCGGTACGGCGACAAACAAGGTATATACTCACATCTACGCATATAAACACATTGATATTTGAAAAAAAGAAAGAAGTATCAAAACAGGAATACAAACAGTAACGTCGCCAGGGTAATGTGTATTGTATGCTTATGTAGTGTGTAATGGTGGACTGAATATAAAGTGTTTCTTGCTTCGGTGCTGGTTTTTCATTTTTGTCATTTTACTATAAATAAGAGTATTTATCCAAGCTGTGATAATAGTTATTTGCGTTGTGTGAAAATTTGTTATGTAGGTTATTTATGTGACATCAGACTCTGTGATGGAGGGTTATTGCCTCCATTGGCGATACCTTGGAATACAAAATATCGACAAATCCTATTGGCATAAAAAAAAAATAAAAAAATCGCTTAACTCTTGGAGGCTGTTGTGCAAATTTCGATAAACAGAGGCATTGACAGGTGTGTGTTGAATACTTACTTAATAAATAATAGCATGCTTCAGAAACACGTGTACGATTTCGAAGCAGACACACTATTACCACACCAAAACAAGCTTGGTTTGTTATTAGCGACATTGCGGCGGGTTTACGAACTACATTTGAGGTTCTTTTTAAGAAATGAATGATTGCTAGAGTGAAAATTTTCTCCTTTTCCACAAACAACTTTGTCACCCTCAGTGTATTATCTTCTTTCTGTTATTAATAACGATCTCATCAGCATAAAAGACACGCTGTCAACTCTCACACAGAAATAGCTTCAAGTTCCATTTAGAACAGAAATGTTCCACGCTTCTATTCTGACAAACGACAAGTGAATATCCAAGGTCCACTGTCATAGTTTTGCCATAGGTTGGCAGCGCCACGCACGGGGACAGCGGAAAACAACACAGAGTTGAGTCAAGGGGAAAATACTCTTTTTGGCTTTGACAAATACTCTTTTCTTTGACGAAACTTTCTAAGGATATGACAGGATGACAGGCGACGGGAGCAAAACCACCAGGCTTGCTGTTTGTATCGATTCAGTGAAAGATAAGAGAGGCGAATTAGAGCAGTGTCGGATTATCCATTAATAAAGGTTAATTGAACATGTAATTGAGACACGCTTAGGAACAACATTAGGCTACGTAATTTACATGAAACATTGATTGGTTTTGTGATCAGTATGTGTCAAATCTATGTCTACGCAACGATATGCAATTACTGAAATTTTATAGTTCAAGCTGCATATTATAAAGGAATCATAGCTCATTTCTTATATTGAAAGCATAACATTAACATGACTAACATGGATTGGGAATTATTAACCTGACAGATGGATTCAGGTATTGTTTTATACAAGAGCGCTGTGTTTTGTTAACGGTGAGGACATATTTCGGTGGTTCGAATCTCATTTCATAGCTTTATCATAAAGTAGACCAAAAATTATCCCAATTTACGAGTATTCTCTCTTAACGATTCCCACCGACAACCATGCTTGCAATTTGTAGCAATTAAAAATAGGATTTTCATGACTTAGCATATTCTTTTGGGTAAGGGTGATGTGTTCTCTAAACATATAGAAATTCGTATTATGAAGAAACTAAATAAATTAAGGTGCTTTTAAGGGCATATTTTGGCATATTTGGCTATTTCTACGTGATAGAGCATATTTTGATGGATTTTTGGTCATATTCAGCATATTTTTGGATTTTCAAGAAATATACAGTCATTTTTAAAATGGATTAATTTTTACTCCCATTTTTACTCGAGAGTTTTTTTTTTGTTTTGGACTGTAGAAAAATCTTTTTACATTTGTATTTGAAAATTTACAGAAAGTATTCATTGTGCATTTCAACTCATCAGGGCCCATAAAGTGAACTAAAAATAGTATGGATATGAAAATATTTCAGCATAGGTTACATATTGATGTTTGAAACAGTCTAGTTATAAGGGCATATTTTTCAAATTATAGTGCATATTTTGTAAAATTTTAGGTCATAAGAGCATATTTTATTTTGCATATTTTGGTGATTTTTAGGTCAAAAATCCTAGCCCTATTGATTAATATTAGTTGGTTAGTATTCCATTCCAATGATAAGCATCAGTTACCCGAATTTTGCTTTACAATATTTAAAAAATACATCGGAATACTAAATTACCTATTATGGAATCACAAAATATAGTATTTTCACATGATATTGGTAGAAAATCAACGAAAACTACGAATTTTGCATAACATCCAGGATAATTAGACCGCGAAAGTGACTTGCGACATTTTTGCAGACCCTGCGAATGAACAAAACGCCGGGAAAGTGTTGACCAGTATCGGTAGTTAAAATCCAACCGATCGGTATCAGCTCAGTCCTGTAATGTGTGCTGAAGGAATTGATCCCTTTCTAATGGCTATACTACATATGTTTTGAAGAAAAATACAATTTGGGGTCATTATATTTTTCTGAAGGCATTTCTCACCATTGTAATTTATTTCAAGTTTCAAGAGGATTATTTATTCTATTCCATTTTACCAGAAAGTCAAGTCGCTTTATGGGTGGCCCTTTCTGAAGACCCCCAAATGCCAACCTCGCTTCCACGTAGTACCGTATAAGTCTCTGGCGTCTGGACTCACAGCTCGTGTTGTGTCATCCCTTCATGCTGTCCCTTCACCCATCTCATTACCATTCATCCTCATCTCCGCAATTAGATCAAAGTTGAAAAAAAGTGAAGTACAATAAACTGAATCAATTAATGAACTGTTCCGTCTACTGATCGAATGTAAACCAGGCTAAAGAGGCATCAAATTATGAAGTTTTCCTTTCCTGCTGGGGATCTACCCCCATTCCCAATCGCGATTATTTTTTTTCCCCAGTCAACTTGTGAATGCGGTTCCGTTTCTTACTCTCTGATTGGCTGTTGGAAAGTTACGGTGCCGTGATTGTGAGAATGTCTTATTTCTTATTTTCTTTAGCGCAAATTTGCTGCTTTCTAACCTAACCTAACGTACAGCGCAAACAAGATATTCTCACAATCACAGCACCGTAACTTTCCAACATCCAATCAGAGAGCAAGAAATGAAACCGCATTGGCAAGTTGCCTGGAAAACAAAATTGCGTCGTCACTTTTTCTTGTCTCAACTTGGAATCACTTACCATAACTGATACAAATTCGGAACCACGTGTATGTGTGTGCTGGTAGCTGAAAGCCTTCAGACCTTTTCTTCCCGCAACGCAGTTGAAGAATATCTTCGCTCTGTGCATGGGGAAATAAGTTAGGCATTTTGATAGATGACGGGAGTTGCGTTGTGTCCCAGCACGTACTCGCTGAATATGCTTAATTAAGGAGATGCAAAGCAACTAATGTGATTAAAGAGCTCGCGGCGTCTCTGCACTGCATTTTAAGCTAACTCGCAGCCACAAAAAGTTAGCAAGTGCACAGTGAAAGAAAAGAGGGAAAAAAAATCTCGTGTTTTTTTCCTCATTGGATGGAGCATCTGGAGTCTTTATAATATGACGCCGCACCATGTACAAAGGATTCTTCATTAATTATTGGTGCGACTGCATGGCCTCGCTTAAGAAGCAAGTAAAAATTTCCATTACATTTATTACTTGCTGATGGATAGCAGAAGTAGAAAGTTATTAGATTGTGGAAGTTTATGCAAATTTATATTTTTCATTCCTTGCATACTTTAGGAAAACTACATACCTTGGATCATCATGATAACTGAGTTCAAATGAAAACATTCTTACGATGCATATTTCTTTCTCTTTCTATGATTTCTCATATTTCTATAATTCTATAAACTTATAAATGTGCACTTCCCAATGACTCCCATTTACGAAACAGAATACTATATAGTTAATGGGATGCAATCAATTATTGCGAAATATCACTGTTCTGTGTGATTGATGATTTATCTGTTATTTAAATATTCGCAAGAACTTAATTTCTACGAAAACATTAACGTTCATTTTACTTGTTACGTGAAGAAAATGTTTGTTATGTTAATATTGATAGATGCAGGAAAGATCTAGAATTTGCATTATTTTGTGATATGACACAATTGTGAGACATCACATTATTTAAACGGACGTAAAGAAATATTGCTGACATTAAATTTACGGGAATATTAAATTTCTGCCAAGTTGCTATGGCCAATTTAATTGAACAAATAATCTGTATGCATTTGTTCAATCCATCAGCTATATCTATATCTACATCTATTTATCTATCTATCTATCTGCCTATCTGTATATATATATATATATATATATATACACACACACACACACACACACATACACAATTTATTTTATTTATTGCAGTGTAAAATAAAATTCTTGTGATTTCATTGCCTGCAGTAAAAATGTTAATTTTACTGTCGTGTCATCTAATACCATTTCGTTCTTTTTACTAGATCCAGTGGACTCTTTTTAATTCGAATTCCAAGGAGACACGAAAAATGTTCGAATTATCCAAAATTCGAATTAACAACAATATCACATAATTAAAGATGGTTTCAAAAGAAATAAACTTCTGTTCGAAATACCCAGTAATTCGAATTATCCAAGTTCGAATTCAAGAGAATCCACTGTATTTGGAAATTTTGTCTTCTACAGAATGGCCGGAAAAGAAGTATACCGAAAGTTACCGACTATGTAAAATGTTGCAACTTTCGGTATACTTCTTTTCCGGCCATTCTGTATAATAGTCCTACATAAGTTATAGTGTGCGTTTGGCATTACCTTCTTTCGATCTTTACTTTAAACTAAAGATTATTGTTCTCCATCAAATAGTAGTCAGCGTGTTCATATTCTTGTACAGAACGTCAATATATTATTTGTTTGAATGGAAAGTTGGGAGAGTATTCACATCTCTGCATTCGACCAAGTTGTTGAAATTATGAAGTTGAATTTTAATACTTTATACATAATGGTGAAATGAACGAAATAAAAGTTACAGTAAAGAAGATGCGCTGATTGACTTAATATTATTTAATGAGAATTTTATCCCTTCTGGAAATTCTCAGCCAAGTTTCATAATGTATATACTAACATTTCCATGAAAGTGAAACAGTTTTGAAGTTGAATTTATATTTTGTCTCGTGTGAAATAACTGTGTAGTGAAGCATCATTTTAAATAAGAGGAAAATAAAGACTTTCTCTTTCGTTTCTCCAAAAACATAAGAGTGGAAGAAGAAAGAGGGAGGATGTAGATGGATAACTACGAAGTCCGTTACTTAAGATTCTGTCCCCCAAAGGCGATGTCACTGGATTTCGTGACAGAGACAAACGAGTCGGATTACTTTAACAAAAGTTAGCTCTCCGTCCGGTAGATGTCTCAGGAGTGCGAGGAATTTGGCTACTTCTGAATGATTTCACCATTGGGAAGGCCGAATTTCCATGACATTCAGTGCACGTTCTTTCGCTTGAATTCATTGTTCTTTTGTTTTCCCCTTTCGTGTACATGATGGATGGGTTGTGGGGGATTCGATAAGATAGGAATTTGCTCGGCAACAGATGAAATGAAGCAAAACGAACGAGAACGGCAGATGCCTGAGGAATCTTGCTTGTTTTTTTCCTATGAATATAGAAGAGGTATTTAAGAAAAGTTCTCTCGGTTGAAGATAGGATTCCTTTTGCCATTCAGCATAAGTCCAGGAAACTTCACACGAGTTGAATTTAACTCCAATATTTATCATTTCCACATAAATATCTTGAATTTTAGTATGAATATATTTTCTTCGGGCCTCTTTCTTGTCGAAAATGTTCTTCGTTTCAAAGTCCACGCTGAGGTTTTAAATATATAATTTCTCCTAGACTATAATGAGAATCTTCGTATGCCCAGATTAAAGAGAAAGAAGGTTTGGGAGAGGAGAGGCTACACTTCAAGGAAAAATTCCTGCGACAGGGGTCACAAAAGGATAAATGAGGTCATTTGATATGTGTGGAAAATATTGCAAATAACTAATCATATCTCATAACAGTTGTGACTAAAATCACACGCAGCGTGCATGTGAAGATTAAGGGGTCGGAGGGGAAGATCGTACCCCACGAGACGTCTGAGAAATTAGCTGCAAGAGAAACTAGGAGAAGAAATGCGTGCAAACTAATTTTGAATTGCAATTTCTAAAAGCTGGAATCATTGTGGCTAGTTCACATTATAGGGGACTTAGCAGAATTTAGAGCGTAGAATATTCGGAGGTGCCGGACCCTGTGGCCGAGTGGTTAGCACATCGCGCTGCGATGAGAAGTATCCCGGGTTCGAATCCCGCTCGGGCTTGGTTGTTTGAATGTCCATTTATCAATTTCATCATTTCATCACTCATTCCCATCTTCGCAAATTAGCCAAGAGGCACAAAACGCGAAGTAAAATAAACTAAATCAATCAATCAATATTGGGAGACGTAAGACCCGGGCCTCGGAAGGTAACTTTTTGTAAAGGGTTTTAAAACGAAAAAGATATGAGACATTAGAAGGTGAAGAAATAGCCAACGTAACAATTATAACTACGAACACATATATACAGGGTGTCGACTCGCAACTCGGACAAACTTTCTCAGCGTGTAGATAGCATCAAGAAGAGAGAGAAAGAGAGAGAGAGGGGGAGGAAAGTCAACTTTAAAATTAGCGATACAAGTTTTGTAATTCATTTGAAGCAGAGCCCAGTATTCAGTAGCAAGATGCCACATATCCTACTTTGATCTCTAACTAATCTGTCCCTATCCTGAGCAAGATCTATATACTCTTTTCCATCCCTACCGATTTCCTTTAGGTCTTTTTTTTTCCTACTTTGATCTCAGTTTTCAAATTGTTCCAGTAGTTCACTCGCCTTCTGGAGATCCTCAGACTCCAGCCACGGATTCCAGGCTAGACGAGAGGCGATTCAATATCGGGGTGCATGGGGAGTGAGAGGAGGAGAGGTGGAACAAAAGTTACAAGAAGTGCGACAACTTTCCCTTTTTCAGTAACGTATAATGTGACGTCTTCGAAATGTGCGGAGACAGACATAAAATTCCCATTTAAATAATTTGCCTCTGGAAACTAGACTAACTTCTCAAATGGCCCCTTCCTCTCTTCCACACTTCGGAAAATCAATTCTTGGCATCTTGGTTGCGCTCTGCTATTGTTACGTCAGCCGTGGTGCGGTCGGAAGCAAAAGCGTATTGGTAATGGGAAATGACATTAGTGCTTCCAAAATTATCATATTTGGGCTTTTGCGTGGCTGTGAAATTTACCTGAAGCAGCTTTCTTTATGAAGATTTTCTAAGCTCGAAATTCAAGATCGGAGGGATCCAACTTGCTACAATGTACTTCTCTCTTCTGATTGTATATTCTTTCCGCAGAGGAGAGAATTTGCATTTGTGAAATCAACAAAAAGTCTGATAACTAGGACTACGAAACTTTGTGGCCTCCGTGGTGTAGAGATTAGTTTAATTATGTTCCCACATCGTTACCGTTTTCGTGATAAGTTAAAATGTATAAAATATGCGATGAAAAAAGGAAGAGAAACACTTATTTCTCCTGTCCCTCCCCTCTCTCGCTTTCTATCTCTGTAACGCGACTCTGTTAAGCCCACAACATTTTTTTTCCTTTTCTTTTTCAAACACACACATGAAACATTTGAGTCGGAACTACTAATATGCATGGTGCGTACCATGGACGTAACTTGGGTCCTAACTTTGGGTGGGGAGAAGAATCTAATAGTTATCCATCTCGTAAAAATAGCATCTAGGATAATTTGCTAAATATCTGTTACATTTGAGAAATCACAAAAAAATACTCTATTTTTTTGCTCCATAGGTCCAAGGAGTTAACAAAAGTACCCTTGTAAATATATTTATTAACTTGAAAATTTGAGGGGAGAGTGCCCACTTGCTCCCATAAGTTACGCCTATGGTATGTAGCACAAAATCCTGCTGTGAAAAGTTGGGATGGGCTTTTTCCTATTGGAACTGTGGCTGAATGGAGGCAGCATAGGCGGATGTAGATATAATATATATATTTTTAAAGACAATTGTTATTATTATTACCGTTATTGTTACCATTACTACCTCGCCAATTTTATATCAGCGACTTGCTCCACTTCCCTGCAAAAATTTCTGTTAATGGCCAGGCACAAACTAGCCACAAACAAACTAGCATCGTGACAAGTACCGTGTTAAAGCAAAGCCCGACCATCGGGAGCTCCATCCCCCCAAATATACAACAGTTTAACTTACAACTTTAAGGCTAAGTTATGCTCGATGGTTAGTTATATTTTTAAATATTTTTACCGCATTGCAAATATCTCATTTAATTTTGTTATCCTTTGCAGATGGACACCCAGGGGTGTGTAACGCCGTCCCAAGTCCCCCCGAATCCATGCCTGGTGAAAGGAAATCTAGTGGTCGAATAACACTCTGGTACACCCAACGGCAAAGACAATAGCAGGCACATTGTTCCTAACTATTTCCATTGTGTTTTTAGTCTACATCTTGAGTTGTTTTAAGCATGGCCGTAACTTGGGACTTAACTTAGGGGGGCAGAGTCGGAAAGTTTTCCTCCCATAAAAATAGTGTCCAGGATTATTTGATAAATAACTGTTACATTTGCGAATTCATAAATATTATTATTTATTACTTAGCTCCATAGGTCTTAGGATGTTAACAAAAGTATCCTTAACTTATAAATTTTAACAAACCTGAATTTTTTTGGGTGGGGGGCAAGCGCCCCCCTTGCCCCCGCCAAGTTAGCCTATTGTTTTAAGGAATGGAATTCGTTTGATACGAAGGAGATGTCGACATCTGATTAGTGCAGTTTATATTTCAATCCACGATCATCACACTGTGGAAAACAGATTGAATGAAAAAAGTAATGGACAATCAACCTACTATTACTTTTGCCGTTGGGTGTACTATCTATGTTTCAACAGCTTTCTTCTTCTTTTTTACGTAAAACGGAAAACCTAACTCGGTGAGCAGTAACAATCTATTTTATATTTGACGAAGCTTTGATGTTGTTCCACTACAAATCCTCCCCCTCCCTCACCAATAATTCAAAGCCGGTGATGCATGTGTGCAAGAGAAGGGTAATGAAGTTATAAATGTCGCCATATTGCCTCGAAAGACAAGGCAACAGGCTGACGCTCCACCGCACAACTTTTACTCTCTGCTTGAAGTTGCTGAAACTTCGTAAACTTCCTCGCTCCCACCCCCACTACACCCTCTCACAACAAACCTAAACCTGAAATAACCCCCACCCGAAGCACCCCCGAATTGAAAACCCACCCGAGATCACCTTTCCGCCGCACAACCTGGCGAAACATGGAGTTACTATTTCCCGCAGGGACCACAAGATGGCAGCACTCGTGCCGTTCCCATGAATATGCAAGAGGCGGAGCATCTGATTAAAGTCTCGATGGTGCATACTAAACCGAGTCCGCCATAAATAGATATTAATACAGGCGAGAGACGTGGGGTTCGGAAAGGCCTAGCAGCAGGGGGCCTTAACAACTTCGCACCTACGCTTGCTGCCACCTGATGGAACGAATGGGAAGTATTTTGCTTGTCTCGTGACAGGAGTGCTCATTCGAATGTCACGTTATGACTTTGAGACTTTCAATTAGCTCAGCGGAGATGAAGGAAATGCCGCGAAGTATCTGTCGTCCGTTCAAGCTCTATGGAGAATTTAAGAGAGACGAGAGACTCTTTAGTCTACCGTAGTGTAATATTTCGGTATATAAGTTCGTGTCAGAAATCGGAATTAAATAGATGAATATATATATATATATATATATATATATATATATATATAATGATACATTCGAAAAGTTTCCGGAATGGTATTGTTGCAGTTGAACTAAGCGGCAACCATGCTTTGATGAGTAGTGCCTTGTATGTAACCTTGTGCTATAATTTGGCCGTTGCCGTTGGTGCTGTGATCACATTTCTCTGAAGGCGTGTCGACTTGGTCTGGCGGAATGACGGACAGAAGATTCGGGAAATGTCGCAAGGGTAGAGCTAGAGATGTCACCTCCCATTGAAGTAGGTTGCATGATAAATGCTATTTATATTTTATAGTAGAAAAATAATCTCATACACACGGATAAAGTTAGAGAAAGAAATAGCGCGAGAGGCAGAAATAAAAGATGTAAAAGGTTGTAGAAGAAATGGGAGAGAAAGATGGAAAGAAGCAAATAATACAATGGAAGAGAGATAGTGGGAAAGAAAGAAAGATAAATCGAAGTGAAAGGGAACAAAATAGAGAATTAGGAGAAGAGATGGAGAGACAGACAGACGAAGTAAAAAGGAAAAAAAAGCCCACATGGAAATATTTCGTAAACACTTGAGCCTGCCCAATCGTAGGGTCGCTCACTAGAGAATAGTTTCGCCAGCTCATACGTTTGCGCGCGCGTAACTATTGACAGATGGAAGCAGCTCCCAAAGACAGCATCAGATTTGGCATTTAGTACTCTGCATAACATAAAAGAAATAGTTTAATTCTTTTCCTTCACCGCTTTTATAGCTTACTTCGAAACCCCCATATAAGTATCTACGGACAAATGAGACATCTTTATTTTTATTTATTTTCATTTCTACCCAATTTCGTGAAGCTTCACCATAGAGGGAGAAGAACTGACAGCTACCTAGTGCACTTGTCTCCGCCATGTGCTACAGAATAGTCTACCGTGGCTTGTTACCTCCGTGTTTACTGATCCGAGACCTCGGATGCGCTTTCTGCAGGCGCTCGGGGCCCCAGAGGAGCAGCTCAGAACCCTGAAGAAATATTGAGCTGGGAGCAGGGCTTGCTTCGAACACAAGAGCTAACCGGATTTACACAAAATCAGAACCATTCCTTCCGAGCGCCCGCTGGGAATCGAACACGAGGACGACCTGATTACAAAGAGATAACAATCAATCTCGGCGTCCCGTTTGGTTGAAGGAACAGGAACAATCGTTTCCACAGGTTTTTTTTCCCTTCTATGGAGTCTTGGTAATCGTGAGCGTAACTATTGCGGGGCCTATCGACTCTCTCGCGGGCAGGATTTTAACCAGATATTTCAATCTGGGAAGGTGCAAGGTCGTTTTTAAGGGAGTACAAGGGCCAATTTGCACCTAAACTCCATAAATTGGGCCTTTTAGAAATGTGTGGGGTGTTGGAATATGTGGATAAATTACCATCGATGGATCTGTTTTCATTTTACACATTTTGGAATTCCTTGTTGAGTATTTAAAGTCTAATTTATGTGGCTAGTGAGGACTGGACCTACAGTTTAAAATGGGAATCCGAACCAATATGTATCTCCACCGGGTATCGAACTCGGAAGGCAAGGCGATGACGTTACCGCTACGCCATCGGGAAAGCCCAATGGAATTTCTTAATTGACATATACTTACATAATTTTTACAGACTCGATCGACTTTGACCTAAGGATAATATATTTCTTGTCACTCATTTGTCGGCAACTATACAATCGTGAAATGTATTTCTCCAAGGGATTGTTTTACGAGTATTGAAATTTGTAGTTGCTTTCGGTCTTGCTAAGCCAAAAAGCACTAACTCAATTTCCTTGATTTTAGATATATACACTGTGTATATTTCAGTGTTTCAGACGCTATAGATCCAGTTTTGTTCAACCTATTTGTGAAGCAAGTCAACTCCGTATTGACCGAGAAAAACCTGCCAAGATGGCGACCTGTGAGATTTAAACCTTCGTCAAGTGAGTACACATCCATACAGGGACTTACTAATTAATTGTACAATCGCCTAACTTAGTAGGGCCTCAAGTTGCTCTTTTATATAGCGTTTTGTTTAAGATGTGGTTAGACTGCTTATGTTCGATTGTTTTTAAGTTTAATTTTTCGAATAGTTTGTGTAATTAATCTTAATTCTTCCTAATGAAAGTGCAAAATTTTCTAATTAATTTTACAAAACCTTAGAATGAGTACATCACAATTGTGCTGTTCAAATTCCACAGTATTACTAAATTCACAAGTGTCAGACCTCTTTTTAATCAATCAATAAATTGTGACTGTTGATATTTAAAAAAAGCGTTATTTATTAATACCGTTAACATTTATATTGCAAATCTACAATGTGTGCCTTGATTTTTGTCCAAATTTAATTTGTTTGTGAACTCGACAAAACAGACACTCGACAAAAGTAGTAAATTGAGAGTAACGGGAACATGGGAAGAGAGGAAATATTTTCACACTTTATGCAAATAAGCTAATGGAGATGAGGGGTTCTCATCTTGATACACCTCTCTCTGCAACCCTGATCCCATTTATTTAATTGTGAGAATGCTAAAAGAATTGATGGGAGGAACAAACGTTGACAGTTTAACTGTAAACATGTTGTTGCTGGGTACCAACATTGACGTAACCATCTACGGAGCCGGGAGTTTAAGGTTCATATTCCCTAAATGTGCCTTCATGGCACGGTGATATATGCACGGGGAACTTTACCTTATTACCTTACCGTATGGCACATACAGGAGATGTACTATGTAGAGAAAAATGCAGGGTCGACCAGGTCTGGAAGCCGGGTAAATCCTGAATAAAAGGCGTACTTTTCATTGCGTTTGTCCCTTCATCTACCTACTAATCAATCTACTATTCATCCTCATCGTCGTGATTAAAGTAATTGCACATGAAAATTGAACGCTGTGTTGTCCTTGTAGTCGAGGCAGATGAAGAGAGACAATTGAATTTGAGAAGAAAGGCATCGAAAGAAATGGATACGTGCGGCGCATTTTGGTTTTGAGCAGGGTTTCGGAGCGGAGTGCGGAGCGTACTAAAGGAGCGCTCCGGAGCGACTTCGAAGCGTCATTTCTACTCCGCTCCTCGCTCCGGAGCGGAGCGTGATATAACAGCACTCCGCTCCGGAGCGGAGTGGTTCAGCTTTTTGAGACGTACGCTCCGATCCGGAGCGGAGCGTGATACAACAGCACTCCGCTCCGGAGCGGAGTGGTTCGGCTTTCTGGGACACACGCTCCGATCCGGAGCGGAGCGTGATACAGCAGTACTCCGCTCCGGAGCGGAGTGGTTCAGATTTTTTAGACGCACGCTCCGATCCGGTGCGGAGCGAGACAACAGCACTCCGCTCCGGAGCGTGGTGTTTTTGACAGCACGCTCCGATCCGGTTAGGATTTTTTTTACACGAATGCTGTAATGCAACTATGAATAATGGAATGTGCGCTTTAAAGCCGACTTACGTGACGGAGTGGTTATAGTGGAACCACATGGAAAAGAGCCCGCAGTCCTGTTTTCACGTACTCTAGTTGTTGGTCTGTATGATCGCCCCCCACTTGGAGGGGAGGGACAGAGTGGATCATGCTTCCTTATGGCCCTAGTCGAACGGATGAAGGGGGAGGTGCGCGGGGACTTTTGGCTGAAGCTTTTTTTGTTTGTGGTCGCTCTACAGCACAGCACCCTATGACGTCAGGGATCCGTGGGGTGGTTCAAAACCCGGCATGGGCTAGTACAGGTTCAACGAAGTTAGTAATAAGTTTGTTTTATACACTTGTATGTTGAATTGTATCTTCTGCAAATATGCTGTATAAAGAAACAAACTGCCGGAGTACTAAGTGAGGCGAGTGTAGAATCTTTGTGTGTATCGTTCATCAATTTAATCATAACATCGATCATCCCCATCTTCGCGATTAGCCAAAAGCGACAAAGAAGAGAAGTAAAATGAACTAAATCAATCAATCAATTATGCACATTAAACAATGGTAAACAATACAAGAATGTCGTTTTGGCTCGAGAGAGAGAGAGAGAGAGAGAGAGAGAGAGAGCTATAGTACGTAAATTGTTCGTTTGATGTAAGTTGAAATATGAATTACGTAAATAGTATTTATGTATTGAGATGTACTATTTTGTATTGTGACTCTTAGATATAAGAGTTTGAATGTTATGTGTTGAATGGGTTACGAATAATTTCAAGCAATCAGTTTTTCTGCTTTGCGGATTTGTCCGACCCACCTCCCCTTGTGCCCGTTTCAAGAGGGGAGGAAGGTGAAACTGGTACATAGTAGCTTGTTTGTGTGTGCTTTCGGGGTTGAGAACTTCGTTCGCTGCGCTGTACGTTGCGTTCGACTTATCCGTACATGGTAGAGACATCGCCTTTGCCAGACAGATCCAGTGCTGCCAGTTGTATTAGAATAATGCTACACCAATTCTGGCTAGATTGTTCTCTTTTAAAAGTATTACTTGCGCGTGTTTTTCTTCTCTTTACTGTCATAAAAAGAAGACTTTAAAAGCTGTGTTCTCTTGTATCATCACATGCATATTATGTGTGCTTGTCAACGGTGATGTATGGACATTTAATGAAATTTTTAACGCCGCTGATACATGGACGTCTTCAGGATTTTTTCCAGGAAGGGACAAGCAAGATATTTCTCCAAGGGAGGGGGGCAGAATGAGGCAGAATTTCCCCAAAATAGTATTACTCCCTTTAAAAAAAATGCTACAGTTTGAAGTTATCATGTTCCTGCAACGCCCTTGCAATAATTAATATATATTACTGTAACTGAAATGAAATTATATGCGTGAAATATATACTTTTTGATTGACTTTCATTTCCGGGTGGCGTGGCCCCCTCCCTTCCGGAAGTCCATGCGAATGGAGAAATCATTCCAACCAGTCTCGGTTAATGGAATTATAAGGTGACTAGATTTGTTAAATCAATATACAAGAACAAAAAAGAAAAATCCGTAATTGTTAATTCTATGCATCATAAGCCACGAGAATCATGGAAGATCTATACTGTAATAATGAATTGAAGGAAACCATGCCGAGTTTTTATTTATAGTTTACCTGTTCAAGTAGGAATGGAAAGGTGCACAAAAGGAATTACAAAAATGTATGTAAAAGAAAACCAAGTATTTCGATCAAGTTATTTCTATAATTGTAATCAACAATGACCAATTGTCCTTTCAACTAAGTATAAGTTTCAATTTGTCTTTTCCGGACTATTACCTTTGCCTTGCCTTTAATCGTATATTTCTCATGATCCGTAATTTTAAACAAATCCTAGATAAGTCGGTAAAAAATAGCATACCGAAACTATGGAAAATAAATATACTGTGATAGAGAAACAAACACAAAGGAAACACCAATGACATTAACGCGGGTCAAACCAATACCATTTGTCGTTGAGAGCTGAACTCACATCCACGAACTCGCAGAAATATTCCCATGGAATTCGTTATTCGTCTGATATTAAATACCCAATGATGCTTTCTGTTATGTAATATACACTTATGAAGTGATACATTATTAGGACTTTGCCAGATTTCAGAAAACACACACACACACACACACACGTAAAAGATATGAATAAGAGGTTGTTCATTTGGAAATTAATTTCCAAGTTGTATTTTTATGCTCTTGTGAATAGATGTAAAGGAAAGTGAAGTATCTTATTGTTAAACAGAATTACAAATGTATATTTGCTTAAGGATTAATTTATCACAATATACATTGCAATTATACATTCAACATACGTTGAAACAATGCCTTTTGTTATGGACTTTTAGTGGATTTAAGACTCAACAATACGCTATCGAGAATAGACCTACAGTTTAAATCCTACCTAAAGTGAGATTCGAGCCACTACGGCCCTCCACCGGGTATCGATCCCAGTGCCCCTTCATTACAAGGCGACGTTGATACCACTATTTTATCGGGGTACAGCGCGCTACTTTTTTTTCAGTACACATTTATCAATTCTCTCATTATCATCGTCGCGATTAGCCAAAATTCAAAGCTAAGTAACAAATATCAAATCAAATGACATCAGTGAGGAAGGCACGTATTGCTCGCAACCCTGTTTTTCAAAATGAAACCATAAAATTCAGGACATGACCCTATCCAAGTAGATAATATTACATTTTGTGTTTATCACGGTTACTAAGGTTTATACATCTTGTTTCGACTTATCTGCTGACTACACATTGTTCATTACTGAAAACTTGCTTTCAGTTTGCTGTGTACAACGTACTCAATACAAAAAATATTAATTTTTTACGTATACTTTTTCTGGCTTTCTAGACTCAGAAAGTTAAATATAGCAACATTCTATTCGTCGTTTTCCCAAAATTTTTGCAATTTTCTTATAACCACCATGCCTATTTCCAGATTACTGATTACAAACTTGAAATGTTAGATATGGCAACCAGACATATTGTAATTTTTACAGTAGTATACGTATGTAACCATTAAATACCTATTTCAACTTCCTGCCTTTAAAATTGGGAAAAAGAATCATACTATTGAAATTCCCCTGTTCGGCTGTATACAAACAGCATTCCGATTTTCGACTTTATAACCTTCATAAAAGTAAAACAAATGTGGCAACTTACATTTTTGGTTAAGCCGGTTTTCAACTTTCTAGTGTCAGGATTTTTAAAAAGTTAGATATGAAAACTCTGTAGCTATTTCAAATTAAAACGTTTCCTTATTGGCCGACGGTAACATTAATAAGCATGATTCCGATTTTCAACTTCATACATTCAAAAATCGAAAAGTTAAAATTAGCAACCTGAATTTCCAATTACTTTCAACTTTTCCCTTTCGGCACATTCAAAGTATCATACATAACCAGCGTAAAAGAAAGTTAGATACGGCAATCGTGCACCAGCGAGTTTTGCATGAACACCTGTCTGCCTTTTATCTTCCTCCGTACAAGTTGCTTCGCCTTTCCTCTGCGCGCTCCTGGCCTTTTAGAAGGTCGAATGGATTTTCTGCAGTAGTTTCGCCAGTGTTACTCGAACCAATATTCCGGAATAACTCACTTCTCCCGCGACGTGGACTGTAACGTCGGGCTCATATGCCGCAGTGCTTAGCCCGAACCAGAAGTTGGACCGAAATGAGTTTCAGTCGCGATCCCTGGTGGCAGGAAATGAGAGAGTGGTTCCATTTTCTCAACTTATAAAACCACAGGTGGCACACCTGCTATTGAAATATATTGTCCCCAGAAGTAGTAGTAGAGTAGTAAAAGTGATAATGAAAATGTAATAATAATAATAATAATAATAATAATAATAATATCGCTCTCTTCACGAAAACAGTCCAGTGAAGATCGAAGCTTCCCCTTGTCTCCTCCACAACCCTGGCCCTCCAGGTTTGCCACACTTCTACGCTTCACAGTTGACACATTGCGCGTTACGTATGCGGTTGATTGTGTCTTCCCTGGTGTATTGTGTAAGGATTATTCCTTGCTTATTGGCAACACTGTAGGTGAGTGACGTAATCTTTTCTGGACTGTTTCCGTGGCGTTAGCTTTAGTAATAATCAGTTTTATAACAACAATAACGGCCGATTTTCAAATGCCGTATAAATTCCACAAACAAAATTACTAATGGACTCTGAACCTTTGATCGTTAGTTTTCTGTATACACTCGTATTATCCAACCTCGGAGTCGCTCCGGAGCGGAGTGGGCAAGTTCTTAGAATATCGCTCCTCGCTCCGGAGCGGAGCGTCACAAGGTATCGCTCCGCTCCGTAGCGGAGTGAACAGTTTCCTAAAATTTCGCTCCTCGCTCCGGAGCGGATCGAGAAATTTTCCAACTTCCTCTGCTCCGATCCGGAGCGGAGCGTGTCAAGGTAGCGCTCCGCTCCGGAGCGGAGTGAACCATTTTCTAAAATTTCGCTCCTCGCTTCGGAGCGGAGCGAGAAATTTTCCGATTTCCGCTGCTCCGCTCTGGAGCGGAGCGGGCTAAGACATCGCTCCGCTCCGGAGCGGAGCGAACCATTTCTTAGAATCTCGCTCCTCGCTCCAGAGCGTGGGCAACAGTCGGAGCGTTGATCCGCTCCGCTCCGAAACCCTGGCTTTGAGCAATATTAAAAATAAAATGTAGCAAAATGAAAAAGAAAAGCGATTCGTGATGAAACCATGCCTCGTTGATCATAATTCTCATTATATTCGTAGATTCACAGATGTCGACGAGCAGCAGAGAGTGAAATCGCACAGAAACTGGAAACGTTGTTTCTGGTCTTAGTGGCAGATGCATCTTGTAAAATCTTCCTCGTCCCGGAAAATTATTTTCTCTTTTCAGAGGTGGTGGAGAAGCGGAAACTATCAGATTCTTTCGTGATTTCCGTTACGGTGCGTTAGGGAAACTTCTGCATATCCACGATTGATTTAACATTACTATGAATGCAAGATAAGTGTTGTGATCAAACAAAATGTTTACATTAACAATTCTCGATAAAAAAATTTAAGTAACACAACATTTTCTTCAAATAGTGGTGATCCTGCAACGTAATGAATTGTAAAGTATTATCTCTACGGCACGGCTCGTCACTATCAGAATGTTAATCATATGCAGACTGCATTGATGTAGGCCATGATAAAATTATGTCATAACTCATAAAACTCTTTGCAGTCGTCTGGTACGTAATGCACAATTTTAGCCATGTCCTCAATTTTTGTTTAGTTTTAGTTTTTTTTAAAAATTATTACTGTTTATTGGAACTTTCCCACCATAAGCATTAGTAATAGCAAGCACAATCTCACCGTTTTTTTTTTTTTTGTTGAACTTGAAAACTTCTTTTAGTACCTTCTATGAACTCGATTGCTGTCACATATCCTTTTCTTCTTTTTACATGAGATGTCTGTACTTGCTAATTTAAAACACTTCCTTTCTTTTCAAGTTTTTAGATCTCTTCTTTCAGTGATATGCACTTGTGCACAGGGGTGCCCATCCTCCCCAAGGCCAATGGCGCATCCCTCCCAAAATCATGTCATGCGTCCCTCCCAAAATCATGTCATGCGTCCCTCCCAAATCATATCATGCGTCCTCCTCAAATCATATCATTCGCGCCCTCAAACAATATCGTAATCTCCACAAAGTATTTAATTACGACAGCGTGCCTACTGAAAGTAAACTTTTTCTTTGCTTTACTGAACACTTTACTTGATCTGCCCC
Source organism: Lepisma saccharinum (assembly GCF_977018435.1). Lineage (NCBI taxonomy): Eukaryota > Metazoa > Arthropoda > Insecta > Zygentoma > Lepismatidae > Lepisma > Lepisma saccharinum. The sequence continues at coordinate 172,969,840 of NC_139229.1, forward strand.
TCCTTCCTAACCGCCCCTAAAATCGTTCATCATTAGATGAATACATAATAATTGATGTCTATTTGAATGAAATGTCATGTTAAACTGTCCATATTTTTTAATTGTTCGATTTTCGAAAAAAAGAACTTAAAGCTAGCACATTGATTGGTTAAATGTAGTAAATTAAATTATGTAAATATGCATATAAATAGTGTGTGAGTGGGTTTATAAAACTCACAATTTGAGCATTTAACACAACTTAAGATAAAGATGGAAAATTCAATTACTGTTTCACAAGACGTTACAGAACCCTAGCTAGAAATTCTTAAGCTCAGGGCAATAATACAGTTCTTCTTTCAAATAATTCACCCTTCCCCGTTTTCTTGCTGTAAATATAATTATTTTAGTAACCCATAACAATAATTCCGTGGATTTTATCTTCAGTGCAAATTTAACTTGTTAAAGTAAAATTTTCCTGTGACAAGAAGTTAGAAATGTGGATTCGATATATTTTTGTTCCAAATGATGCATCTGCTCTAAATTAAGAAATACACCAACACTAAGCATTATACGTAGTTTAAGAAGTGGTGTTATCGAGTTTAGTGGTTCATGTCTTGTAATGCAGCTATAGTGTAAAACTTCACACACACACCAGTGAAACGCCAAACACGCACTTTTGTGGAAAAAATGACTGAACGAAGGGAGCAAAAAAAATGTACATCTATTTCTTTGTATGCTTTCAAGAATATTAATTTAACGGGGTGTCAATACTTTCCTAGGATCCAGAGATATTTAGTCTTTTCCAGATTCTCTTCTGGCAAGTTCGGGGTCGAAAACGTGTGAATACCATATCTCTAAATATAGTCTCCAAAATTTAATGTTCGAACTCTCCCTCCACTACAGAAATCTCTTAACAATCTAAGATTTAACACTTTATCAAGAGCTTCCTATTTCCCCTTTAAATTTAATATTCAATCCTACCACCAAAATTTCCATTCCAATTTTAGACTTACTGTTGATATTGAAGAGTGCATATTGCCTCCTCCAAAAAATTAATTCTCAGTCTCCACACAGGAAATTTCCGCAACAGTCTAAGACAATAGTAATACACAAGAATTGGATACCCCCTAAATTTAATGCTCAATCCCCCTATAACTAAAATACCCGCTATAATCTAAGACCTAGAGTTGGATACTGCCCCTCCCCAAAGTTTAATTCAGAATCCCCCCCAGAACCCACTTGATAATTAAGATCGACTATGTAAGAGTTAGATATTTCTCCCCCTCCCCTTTAGATAATACCCTTAAACACTTTTTTTTCTTCAGCTAATGGATTAAATATGATGCATTTAAGGTGTAAAAATTTTACATATAGTTTGGAAAACCTTAATGTTGAATTTTATATTATTTGAAGGGAAAAACTTCCCCCAAAACTCTCGATGGCGCAATCTGCGCCATAATCCCCCCTGTGGGCACCCCTACTTCTGCAAAAGAATTCAGGCTCAATGATAAAGTGGTGAGAAATATGGAACTTGAAACTTAACCCTCAAAAATGTACTACAATGACGTTCTTCTTAAAGAAAAACACATTAAACACAAAATACTTCATACATAATAATTGTGTGCAAAGAGTTGCAACACAGAAGGACCTGGGAGTCATATTTGATGAGAAACTCCTTTTCTGAACACATCTCCGCAGTCACGAAGGGTTCCATGCGTATGATGGGTCTACTACTCTATCGTTTCACCGAAATGAACAACAACCTGCCTGCTCTCAGCATTTTTTACAAAACTTTCGTTTCACCTAAAATTGAATACTGTTCTCCGGTCTGGGCTATGGCATGCCCTTCAAGTTTAGATAGACTAAATTCTGTTTTAAATTTCTTCCTGGCCATTGTTCGTTACCGAATTCCATCCACTATACACCTTCAAAATCCTATTTTTCTGAAAATTTTAAATATCCAACCACTTCACGAGAGACATAAATTGGCAGACCATGTATTCCTTCATAAAATATTTAATGGTACCACAGAAGTGACCGCCTTCTTCAGGAAATTGACTTTCGAGTGCCATTTCGCAAAACAAGAAGAACTCAACTTTTCGCTTCTCAGAAACCAAGGTTGAGCCTCATCCAGCGTTCCTTGCTCTACAGATTACTCAGCCAATTCAATAGACATATTTGATAATCAGGCACGTTTTAAAAAGCTATTGTACATAAACGTGTAAGGGTATTTATATGATGTAATTTTTGTTTATGTTATTATTTTTGTTGTTATTTTTGTTGTTATTTTTATTGTTCTTTTTCTACTGTTATACATTCCAATGTAAAATGGCTCAAGCTGTATTTGGAATTCGGTGCTGAGAGCTAAAAGGCAAATATTCCAGGAATGTTTTCCTTATTCCCCTCAATGATATTTCCTACTGACTACTACTAGAGGAGAAGGTCTAAATATGGGCGAATGTTTAAATATGGGTTTTGGAGTTATCAGCGCTCCCGGGTGCTGCAGCCTGGCAGAGGCTAAGGGAACTGGTTATCTGTCAAGGACAAAGGTTGCGGCGCCAATTCGCAAGAGAAAGTGGTGGTTAGTTTCGGCCTTGGACGCTGTATAAAATTGCGACCTCCGAAAACTTTTTGCAGGTATGTTTTAACTCAGCTTTTTCTGAATTCTGACCTGCTTTGTATAAGTTATGATATTAGCGGTACATAAAACAAATGTGGGCTTTTATAATGCCATGATTTGTTTGTGAAATATGTACCAAAGAGAGTGAAAATAAATTTAAGAAGAAAAATAGCGTGATGGTCTAAATATGGGATATAACATGAGTCTAATGTTGAGATCACATTTTCAACACATATTTGGATGTTTTTCTTAATTTCGATTTTTACCATTCCGCGTGATTTTTAAAACAGATTATTCATAAATATGAATTTTATAATGTTTTAGCGATAAATGACTGTTTTTAAATTTTAATTGCTTTTTGTGATATTGCCACTAGTGGCCCATATTTAGGCCACAATTTTAAAATTCATCATATTACCATTTTTTGGAAATGGCTTTTTTTTTAAAAAAAATGGAGACCTTCCATACTTTAACATGCTATTACATTTAAGTATATATTTCATAGATATGCATCTTAAAGGCAGGTGCTTGATATATTGTTTTTTTCCCTCCGAAAATGACAAAATAAAAAGGGGGGCCCATATTTAGGCCTTTTCCTCTACGAGCTTTCTGTGTCAGTTGATGCAGCTTAGCTTAAGTAAAAAAAAATGGCTATCTCAGCTCAAAATGACCAAAATGTGGAATCTTTACCTTATTTCTCTCACCCATTCAATTGGACTTTTAGTGTTAACCCTGTCCAGAGTCGATAAAGGACAGAATACATTTTTGCAACTATTAGAAGTACTCACCCGAGTTTCTGTAACCAATCACGTAAATAGCCTCATTAAGTGAAAGAGAAATCGATCATCAATTTTCGATCTAATCTGCACACATTGTAAAAGCAATTAGTTCTGGTGTTGCGCCCAATTAAGTTCTTGCTGTGTTTGTGAACCTCTCATTGTTGCAGTGGGAGCAATTGAGCAGCGAGAGCATCGCAAACACCTTCTGGAAGTCGACCTCTTTCGAAAACCAATTAAAACTTTGTTCCCTTCGGGTCGATTCGTGATTAGTATCATCCATGGTCACTTGCCATGAGATCATGTTAGGTCTTATAAAATGTAAACAATTTTTTACAATACAGTATACCCAAGGGCGTATCCATCAAGAAATTTTGGAGGGGTCCGTAAGGTACACGCATAACCAAAAATGTATTATTGTCACAAATATATTGTTCCAGTGACAAATTATAGTGCATAAAATGCTGATGATTGACTTTTAGTGCATTCAAAAACACACATTAGTGCATCAAAGGATGCTTTTATCAACTTCTGACCCGTACGATGCACTAAAATGCATCATTTTAGAAACTCAGACACAATGATTTTAAACACTGAGGATGACAATTAATTTTATCTAATTCTGATATTAAAAAAAATATAGCAGTTTGCGATTTTGTAAAAGAAAACATGCGTAAAGTTCTTTGCATGTTTTTCTCATTTCCCCCGGTATTCCCTCCGAAAGTTCGATTTGATTTTGGGAGAGATATTTCTCCTATATCTACGCAAACAAGAGACTAAACGGAATCTCTCATTTAAAAGAGAGAGAGGACATGAAATTCTGAACCTCATCTGGTCAATAAAGACATTTATCTTCATCATCTTTTAAAAGTAGGCTACTATACAGCAAAAGCTTCTTCCTGCATTCGTCTTTATAGCTTTCCAATAATGATGTCTGAAATTTTATAATTACTATTTGCTCAGTGAAACTGGCAGCAAATAAACCCTCCTGTTATCGGCGCCTCGAGAAATTTCCCGTTTCGCCGAACCCTTTTACCGTATCGTAGTCTCTCCTACAGGAAGCACTAAATAAAGGAAATAATTTTTAATATTGTATATGCCCAGTGGCGGCAATTGGGTTCCAAAAATGGGGAAGGGGGGCAAGGACAGTTTACTTTCTCTTGGTAGATAAGGTTTAGCATAGTGAGGGAGCAAAAGGGGCAAAAAGTGTAGGGGGGAACTCACCCCCTCACGTCTCCCCCTAATCGCCGCCACTGAGTAGGTCACAAATATGCCTTTGACCGCAACCCTGATTTTTTGACCTCTAAGAAAACCGCACCAAAACCTCAAAAACTCACTTTCTCTCCACGTTCCGCGCCTCATTTATTGCGCTGACGATGTTTCACGGCGCAGAAAAGCCGTGATGAGTAAATTCACTTTCTCATCCTTGAAGGATGAATGCACCTTATCGTAATTTTCTAAGTAAGGCCATGTTTATATATCGTGACCTTTGTAAACCTCTCGGGAACGATGTGATATTTCTGCCACACACATGCGTGCCTCTCATTATTTCTGTATTGTGACGTGTTTTTCTTTTCTTCAAGCAAACAAACAAATAATATATATATTTTTTTTTTAGGATTCCTGGCCCCTAACCCCGCCAGGGTGCGTGGTGCCCCAACCAAAAAAAAAGTTCTAACGGCTGCGGTTAGATAACCACATACCTCTGTAGAGTTTCACGTGTTTTTTTTTCTCAAAAATCCTATGGGACACCTCTGTTATCAAAAATTCGAGATATTTGCAATTTAACGCAGGACTTGGAAAATTTTCGATTGATGAAAAAAATTGGTTCCATGACGACCTATGTTTATTTTGGTATGGGAGGACAGAGGACACCGAGACTCGACCGACGCACTAAACCCGACCTCTCTACGACTATTCGTTCAAAAGTTACGAGTGATCAAAGTTTTTGGGAGGGGGTGGGCTAACTTCTTACCCCTTGACCCTAGGACCACCAAAACTTGGTGTACGTATTCTACACCTCCAAAATCGACAGGGGGCATCTAACGATGCCGTATGGGGGTGTTTTTCGATATATTTTTTCGATAACTCTTACCATTTTCGAGATATTTGCAATTTAAGATTTTTTTAACGCTGGACTTTTTTTTTGTTTCATGACGACCTATGTTTATTTTGGTATGGGAGGACAGAGGACACCTAGACGATGCTAACGCAAGAAATCCCAGCTCTCTATGATCATCCTTTCGAAAGTTACAAGCGATGAAAAAATATTTTGGCAATTGGCCCACCCTTGACCCAGGACCTCTAAAAACTTTGTACACGTACTCTGCATCACCAATATCGACAAAAGGGTCAACGGGGAGGATTTTTGCACTATCTCTCTCTCTCTCTCACTGTTTTTTCGAGACATTTGCAATTTAACGCTGGACTTGGAAAATTTTTCGACAGAGGGGTCAAATTTGGTTCCATGACAACCTAGGTTTTTTTTGTTAGAAGATCAAAAAGGACACCGAGACTCGACCGACGCACTAAACCCGACCTTTCTACGACTATTCGTTCAAAAGTTACGAGTGATCAAAGTTTTTGGGAGGTGGGCTAACTTCTTACCCCTTGACCCCAGGACCACCAAAACTTGGTACACGTATTCTACACCTACAAAATCGAGGGGGGGGGCATCTAATGATACCAGGATGGGGGTGTTTTTCGATTTATTTTTTCGATAACTCTTACTATTTTCGAGATATTTGTAATTTAACGCTGGACTTGGAAAATTTTCGATTGATGAAAAAATTGGTTCCATGACGACCTATGTTTATTTTGGTATGGGAGGACAGAGGACACCGAGACTCGACCGACGCACTAAACCCGATCTTTCTACGACTATTTGTTCAAAAGTTACGAGTGATCAAAATTTTGGAGGGTGGGCTAACTTCTTACCTCTTGACCTCAGGACCACCAAAACTTGGTACACGTATTCTACACCTCCAAAATCGACAGGGGGGGGGGGTATCTAACGATACAGGGATAGGGGTGTTTTTCAATATATATTTTCGATAACTCCTACCATTTTCGAGATATTTGCAATTTAACGCTGGACTTGGAAAATTTTCGATTGATGAAAAATTGGTTCCATGACGACCTATGTTTATTTTGGTATGGGAGGACAGAGGACACCGAGACTCGACCGACACACTAAACCCGACAGGTGGGATGCTTCGTTTTTTGGCGCAGCCCTTTGACCTACCTTTGAAATGACTTACGACATTTTCCTATAAGGCTGTCTCCCCTTACGATGTTTTCCTGTAAGGTAGAGATCGTCTGTCAATGGGCCCTCAGTGTAATCTACTACGACCTCATACTAACTTTCTTTTTATGTTTCGCGGCTGTTTTATTGCAGTGACGAACTAAAAGAGCGGAAAAAAAAAAGGCTCTGAAAGGTGAGTGTCAAAAAACGTACTTTCAAGTATGCATGGTCCAGTAATGTAACTTTCTAAAAACATGTGCCGTCCATGTTTCTATATCGTGAGGCGTTTCTGCGATGATGGCTTTTATATGCGGCTGTGAATGAAGTTCTACTTTTAGAAGCAATAATGCTGTAACGCGGAAGAAAGGATATAGGATTCTTGCAGTGATATGGCTGCATCAAAACAACTGCTTTTTATTCACCAGTTCCATCTGTTTCTGCGGTGATGTGATTGTTAAGTCATCCAACAACAGCTCTTAATAATGGTCGCGGATTGCTGTATCCAGATTGTCGTTGCATCTACGGAAATATATAGATACTCAATCTCTCGTAAATATTCTATACAACTAAAATTATGTTCAATTCGTCCTCTTTATTTCTCAAAATTTAAATTTCTGTATGCATCTCGTAAGGAAATGTGAGTCCATATAAAATGTTCAATTTGATGCATCCATCTAATTGGTAAATAACCTCTGGATATTTATTCTTCTTCTATTCCTTGGAGAATGGATTCCCAGGACCAGTTTCAAAACGACGTGCTACATGCTCAAAGTATTGTAAAATCTGATGACAGCAAACTGTCTAGAATCTTTCTTGAATACAGAATTCATTTCAAATCGTTCGTCAGTTCTTTCAAACGTCTAATAGATTCGTAGCATTCGCAACCAGCATCATCTTTCGAAGGCACCAATATTTTGGTCTGATGCCTTTATTGTCCATGATTCAACACCGTGCATGAGAGGGCATCCCCGATTGCTTGTAATCAAGGGGTCCTGGGTTCGATACCCGGTGGAGGCACTTAGTTGTTCGGATCCTACTTTAAATTGTAGTCCCGATTAGCCTTTCTGTACCAGTCGATCTCGTGACGTAGTGGTTAGCACCAATTACTTGATTTTGTTTATTTTTTCCGCCACTTTTGGCTAAACGCGAAGATGAGTATGTGATGATGATGAAATTAATGAAGGGACACCACAAATAACACCCATGCCCAGGCCAGGATTTGAACCTGGGACCCCTGCCTCAACGCTGTTGATTTCCGCTTCAGTGGTTAGCACATGATAACTTATTTGAACCAGTTTAAAAATTCAAATACTTAGGAGTAATATTAACAAATGAAAATTATATTAAAGAGGATATAAAATAAAAAAGTAGGCTTAAAATTTAGCAAATATATGTTACTTCTCTCTAAGAAACTTATAGTTAAAATATACAAAACAGTAATTTTTTGCCTGTTGTATTATATGGATGTGAAACTTGGTCTGTCATATTGAAAGAGGAACATAAATTGAGAGTATTTGAAAATAAGATCGTTGGGAAAATATTTGGATCTAAAAGGGGTGAGAAGATAGGTGAGTGGAGAAGGTTACATAATTTAGAACTACATAAATTTATATTCATGTCCAGATATTATTAGATTAATTAAATCAAGAAGACTTAGGTGGACAGGCCATGTGGCATGAATGGGAGAGGAAAAAGGAGTTTACAGGATTCTTGTTGGGAGACCTGATGGTAAGAGACCTGTAGGAAAACTAAGACGAAGATGGAAGGACAATATTTGGGATGGACCTAACGGAAATTTTGGTAGAGATGGAAAAGAGTATATAGATTTTTCTCAAGTTAGGGCCAGATGGAAGGCCTGTGTTGATGCAGCCATGAACCTTTGGGTTTGAGAAGACTAGAGAGTTAGTTAGTTAGTTATGAAAGCACATGCCACTATAAAAAAATACAATCCCTGACAAAAAAATGAATTAAAAAAAAATGAAATTTATTTCCATATAATGAACTTCAACCTATACAATTGAACATTTTTTTTTAATTTTGCAGGATTTAAATGAAACAGACGTAAATAAGAATTGGGAACACGTACGTAATGCAATAGAATCAGCAGTTAAATAAAGTATAAATCAATAAAAAGTAATCCATGGTTCGCATAACCTAATAGAAATAGATTGATTGATGCACAGTAAGGCTAATCGGGCCTGGACCTGTAGTCTAAAGTGGGATCCCAACCACTACATGCCTCCACCAGGGATCGAACCCGGGGATACCTTGATTACAAGGCGACGACGCTACCACTGCGCTATTGGGGAGGCACTAATAGAAATAGACTTAGGCGGTTAAAGAACAGCAAGTTTTAGAAGATTACTTGAAAAGTAAAATTAACGAAATTGAAATAAAAGTATCAGAGGTGCAAATGAATTGCGAAAGGGGTGGCAACCTAAAGTAAACTTGATAAAAAAAATGGCTGACTATTTTAAATAGATGGAAGAACTACTTTAATGATGTTTTAAATGTTCATGTAGGAGATAAATCAGAAATAAATTAAGTACGCACAGCAGAACTTAACTTGATTGAGATAAGAGATAAATTAGTCGAGAAGAAACTTGTTAATATGTCTGACAAATGTACAAGTAGTGTAATTGATGATAATATAAACCCGAGAAATGATGAACCCCCCTCAGGCAGATTTGGCTACACTTAAAACTTGCTCAACATGCCCATATGAGCTTTTTGCTCAAGTGTGGTACTCCGTCTAATCCAAGATTTTTGTAAAAATGCCCTCGGGAAGTTCCTGTGAAATGATGAGCCCCTTCAGATTGATTTGTCCACACTTACAAAAGGCATTTCTGTCAGATTGTTGTCCATAATCCTGTCAAAAATATGCCCCTCTTGATATTTTTTTTGGCTACACTTAAAACTAGGCCAAACGTATTAACACACACACACACACACACACACACACACACACACATACACACACATATTTACTTCCGGTTTAAGTTCAATTGGGCACCAGGCTCAACTTGCATATCTAGTACTAAAACAATGTAATTCTTCTAGAATTGCTCTGTGACTCTCTCATTTCTTACATCATAAACATATGATTTTTCACCTATGAGAATAACACTACATATGGTGTCATCAGGGAGTGTATCGTGGAATTCACAGATAATTTTAATGTTTGTCCTGTCATTAACCACAACTTGTTTCCTTTTTGAAGTGTTGATGACAAACATGGGTCTCTGTGCTTTGAATTCATCTGGTGTGTAATACATGTCAGTATTGCCAGTAGTGACCCTTTTGTATGCTGTAAATGCTTCATATAATTTGAGGAAATCATCCTTGGACATGTCTAAATTATAATTTTCTCTAGGAAATACCTCATTTCTGCCATTTTTAAGATATATGTTCTTGATGTTGCAGTTATCAAATTTACTTGAATTTTTTTCCTGATTATTGTTTCTTCCAGTCTGAAACAGCACCACCACAAAATCCGGCATGTCATATTGTATACTGGAGAATGAATTTGTAGCATCAAACTCATAATAAGTACCAGCGGCAGGCTTCTGTACACATTGATATGTATAAAATTGTAAAGGTACCTGTGGATTTTTTAGGATATCTGCTTTGTATTTAAGAGCATAACTGGATTCATATTCAACAACCGGGATTCTTAGTTCCATAGTCTGAATAATGCATTTGCCCTCATCAGGTAGGGTATTAGGCAAAGCTTCCCCTGTAGAGTTTAATGTACTGTACCTCATCAAAGCATTATTATCATTGGCAGCTCTTCTAAATGTGATTCTTAAACCACCCTTCCACATAATATCTTTGTAATCTGAGAAGAATCCTGGCAAAAGGCGCATTGGGAACAGCACTGTGTGGCTCTTAGATAATATTTTATCACCAGCCTCAAATCCACCTATTTTGTAGTAAGAAGCCTCGGTTTTGGATAATTTTAGTGTGGCCAAAGCTGTGGAGGTAATGCCGGGATAATCCACTCTGTTTATAAGAACACCATGTTTTCTGATCTCAATTTCAGAGAACAGATGCGGCACAAAATTGTCTACCAATCTTATATTTGAATTTGCCGGATAATCTGTTCCATCGAGCTTTACAACATCAAATTTGATGTATAGATCTGCTCTGTGGGGGTGTATAAAGCCATCCCCTACATCAAGATCAACCTCAATTTCTGTGTTGGGTTGATTTAAATTTGCAAATGTCCTCCTGTTTGGGGGGAATGATTGTAGCTCATAACTCTCAATATTTTCCATTTTTTGTATGTATTTTTATTTAAATATTAATCTCTATGATAGCAGTTGTTGTGGCTCCAGCAAAATCAACTATTTCTTCTTTTTCATTAGTGACCATCAACTCAATGTTATCTATTCTATTATGGCACACAGGAAAATATAATGTTGGGGATGGAGTGTAGATGATGGGCTCCATAAATTCAGAGTTAGGTTTGAATGTTGCAATGATGCCAGTTTGTTTGTGAGTGCCTATACCATTTGATTTGGTGATCATACCCTCGGCCACATTACAGTGAATATTCAGAGTCTCTATGGCTAAGAATTTAGGTATATTAATAGCAGTGTGTTTGATGGCTGGTTCAAGTTTTGTGTTGTTCTCAAAGCCTAACAGCTCTCCTATAGTACCCAGATCCACTGTTTCTGTAGCAGATACAATCTCTACTCTGTGAGTGACAGAATTTTGAGTTAATACTATACCTCTGGGTAATTGAGCATTTAGAGTGGACAGATTATATTGCCCTGGAGTGATGACAATTTTTTGATCCCCTACTGCAATTTTGTTGTTGTGGTGTGTAATATTAGGGATCAAGTACATGCCATAAAATGCTCTGAGAGCTATTGTTTTGGGATACACTATATCATCATGTAAATTGAGTTTCAATATTGAATTTTGGCTGGTGAGATGGAATACCCCCATGATGTTTTAAATACCACAGGGCCTTTTGAAAATTTTCAATTGATGGTTTATTTATTTGAGACATATATCTGAGAACAGATAAACACAAATGTCCACAATTAACATCTTTGAAGTTTTGAACACGGGCATTATTGTATAAAGATTAGCTGATTTTAGATATTTTACTAAATTTTCAGGTGGAACACCTCCAAATGAATCAAACACAAATGCCTCATTTTTTAAATATTTAAGATAACAAATCCAGTGAGTGCCCTGATTTTTGTACTTATCCAAATTAACAATGCCACACTCTTTGTTGAGAGGTTGTTCTGGTAAAGAATCAGACATGTACACACCTCTAAAATTTTTGATGCCCAGTGGCTTGATTAAAGCTTCAATATCTTGGTTTGTAAGCGGCTCTTGTTTTTTTAAACTTATTCATGGCTCTCTTAACACCTTTGCCTTGTTTCTCCATGGCCAGGTTATGGCGCTTCAATTCATCTAATTCTGCTCTATTTTTCTTGGCATCTATTACTGTTTCTGCTATGGCAGCTGATCCCCCAGCCAAGCTCCCAACAGCCCCAAGTGCTGCTAAGATGGCCGGGATAGTAAATATGAAACCCCCTGTATGCAATTTTTTTTCTAGATTGTTGTAATTTTTTTAATTGGGGGTACTAAGCAACAATTTCATACCATGGCCCTTGGGAATACAAGAGCTTTTTTCTTGCGCTGCTTTTTGGTTAAAAGACTATCAATAGTTTTAAGAGATTTAAGACCTGCATAAAGTATTTGATACATAACACCCTTGGCCTTCATTGTAGGTTTATTATATACATATTCACAGCCCCCACCCCAGTTTTTGTTTGGTTTTCATAGCTATGGTGGTCCCCAATGCTGCTATTTTTTCACTTAAATAAGCATCTTTGCTTACAAATCTACCAAATGCAGCCTCTTCTAATTTCTTGTCTGCAACATGTCTCTTGTCAAGATCAGTATGTGTGTTGTATGCTATGTCATGGTCTCTGCAAGCAGCATCTAGGGGATTAACACCAGGATCACCTCTGTTTAATCTATGGTCCAATTTTGTACCTGGACCACAATACTGATAGCCTTGAATGTGTAGTTCAAATGGCAGCTTGTTTATAATGTCATTAACTAACCCCCGACCCTCAGAAATATTCCAAAATTTAGGTGGTAGAGTATTAATAATTTTTATAAGATATCCAATCCCCTTAGTGTCATTCACTATAAAATTAGACAATTTTGTGCTTATCATGTCCATAATTCCAACCTTTTCATTGTAAAAATTGTGGTTGCCAGCATTTTCCTCCCCAGCTATCACCAATAACCTATCTACAAGTTTCCTGACATCATCAACCCACACAAATTCTTTAGGCAGGGTGTTGTATTGTTTAATTCCACTGCCAGTCTTGATCTGTGACCATATGGACTTGATTAAATTGTTGTATTTTGCTCCACTGCTAGACTTGACTCTGTTTTGTGTGGGATCATTGTTCTGGTATAGAGCATCTGATTTTATTAATATTTCTTTGTAGTGCTCATAGTCTTGATCTGTATAGCTGCCAGGCCTTTTCCTAGTCATCAGTTCCCACAATCCAGGTGTGCCAGGATATTTAACAAAACCACCTTTTTCTCCAAGATGAGATTCTGAATATACAATTAGATCATCTCCCATAAATGTTACTCTGAAATTGCCAATTCTATGTATGATGCTACCATCACGCTCTGTGTCAGCATATAAGCCAAAGACCTCATCTTTGTTGTCTTTAGGTGTGCTTAAATATTTTTGAGCAAGAAGACCCAATTCAATAGGATCCAGAGTAGCTTCAATTCTTCGAGGAGCAACAGGACTAGGTGTATGAATACTGGAAAGTGGGGTGATTGGATAATCTAATATGTTCCTAGCAGCTACAGGTACAAGCTCTGTGATCAAATTTTGATTTTGCTCTGTAACAGTTTTGATATTTTTACCTAATTCACTAATAGCATCAATAATAGGCTGTTCTGTTTGTTTGTGTTGTTCATAAATTCCTCGGTTCTGTGATTTCCATCCCTTAAATCTTTTTTCAAGATAATCTCTTAATTTAAGATCATCAATGATTGGCCTTTTCATGGTTATTTATATATGTTTCAATGTCTAGAAAATTGTTGATTTTATTTCTGTATTTGCCACTATTGGGTTTTCTTGTCATATCAATTGTGACACACCCATAACTGTCCTGGTTCCAGCACCTACTGCAAAACTTGGAAAAATCATTGTAGCTCAAGTCCCCACCTACATATTCATCATGTATGTGTTTGAGGTTGGTATGATCTTGATGAAACACACATATAAAATTGCTGTTGTCTCGGATCAGCTGCTTCGGTATTTTAGAAAAAGTCTGTGCCAGGTAGAAGCAATCAATGTTTTTGTGTCGGCCCTGTGTAAAGAAATTTCTAACCTTGTTTTGATTATCCAGTATAATGTCATCAAACACAACAACAGAATTATCGAGACATTCATGAAGTGGCTTAACATCTGATTCAAAAGTGGCAATATCCAGTCCATCATATAGCTTCATCAGCTGCTGATATTTTAATTGTTCCAAGCTCTTAGAGAAGACATACAAGTGCCTGTTTTTTCAGTCTAACCAGTTGCGTGCCAATAAAAAATTATCAAACATTAGTGTAGTTTTACCACAAGCCGATGGCCCAACAATAAGACATCTAATATTTTCAGGCAGCAACTTGCCATTTCTCTTAATCTGCTGTTCAGGTTCTGGCAGCCTCTTTATAACATCCCAGGTGCTCATATTATCACTTTGTCTGCATCGATCCAGCTGTGTTCTGGAAGTCCTAGCCATTTGACAAATAACTTGTTGCCTTTTCTGCGGATGATTTTTTCTATGAGATATGTGTCAGGCTGTTTAGTTTTGTTGAGTTCTTCTTCATAGAACCGGCCTTTGAGAATTTCTCCTCGGTGGTCTTTTATTATATATGTGTTAAGGGTCCCAGGTTTAACTTGAACCACTGTAAATAATTCAGTGCTCCAGTTTCTTGTAAAGCCTCTTTTGAATAAGTGCTTATATTTGCTGATTCTTACTTGATCACCCACCTTGTATTTGGCCTTTCTTGTTGTTGGCTGGTATCTAGGATAATAAACAGTACTGATCAATTTTTGCTCATCAGATGAAGTTGCTTCAGAGGGTTTCATGTTGACTGTGGAATGGACCGAGTTGTTATATTTATGTAGAAGTTCTGGAAGAATATTAAGCCATTTATATTTACCTTGAAGTGTAAATTGTTTATACATAAGATTTTTTAGGGTTTTGTTGAATCTCTCTACAATTGAGGCTTTGAGATCACTGTAACTCGAATAATGTTGTATTGACTGGCTTTTAATAAATTGTTGGAACACAGAATTATAAAATTCTTTGCCATTATCTGTTTGCTAATAGCGCGGTGATCTTCCACTCTGATTGATGATTGTCCTGAAGGCTTCTGTAACACATTTTTCAGTCTTGGATTTGAGTGGCACAGCCCAGGCAAATTTTGAAAATGTATCTATTACAGTGAGTAGATACTTGTAGCCCTTGTTGATTTTGTCTAAGTTTTTCAGCTGTCCACTTGCCATCTCAATCAAGTCGCTCTGCCATAAATCATCTATGCCTTTTGTAACTACTGGCAGTCTCTTATAATTATGTCTGGCTTGTCTGTGTAATTCATCAACAATAATTTGTCTAGACATAATATGAAAACAAGAATATTGCAACTATGGGGTGTTCAGCAGCTGATACTACAGGATTTTCTAAATATAATTTGTCTCCTATTTGTATATGAAATTCCAGAGAGCCATCATCTTCAGCATAAGATGTTTCTAATGTATTGGGATCTGTAAAATCCTCTAACTCTACACTGGTGATTTTTGGTTTGTTGTCAGCATTTGTTATTGATAAGGTGGGGTAGTGGTGTGCCTGTGGTTGAAGCCAATATTTGATCTTGGTTGGTCTCAGTGTGCCCCCAACAAAAAACTGGTAATAAAATTGTGCAGGGGACAGCATATATATTTTGCCACCTGGTGTAAATGGTGAATCATATTCTTTGTTGGGGATGCTGTACAATTCAAGAATTACTGTATGTTTTGGATTCTCAATTATGCCTGTTATTTCTTTTTCTGCTGTAAGCAATCTGCTTGTTACAGATTCAAGGTGATCATTGATGGTCCTAACAACATCATCATGGCCTGGCTTGATTTTTATGTCCACAACAAGTTTCTTGTATTGTTCCACAATCTCTTGAAGCTGGGTGGCAAAAACAGACAGAGCATTTGCTTGATTGGATTCCATGGTCCCTAGCTGTTGCTTGATATTAGCTACAATTTGTTGCAAATTTTCAATAACTGCCAATTTTGAATTTTGAGCAGTAAGATCATGGACCTGTCTTCTGATATCTTCAAACAGGGCATGCAGTTCATTAATATGTTGATTAGTTGGTAGAGTGGCCACTGTCTGAGTAAGTTGTTTGATCTCTGTCTGGATATTCTTGATATCTTCTGATTTCAATATGCGATTCACAGCTCTCTTAATATTTTTAAGTTCCTGTGATGTAGGCAGATTTGTTACAGTATTTTGCAAAGATTCAAGTGCCAATTTCACATTATTTAATTCAGAAGCATCAGCCACATTTTGCATAGCATTTTGGAGCAGGGCTATATCTGCCTGAGTGGGTGTTGATTGTTGTAAAATTTCAAGTTTTGTTTGGATATCATCGATCAAGTGATGAAAATGAGATAGTTCAGATTCAGTGTTGAGGTTTTCAAGCTTTGTGATCTGTTGCTGGACACTGACAAGTGTGTCTACAATACCAGGCAGGCGGGATTCTAGAGATTCTTGTACATTTGTCAAATCACTTTGCACTGCTGCTATTGTACCCTCAAGATGGGTTATGGTACTTTGAATTTTTCCAAAATCTTCATATGTTTCAAGTTGCAGCTTAATGTTGGCAACACTCCGAGTTATTGCACTCAAAGCATCAGAAGATGGCAAGTTGTTCATAAAATTTTCAAGTGTCTCAATTTTTTCTTTATCCTCGGCTATGGCATTGTTCAGAGGGTCCAGATTAGGTACTTGGAGTGATTGAATCTGTTCTTTTAGAGTGGAAATCACTAGATCAAAATCTTCTTGTGATTTTATGCTTTTGACAATTGTTTGGAGCTGTGCCTGGACATTATTTATCTGCTCTTCTAATTGCTGTTTCAATTGCTCAGAGTTGGTGGCCTGGGTCTTAAATTTGGCTTGAAGAGCTGCTACAGCTTCTTCTAAACTTTGAAAATTATCCAATGTTGCCAGGTCAGTATATTTCTGAAGCAGCACTTTGAGTTCTGAATCAATTTTAAGAAGAGGGTCCATGCATTGTGATTGTAAATTTGTAATTTCTAGTTGAAGACTGGCATTGAGTGTGGTTTGTAAAGCTTGTAAATCACTTCTTAATTTCTTGACTCTGACATCAAGCATCAGAATCTCATCACTGTGATCTTCATGCCTTGTATGGCCAAATATATCATTAGGCATTTTGTTTTAGTGGTTATTTATTATTGAATATCTGATTCTTAATTCTATAAAAAAAGGTATAAGCTTGTCATATGATCCAGGGACCTCAATATATAAGCAGTCACCAGCAGAAACAGTATATACAGTGCCAGAAACCATGTTTGAGTGCTTAATTCTATAAATATTTCTCCCTACTGAAATCTTGACATTACCCTCAGGGGTTGTAATAAATTGCAATTGACCACCTACAGGTAATTGGTAATGATTTAAATTATTGTTAAATATGTACAATGTTTTACCTGTTTCATCATCAACATCTGTAAGTATGCTGTTCAGATGAATAATTAACAAAGCACTTAGTTTAGATATCATATCAGAAGAGGGTTGTGGTGTTGGCAGGTCCATAATAGCCTGTTTTTTGAACCCAAATAAGTTCAGGGGCATGTTTATTTATTTCAAATCATGCTCTGTAATTGGGCATTGATTACCACTTTTCAAATCACAATGACCCCATGGTAAAGTATGTATGCCACATGATAAAATGCATCTCTTATCATCATGTGGGTCCAGAGCCACTTTTCTTACAATATTGCTAGTCAACAAGTGATCCACACTCTGAATTCTGGATTCTGATGTTCTGATTAAACTCTGGGATTTGAGACAATTTTTGTAATCTTCAAATTCAAGCTCTTTGTCAACAGTCACTCTGCCAATGCCCTTGGCCTTTTTGGCAACAGCGCCACTACATGTTTCAAAACTGTACATCTTGGCCCTTAACCCAGCAAATGCCACAATAACATCACCAAGTGTCTCATCTTTTAACTTGCCAGGCACCTTTTTGTTGTGGGGTTTAATTTTTGAATGTTCAGTGGTATCAAAATATTTAAACAATTCAGGCTGTGCTATATCTTGATAAACATCTTCTGTTTGAATATCAAGAACAAAACTATCTGTGTCCATGTACATCAGTTTTACACGATCCTTATAAAAAGGCTTCAACACATCATAATACAATTTTAACATGTGTAATTTGGCCAATTCCAATATCACAGCCCCTACATAAATAGGCTTATCAAACTTGATCTTTGTTTTTTTCATGTTGAAAAGTGCCATATTTTCATCATAAATTCTTCTGTAATTGAAGTTGGGCTTTGCAATCAATTTTTTGCTCCGGCTGGGGTCAGTAATTATTTTAACATCAATATGTTTTCTGACATTTTCTATTGTTTTGCCATACACAGAATTGACCATCAATTTAAACAAGGTCTTATCAAATTGGCTCATTGCAGATGTTCGAAGCTCTGTGTTTCTATCAATATATGGTTTCAACCATCTTGAGTGCCTGAACCTCAAAACTTTTCCAACTTTGGTCACTTGAACACCATGATTCATCAGGAACTGGAGGTTTTTGTAATATATGACATAATCCTGTTTCGGCTCTAGAGTCATCATCAATTTCTTCTGTGTAGAGCCAGGTGAACACTTAACCTCGGGAATTGGGGGCAGATCAGAAAATATGTTGTGTAAATCATCAGGAATTGTCAGATCAACCTCTAAGAACAGGCCATAGTTACTGTCATCAAAATCCTGAAGATCTTCAATATTAAAATCTTCAACCCACTCAAGCCCTGCATATGGCAATTTATCCATCATAGCATAACCATAGAGGCTGTTGGCATCTACATCCAGTATATAATTTGATGGCAGTGCTGGATCATAATCAGGAATATACTTGTTATTTGCTCTGGCATATCTCTGAGAACATTGCACCATGCCCCCTCTTATACATTGTTCCATAAACAGATACATTTCTTGATCCTGGATCAGATCCAATTGCATTTTAGTGTTTAAAAACATTGCAGACCATGCTAGGCCCGGAGCACTGTAAAAATACATTGAATCCAGCTTATAATTTTGCATGGAAGATTTTCTAAATGCCTGAAGTATATCAGCTAAGAGAGTGACATCAAGTTTTAAATATGCCTTGTGATAATCACCAAATGTCTGGCATTTTAAATTGTTCCACATCAACTGGGCATGGTGATAATCTTCATCAGTGATTCCAGATCCTCTGATTTTGCTGTAAAACTCTTGTTGAGGTGGCAGAGAACACTCATCAAATTTAGAAAAATCTGTAAATTAGTCATATGGATATACACCCTTCCGCCTAATTAATTTCAGGTCCTGATTTGGAAACAAAGCACATGTGATTTTGAATTGATCATCAGATAATGGAGTGGCCAGTGTAGCCAGGCTAGCAGACAGAATTCTGTATGAATCAAGAAATCTTAAGTAAATAGGAACACCATTAACTTTAATTATTTTGCTAATAGCAATATATTTTTCATTATTTTCAGCTAAAATATTTAAATTCTGCTTGTCAAACCCCTCGTACCTGATCAAATGATGGAAATCATAATTGGATGCTCCATGGCAAAATATAGGGACAAATTTTGGTCTCTATCTTAATATTACAGCTATTACACAGGGGCATTAAGAATTTACCATCTGTATGGGAATGGTGATGTACCTTGATATTTGTATCTGAAAATTCAGAATCACATACCGGGCATTTTTCTGCATTGTTGAAATCTTCAATCTGTTTCTCTGTTAAAGGCAACATGGGTTTTGATTTTAATAAGATATTAGATGCTATGTCATGGCACTCATTTTCTATTGTTTGTGCAAATTCTTTGATGGCATCTGCTCCCATGTATAAATCTTCTTTACTAATAACACCATCCTGTACAATCACATAATAAAAACTAGAAGGTTCATGTAACTGGTATGGTGTAATTGAAGATTCCTCAGGATCTGGGCTACAGAATGCAAGGATTTTGAGGTTTGATTCAAAATCACAGACTATATATGCTGGGTGTTCCAACAAGGCTTCAAATTTTTTGAATTTGGCATTTTCATTTGGGTTAGGCATAAGCATATGAACAGGTTTATAGTTGCCACAGTATTTCAGATGCTCAATTAACTTGTTTTTAGCAATTTCTGTATTCACTTCCCGAACCCCATTCACCATTTTTTGACCATCAAATACAGTTAAACATCTTCGGCACAACTTAAATATTCTATTAAATTTGTCTAGTTGTTTTCTGACTAAAGCTTCAAGATTATGTATCAGAGTATAATGGTGTGTTTCATCCCCTTCAATTAAGAGCAGATCAATCGGAACAGCAGAATCATCATCAAATGTACTGATTCTGAGAGGTGCTATCAAGCAATTGCCACGGCCAGTAGAACAAATAAATACATTAATAGATAATTGTTTACCATTAATATCCCTGGCCTTTTTTTCAAATTTATCAATATTCTGAACAGACATTGGATATTCTAAACCCTCCATTGTTTCATCAAAATCATTTTCATGTTGTTTATAATAACTTATTCGCTCAGGATGCCTTGAAACTGGATACAAAGCAGCTAAAATACACCACAAAAAGCATTTCTCATCATTATTTTCTATGTTAACCACGGCTCTTTTGTTTTTAATATTGGCAGGTAATGGCAGATATGTAGATCCTTGTAATGGGCTGAATTCAGAAATATTAACATAGAGCTTGTGTGGAGATCCGCATAGGGTCCATCCAGACTCTTTTGCTGCAAATTCAGAGTGTTTAATATTCAATTGATCTATCAAACTGCTTATTATTTTGTCTGAATTTGCATTTGAATATACCGGCACAGTTTCTGTTATGTGGGGCTGTGTAAATTTTGTGCCATTTGGCTTCTTATATTGTGTAAACAATTTGAGGGACAGCTTATAAGAGCCATTTTGTGCATTTAGAATTGCCTGCACATCTGGATTTATACTGTTCAAAAAATTCTTAATGTCACATCTTGGCTCTGATACAAAACGGTGATCCCTTAATTGGCCATTAAAACTGCTATGGATAGGTGGTGCATAGCGTGGCTGCTTTATTGTTCCAGCATTAACAGGTGTTTTATGCTTCCTTTTCAGACCAGATGTAGATGGTTGTGGGGGCAATGTTGATGACTGTGCAGAGCAAGTACCTTTATGTTTATAAGTGAAGTATTCCATGCTATATTTTCTATGGCATTTAGGGCATATTTTTGTGGGAGTTCTGCATTTGTCTGGATTACAATTTCTTTGATGCCTGGCCCAATTGGGGCTGGTTATATTCTTATTGCATTGATTACAATATTTTTGATTTGGCAGTTTTGTTGTTGTTTATTATATAAGATTTCCTGGGGTCCAAATCAAAACTTTATACTTAATAAAAAAATATCAATTGGGTTCAGTAGTGTGATTTGTGTGTGTGTGTGTGTATGTGTGTATGTGTGTTAATAATTTTGGCTTTGGTATTTATATAAAATTTCTTGGGGTTCAAATCAAAACTCTATACTTAATAAACCTATGACAGGTTGTCAAAAATTCTGTATATTAAATGAAATAGATTTGTAATTCAATTTATACAAATCTGCAATATTTTTGTGTTTAAAAAATATGAGCAGCACTGCAACAACACACCCTTACTCTTCAACAACTCTCACAATACTGGCTGATATGCAATGCAAAATCTCTTTATATAGCCTAAGCACAGACCGCATTGAAAACATCTGAAACAATAAGCCAATCAGAATATAACACATCATCACATTATGTCTTAACCAACCAATCAGAAAACAACACATGTCTAATAATTTATTGCATAATATTGGGTAATAATTTGTTGCAAAACATGATGCAATATAAATAAACCAGAAATAGGCCACAAGTGGACCGGAAGTAAATATGTGTGGGTGGGTGTGGGTGTGTATGTGGGTGTAGGTGTGGTCAAGGTCAAGGTCATCTCAAGGTCAAGGTCAAGGTCAGGGTCAAGGTCAAGGTCATCTCAAGGTCAAGGTCAAGTTCAATGTGTGTGTGTGTGTGTGTGTGTTAATACGTTTGGCCTAGTTTTAAGTGTAGCCAAAAAAAATATCAAGAGGGGCATATTTTTGACAGGATTATGGACAACAATCTGACAGAAGTGCCTTTTGTAAGTGTGGACAAATCAATCTGAGGGGGCTCATCATTTCACAGGAACTTCCCGAGGGCATTTTTACAAAAATCTTGGATTAGACAGGGTTCCACACTTGAGCAAAAAGCTCATATGGGCATGTTGAGCTAGGTTTAAGTGTAGCCAAATCTGCCTGAGGGGGGGTTCATCATTTCTCGGGTTTATATTATCATGAATTACACTACTTGTACGATTCATGATGGATTAAAAAAAAAAAGATGCTCTTTATAATTTTGCCTTACAATATGCTTTTAGGAAGCTAAAAGAAACTAACGAAGTAGTGTTAGCATATGCAGATGATGTAGAGTTACTGGGGAATGATGTAAATACAAATTAAGAATAATGCTAAATTATTTTTCAAAAGCAGCTAAAGAGATAGGTTTTAGAAGTTAGCAATGTGAAATCTAAAGATATGTGCTTACAGGCCGAAACCAAGTGATAACAACTTGTTTGAACCAGTTTTCCAAATCCAAATACTTAGGGGTAATACTAACAAATGAAAATGATATTAAAGAGGAAATGAAAAGAAGGCTTAATTCATGTTACTTTTCTCTTCATAAAACTTTTGTCTCCTCGTTTCATATCTAAGGAACTAAAAAATTAAATATATATATATATAGATCTTGCTCAGGATAAGGACAAATCGAACTTTCGGTTTCAAGAAGGGTAGAGAATTAATTAATTAGTTAATATTCAATGTAATATGGTTTCACGTATTAAACAAAAACAAAGTTAGTAATAAGGTATTCATATTGACAAGGGAATTCTTACAAATTCATTCTCTTCGTAAGTTTGCCAATAATATTTTCATCATCCTGTGTTATTTCAAATCTTCAATTATGCAATGCAAAAAAGGAGAAGAATTTCCATGACATGATAACATGAATTTGTACGTTGAAAGAAAAATGAAAACGAAGAGCTGTGATAAAAAAAAAACGCTTGACTCTGACGAGCGGGAAACATAATAGAAATCAAGGACGGAAAATATGAACAGAGGAAAGAGGATATTCAAAAGAAGGTGGCTCTTCCATGATAATTTTTACTTTCTCAATCTGAACAAATTCATAAACATTATCATCATTGAATGTTGTTGTTGTTGATGAGTTGGTGTTTTAAGTCCACTTTATGCACAGTATGGCTAATCGAGACTGGACCTACAGTTTAAAGTGGGATTAGAACCACGATGTGCCTCCACCAGGTATCAAACCTGGGACCCTTTGATTACAAGGCGACAACGCTACCACTGCGCCATGGGGAGGCCCCATCATTGAATGGTTGGTTACGTTGTCCCTCCGAACGAAAGATGGAAAGTATACAAGCCTGCGCCTCCTAAGTTCATCGTGGCTTGCGAAATGAAACTTCCGATGATCTTTTTATTTTTTAGAACATGCTTCGCTAGGGAGGTCAAATTACAAGTTACGTAATTCGAATAACTTGTTGATTTCATTACGAACGAAGAAGGAATGCATGGGACTTAAAATGCTGTAGTATTATTACATCAGATCATCTTTTTGTCTTGTTCGCGTCGATTAGTCTCCTTACGTTTCTTCTTCTCCTTGTCGTTTTCGTCCAGAATCGCTTCCATCTCTCCTGTTATTACATTCGCGACTTCTAGATTATCACTTTTTCTCCCTGTAATTTTATAAATATAGTTTTTTTTCATGATCATCTAGAGAACACCGGATAAATTTCAGCAATATCGATCACTCAAATGGATATCATCATCTTCGTCCAATACAATTCTTGAAAATTTTATATAGCACTTCCAGGAGTAGGTCGGTTAAATAAAAAAACGCGAGCCCGAAGATTCCACTTTTATCTTGTTCTGTCTTGTTTAACCGATTTTGAATTTGAGATTTTTTATTTTTATTTGCCATTCACAACACGTTCGACTATTCGTGACAATACGTTTCAACCTTTCTGTATAAACGTTTCAACGTTCCGGTAAAAAAGAGCATCTTTGTTTTTTTTTTAATCCATCATGAATTGTACATTTGTCAGACATATTAACAAGTTTCTTCTCAACTAATTTATCTCTTATTTCAATGAAGTTAAGTTCTGCTGTGCGTACTTAATTTATTTCTGATTTATCTCCTACATGAACATTTAAAACATCATTAAAGTAGTTCTTCCATCTATTTAAAATAGTCAACCATTTTTTTTATCAAGTTTACTTTAGGTTGCCACCCCTTTCGCAATTCATTTGCACCTCTGATACTTTTATTTCAATTTCGTTAATTTTACTTTTCAAGTAATCTTCTAAAACTTACTGTTCTTTAACCGCCTAAGTCTATTTCTATTAGTGCCTCCCCAATAGCGCAGTGGTAGCGTCGTCGCCTTGTAATCAAGGTATCCCCGGGTTCGATCCCTGGTGGAGGCATGTAGTGGTTGGGATCCCACTTTAAACTACAGGTCCAGGCCCGATTAGCCTTACTGTGCATCAATCAATCTATTTCTATTAGGTTATGCGAACCATGGCTTACTTTTTATTGATTTATACTTTATTTAACTGCTGATTCTATTGCATTACGTACGTGTTCCCAATTCTTATTTACGTCTGTTTCATTTAAATCCTGCAAAATTTAAAAAAAAAAAATGTTCAATTGTATAGGTTGAAGTTCATTATATGGAAATAAATTTCATTTTTTTTAAATTCATTTTTTTGTCAGGGATTGTTTTTTTTATAGTGGCATGTGCTTTCATAACTAACTAATTAACTCTTAAGCCTTCTCAAACCCAAAGGTTCATGGCTGCATCAACACAGGCCTTCCATCTGCCCCTAACTTGAGAAAAATCTATATACTCTTTTCCATCTCTACCAAAATTTCCGTTAGGTCCATCCCAAATATTGTCCTTCCATCTTCGTCTTAGTTTTCCTACAGGTCTCTTACCATCAGGTCTCCCAACAAGAATCCTGTAAACTCCTTTTTCCTCTCCCATTCATGCCACATGGCCTGTCCACCTAAGTCTTCTTGATTTAATTAATCTAATAATATCTGGACATGAATATAAATTTATGTAGTTCTAAATTATGTAACCTTCTCCACTCACCTATCTTCTCATCCCTTTTAGATCCAAATATTTTCCCAACGATCTTATTTTCAAATACTCTCAATTTATGTTCCTCTTTCAATATGACAGACCAAGTTTCACATCCATACAATACAACAGGCAAAAAATTACTGTTTTGTATATTTTAACTATAAGTTTCTTAGAGAGAAGTAACATATATTTGCTAAATTTTAAGCCTACTTTTTTATTTTATATCCTCTTTAATATAATTTTCATTTGTTAATATTACTCCTAAGTATTTGAATTTTTAAACTGGTTCAAATAAGTTATCATGTGCTAACCACTGAAGCGGAAATCAACAGCGTTGAGGCAGGGGTCCCAGGTTCAAATCCTGGCCTGGGCATGGGTGTTATTTGTGGTGTCCCTTCATTAATTTCATCATCATCACATACTCATCTTCGCGTTTAGCCAAAAGTGGCGGAAAAAAAATAAACAAAATCAAGTAATTGGTGCTAACCACTACGTCACGAGATCGACTGGTACAGAAAGGCTAATCGGGACTACAATTTAAAGTAGGATCCGAACAACTAAGTGCCTCCACCGGGTATCGAACCCAGGACCCCTTGATTACAAGACAATCGGGGATGCCCTCTCATGCACGGTGTTGAATCATGGACAATAAAGGCATCAGACCAAAATATTGGTGCCTTCGAAAGATGGTGCTGGTTTCGAATGCTACGAATCTATTAGACGTTTGAAAGAACTGACGAACGATTTGAAATGAATTGTGTATTCAAGAAAGGTTCTAGACAGTTTGCTGTCATCAGATTTTACAATACTTTGAGCATGTAGCACGTCGTTTTGAAACTGGTCCTGGGAATTCATTCTCCAAGAAATAGAAGAAGAATAAATATCCAGAGGTTATTTACCAATTAGATGGATGGATCAAATTGAACATTTTATATGGACTCACATTTCCTTACGAGATGCATACAGAAAATTAAATTTTGAGAAATAAAGAGGACGAATTGAACATAATTTAGTTGTATAGAATATTTACGAGAGATTGAGTATCTATATATTTCCGTAGATGCAACAACAATCTGGATACAGCAATCCGCGACCATTATTAAGAGCTGTTGTTGGATGACTTAACAATCACATCACCGCAGAAACAGATGGAACTGGTGAATAAAAAGCAGTTGTTTTGATGCAGCCATATCACTGCAAGAATCCTATATCCTTTCTTCCGCGTTACAGCATTATTGCTTCTAAAAGTAGAACTTCATTCACAGCCGCATATAAAAGCCATCATCGCAGAAACGCCTCACGATATAGAAACATGGACGGCACATGTTTTTAGAAAGTTACATTACTGGACCATGCATACTTGAAAGTACGTTTTTTGACACTCACCTTTCAGAGCCTTTTTTTTTTCCGCTCTTTTAGTTCGTCACTGCAATAAAACAGCCGCGAAACATAAAAAGAAAGTTAGTATGAGGTCGTAGTAGATTACACTGAGGGCCCATTGACAGACGATCTCTACCTTACAGGAAAACATCGTAAGGGGAGACAGCCTTATAGGAAAATGTCGTAAGTCATTTCAAAGGTAGGTCAAAGGGCTGCGCCAAAAAACGAAGCATCCCACCTGTCGGGTTTAGTGTGTCGGTCGAGTCTCGGTGTCCTCTGTCCTCCCATACCAAAATAAACATAGGTCGTCATGGAACCAATTTTTCATCAATCGAAAATTTTCCAAGTCCAGCGTTAAATTGCAAATATCTCGAAAATGGTAAGAGTTATCGAAAAAATATATCGAAAAACACCCCCATCCTTGTATCGTTAGATACCCCCCCCCTGTCGATTTTGGAGGTGTAGAATACGTGTACCAAGTTTTGGTGGTCCTGAGGTCAAGAGGTAAGAAGTTAGCCCACCCTCCAAAATTTTGATCACTCGTAACTTTTGAACAAATAGTCGTAGAAAGATCGGGTTTAGTGCGTCGGTCGAGTCTCGGTGTCCTCTGTCCTCCCATACCAAAATAAACATAGGTCGTCATGGAACCAATTTTTCATCAATCGAAAATTTTCCAAGTCCAGCGTTAAATTACAAATATCTCGAAAATAGTAAGAGTTATCGAAAAAATAAATCGAAAAACACCCCCATCCTGGTATCATTAGATACCCCCCCTGTCGATTTTAAAGGTGTAGAATACGTGTACCAAGTTTTGGTGGTCCTGGGGTCAAGGGGTAAGAAGTTAGCCCACCTCCCAAAAACTTTGATCACTCGTAACTTTTGAACGAATAGTCGTAGAAAGGTCGGGTTTAGTGCGTCGGTCGAGTCTCGGTGTTCTTTTTGATCTTCTAACAAAAAAAAACCTAGGTTGTCATGGAACCAAATTTGACCCCTCTGTCGAAAAATTTTCCAAGTCCAGCGTTAAATTGCAAATGTCTCGAAAAAACAGTGAGAGAGAGATAGTGCAAAAATCCTCCCCGTTGACCCTTTTGTCGATATTGGTGATGCAGAGTACGTGTACAAAGTTTTTAGAGGTCCTGAGTCAAGGGTGGGCCAATTGCCAAAATATTTTTTTCATCGCTCGTAACTTTCGAAAGGAGCTGGGATTTCTTGCGTCCTCTCCTACCAAAATTGGCATAGGTCATCATGGAACCTGTCGATTTTGGAGGTGTAGAATACGTATACCAAAGTTTGGTGGTCCTGGGGTCAAGGGGTAAGAAGTTAGCCCCACCCCCGCCAAAACTTTTGATCACTCGTAACTTTTGAACAAATAGTCGTAGAGAGGTCTGGTTTAGTGCGTTGGTCGAGTCTCGGTGTCCTCTGTCCTCCCATACCAAAATAAACATAGGTCGTCATGGAACCAAATTTGACCCCTCTGTCGAAAAATTTTCCAAGTCCAGCGTTAAATTGCAAATGTCTCGAATTTTTGACAAACAGAAGTGTCCCATAGGACCTTTGAGAAAAACAAAAAAAAAACAACAAAGAGATAGAGACATGGACATAGACATTACACATAGACATAGACATTAGACATTAGACAACTTAACCTATCTTAACCGTGAACACGAGCGCGTGTGTGTGTGTGTGGCAGAGATCACATCATTCCGAGCAATTTTTCTCTTCGATAAATTGTCCTTTGCGAAACATGCAATTACTTCAATGGGTACGGCGCCTCGTGTCTGTGGGAACACGTTTTCTCAAGAGTAGAAGTGCTCAAGTGGATTCCCGCTTGCTCAGCATCCAAGGTTATAAGCTGTTGCAGTGGTTGTTCGGCACGCCGACGCTCATATGGAACGATCACATGCAGATGATCGAGATCACGTCCAAAAATCCAGAGGAGAAACGCTCGTGTATTTGAGTCACAATACAGAAATAATAAGAGGCGCGCGCGCGCGTGTGTGTGCGTGGGAGAGATCACATCGTTTCCGAGCATTTTTTTGAGGTTTACAAAGGTCACGATATATAAACATGGCCTGACTTGGAAAATTACGATAAGGTGCATTCATCCTTCAAGGATGAGAAAGTGCATTTACTCATCACTGCTTTTCTGCGCCGTGAAACATCGTCAGCGCAATAAATGAGGCGCGGAACGTGGAGAGAAAGTGAGTTTTTGAGGTTTTGGTGCGATTTTCTTAGAGGTCATCATTTTAGGGTTGCGGTCAAAGGCATATTTGTGACCTACTCCACTGTGTATGCCAATGTTTTCATTCTTTTAAAATAAGTACCTATATGTCACCAAATGATAAGGATAGGCTATCATAATGTAAGATTCTTATGTACCAATCCGAAATATAACAGTTTTATACAAAAAAATACATTAACGTCTATTAGTGGGGGAGCATGTAGTTTCCCGTGGGATTTTTGTGGTACAATAATGGGAATTAGTTTTTCTGAAAGGTATTGGCACAAGGAAAACGAATATGGATGTTGCCAGTCCCAAAAATTGTGCAGGGGGTGGGGATTCAAAATGGCCGACAACTCGTTTCACCGAAACAGCAATATCTTCATCATTTATACGACAACAACAAATTTTCAAAGCTTTAAATACTTCTTGATGCAGTTTATACAATTATGATTATTAGGAATAAAGTGAACTGTGTAAAAACTAGCGGTAACGCTACATATTTATTTTAAAAAAGCTTTAACAAGCTCATGTTATACATAATTAAATGCAAAAAACTTTCTTTTTCAGATGGATCTCAGTGAACCAGAAACGAGGCTAAAAATGGAAATCAACTATGCACTATGTATAATATGTCAACAGAAATTAACCGAAGGACTAATCACAAACCCCACCACACATGAAAAGGTTTTACAAAGTGTGCAAGAGAATACTGAATACGAAAACGTGAAGTATGTATCATCTAATATTCGTCTACGTGGAATGACTGCTGCCATGCTGGCAGACAACAGGGCATCATGGCACCGAAGTTGTTATCAAGATGTCACTCACAAGGGAAAATTGGAGCGTATGAAAAAGCGCTGTGAAAGCCAAAATCAGCAAACACCAACTGCGACGGAAAGCACAGCACACCAAGTCTAACACGTTCGCATTGCATTCCATTCAAGAAAGATGAATGCTTCTTCTGTAATGGTGGTCAGACACGTGCACATTCCCTCAGGAAGCTGTCGGTTGATCATGCTCAAAAAAGCCTGAGTGATGCCATTGCTAAAAGTGGAAATGAAGCCCTCCAGATAATGCTCAATACAGCAATCAACCCTGAAGATGGTCACGCAATCGACATTAGATACCATTTGCCGTGCTGGGCAAATACTGTGACATGTACTACGATGTCCTGATACCAGTGCACCCAATATCTCTACAGCCCCTGAAGCTGCATCAGAGATTGAATTCATCCGTATGATTCAAGAGTGTTTAAAGACTGGTTCCTTGAGTATGGCTGATGTGCAAACCACTTATGAAAACATTCGTGTTATGAATAATGTCGATTATCCATCTATAACAAGGAAAAAAATTAAAGAAATTGCTGCAGATAAATGGTACAGATATTGAATTTCACCGTCCATTACAAAGAAATCAACCTGAAATTGTTAGTATGAAGTATGCACGAGATATTGCTATGACATCACAGAATGATGAAGATTTGGGCTATGAGGAGTTTGTATGATGCTGCTAGTTATCTTCGTAAGTCTATAATGAACACTAAGAAGTGGGAATTCACATTATCATTAGAAGCAACAGAAGAACATGTGCCACGAGAAGTATATTCTTTTTTCAGATGGCTTATTTGTGGTACTGTTGAACATATGTCTTCAGAACGCAAGCAATCAAGTGTTAACAAGGCTGTCATGAGCATATCACAAACTGCAATATCCATGTCATATAATGAGAGACAAGTGAAATGAAGGTAACCTGCTTTTACCAATTAGCAAGAGCGACCTTCTTGCCATTTTAGAATCTCAAATTGGTGACCAAGCACCTGAAGATCCAGAGCCGCTCAACCACATGTGTGTTGCAATTGTAGATGGTATGCAATTTTTGCAAAGCCTTGATAAGCCTCATTATATCTATACTTGTGAAGATTTGTCCAATCATTTCCTTAAAAGATTACAGACATACTATAATCAGAGAAAATGCCACCAACACAGTCAGCTCTTCGCTAAGATATTGTGAGCACATTATCAAGCCATGGTATGGCGAAATGATGTTGTTGCGAATCCGAAGATTCCACAGCCAGATGCTGGTTATGGATGGGAAAGACAAAACGGTACATTTGTACCCCAGATGAACACGATGCAACCTGCCCCACAGGCCATTCTGGAACTAGTGAAATGTTCATGCAAAAAGAGTAGATGTACAACACTTGTATGTAAATGCAGGTGTCAATGCTTTCCGTGCACTGACATGTGTGAATGTGTGGACCCCGACGATGACGTAAATAACTGTTTTAACCGGAATTGGGATAATAGTTGAGATGAAGACAGTGAAACTGATTAATAAGTGTAATTATTCTTTTACATTATTTTTATTTGGATGACCTCCTGTTTTCAAACACTTTGTAGTAATGATCTTCTGAAACAGATTATTATAATATTTAATTCATTTCGTCGTGTTTTCGGTAACAAACAAATACATCAATATGATGCCATGAAGTTTTTCTGTCCTTGTATCTAAAATTTATGATGATGGCGTAATTAAATAAAATAAAATAATGAAAGCTGCACATTGAATATTTTGTTTCATTCCAAAATATTTTTTTATACTCTGTAACAGAAAGTAACCCTTCAACGAAAACCAGAAGAGCTATATTAAGCAATCAGTAAGAGGCTAACAGGTTCATTTATATTATTCGTAATATTTTAGTAATTGTATAAACTGCATCAAGAAGTATCTAAAGCTTTGAAAATTTATTGTAGTCGTATAAATGATGACGATATTGCTGTTTCGGTGAAAGGAGTTGTCGGCCATTTTGAATCCCCACCCCCCACCCCCCTGCATAATTTTTGGGACTGGCAACATCCATATTCGTTTTCCTTGTGCCAATACCTTTCAGAAAAGCTAACTCCCATTATTGTACCACAAAAATCCCACGGAAGGCAAATATATTACCATTTGCCCCCCCCACTATATAGTTTAATTATTATTCTACATCGTGAAATTAAAGAAAGTATTTTGTGCTTTTTCAGAACGAGAATATTCGGCATTATTCTCCAACCATGAGAAAATTCCACAATTGATCATGTTTTGGAATGTTTTCTTTTCTTCTTTCATGTCCGCACGCTTGTTTCATGTTCTTCAGATTGTAGCTTTTAGCTTTCTTCCTATTTTTAATACTTGAAATGATAAAATTATTCGATATTTTTTCTCTCTTCTTCAGAACTTTAAAATATTTGATTTGATTTTTGTTTTGTAGCGTCGTTTTTCTGCCACTTTTCATTAATCGCGACGATGAGGATAAGTGATGATATGATGAAGGAAGACTCACGAAGAACACCTATGCCCAGGCCGGATTCGAACCCGGAACTCCTGGCGTCGTAGCACGCTGTGATAATTGGGAATATTTAAAATTAATTTTCTCTTTCATATTCACGAACTAATGGAAACCATGAAGATACTGAGCAACATATGTTTCCATCATGACACAGCAGCGGACATTTCCCGCTAATTTTACCTCACAACTACAGAAACCATGAACATACCAGCATGCTTCAGTGAAATACCGCGTCGGTGCCAATAACGGACATCAGCGACACCGCCAATTAATTCTACACGTTTTGTTACATCATTAATTAGAGCCACGTGACATAAAACTGCAGCTTTGCCTGACCTCTATATTCCATTAGAGGAAACAAGTCGCTTGCACCTTCATTACGGCCAGATATTAAAAGCCTTTGACATCATCAATCAGAGAGCGTGTAGTTTTCCCTCCTGTAAATTGACACGTTAAACCGTGTTGTCTGATAACCTACAGGAAGCAAGAGTGTGTTACACTGGCCATAAATAGCTTCTATTTTGTCAGAATTGTCGTGCACAACTGGCAATCAAATAGCTCCCAAGGTGGAATGCGTATAGGTGAGTCCGTCGGATATATTTTGTGTTACCAGAGCCATAAGTAGACTAGGTTGTCACCGGGTGGGCGGACTGTTGTGTCTCTAGTTCACAAAGTAACATCCTTAGTACATCCTTCTGCCCAGTTGTGTCGTCAGAGGTGAAAATTTTGTTTAGGTGGGCTCAAGAGTGGAGGTAAAACTTTCTGGTGGATTCAGCATCGTCGTTCTTGGCTAGTCACATTCTTCTATCCTCCCTTTTTATCTATCTTTCTATTTCTCTCTCTTTTTTTATTCCTGTTTCTATATTTCTTCCTGTTACTTTTTCTTTATTCCACTCTTTCCTATCCTCTGTGTATGATCCTTGATCTGCTACAAATGATTGTATTTCTCGTGTAGGATTTTTGGGTGTGGACTTGAGGGTGGACTATAACGGCACACACTCCTGTTGCTGTCTATTCAAATAGTCAAAATGAGAATTTAAAATGCCCCCTGATGGCATAGTGGTAACACTGTAGCCGATACATCAAGGCGCTCCAGTGTTTCGAATCTCACTTTAGAATGTATCAAGTGGAACATATATTCTTTGGTTTGTGTATATGTATTGTTCATATCCGCCCTGTGCCCCTAACGACGTATAAGTATGAAGCTGTAAGTGACGTAGATTGTATGCTGTCACAACTTGCATTTTCCTCTTTGTTAATGGCACGCGATTAGCCGTCTCCTTTTTGCTGTATCCAATATATTGTCACGACCCGCCACTGACTGTTAGCCAGAGGCAAGTCTTGAAAGTCGAACAGAATTATTTCATTCATCGGAACCTTGCAGATTGTATTCTTTATGTTCTTGTTCCATTAAGGAACAGCACATTTCACATGCGTTGGGTGACAACGAAACCTGTGCTAAGCCACTGACGTAAATGAAACGAATGCATACCATTTAGATTAGGGAGGGAAATTTTGAGTTCAGTCGTGAATTGCAACCGTCGTTTTATCCTATTAAATACCAGCGTTTCAAAAAAGAGGGCAACGTTCTTTATCATTGTGTATTAAAGGAAATAATGAATGCATATACGTGGGTTAAGTCATAAGTATGGCAACTATTTTTTTTCTCGCGAAGAGGGGACAATACGAAAAATCTAAGATATACGTTTGAAAGTGTATAGAATGTACTTTCGAAAGAAGCCACCAGATGGTGTATGTGAACAACGGTGGGGTAGTAAGCACACACCCAAGTTCAGTCGGTGAGTGACAGCGTTCGAAAATGGAGGTCACGAAGCAGGAGCAACGTTCGTACGTTAAAATAACAGTTCTCCGCGGCAGAAATGCACGGAAATGCCATACAGAGCTACGGGAAGCTCGGGTGTGCATGGCATGCCCTATCGAACAGTGGCGAGGTGGGTGGAGGCCTTCAAACGGGGCAGAGTGTCACCTGCCGATCTGCCTCATAATAAAACACTGTTGTCCAATATCATGTGTTCTATCTCTTCCCTACGACAGTCTCCTGCATCCAAACTTCATCTGGTGGCTTCATTCGAAGGTACGTATATTCCATACACTTTCAAACGTACGTACATCTTTGATTTTTCGTGTTGTCCCCTGTTTGCGAGAAAAAAAAATGGTTGCCATGACTTATGACTTAACCCTCGTATATTAAGGAACACACAGTAACTGACGTATAGTGTAAATCACCAACCCTGAGACCTTATGTAAACAAACTGTCTCACCGATTCGATGTATCACTCCGCGTCAGCTGATTCATGACCGAAATCATCTGCTGTTACACTCGTAGTTCGCCGCACCTATTCATTTTATATAAAAGCCTCTGAATGTGAGAACCCGCTCTCAAAACATCAGACGAATATGCAGCCGCATACATTGTTACTCTCCCGTTCATTCTCTCTTTCATAACCCTTAAAACTGCAGACACTGACACACCACTGCACTGGGATACGAACTTAACCACTTCATTTACTGGTTTCTCAGGATACCACTGACAGAACGGTACATAAATATTGAGTAGAATCTGTTTCTCACCCCTTTTCAAAGGCTGTCCTTGCTGGTGTTTTGAAAACAAGCTCGGAGAACACTGAGACTTTCCCGCACGCATAGAACTCGGCATGTTATTTTTCTAAGGATAAGTCAGGCAATATTACTAAGTTGCACTACTTTCTTGCTGTTCACATGATTATTTTTAGAAAATAACCAATGTTATAAAATATCATTATGTACACAAATCTCTAAGCTCATTGAAAGTTACAATGCATATTACTACAAAATGTTCACACTTATCTTGCCTTGCTATGTCACCAAGTTATTTTACGAAGTGCACTATATTTGGCGGAACAAAAATCGTTATTAGGATGCTTGTCAAAGTTTCCAACCGCAATAAATTTACGAACTTTCTTTGTCTTGTTTTGATCATCATCATCAATATATTTATTGGACTTACAGCAATGCATATGGCTGTTTATGCCCATTATATATTTTATTTACATAAGATACAATTTACATAAAATCTACAAACAAATTTCAAATACACTCCTATCTATATCATCCTTAGAAATATACATTACCATGTTATATCATTTTTGTCTAAAAAAATGCAAGTAGAATATATTCAATTCACATGCAAGAAAGAAGCCAAATTTATGGAAAATGATTACTGGTGCAAAGAGTTAACCATAAAGGTGAAGCAATAAGTAAAAAAAGAAAGTTGGTTGGTTGGTTGATTTAGTTTATTTTACTTCGCGTTTTGTGCCTCTTGGCTAATTTGCGAAGATGGGGATGAGTGATGAAATGATGAAATTGATGAATGGACATTCACAAACAACCAAGCCCGACCGGGATTCGAACCCGGGACCCTTGGCGTCGCAGCGCGATGTGCTAACCACTCGGCCACAGGGTCGGGCTAAAAAAAGAAAGAGCATTGGGTTTAAAGTGAGACGTCATTTGCGGCAGCGTATCCCATACTACAAATTTGCCATTGTTTTACCTTATGTAATGAATCCTGTAACAACGCTGGATTTTCGTGTGGATTATTTTACTTCTATGAGTTTGCAATGCTTTCTGTATGCACGTGGTTTTGTTTACAGAAGGTCTCAGGGTTTGTGATTTGAACTTTAGTTCTCAGTAACTGATGTGTGTTCATTAATTGTAAAAGTATTAGATATTATCTCGTTATTACACGTAGCTTTTCTGCCACTTTTGGCTAATCGCTACAATGACGATGAGTGATTAGACGAAATTTATGAAGGGACACTCATGGGATTCGAACCCGGGGTCTTTTCACCACTTGAAGCACACGACCACCAAGCCAGCTCATCAATTGTAACAAAATCAATATTAATAGAATAATGAAATAAAGGTTGTCCTATATATACAACGCTGGTACAAAATATAAGTTAACTGTTCCTTTGATGCATCTACATCAATGCAGTCATTTTTTTCGTTACACATGGCAATTTCTTTTTTCTTTTCTTTCAAGGTCCATTTCTGCAGGACAAGAAAGAGACGAACATCAGATGAACGAAGAAGTGGACCATCCAAAGAAAGGTAAGTAATAAAATATTAACTCTCAACTTGTTATTTTATGCAAAACGTAACTAGATTTCGTGATGCAGCCATGTTTTTTTGGAGTCAAGTTTCCATTGTATTGAATATTACATACGTTCTTCCTTGAATTCACGTTCACATACAGGTACAGAGGAAACGTAGCAAGACTTTCCTCATATCGACACGGAAAATAGACGTTAGAAACTAGACTGTTTTTTGTTTGCGACTCTTTCCTCTGAGTAAAACCATCCGTACACAATCAAATTAATCTCTAACAACGCGTTGAACAACTTGTTTGAAGGAACTAACATCAAAACACACGTCATGTCTTCCTTGTGTTCTATTTTGGAACAGTTCTAAATGAAGCCATTCAAATGCCAGATACTATTTATGTATATTCTGCGAAGATAAAAATTACGTTAAATTTATTTATTAGCGATAATGCAGTACAACAAAGGTACTGTAAGCAGGTACAAGGGCAAACAGGTTAGAGGACACCTTTCACTGGAAACTCCTTTGTTCATTTCAAATTAGAAATCAAGCAAATGCTTTATTAGTTTGATAGCTTGTTTGATAACAGAGATAAACGTCTGTTAATTAGTATTTCAGCAGAACGATCAAAGGGGAAATATTGAGTGTAATATGATGATGTTTCAACGGATGTACAGGGTATTCAGTTATCTGTATCGAATAGAACAGTTCTCACAAGGATGAATAAATAAATAAAAATAATAATAAATGAGCAATAAAATGTTATTTTCATAGTTTATGAAATGTATCTCATTATTGTTTCTACCATTGGATTTTATAGAGAGCATAAAGGGTTAAGAAGCACTGTATATTTTGACTTCAGTTACAAGTATCAATTCTATTCCACTTTTAAGTCCACTTTATGCACAGTAAGGCTAATCGGGACTGGACCTACAGTTTAAAGTGGGATCCGAACCAATATGTGCCACCACCGAGTTTCGAAGCCGGAACGCCTTGATTACAAGGCTACGATTTCTATGATTATATGCTGGTTACAGTTTTACACCTTTCAAGTTTATACAAGAGAACTCTTGTCAGGACTATCAATTGTCCATTTCATTTTGTCAAAATTCAAAACATTTTTCTATGGCCATTGTGGGGTAGTAGCCTTTGTTAACGTGCTTTTTGGTGTAAACCAGTGGCGTATTTATGATTTCATTTTGTGGGACTAGGATTTTTTCAGTTGTACTAATTATTATGTATTTCCAGTCTCCTTTGAATTGCAGTGTATGCACTTCAGAAGAGCCATAAAAACGGAGTCTACAAAATAAGTTTCAAAGTAGACAATATTTTTTGATTTGAAAATATTTTGGTGAGTTCAAGCTCGATAGCCACACTTCTATTACGCCACAGCTGTATGATATCTTGTGGCAGCTTATGCCATCTATGTAGTTATAAGTCCAACGGCCTTGATTGGTGAGAGGAAGATTTTCGTGAAGAAAGAGGTTGAATAGAAACAATTGTAATTTTTTTTTTGCGAGGCTGATAAGTACAGTTTTTAAAAATAGACGAATTGACATAATCAAAAGAATCAATATTTTGGACCAAATTCTGAACCTAAACATAATAGTCGACTTTCTGCTATAAATAAGTAGCACAAAGACAAACTTCAATTGAATCGACCAAATTGTAACCTTCGAAATAATTGAACCATGACAAGGTGGTTGTGATCTAACATTTTTTATTACATCTAATTGGTAAGACACGCGCTTCGACATGCATAATATAAATAAATTATTACCTATGTAATATTGAATTGTATGAAGAAATAGCATGCGACTTTTACACAGAAATGTAGGAATTCAGTGTGAATTATTTAATTTGTTCCTGCGTGTTTTAAAGAGTGAACAACTTTTGTATCTTGCTTTGAGAAATCACATAGTGTGTACATAGACTACTACTTGGTTGTTAGAGCTTCCTTATGGATAAACAAAATATGAAACATGCTTGGTTCGGTACAAAATTTGCTAGTGGTGGCATAAAAGTAGCCTCTTTTAGCTATATAAACTTTCGAGATACATATTGACAAGAATCTCTAAAAAACGACCGTCTATACTTAAAGCTTAAATGTATAGCTTGTGGCTTGTATGAAGTTGCAATAATGAAACTGGTTAGTGGCGTTTTCACCTGGAACTGCAGAAATAAAATATCAACTGCCATGTCTCGCAACAAACATAAAAAGGCAACAAAAATGAGAATCATAACATATTAATATGCTATAAACCCGCATGACGCAAACGTTCCATATCCAATTTGGGACTGCAACGCTTCGCTTGAGGGAAATGGAATCCGTCGGAAGGACATAAACAGCTTGCCGTTTTCACTGCGTCCGCCATTTCGACAATTTGCAGCCGCTGTTGATTTATACACCTCGATTGAATGCAACGTTTTATCTGTTATTGCATACAGTAATGGAATTGTAATGTGTCAGACTGTGTGTCATCCATTTTCACTTGCAACGACTCATACCTTTGATTGGAAGCTTGGGAGCTAAATCCAGGGATTGAATATCGCATCATGCACAAATAATGGATACAAATGTTCCACGCACGCCAATAGTACCTGCTTGGTTTACCCAATGGTTTCATATTGCTTAACGCACACATTTTTAACTAATTATAGCTTACCTCATCTACTGCTCAGATAGTTACTTGGCTTATAATTAGTTTAGCCGACTAATTTGCCCACAGCTTCGTTCATTCATAGCTTACCTAGCTACCGCACAAGTCATAGCTCGTTTATCTCGACAGCTGCTTACCTGCTTTACCCGTTAAATAGTTTGTCCTCTTATCAACTTTGTGTCGATTTTACTTTCCCGAAACTTTTTATCTTTCCAACTATTTACCATCCATGTTACCATCCATGTTGGGAGATGATTACAGCGTTTTAACAAATGCTCTTAGCTTTTTGACATGATCGGGTCTTTTACACTATTTATGACAAAGTTTTTAGCTTCTCCTTACCTCTTTAATGTGTTGTATATGCCCTGTGCAGGTGCCTTTATAACCTTGCACTTTTCACCTTTTCACCTTTCTCAAATAGTACTTTATACTATTTTTGACTTAACTTTAAGTTAAGGATTTTACATAAGAGGATTTGTTCTCGTGTAGGTCACCTCGGGTGCAAAATGGCCACATGTGCCGACGCATCCGAGAATTTTAACTCATTCATTTATTCATTATCTCCTGTTTAGTTACCTAGCTTCTCTACTTTATATACCCACTGATTACCTCATCCATTGCTTACTTGTACAGCTGTATACCTATAGATTTTCTCCATCGTTGCTTATATTGCCCAGTTTACCCACCGATTGCCTCACCCTCTGTATAATTGCTTACTTTACCCAGCGCTTAAGTTGTCCTTTATTTATTACTATTGCTAATATTAATGTCTAGGAACCGTTTGTTGGAAGAGTCACTAACTACAGTTGTGTCACATTTTGGTATCACCAAAGTATGGATTGAGTACTTACCCCACACATGAACACTCCACCCGTGACTTCTATCAGGTTCGTCCGACTTGGCGTCTCCCTCGGATTCCCTCTCCACGTCACTTCCGCTTTCCGGAAGCGTCCTCCATTTCTTGATGAGCTCACTTGTTCTAGCTCTGGTGCGATCACACGCTTGTCTCCAGTTGTTGATGAACTTTCTCGGTACCCGAGGTGACCCCGTGGAGGGCCTCTGCTCCCTGTTATCCTTCTCCACACTTTTGTCCTTGAACTCCTTGTCATTTTCTTTCTCCTTCTTGTCCTTGTCCTTTTCCTTCTCTTTGTCTTTCTCCTTGTCCTTTTCTTTATCCTTGGGCTTTTCCTTGTCCTTGAGCTTCTCTCTTTCCTTGTCCTTCAGAGACTCCCTATTTCTGTCTTTGTCTTTTAACGTGTTTCTCCTTTCCATCTTTTGTCGCGTTTTATTGCAAGAATCATCTGAACATTTTCCAAAATGGCGTCACCGGACTTGACAGAGCACTTACGCCATCTGCATGTCACTTGCTCGCTTCTGGCACATCCTGAAATGACAAATAGGAATTGCTGAGTACAAACACGCTATTCAAAACGTACAAAATTGTTTCTCGCATACAAGGAACAGAATGTTATCGTGATATATTTGTAATATATATATATATACTCTATGTGATCAAAAGTATCCGGACACACCGCGAAACGTGTGTTTATCATAGAGGGCGAACAGTACTGCCATCTACCGTTTGGAATACATAGTCAGCGAACTCAGTAGTCTGCAGACAGTGTGAGACAGCAGTATGGGATGGTCTGAGGATCTCCCAGACTTTCAACGTGGTCAGTTGGTTGGGTGCCACTTGTGTAGTAAGCCTGTGTCTGACATTTCCACCCTCCTAAACATCCCTCTGTCCACTGTTTCCAATGTTATAGTGAAGGGATGTGTACAACCCAAAAGCATGTAGGCCAACCTCCCATGTTGACCTCCAGAGACCATCGAGTATTGAAGAGGGTCGTAAAGCATTATCGTCAATCATCCATCGCCACCATCACACAGGAATTCCGAACTGCATCAGGATCTACTCCAAGCACCATTACTGTTTGGCGCAGGGTGCGGCAACTTGGTTTCCGTGGCCGAGCAGCTACCCATAAGTCAAACATCACGCAGACAAATGCCAAACGCCGCCTCGTGTGGTGTAAGGAGCATCGAAACTGGACCATAGAACAGTGGAAAACCGTTGTGTGGAGTGATGAAACACAGTACACAATGTGACGATCCGATGGTAGGGTGTGGGTTTGGCGAATGCTTGGTGAACGACATCTACCAGCCTGTATAGTGTCGACAGTGAAATTCGGAGGTGGCGGGGTTACAGTGTGGGCATGTTTCTCCTGGAGGGGCTTGACCCCTTGTTGCTTTACATGGCAATGTCACGGCACAAGCTTACGTTGACATTTTAACAGCTTTCATGCTGGCTACAGTCGAAGACTAGTTTGCGGATGACCATTGTGTCTTTCAACACGACCGAGCACCTGTCCCTACTGCGGGACTTGTGGGGGAGTGGTTTGACGACAACAACGTCCCACTAATGGACTGGCCTGCGCAGAGTCCTGATTTGAAACCCATAGAACATCTCTGGGGTGTTTTATAATGCTGACTTCGTGCTAGACCACACCGATCCACATCAATACTTCTTCTCATTTTGGCGCTCTGCGAGGAATGGGCTGCCATTCCTCAGGAAACCTACCGTCACCTGATTGAAAGTATGCCTGTGAGAGTGAACGATGTCATCAAGGCTAAGGGTGGGCCAACACCGTATTGACTGCCAGTGTTCCCGATGGAGGGTTGCCCAAACTTGTACTTTATTTTCAGGTGGGTGTCCGGATACTTCTGATCACATAGAGTATATATAACATCTATAATGACGAATGGGTCATCTTGTCCGTGTTTCAAACACGTTTTTGAAATTTCACAAATTTATGGTTTGCTGTGAAATTAACCAATTTAATTCGTAGTATACCACTGACAATTTCTTTAGAACAATCGATTTTTAATTGACAACCACAAATACAAGTTATGATGATCTTTATGTAGGAGAACTTCATTTCTACACCTAAGGAAGTCAATTGTAATTTGGATTGCAAAGTCAGCTGTATCCACAAAAACGAACCACGACTGCATGTAAAAAAAGGTAGATTCCGAACCGCTGAAAGAATCCTTGTTATGAAGCGTACCTACAGTTTACCACTAATGTCTCTCGATCTTATCTCGAGTTACTGTCTCTTAACTACGATATTTAACTGATACTTTTGATACTACGTCAACGATCGAACGAACTTAGAGGTGAGGATTTTCTTATTTATTTTTAAAATTGAAAGTTCATGGTTACTATATTTATCTTTTAAAAATTTTAAGCGAGTAGATGAGTAGGAATACTCTCTGAGCTGAATCGTTAGCACTCTCGCTTTGGTGCAAGATGCCCCTGGTTTGATTCCCGGTTGACATGCATCTTGCGACTTTTGGAAAGGGCTATAAATATAACATGTTGCGTTAGCTCTTAGTTCTCTGATTTCAAATCAGCACCAACACGCGAAAGGCCAATACACGGTGCGAGGCCCAAGATTCAGGTGTTGACAGCATTTTGAGAACCTTTCAGAAGATTCTTGAAAGGAATAGTAACAGTCCAGAAAGTCAGCGATGGGAACCAATGGCAATAGTAGGTTCTGGCCATGATCTTGTTAGTTGGAAGAGATAGACACGGTGCTGCCACCGTTGCATTATTCACAGTGATATATTCGTTGTCGTGTCATCCAGTACCGAAAAACTTGTTTTATTGACCCAAGTGATAACTGTAGGGTGTTTTTGTCAATAAACATATAAAGTGTATAAACGAGAATTCAAGAGTTAATATACTACATAGGTTGTAGTCTGTGCAAAGCTGCACTATCGATGTTCAACTGTTTTGGTTCTCGAATATTTCGTTATTGTGTTCGTCCGAGTGAGAAGCACAATAAACTTCTCGGAATAAACTGTAGATGTTCATTTATTAAACCAACAATAACATGCGCCACAACGGAAGTACCGTTTCGCCCGTTACCGTTTCACCCAGAGGGAA
Source organism: Lepisma saccharinum (assembly GCF_977018435.1). Classification (NCBI taxonomy): domain Eukaryota; kingdom Metazoa; phylum Arthropoda; class Insecta; order Zygentoma; family Lepismatidae; genus Lepisma; species Lepisma saccharinum. The sequence continues at coordinate 173,012,651 of NC_139229.1, forward strand.
TTTTTAGAAGATGGTTTGAATGTGAAGGGAAATGTGAAAGTAAAATGCCAATCAGGCGTGGCTTCCAAAGGGGAGAAATACAGATACATGTACATAACAATGCGCAGTAAAAACACAATATCAGCAATAGTATTAGCCAGTGAGGTTAGGTTAGGTTAGGCAAATCTTGTACTGTTTTAGGCATTGCAGGTCGATGTCTTCCTCGCACATTACAAAGGCTGTGTTTAGCGCCATTGAAATTAGGCATTCTCGCATACTCCTCGTTGGTTAAGGACACGTGGCTCTACACGATTGGGAATTTTTACTTTCACATTTCCCTCTGGGCGAAACGATAACGGGCGAAATGGTACTTAAGTTCTGGCGCGGGTTATCACTTGGGCCAATAAAACAAATTCTTCGGTACTGGGCGAAAGGGGAGTGGGCGAAACGGGCATGAATCATTCAATGTACATTTTAGGCATTTGACCAGTCACAACAGGAAGCACATGCTGCGTAATCACCTAAGCGGTCTCGCGTTGTTTCCTAATCCCGCCGCCCTGCCACAACCCTAATTCTGTGCTAAGCCCCGAGATAGGAGAGAAAACATTGCAAAGGCTGGGAATAATTGATGAAGACGTCAGCGCTAGTGGGAGGAAATGGCGCGTGGGTTGGGGCAAGCAGATCAGCGCCTGGCCAGCAAATGATGCAGTGATCCTTTCAATTAGCGCGAGGTTGACTCCTGACGATGAAGAGCAGTGTAGCCAACCTGCAAGATATATCACCAAGCGCCTACGTTTGAATCGGCAGGCGAAGTTCAAGCTCCTCCTCACTCCTCTATCAGCAACTTCTAACCATTGCTATCTACCCCCTTTCAATTTTCTTTGATTGCTTCCTAGTATCAATACTGGCCATATTTGTCAAAGTCACATGAGCAATATTAGACACCTGCCATGCACAAGATGTCTGTCTGAACTAAACTGAGTTTTGGGAGTTCAATGGAGGATGGAGTGGTTACAAGGTCAAGGATGGGAGTTGGGGAGACCAGGAGTATCCTTTTACAGGGCTGTAACATGTACTCAAGCAGAACGGACACACCCACTGTAATCAAGCGTCCTGCAAAGAAACATAAAGTGAGCGGTGTTTATGACGTTCATCTCTGGTGAGAAGAAAACGACTTTAAATGACTGTAGCGTCGAAACTACCCATTTACGCCAGTTGTGCCTGTTGGGACTTTTGATCTGAATCACACCAACAACAAATTAACAACATTTGAGCCAATCCAATGGAGACCACTTAGGTGTGGCTCATTGAGCAACGGATTCAAATATCCAGTACTGGTTGATATAATGTAGACATTATATCATTTAGGAGCAGTTGCTGGAATTAAACATTGTATGTTCCAGTTCCAGTAAAACTTAGATAGGCAGGCCATGTCGCACGAATGGGAGAAGAAAGAAGACTTTACAAGATTCTTGTTAGGAAACCTGATGGTAAGATATCTGCAGGAAGACCAAGACGAAGATGAAGGGATAACGTTGAGATAGACCTAAAGGAAATCGGTAAGGATGGAAAAGATTGGATTGATCTTGCCCAGTATAGAGACCAGATAGAAGGCTTGTGTTGCTTAAACCTTTGGGTTTAGGAAGACTAGAGTGATAGTTAGTTAGGGCCTCCCCAATGGCGCAGTGGTATCGTCGTCGCCTTGTAATCAAGAGTTCCCGAGTTCGATACCCGGTGGAGGCAGACAGTGGTTCGGATCCCACTTTAAACTGTAGGGCCAGTCCCGATTAGCCTTACTGTGCATACAGTGGACTTAAAACACCAAATCTAATCTAATTTAAGTTAGTTAGTTATGTTCCAGTGCAATATGATTTATCTAAAAATTATTTAAAAAAATAACGGAATGTTTGCCAAGCCACTGGCATCACCGGAAGAAATAACGTAGAAACGCAGTCCAGGGTGGGGAGCTGTAGGTTCACCTTGAGCTGTCGATTCCGTAGAAACAGTCCCAAGCGACAGTCACTAGCCTAACGTAAGGAAGAGTTTACACAAAATTGACAATGCACTCGAAAGCGAAACTTAAGAATTAAATTCATCCTTTCACACCGAATTTGAAGAGGGACTGAAACGAATGCAGCAAAAACAATTACAAAGCCGGTCACGTAAATCAAGTCATAACGCTACCTGATAATGTTGAAAGGGTATGTTTGGCCCATCGTATTTCTTGGTGAGCTTTTCTTTTTATTGCAAGACGGCGCGCCGACACACTTTACACTTACCGTACGGGCCTGGTTGAACCACATTTTTCCGAGATGTTGGCTGGGACGACGACCTCACGAATGGTCTGCCAGAAGTCTAAACCTCACGCCCTGTTACTTTGTTTTCCTGTGCGGCTGGGTAAAGGAGGAAGTGTACAAGACAAAACCCTGCACTGTGGAACAATTGGAGGCATGAATTCGGGATGTTATCAGAAGACCGTGAATTCCATCCCCGTTTGAGGAAACTGATGGATGCCGCCGGTGCCTACATTGAATTCTGAGCTGGCACATATGTAATCCTATCCCAAAATGTATATGTACAGAAAATTTTATTGAGATTGCTTAAATATTACAAAAACTACATCAAGTATTCAATTCCTACTTACTTCTCACCCACCCTGTAGTATATCGTTACATGCAGTTGTTGCAGAAAGTTGCCTTCGGCCAAGGATGTAGGTCGTCCCCCCTTGCTTTATGGAAGTAAATATAATTATTGTCCCTGTTGCTACTGATGTTATTACGTGCCTCAACAACGAAAGGCTGTTACGAGATTTTCAGGATTATCAGATTTTCCACGTTTGTTGAAAAGGAAAGCAGAAAAGAACTAAAAAGCATAAAGGAACAAAAGGCAAGAAAATAATCGGGAAAAGAGTGTGGGGGGCTCGATCAGGTAAGCGAATGGAGTTTGTGGTTTCTTCAGTTCATCACATATTTTTATCGTCTGAACTAAATTGTAAACCTGAATAAAAGTAAAAAAGCGACTAACAAGTACAAGACAATGATAACGTTAAAATGCATTGATAAATTAAGGATCGCACGAAAATGACTTGAAAATTGAAAGAAAACATAACATAGAAAAATAGAAGGTACGAAAATATACAAATTAATACAATAGAAAACAGAGAAGAGAGATGAAGTTGTCAGAAAACACAACGAAGCAAAAGAAATGAAACGTAAATATGGATAATTGAACTTTAGCTGAGAAAGCAGAAGCACAAAAATACAAAATGAAAAAGAGAAGAATCTATCAAATTCAACAAAGTAGTGTAAATGAAGGAGAAAGGCAATAAAATGCATTATAAAACCATGGTAAAGTGGATTCACATCCCACACACGATGGAGTCTTGCACGCATAGGAAATTGAATTTTCGAAATGCAAATAAACCATCCCCATTGCGGACGTTGATGAAGGACAAAAGACTGAACTGCTGCGAATTCCCTCATGCCACCTACACAGCGTACGGTGACCTTTAACTAGAGCTCCGATTTGTCAGAAGCATCATACGAGTGAATTCCTGAACAGAAGCATGTTTTTCCCGCCTCCAGTATCATAGTGCTTCAGGGGAATATACAAATAAAATGAAAAGAATTATGCATGAAACTGAAAGAGAATCTTCTGTGAACTTGAATATATTAAGACAAACCAGTAGACCTGACTCTCACAATCGTTCGAACAGATCGGTATCCCCTGGTAGTCGTTAAATCTTGCATCTTATAATTTACATCTCATAATCGTCCCCAATATAAAAGGCACGAGAATATTTATAGCTACTAGTAGCCCTAGCTCTTTTAATAAACTCGAAGTACAGAGAGTAATAATATTGAGACAGATGAAGCAACTGTTTGTAATTCATTTTACGGAAGGTGCCCACACGTTGGGGAGAAGGGAGAGAGTTTGGCTTCAAAGTATTAATAATAAAAATTCAACACGTATGTATTTTTCTAAAATCTATGTAAAAATTATATCTGGGCACTATGTTGCAATATGTGCAATGAAGCAGAGGAAGGAGGAATCCTTAGTACTTCATTTACTTTAGCTGCTAGGTGCAACAAATTTTAACCCTTTACATGAAGTAAAGGAAGAAATTTGGGGACGAGGGACAGATCAAGAAAAGTGTTCATGAATGTTAAAAAGTGACTTTCAGTAATAGGATAGCAGTAGACAAACTGTTGTAATTAAACCCTTGGTGAGGATTATCTGGGGAGGATGTCGCCATTGGCCTTGGGGGGTTGAGCGCCCCAGAATTTCACCACACAAGAGGGAAAAGCTGCAGAAAAAAATAATCGTTGTTACTACTTGAACACAAAATCAAAATAGACGTAAAAGCTTTCCGGTGCTGACCATCCCGTCTTTGAATAAAAGAAATTGAAACAACTTCGGTATATAAGAAGCAGCTTATCAAGAAATCTCTGCTATATGTTTGACTGGTACTTGGAAGATATGGATAAACAGAAAAACTATCGTAGCTGTGCTGAAATCCTTCAGGTTTCATGCATGCCAGCGTTGAACAACGTCATGGCTTTGACCTTTCAGTATATTCATGACTTAAGGCAAGAGAGTTAAAAAATTCTCCCACACTTCTCTTCATATCTTTGGCCGATATTTGCTCTCTCTGGCTCTCTCCTTTGCTTTACGCCCTGTGGTTACATCGAGTCCTTTTGTTTCGCTAACAATGCAAACAGAAGGTAATCCATCTGGCTATTCAAACCCATTGTCGCGCTGGTTAACCTCATTCGAGTCGGAAAATTCGCCAGGGGATAGAGCGGGGGGGAGGGAAGATCTAATTATGAACCAACTTTTCTCCTCCGCAGAAAGAGGGAATGAAAAATCAAGTTGGACTGCGCGGTTTGAGTTTTCCCCAACGTTCGGTTTGCTTAATATTCCTTTATTTTCATTTCCCCTCTTCTCTTCCTAGGAACGAGTTAGGAAGAGAGAGGGGGAGATTAGCACGCCGATAGGCCTCTGGTTTTACAACGGGATGTTTTGCTCATTAGAGGGACGAGAGAGGTACTTGAATTTTGCAAAAGGTTACCGCAACGGTGGAAACTCTGATGTCGATTTTTCTAGCGTTCTGTTAGAAACCATCCACGGATTTTTTCTACATGTCTTCTAATTTTGTACCAAGGTCCTACCACGGCTGTAGATGGAGACTCTGGAAAATATCATCGGTTTAACTATGATCAGATCGCTGCTTGCGTGGTAGGAATAGTTTCCAACCTTACTTAGCCTTGGAATTTGTAACTTCATGTTACAACTATAGTAAATTATCCTGCACGCAGGGACTTGTGCCGATATGTTGATAGAGCGCATATAGTAGGATTTGTAAAAGTAGAGCTTATGCATTTGCATATTATATGCATGAACGTCACGTACTTTTACCACTTTGTCACGATTACGTTACATTAAACTTTGCGTCCAAGATTCAACTCCACAAATCATTCTGCTTTTCTGCTGTTATACATGTTTTACAATTATAACAGCACTGCGAATAAAAATGGGTAATTACCACGTAGTAGCGGCGATTGGGTGAAAAAACTGGGGAACAATGACAGTTTACTTCCTCTTGGTACACAAGCTTAGCATTAAGAGGCCATAGAGCGGGAGAAAAAAGTTGGGGGCAATTGTCCACTCACGCTCCTACAACCGCCGCCACTGTTACAGCGTCATACTTGTTCATTTGCATTGCATTGTAATCTAAACGCATTATATTACATACAACTGTGTTCAGGTTATCTATAGTTATTTTCAACTTTCCTCCACACTCAAGCGAATATATACCCTGTTTCAATTATCTAAGGAGCAAGCGAAAGAAATCAAGTCTCTGCGCAAGTAGTGACGTGAGACGGCTTCACCAATGAACACGTGTCAGGTAACGGGATTTCGTGAAAGGGGACGACGACTGTAGTTACTAGCCTTCGAGCAGCGTATACTGCTTTGCTCTGCCCACTCGATTTCCCCCCTTCTCTGCCGCTATGCGCGGCCTTGCTCCACATATTCCGGGGACAGAGTATAGTTGTGTTTTCCAAGAACGAGTTTGATGTATGGTATTGGAAACATTATCGAGGTGCTACTCTTTGCATTACGTTCACATGATTGCCCCAATATATAACTAGATGGCTGACTACTTCGCTACGACGCCAGGAAAGCCCCTCATAGGCAGTCATTTTCAGGGTCGCCCCCGGACACGAGAGGTTGTGTGAGTCCCAGAGTGGCTTGTGGAGGAAGACTTAGTCGGGTCTTTTACGTGGCAGTCAGACGTCCTATCAACTGGACCGCTGCAAGTCCGAATCAATCTCCGTCAGACTAACTGGTTGGTAAGGATTTTGTTGTTGAATGTTGATTTAGTTTATTTTACTTCGCGTGTTGTGCCTCTTGGCTAATTTGCGAAGATGGGGATGAGTGATTAATGATGAAATTGATGAATGGACATGCACAAACAACCAAGCCCGACCGCGATTCGAACCCGGGACCCTTGGAGTAAGAATTGTGTCACCACATTAAGCGGTTAGGTTGCAAGTTGCCTAAAAACTGATGCAAGCACTTTAATGTTTACACATACGAAAGTGATCTCTCCGGTTAACTTCAAATTGAGTTCTTGAGCTGCATTCCCAATCTTTCGAGGTTTAGTGTCAACTCATCTTCAGGGCGCGTCTCTTCTTCACTTCAGTCCCTGAAGACCAGAGTGACGGTAGCTCCCGAAAGATTACCATCTTCATTTCAACTCACTTCATCAAACTTCCAGCCAATCGCATTCCCAAAACCGCCTAGAGAAGTCGGGCTCATCGAGTGGGCAACTACTCGCCAGCAAAAATTCCGGGTTCGTGTCCTAATACAGACGTTCCTCTGCCCCTTCATCCCTTCATTAGTTGTATCTATACAGGAAGAAAATCGAATTACGATAGAAAATTCAAGTATGGTAACGTGTCCAAGAATTTCGTACAGTTTAAATGTGGCGGTAAGGTTGGAAGAGAAAAGATGTGACTCCTAATGTCAGCCCGACCCTGTGGCCGAGTGGTTAGCACATCGCGCTGCGACGCCAAGGGTCCCGGGTTCGAATCCCGGTCGGGCTTGGTTGTTTGTGAATGTCCATTCATCAATTTCATCATTTCATCACTCATCCCCATCTTCGCAAATTAGCCAAGAGGCACAAAACGCGAAGTAAAATAAACTAAATCAATCAATCAATCAATCCTAATGTCAGACATTTAAGCTGACCCAACGGAGATAGGTATATACTTCCCTGTTCAGGCCACTACTTCCAGTTATAATTCAATAATACCCGTAACTCATTCGATATCAACGTGTGTGTACAGAGATAGCGATTGTTACGTAGCGTTGGTGCTGGGGCATGTAGAGAGATTGTTCCAAATGATTAACAGTTCAACTCATGTCAGAAGAAACAAGGAACGATTGAAATAGAAGTAGCAACGAAGTAAAAAAAATCTTCGAACAAACAAAGAAAGAGAGAACGCCCATCCTGAGGGAATTCTGCGGTCGATACCTTTTATATCCTAGTCTCCTCGAATACACGAAAATGTTATTGATGTCTCGAACGGAGAGACAACATCTTCGGTTTCAATAACTTCTCTTTCCCGACAACACCTATTAAAGTGATAAGACGGAAAACCAGTGTAATCTGAAACTACAAATTTCCCAAGTGCGAATGGGTAATTGACGAAGTAAGAATTGGAGAATGCTACCGAATTAGTAATAAGATGACCAATCACCAACTGATAAGCTTTCATGCCTGATATTTTACACCATAATTTTTGTTAGTATACAGGGTGTCCGGGCTAAAGGTTTCCAAAAATTAACACGCATCTCAGTAGCTATAAAGTTTATTGAAATGTTTGGTTGTTTATTATACAAGGTAATTCGCCAAGTTTTGATGGAAGAGAATGAAGTTCAGTAGGATACCTTTTGTAGTGCGGCAGATGTCAATAGAATACGTGAGTTCTAGCCAAGTTATTTCCATCATCTGAGGTGTTATTAGAGCAACTACTTCAACGATACCTCTTTCTAAAATCGTGCAGAACACGAATAACTGCGGTAACCAAAGCAAGTGAGAACCTCCCGCTGTGGCGTTCACCTCTCGATTGAGCCGATCGCCGTTCTTATGCCATTTTTTATCATGTGTGACTACCGGTGAAGCTTCTGCACCAGTGACCTCAAAAGTGTGACGAAACAAAGTCTTGGAGAAATTTCCTATCGACTCAGCTTTAGCGAATGGTTCTTGTAATATAATTTATTTTTTGGATACATTTATCGCGGACACCCTGTATATAAAAGTAAAAAGGAATATTAATTCAAAATTTTTGGAAAATAAAATTCATGAATTTTTTTCTAATACGAAAGGGATAATGATAAAAACTCACAGAATTAGAATCTAATTCACTGTCATATGCATTGAGAGTCGGTTGTCTAGTTATGTTTAGTTTCACACATTCAACTATTCTACGAAGCACAGCCCATGGCTAGTAGGCAAATTGTCCATTGTCATTTTGATTCTTCTTCATTCTACATCCTGTGTTGTTTTAAGGAATGGAATTCTGTTGATTCAAAGCAGGTGTTGTCCTCTGTTTATTGACGTTGTTTATTTCAATTCATGGAAACAGACTGAATGAAAATGATGATGGGCAATCCCTCTACTCTTACTTTTGTCTTTGGGTGTACCGATATGGAACAATCAAGCGTCAGTATGAAACAAAAATAAAAGTTTATTAAATAGGCGAGGTTCTATCTGAGTCTGACAAATAACTAAAAATAATGAACCATAAATACGCAAAGGATTAAACACCAATAGAAGTTTCTGGCAGTAGAGGGGTATGCATTAATTATATGCAATGAGTTTCGAAGCAATGCTAATTTTTCCCTGGCGGCGTCCGAGGAGATTGGATCGGAGTTGACTTGCGTTTAGGTCGGTTAAGATTTGTTTAGGTTCCGATTGATTAGGTCATGTTAGATGTTTTCGGGAAATGGAATAGAATTTTAGATTGATTGATTTGTTGTATTTTACTCCACGTTTCTGCCGGTTGATTGCGAAGATGAGGTTGCATGGCGATAGGATGAAGTAGATAAAGGGACAACTACAAACACGTATGAGGACTGAACATAAGTTCCATAGAGGATTATACCACATATAAACGTATTGTAGAGTATAGGTTTATCTGTGATTATAATGGCCGTGGGTACTTGCCCCCCCCAATTTTTGGTTTTATTAAAATTTGCAAGTAAGGGGACCTGAGGACCAAAGTAACAAAGAGTAATATTTTGTGATTTTTTAAATGTCACAGCTATTTAGCAAATAATTCTGGACGTTGTTTTTATCCGATGGAATACTTTTCAAGTATCTTCCCTCAAAATTAGACTAAATTTAATTCTGCCCCCTCAAAATTAGACCTAATGTAATTCTGCTCCCTCAAAATTAGGCCTACTTTACTTCTACTCCCTCAAAATTAGGCCCAATTTAATTCTTCCCCCTCAAAATTAGGCCCAATTTAATTCTGCCCCCTGAAAATTTGGTCCAGTTTAATTCTTACCCCTCAAAATTAGGCCCAATTTAATTCTGCCCCCTGAAAATTAGGCCCAGTTTAATTCTTCCCCCTCAAAATTAGGCCAAATTTAATTCTGCCCCCTGAAAATCAGGCCGTTTAATTCTGCTCGCTCAAAATTAGGTCCAATTTAATTCTGCCCCCTCAAAATTAGGCCCAATTTAATTCTGCCCCCTGAAAATTAGGCCGTTTAATTCTGCCCCCTCAAAATTAGACCCAATTTAATTCTGCCCCCTCAAAATAAGACCCAATTTAATTCTGCCCCCTCAAAATTAGACCCAATGTAATTCTGCTCCCTCAAAATTAGGCCTACTTTAATTCTACTCCCTCAAAATTAGGCCCAATTTAATTCTGACCCCTCAAAATTAGGCCCAATTTAATTCTGCCCCTCAAAATTAGGCCCAATTTAATTCTTCCCCTGAAAATCAGGTCCAGTTTAATTCTGATCGCTCAAAATTAGGTCCAGTTTAATTCTACTCGCTCAAAATTAGGCCCAATTTAATTCTGACCCCTCAAAATTAGGCCCAATTTTATTCTGCCCCTCAAAATTAGGCTCAATTTAATTCTGCTCCCTCGAAATTAGACACAATTTAATTCTGCCCCCTGAAAATCAGGCCGTTTAATTCTGCTCGCTCAAAATTAGGTCCAGTTTAATTCTACTCGCTCAAAATTAGGCCCAATTTAATTCTGACCCCTCAAAATTAGGCCCAATTTTATTCTGCCCCTCAAAATTAGGCTCAATTTAATTCTGCTCCCTCGAAATTAGACCCAATTTAATTCTGCCCCCTCAAAATTAGACCCAGTTTAATTTTGCCCCTTCATAGTTAGGCCCAAGTTACGCCCATGGGTCCAGTCTCCAGAGCCTTGCTAGTCTGCAGTCCAGAATACTATGAGGAAGGGAGGTTGACATCTCGGTGTCTTGAGAAAGGGTTCACTCCCTTATACCCCTAGAATTTGGAGAAATAATTCGGAGAAAGTCTGCGTAGGCCTTACGTTATAGATGCCACTAATTGAAACCATTCCCATTACACTTGTCACTTGGTGCATGTAAGATTGTAATGAATACTTGAATAAACTTGCGCTATATCTTTTTCACCCTCGGATAACCTTACTTAAATCAAAGCTCCCACTATAACTGCCGGCATAGTAGTCAACCCACGGCTTTTATCCTGTCCAATTACGACGCTACGTTTGTACCTCGGAGAGCAAAATTAACGTTGGACAAATGGAAGACTTTGCATAAATAGAGGGAAGCAAAGGGAATTGTGTTTCAGCAATTAACTGCTGCTGAAACGGGAGGATAGCGTTTCTTTTGAGATTGTGCGTTTGCGTAAAAGGGACTATGCATGGCTGATTGTGAGGAGAAGAATAGCTGTATTTGAAAGGCCTTTGCATAGTACTTGTACATGTCGTTATCTCGTCTCTATTCGTAGTTTGAATACCAGGACCTTTATGTGTAATACTATTGAAGAAGCTTTTTTTTGGGGTTAATTGCTGTTTTTCACTACAGGAAAGTTTGTTTAAGTGTGTAATCGTTATTTAGGGAATTGGATACTGTGCATGTATGTTGCAATATTATACCAAAAGAGTGACAAGATTTTTAAAATAAAACGACATAGTTAGTGAGTCTTGAAGTTTATGGTGTTTTTAATTTTTTCTTATATGAGTTTGTGATTTTTCCATTATCTATCGTATTCAGTCACCATTCATCCTCATCGTCGCGATGAGACAATAGTGGCAGAAAACGGAAACAAACATATAAATAACTCATTTAGCACTTTCGTATACCATTTGCCCGCCTGGGTGGAGGATACCTGGTGGAGGATCATAGTGGTTCGGATCCAGTCCCGATTGGCCTTACTGTACATAAACTGCACTTAAAACACTAAACCAACCAACCAATTTGCACGGAAATAGAACATGGAATAATAATTAAGTATCGTACCGGAAGCAGTTGTAATGAAAAGAGACAGTCAAAGTTGCGAATTGAAATTATGGAATAATATCCTGGCTTTAGATATGGTCGCCCCTGCGAAAAGAATGAGATGGAAACACTGTCAGAACGAGCATTTGAGAGAGAGAGAGGGATAAGAAGCTGCTTTTAGCCTCACAATCAACGAAGTGGAAACACTGCAGGATCCGACATCATTAAGTTAATCACATGCACGTCGGGCTTCGTTAAGCATTCACTTACCTGTTTCTGTTTAATTGGCTAATGGAGGAACAGTCGCTCCCCCCAGCCGTCTGGGAAGGGACTCGGAAGCCGTAATTAAAGTCAACCTGTCTCTCGCTTCCCATTTTAAGTTGGACCATGAATTTTTCTTCTTCCCTGGGAACCATCTTCTGAGACCCTTGTTAAAGTTGCAAAGTGGATCACTGGGCCATTTTCCGGTAGTAAATCTATCGAGATTATTTTGTGTTAAAACAGATTTTCGGGTATTATAATTAGGCTGAGGATTTGCTCTAAAATGCCTTTTCTTGTTCGTGGACATAAAACACAGGCTTTTAAGTTTGAAAACTGTTTCAGGCTACTTCTTGGAGGAAAACGTGGGTTATATTATGCCTGTTTTTGCCTATTTTAGTCATAAATGCCTTTTTGATTGCTCAAAATGAGAAAACGATAAACAAGGCTGGATTTCGAGATTCTTTGCTCTCTTAGAACCATGTCCGTCAATATTTTATCTTTATGCTGTAGCATGGTGCTTCAATTGTGTATCTGTTGGCTCTAGCCAATCAGAATGCATTGTAATTGAGGAGAAATGCATCTGCAACAATTAATCAGATCACATCACATCACTCTATACATCTACTAAAGGAAGGAGCAAGGCTGTAACCTCTAATTCATGAGAGAGGCTGTGTGCGAAGGATGCAGCGTGTGTTGCTGGCTGTAGGCGTACTTAGTGAAGAGAACTCACTGTGCGCCACAAAATGCCTTTTTTATTTCCCACAAAGAAAATGTACGCCGTTGAGTTTAAAATTCACTTCTGAAAGGAAAACACGTTTTATGCTTCCTGTTGTTGCCTATTTCACTCCTAAGTGCCTGTTTCAAAGATAGCTGCTTTTTTATTTTTAGGTACCTAATACGGGAAAATGATAAATTTGTTGATGCACATAATTTTTCCCCCATTTTAAGTGCCTATTTTGTATGTTTTGGTGCCTTTCATGCCTACTTTTTTTGAGGGTTGTTAGTAGTTATCGATCCTCAGCAAATATATAACAGTGTATATCTTTCGTGTCGAAGCACCTTTTGTTGAAATCGAATATCGCCTTCATGTTGTTACTTTATTTTCACCTTCCAACCAAGCACCTTGATACATTTTCGACTCTAGATAGCAGGTCGAAAATTAGCGCAGCATGTGACACAGAATTGAAAAAAAAAATCACTGGCGCTGACAACGCACCGCGAATACCAATGATTCTTAATTTCGAAAATGTGAGAGAACCTGGTCTATGGGGGCATTAAAGCTCACCCTGTGACAGCATTTGTTCTATTTTCGGTGCTTCTGGTCTCCAAAGAAAATCCAGCATCAAATATTAACGGCATGTATCCCTACTCCGCGAGTGTGTGGGAGGTAGGTTTATGGCAGCGCTTTCGCAGCTAGAGAGGAGCAGTCGTAAAAGTCACTGCGAACGCACCTTAACAGCTGGCTGTGAGGGTGGAGATAAAAGGGGTGATAGGACAAGGGATGAATACCAAAATGGCATTTTCAGTCTATGCTGCCTGTGGACGTAGTTGTAAAAAAAAATGTTTTGTTCCTTTATTCTCTGTGCGTATGAACAGTACGTTAGAACCTCCTCCCCATGCATGGTGTGCTTTTAGACATCCGTTAGGCAACCAAGAAGAAAACCAACCAGAGGAAGACATAGTGCCTTTAGACATACTCAGAGAAGTTCTCGCATTTACCACATAGCATGCGAAGCATTTTCCTTTGGAGCATGCCGCACGAACGATTTGAGTTTGATTTAGGATACCCAGCCCACTTTATACCGTTACGATTATCAGGGAAAACATAACAGACGAAAGTATGAAAGACAAAGAATGATCATAATAAGAGAACCAGAAATTGTGTAAAGATCTTGTGCAGGAGGATACCTCTGTCAGAACAATAGAATTCACAGTACATGACAAATAATAATAATTAACAAATAAAAAAGTGGAAACTAGAACCACAAGCCACAAAAAATGATGAAGGCAGCATAGACGCCATCACACTCTGCTAAGCTCCCTCGACAACAACGAAGAGGGGAAGCTTATATGAATGCTATAATATATACTATTAAAGAGTGTTAACAATTTAGTTCACACTGAAAAGGAAAATGTACTGAAATAACTAAAAAAAATAAAATAACTTGAACGGGTCATTTCTGATGAGACGGAACGGGAAGGTTCCAGATATTCACGATCCGAAACGCCGTTCCGGTCCGCCCAAATATATTTCGAGCCCTGCTGACGATTCCTTGGTTAAGTTTGATTAGCATATATTTTTCGCTTTTGAACAGTTGGTTATTTTACGTCTCCTTTCTACAGAGGAATAAAAGATCAGATAAAGAGAGCAATGTAAGAGAGAGAAATTGCTAGAAGAAGATAGAAAGAACAGAGCAAGAAGAAAGATGAAAAGTAAGAGACAGAGAAGCAATGGAAGGAAGGAAGAGAGAAGAATGAGTAGTTTCACTGATTTATTTTACTTCGCTTTTCTGTCACGTTTGGATAACATCGAGGATATGGATGAAAGGTGTGCGATGATATTGGTGAAAGAACAATCGCAAACACACATGGAGAGGACACAACACGAGCCTCACAGAGAGTTATATTGTCTGTGAGTTTAGACGTCAGGGTCTCTGTAGTATGCAAAATGCAGTCCAGGGTGTATCACGTGGAAGAGAGGTTGAAATGTGGGTGTCGTCGGAAAGGCTTACCCCTAACACCCTGAGCTGATAGAACGAAAGAGATAGAGCAACACACGAGAACAAGAGAGAGATAAGGATTGAAAGAAATGTGAAAGAAACTGAGGAAGAAATGGATGGAAAGTAGAGAGCGAGAGAGAGAGAAAAAAGTAAAGACAGAATATTGTAATATCCGCGACAGCTCATCTGAAAACAAGTCGCCTTCCCTTGAGCCCACCTGACGAAAACTCTGATGAAGTCACTGCATTCAGCGTGATCCACCGTGTATTGTTCTGTGTCTTATCCTACGTGTATTGAGTGCCCTACACAGTCTCAGCTTTTATCAAAGGTGTCGTGATTTTAATTTTTGACTATGTTTTTGCTCCTGACAAGGAGTTCGTTTCCATAACATTTGTTATAATCAAAAAACTTATTTCAATTTTCCGACTCCAGCCAGTTTCCCAGTTGTGAGGGAATTTCCCCCCTTAGTATATGGAAGGTGCAAATAGTTTCAACGTCGACGCATCCGTAATAATAATGTTTGATTCACAACTGTCTGTCATTCTAGTTGCTAAGACTCTTACGAGTTCAGCCATTGCACTTATAGCACAAAAATATCAAACATGCTTTTTTATATAACCCACCTAATATTGTAGCGCACTTGACCCCGAGTGATGTGGAGGTAAAAGTAACCTTTATCCTGGTTGTTTTTATAACAATTGGGTTTTGGTTAATGCAAAAATAACACCCTGGAGGCGTGAAGTTGTTTGTGTTAATTATACTTCATTTCGCAACGTCAACAAACACAAAATAGGCAATTTCCACACATTATACGCTGCAATTTTGCAATGAAACATTTACAATAAAGAGAATCGTGATTTAGGAGGGGAAAGTGGCCAATTTTTTCAGACGATAACCAACTTAATTTTAAATTTAAAGCTCTTTAACTGAATCCTTTTCAGCTGGATGACTTCAAGGACTTGTCTGGTATCTCAACATGAAGGACCAAAAATGATTTTCTCTGTGTGGAAATTGAAGCGAAAAATGTAAGCTCGACCAAGACCTGAAGCGAAGCCTGGCCCGGTAGCTAATTTGATATAGTAATGGCACGTTACAGATCAGATTAGAGTCTCGGTCGAGGCTGAATTTTTTAGATTAAATTTCTACTTAGTACATCCCCTGTGTGTGGCAAATTATTATGATTTTTTCCTATGTTATGCTAGCTATACCGTGCTGTACATTTCTCAAAACTGTGTAGATTGCACCAAATTCACAGGAGTTTTATAGGTAATTTACGTTCCAATTTTCCGATAAAGCCTTTGAAATTTAGCGTAAATACACGTGTATCTATGAATTCGAAGGAGGACGGACGGACGAAACACCATGTGACACCGGAAAGCGAAGTAAAATCAACGAAATCAATTAAACCGAATTTAGTGACTATTTTGGCGACCAAAATATAATAATTGGCCTATTTCTTCAAGTGAACCATGAACATCTTGTTTATGGTATTACAAAAAAAAAAAACTGACTGACTGAAGGAAATTACATTCGTTGGGAAAGCTTAAAGAAAAGTTACTGTAAAAATTAACTTTTAATTTCGTTTACTTACATGGAAAACTACTCATTTAAAAGAGCAACTCCTTAATTCCAAACACTCCCTTTGAGGATGATACATATTCCGTGTTATTTCTAATAGTTTACGAACAATGTGATACATGTAATGGTGACAAGCATGTACTCGAGATGTAGTACATATCCTCGAGAAAGCTCACGATCCTCGAGGGACTCGGGGAGCATAGTTTGGAGGCAAAACTCATTCCGATTTCGCCCTGGAGGTCTGGAAATCCGCCGAGGGAATACGTAGCTTCAAATCGAGTCTGTTCCACTGATACGGGAGTAAATCCGTCCAGAGAGCCTGCTGTCCCATTTGCGTCGTAAGGCTCACAGACTCAATCTAAGTTGGTGGAAGATTCCCCTCGCTAGGTATCTGAAGCAACGCGGCTGTCGGGGGTAAAATACAGCGTTTCTTCTCCGAATGCACGAGGACCTGAAGCAGCGTTGTGGAGACTAAACAAAGGTAAAACGTCGCTGAAAGTGCTTACACTCCACATGTCAAGTGTGCGTCTATGGGTGAACAACGCTAGTCTACATCCGAGTGACCAGATTGTCCGAAACGACAGTCTTTAGCGCTCAAAGGGAGGAGGGTCACTTAGTCCTGTTGGGACTTTGACTGATTGATTGATTTTTTTACGTGCTTTACTGCCACTTTTAGGTAAAAGAGAAGATGAGAATGAAAGGTGATACGATGAAATGGATGAAAGAACAATTACAAACACTCATGGACAGACACAACACGAGCTGTGGGTCCAGGCAACAGAGCCTCGTTAGACTGCAAAATGCAGTTCAGAGCGTACTACATAGAAGAGAGGTGTCTTCAGAAACGGTCACCCCTTCCACTCTCTCTTTAGATAAAGGATTAATGGAGTTGGCGTTTTAAGTCCACGTTATGCACAGTAAAACTAATCAGGACTGGACCTACAGTTTAAAGTGGGATCCGAACCACTAGCCTTCACCGGGTATCAAACCCTGGACCCCTTGGTTAGAAGGCGACGACAATACCACTACGCCTCTTTAGATAGAGGAAAAGTCGTACTTCCTTCACGTCTACTTAAATATTACTTTGTTTCCTTTTATACGCTTTCTTCATTTCTTATATATTTTCCATTTAATCATCTCTCCTTTTTATATTTATCATTTTTTTATTCCTCTTTCGACATTTCTTTTTCATTTTGCAGATTAACACCTTTCTCACCTGCTTAGTGTTTCCCCCTGTTTCTTACTCGCTTTCTTGTTCCTAGGCTTCCACTCTCCCCCCTTTGTCTCTTTCATTCATTTTCTTCTGTATTTTCGTGTCGTAAGGCTTTTAGATTAACTAAACGTTATTTTTCCTTTCTATTACTTATGGTTTTGCATCCAACAGGCATTAGTACACACACATACATATATACCCAAACTTCCCCCACCCCCCACACACACACTCAAGTCTAAGTAATAAAACACTTGGACCTTCCCCTCAAAATTGCAACATTTGGCCAAGCATTAATTTCACATAAATACTAAGCTACAAACACACTTAAGTTAATGTGCATGTTACTTTATTTATGGATCAAGCGTCCACAAAAAATAAACGTTGCCTGTATTTAAAATCTACTGTTTTGCTCCAACTTCCCTTGTATTTTAGGTTTAAAGAAATGAATGTTTAAAAAGTTAAAAATGAATTCGAGTGTGAATCCTCTTCCGTAATAAAATTCTATTAATTTCATAATTAGAATCACTCTTTCTCCCTGACGACCTGCTTAACACAACAGTGGACGTACAACAAGCTGTCAACAATAAATAACAACACAAGGGCGCTACCCGCAGCCTATTCTGCTGTGTCCATAAAGTTAATCCTTTCTTGTTTGTGAAGGCTTAATTATTCATAAACGAGGGGTTTTGTAATTAATCTCCTGTCGTCGCTTTATTGAAGAGCAACAAATTTTAATAATGGTTAATTTCGTGATTAATTGAATGAATCTTGGAAAACTGTTTAAATTGATCGTCTACTACATCAAGAGTCATACAATATCATCACTAGGGCCCTGGAATTTTCATAACTGAAATATCGTTGAAATTTATTCATGGCATGGAAAACTAATTAAATTATTGTTTTATGGCGCATGTATGTAGATTTTGCCATTAGTAGTAATTGATTTTTTTTTGACAACATGTTTTCAGTCATATTGAGCATAAGGGATTTCCTTTATACATTTAGATATTTTCGAAGTGGATTTCGTTCCTTCTTCCATGTTCACTCATGTTGTTGAGTATGCATTGTCAGCTCTGCCACCTGCCAAAAGGGAGGATAGGGTAGGAAGTGTTGTTGCTGATGTGAGAAAAACTATGTTTTATCAGTGTATGCTATATTTCTGAGTGTTAGTGACAATCGCTCTATCCTACACTGTTAGAGGTTACCGGAAAATTTGAAATATTCTACCGTTAAAATTTAACAGTCTGTTGATTTATAAACATGGCACTCAACCGATTTCTGTCGTGATCTCGTCACTTCTCTGTGCTGTGGCCAGAGCCGGCCATAAGGAGGTGCTACTCGGGCACTCGCCCGCGGCCAAACATCGTCGTGATCAGATTTTTTGCTTCTTTGAGAGAGACGTGTTTTTCTTGAATTTTTTTGAGAGCAAACACGATTGTGTGACATTTCGTTGTATGTTTAATCGTAAATCAAAATACTTACAATACGGGCTAAAATTTTGGAGTAGAATTGATTGAGTTATTGTCCTAAGCCCACTTTATGCACAGAAGGGCTAATTGGGACTGGACCTACAGTTTAAAGTGGGATTGATTGATTAATTGAGTTGGTGTTTTAAGTCCACTTTATGCACAGTAAGGGTAATCTGGACTGGACCTTCAGTTTATTAAAGTGGGATCCGAACCCCTATGTGCCCCACCGGGTATTTTGGAATAGAAAGTTGTGCGTATGTATATTACTTGTTAAGATCAAATCTTGTCATACGTCATCTAGCTGTGTAGATCAAACGAACATGATTTAAAAAAATACTAATTCATATTTTAATAGAATGTAAACATACGTATATACCTAACTTATATACATGCATATGATAAAAATATATAAATCCATAACCAATGGAAAATGAGAATTTGTGAAGAAAAATTAATTTTATTGTATGAATATAATGAGATTGAAATTCTCCCTTAAATAAGAATAACTTTCAAAGTTACTTCTGGATGTTCTAAATATGTTACATTCTTATATAGTGCTACCTTTATTTAATCAATAAAAGAAAATTCTACAATGGTAAAAAATGGGACACGAAATAGTTCTTGCATCTAACAACAGAAACGAAATTATTTTCTGCGGTGTGCCTGAATAAACACCACAGTTAACAATGATTTTCTCTCAGTGGAAAAAAAATACGCCCACGATGCATTTGTTTTCATACGCAACAGGCTTATGTCAACATTGAATATGCTGGTTGTATAAAATATGAAATGTGAAAACAGGAAGTTTCGCCCGGAAGTAATGAAGCTGGAGATCAGCATCCTAGACTACATACTGATGTTTGTGTTTCATTTTATCTTGGGGATCCTCCCCAATGGCGCATTGGTAGTGTCGTCGCCTTGTAATCAAGGGGTCCCGGGCTCGATACCCGGTGGAGGCACACAGTGGCTTGGATCCCACTTTAAACTGTAGGTCGAGTCCCAATTAGTGGACTTAAAACACCAACTCAATCAATCAGTTTTTGTTTCGTGGTTTTTATTAGTTTCTGAGCTGGTCCATGTTAATGGCTTTGTACTGTCTAATGAAGTCATTCGGCTGTTAAAGATAATGGCAAGACAGGGTTTGTTAAGTTATTGAAAAAAAAGTAATGCGTTGCAGTTACCGTTACTTTGCTTCCAGAAGTAACACTTTACCGCTACTGTCACTTTGAGATACAATAAGAGGATTTATCTGCTTATAGAAGTATCACATCTGTTTTCTCTAGTGCATGTTTTCCCAGTGTAACTTTTCATGCACAAGTTTAAATAACACATGTTTCGTTCTGGAAAATAAATCATCTACAAGGATCGTTCAACGTTGACTGAGACATTTGTGAATAAAAAGTGGTAAATAGCCGGAGAACGATAAACCGGCCAGAGGATGTACCTGCATCCTTAGTATTGCGCGTTCGCCCCGATGTAGTTGACGTATGCGCAGTAGAGTTAGCAACAATGGCGGCAAGTAGTGTGTCGGAGCAGCGGTGTATCATCCAATTCCTTGTGCAGGAGAATCTGAAGCAAGCTGAAATTTTGACAAGATTGCAAGCACAGTATGGGGAACAAACGATGTCACGGGCAAAAGTGTACGAATAATGTCAACACTTTGGCGATGAACGCTAGCTGCTGACGAATTAACCTTACTACTTACTTACTTACTCCTTGGCTGCTACAGCCCCTAAAGGGCCTTTGCCTCTCTCACAATGATAACCCATTCTCTTCTGTCTTCTGCTCGACGTCTCCACCGTCTTACTCCCATCCTCCTAAGGTCCTCCTCAACGTCCTCCATCCATCTTTTCCTTGGCCTTCCTCTTAATCTTCTCCCTCCTGGTGTCCCTTTATAGACCTTTTTAACCGCTCTGTCTTCAGGCATTCTTTCCACATGTCCTAGCCACCTCAGTCTCATGCTTCTTATATCGGAAACTATATCTGGTTTTTTGTAGAGTGCTCTAATTTCATCGTTTCTCCTTATTCGCCATTGTCCATTCTCATTTACTGGCCCGTAAATTTTCCTCAGTATCCTTCTTTCCCATCTTCGCAAAAGTTCTTCATCTGCTTGCACCAAAGTCCATGTATCTGCAACATATGTCACCACTGGCTTTACGACTAGCTGATATACTTTGATTTTCAAATTTCTACTCAGGCTGCGAGATTTGAAAACTCTTAACAGTGAGAAATAGCTTCGATTACCAGCTGCAATTCTTGCTTTTATTTCCTCCTTAATATTATTATCCATGGTAACTAATGTTCCAAGATATTTAAAACTTTTGCATTTTTCATAGGTGCCTCCATTAAGTTGCATATGTTGGCCTTCCCTTAATACCATATTTCGCGCTGAGAACATGTATTTAGTCTTGGGTTGGTTTATTTGGAGTCCCATGTCACTAGCTGTGTTCTCCAATCTTTCCAGTCCTTCCTTCACTTCTTGCAATCTTCGTGCCATCATATCAATGTCATCAGCATATGCTAGATTTTGGTTCACTCTGTTGAAGAGAGTCCTTCCTGGGTTACACCCTTGACCCACTCTTCTCATGATCTTTTCTAAAGCTATATTGCATAATATCGTAGATAGCACATCTCCTTGTCTCAAACCTTGGTTCATTGCAAACTCCCTTGTGAGCTCTCCTTCAATCTTCACCTTGCATTAAGTACCCCTAAGCGTCATTCTGGTTAATCTTATAAGCTTGCTTGGGATCCCTAGCTCCTTCATTGCCTCATACAATTTTCCTCGTATGATACTGTCATATGCCTGCTTAAAGTCTATAAATAACTGATGAATATTAATGTTATATTCATAACATTTCTCCATTATCTGCCTGACCATAAAAATTTGATCCGTAGTGGATCTGTTTGGTCTAAAACCACACTGATAATCCCCTATTATTCCCTCAGTCAATAGTGACAATCTTCCTGCTAGGATCTTTGCAAGCACTTTGTATATTACGCTCAGTAGGGCTATACCTCTATAGTTCTCACAGCAAGTTTTATCGTTATTTTTATGTATAGGGCAGATTATTGCCATACTCCATTGATCGGGCATCTGTTCATGTTCCCATATATCAGATAACAATTTGTGTATATACTTTATTAGTTGATTTCCTCCGTTCTTAACCATTTCAGCAGTGATATTATCAATCCCTGGGGCTTTGTTGTTCTTAAGAGACTTAATAGCTGTTCTAACTTCTTCTAGTGTTGGAGATGTTCCGGTTTCGTCATCATGGTCCTCCTCTGGGTACTCCTTTTCATCACTCAATTCTAGATCTTGGAAATCATCTTCCACATTAAGTAGCTGACTGAAGTATTCTACCCATCTCTCTAAGATCTCATTTTCCCCGCCTATTAGGTTTTTCTACTTGGTCTTTACAGAAAGCTGTCTTCGGTTTGAAGCCTTTCCTTATATCCTTTACCCTCATATACATTTTCCTTACTTGCTGATTACTATTATATTCTTCAAGTTCCTGAATCCACTCTTTCTCAAAGCATCGTTTCTTTCTCCTGCACACACAGTCTGCTTCCTTTCTTTTAAGTCTGTATTGTTCTGTGTTATACCTGGCTTTCCTATTAAGCATTTTCTTTCGTGCCTCATTTCTTTCATTTATTGCTGTTCTACATTCCTCATCAAACCATTTACCTCTTCGGATCTTCGTCTTCTCTCCCAGCACTTCCTGTGCTGTTTCATGTAGTATATCCTTTATTATACTCCATTTCCCTTCAACACTTTCGCTTTCCCACCTTTGACTTCTTTGTTGAAGTTGGTTCCTACCATTAAACGGAATTGTTTGGCAATGGCTTCATCTCTTTTTAACTTCTCATCATCATACCTTGGGGTCACTTTGGGCTATTCTCTGTCTGTATTTAATGCGTACTAAATAATGGTTCGAATCGATGTGTGCTCCTCGACAGCTATCTACTTGTAGTATATCAGAGGCATGTCTTCTGTCTATCAGCACATGGTCAATTTGCTTTTGTGTTACACCATCGGGTGACCACCATGTCATTTTCCTCACGTTCTTCCTTTGATGCCAGGTGCTTCTAATGACCATTAAGTTACACATAGCTAGATCTATCAGTCTCAGACCATTATCATTTGAAAATTCATGCAAACTTTCCTTTCCTATAGTGTATTGGAATGCTTCTTCGCGTCCAACCTTGGCATTAAAGTCTCCCATTATTATCTTAATGTCATGTTTTGGTATACGATCGATTACCTGATCCAGCTGCTGGTAGAATCCATCATTTTCATCTTCTTCTGCCTCTTCCATTGGGGCATATACACATACTAAGGTAATGTTGAAGAACTTGGGTTTCATTCTCAGCGTACATAGCCTCTCATTTATTGGTTTGAAGTTCTTTACTACAGTTTTATATTTATTGTTTAGTAGGAATCCTGTGCCACCTCTTGTACTTTTACTGCTTCCACTATACATTAATGTATAATCCCCAGTAGATAACATTCAATTTCCTTGCCACCTGATCTCCTGCAATACCGCTACTATTATTCTGTATTTCTTCATTTCCTCCTTTAGGTTTTGCAATGCACCTGGTTTACTTAATGTTCTAACATTCCATGTGGCCAGATATATATCATTCTTCCGTTTACGTAATCCTTTAGCATGTCTTTGTCTTTCCATAGAATCCGTCCGGCTATCATTGTTTCTGAGTTCCGTAACAATGACTGTTTTATGGGATAGAGTCGTTAGCCCCATGCTCAACCCCCAACCTGGAGGACCAGGGTTTGTATCAGGTTTGCTCCTTTAGAACGGTTGCCATCACTACGGCTGAGGAATCCGCTCCATCCCCCTCGTAACTCTGAGGACGGAACTAGGGACTAGGTAGGAATATTGGGATAGGATACAATAGGTAAGATGGGACGTTGCAGAACGCCTTAGTCTGGCTACTCTTCTGAGACCTGTCCAGCATGGGTGACCCTACTGGTAGAAAATCTACCGCTGGCATAGCTCTCAGCCTCAACAAAGCACGCAAACCCCTCCGCCCGCACGGTCAGTGCTACTATAAGGCGGCGTTCCCTGGAGGGGTGACGAATTAACCGCATGGACACATTTGTCCGACTGGGACATGCCAGGTGATCTTGATGTGAATTTTTTAGGGGAAAGGGTCATGATTAATACACAGTATTCCTGCACGTACGTACGTAATGCCATTTGCAAGAAAAGACCAGGGATGTTGTCTGCAAATGTAATTCTTCATCATAAAAATGCACGGCCCCACATGATCAATTTGACAGCGACAACTCTATGAAATGGTTTTGTTCCATGTTCTTACACTCCGGACTTAGCTCTTAGTGATTATCAAATTTGATTGAGCCCCTTAAAGAACACATGAGAGGGAAGAATTTGAAAACAGATGAAGCTCTGACAAGATATGTCCTGCAGCGTCTTCTACAGTAGTCAACTTCCTTCCACGCCAAAGGACTCAGGGAGCTGACACAGTGATGGCAGCGGTACCTGAATGCTCTGGGGGATTCCTTCGAAAAAACTCACATATTTTGGTGCTTCTAGGACTTTCCAATTTTTTCTTAGAAATAAATGTCTCGGTCAACCTTGAAAGTTTCTGTAGTTCTGAATTGATCAAACTAACGCAAGCAATGTAACGAATTACGTACCATTATAAGTACGCATATAAATTCAGTAACGGGATACTAATGCGAGAACGGAAAAGGTATCGCATTAGTAAAGTAAGTACAGCAAAAGTATCAAAAGTATCGCGTTAGTAACGCAAGTACCAGAAAAAGTATCGCGTTAGTGACGCAAGTACCGAATTACATGGCAAACAGCTGATTGCATTGCTCACGCTCTCTTCGTTCGCTTACGGCTAAAAATTCGACAACAGCGCCAGTGAGTTTTCTCTTGTTTGTTGCATTGTATGGGTTAGATTACTAAGTACGGTGGCAGAATATATTTTGAGTGTAAACGCAGATTTGTGAATTTGATTCAAGCTAAACTTGGCCATATAAATATATGTATGTACATAACTGAAGGGGTTGTGACAAGATAGTAACAACCCACATTTTCGTCCTTGTGAGAAACAAGACTTTAAAGTTGAAACAGCTTACAACAGGTAAAGAAAATGCTAGGAAATTTACTTTCCCATGATTATGTTTCTAGAACAAATGTGGCCAATGTCTACTACAATTATCTATTGTGTTTTTATAAGATAATATATAATAGTGGAACTTCTTATATGAGAATAATATAATTAAGATGGTAGAACGTACGCATTCCTTCCATTCCATCTTTGAGAATTTAGAAGTGGAGGATTTGGAAAGACCAATATTGAAGAACGAGGGATTTTATCCGCTCTATTGGAATACTGAACAAAACATGTGGTATAGACATTTCGACACTGTTCAACGAACACATTCATGTTTTTCTCATGTGGGCGACCATGTGACGTCAAATACCTCCTACGAGATGCTTGCCGAAGTTGATTTTTTTTTCCAGCCACATTGACAAATGTCCAATTACCGTAACGCTCCGTAATCGCTTTACGGGATTGGAGGAGGCAGGAGGGGTGGCACAGGGAATAATGCCAGGATCCATATCATCGGAGCACCTGGGGAGAAGCTATTGAGATTGGGCGATTAAATCCCACGCGGCACGACAGATTGAAGGAAGGAGACGGGAGTTAGGCATTTTGGTTGTCATGACGACGCCGTTGTAAACCTTTTAACCCGCGCATTGACGACAGGTTTGCTGGATTCAATGAACACGTTTCCAGCATCTCGCCAAGGGCTGTCATAAAAACAAGTTTAAAAGTAGAAGGCGGAGATGTCTTTGCTTGTTCGTGGTAAATATTTGCGTGAGTGTTGCCAACTGATAGAATAGGAAATTTTCATTACCTTGGTGGTGTAATTTAGGTGTTCGGCCCCAGAGCGGGTGGGCTTTCTCGGTTCGATTCTGTGGATCTTCCAGCCTTCTATTACACGCAGCAGGCAGTTCAAACACACGCCCAAACGCATAATCTTGGGTATACTTCAAAATGCATAGTTATTTGGAATTTTACTATATTATTTAGTAAAGTGCAACAAATGGGAAGACTCTTCCTTCACATGTAAAACTAAATTATCGTAACTGCATGCATCATATTTGTTCTGTTCTAAATTTTCATTTAGTGCTTCGCCTCAATTATCCCCTGACAAGAGTGTTTAGAGTGGGTGTCTACGAAATCAGAGAGGCTTGGTTCGAATCCTGGGCAATACATGGATGTTCCAGTATGTTCGTTTTCTTACTTATTTATCAATTAATCATTCATGCCCATCGTCGCGATAAGTCTAGAGATATAAAAATCAACAAATTACAAGATAAGTTATTTTTCTTGAAGATGTTCAACTGATACTATTTATTGCATTATGCGTTAAATGTTGGCAATTTTTTATTTTAAAAATATGATTTTAGCAACAAGTATTTATTTGTCAGGGCAAGAACAAATAATCATGGTCTATCCAAAGACGACCATTTATTTGTTCACAACGTAAGTCCCTTTTATTAAGCCTAAATTTCAAGAAGAAGAAAACGCAGTTTGCAACATTGTCTCTGCGCTTATGCCGTGTGTACTGGAGCCACCCACTTCAGTCTATTTATAATATTTGGTATAATGACGTCAATACATTGGGCCAATCAAGTAATATGGACATAAGCAGCGTTTGAAGTAGAAATTCTTAGCTGGAGCTATGTTTGATAGACCCTTCAAGCTAGCTGGGGAGAATGCTCCTATGGTTCAACATGGTACTAATGAGACAGTTGGACGGATGCTTTAGGAACAGTTTGGCCTCCGTGGCAACCTCCCTCACTTTGAACACTGGACATAGGTCCTTTTAGGAAGAAATTAAGGACACATATGTTGTAATAAAATAAGCACAACGTTGAGGATATTTCATAGTTAGCTGAAATTGATGAAAAGATGCTCACGTTAGAACACGCATTCCCAGGCAGGGACTCGAACTCGGAACCTTCGGTGGTGAGATCGTGAGTCGTTCACTCAATGCGCTCTGCCACCGAGGTGGATCCCATGGTTATGGTAAAATATCTTTTAGGTGTGGCACTAAAGCCAAACCACAGACAACGTCTGTAGCCATACTAATGAAATTTTTAAGGCACAGGTCTAGCATAGAATCTAAGGAAGAAATTTTTCGGATGTGAGAGGCTGTTTTATTTTTGTTTTGCTTGTATTTACACATAGATCTGGCAACATGGCAAACGTGACGCTTGTCGTGTCACTTCCATACAATAGGTTGCATTTATTTCTGAAGGTTCTGTCATGTGTTGCTTGTCACTTCGGTTCCCGGTTCCAAAGCAGTGTAGAGATTGCCGTGCACATAGCACCGTGTCATGAAAGCACATTATGGGGATGTAGCACATTCTCGATCTCGGCCATTTTAGAGGTGATGGGATCAGCACCACGCTCTGGCCGACTTCAACACCCCGCTTTATGCGAGGACAAGGTCGAATAAAATTGCGACCTTAAATCACCCACCCCGGGAATCGAACCCGGGTCTCCCGCGAGGCAGTCAGACGCCATACCGATTATCCTGAGTTCCAATAATCTGTGGATTCAATCTAGATGTTAGTCTCCAAGAAGATGATGATGATGATGATTGACAGTATATCGCCGGGCAGTTCGGTGCTTTCCCGCCTTTCTGCTTATGTGCCTGAATAATGAGTGACGTTTGGTAGGCGTTAGACTCTTTTTACGTAAGATATGAGAGAAGGAGCGTTCAGAAAAATTGTTCTACTAAATTTCTTAACGCGCTGAACGGTGACATTTCGTTTCCCGCAGCCTGCAACGACAGGGTTACCGTGGCAACGGCGGACACCCACGCTGTGCACACACACATGAATGAGAGGCGATGCGATTGATAAAAAAAAATAGGGTGACTGGACAACGGTGACAGCAATTACGTGGAGAACCGCATGTGGCCACGAGCTGTGCTATTGAGGCGATCGCCACCATAAAACTGTCCAGCGATCACTTCACGGTTGGAAAGGTCAGATATCAAAGCCGAACGGGGCTGCTTTCACGACAAGTTCGGAATTCTCGCCTTAGAAGTGGGACTTTATGCAGGCAATATGTAAAACGACGTGGACCTGCGTGGGGTATAAGTTAGCTATGGCTGTTGAAACCATAATTCGATGTCGATGAGATTTTTTTCTTTTAACGAAACCTGTATTATATAAGGCACATGACTCCCAATATCCCCGCCTCCCATCCTTGTGCATTGCATCATCTTGTGAAGCCGAAAGGAAGATAACCCATTATGAACCTGCGGCAGAGCACAGCCGAGCATTGGCAAATTGATTTAAAGGAAATCAAACTGGAAGTAACCCACAAGCGTAAGGTTGAGGTATGTAGAGCTCGCACATAAGAACTACTGCCGGAATGCCTACACGAAAATTAAAACTGACCTCCCGAACTACCTAGACCACGCTGATGCCGAGTTTTTGTTTACTGAACACACTCTTGTGTTTCTTTTGTGCATGAGTCAGCGCTGTGCGCAAGGATAGCGGAGTGGATTCAACAAATACCTGTCTGCTGCTTTGAACATGCGTTTTATTGGTTAACACGCAGCAGGTAACCATACACCACATCTCTCCAGAACGTAGTGTTAACGGTGCAGACACTACGTGACACCAAATCGACGAAGTAGACGGCTCGATGTTGCACTTTGTAACCAACTAGAGAGCGCGTCAAATCTCCTGCATATGGCCTTGAACGGCTGAACAGCACCAGCGAATCACAGACGTGCGGCGTTGCCTAGTTCGTGACAAGGCGTTTCGCTCAACCATGCTGTCTCTTCTCCGTGCGAGATTTCGACATGGCACCGCTGCAGTGCGCTGCTATTGGCTATCACCATATGCAGGAGATTTGACGCGCACTCTAGACGAGAGAATGCAAACGAGAGGCATGCAGTGCAGTGAGCTAGACAGCGCTATACTCTTTTCCAGGAATCTCTTGAGCAAGTGAACGGAACGGAAACCAGGCTCTGCGCTAGTATTTACTCAAGAAGGCTCGACCAATGAACTCATGAATGAGGAAGTGACTGCAGCTACCGGCAGCAACGTGCATAGCTTCGCTCCGTCCACTCGCTTTCTTCCCTTCTCCGCTATGCGCGGGGTTTCACAGATTCCTGGGAGCTTAGAGGTAGAGTCTAATATATTATCCGTCTCAGCCATTGTAGACGTGGTGTGCTCAATACCATGCTCCTGCAGCCTCTACCCCAGGATCGCCTCCAGCAACATATTTATGAGAGGCTGAGCAAACTTCAAAGTTGTTTTATGCGGAACGTTGACTGGAGATTTCGTACACGACGAAACCCTGAATCGAAACCGAGCTTTCCACTTGGCAGTCAGACGTGCTAACGAACAAGCCACAACGGCTCCATTGTCACATAATACCATACATGTATTATTTCGTTTCCTATCATGTAGTTCTCTCATTTTGAGTCTTTTTGTTCCATTTTTGGGCTGGCCGAGACGACGGACACGAAAAATGATGAGATTAAATTGATGACGGGATTATGCTCACAAAAGGTGCTGTTTCTCTCTTTTTGTATCTTTCTTTCTATCTCTCTCTCTCTCTCTCTCATTTTCTCTTCTCTTTCTTTCTTTCTCTATACCCTTCTCTTCCCTTTCTTCGCTCACTGTTTATACTCTCTTTCTTTTATTATTCCCCTGTTTCTCTGGTCTTTCCCTCTGCTTACGATGTGGCACAATAGCCTATTTCGTATCGCATTAATTAGTGAATTAGTACATAGAGATTTAAATGAAACCACTCAGCTGAGTGACTGTAGGGATGATGAAATATTTTCAGATCAGCACCGAGCACCTATATATCTGAATGTAATGAGAACTGGAAATCAGGCACTCGCAACTCGGACATTTCAGTATCCGGTTCTGCCCATCCCTAAGTTCACAGAGGTTAAATAACCACTATAGATCGACCACAAGGAAAAGAACCTTGAACTAAAAGTCCCCGCGCAGCTTTCCCTTCTTCCCTTCAGCTCGGACCATAAGGAAGCATTGTCCACTCTCCCCCTCCCCTCCTCGCTGGGTACGGTGCACAGGAGAGTCGCGGGTCTGCGCAGGTTGTTTTGCTTGTGGTTCCACTATAGAGTGATCGGTTTCTTTATTATGGCACTTTTATTGTTGCCACAAGCCTATAGGTCTTTTTTACTCTTACGGTGGGTGGCCTACAAGCTAGTAAGGGAAGTGGGGAGCGGGGAATACGCCGCAGACCAACCAGACAACAGCGGTGGCGCCGAGAGTTACGACGTCGCTGGAGGAGGTGCTTCCCGCACCTCGTACTGCAAGCTGCTGTTTCTTATCGCGCTACATTGGTCGCTTCCCTGCTCCCCACTACTCTTGCCAGCATGTAGGGCGCCCGCCGTAAGAGTAGACAAGAGCTATAGCAATGTAGAAGCGTAAAAAAATAACTGAAAATAGAAACATCTTCGTACAGTTGGAAACACTGTTTCTCTAAGTCATTGTGGTAAAGTTCAGGTCTTGGGCGAAGGAGAAATGTTTACTTCTCGGCGGAAGCAGTTCCGGTTTTTCTGATGGGATATTTTTCAGGTGACTCCAGATGAACTCGTCGTCATCTGTCAAGCGCTGGCATAAAGCTTTCCCTCTTTCAACGATTTCCCGCTCTTACCCCTGGTTCTTTTTTTTTTTAACTTTAGAGCCCGCTGATAAACCCAACTGGTGAATCTATAATGTATAGTGCTGTATGTAAAATACCTATTGATTGATTTGGTTTATTTTACTTCGTTTTTCTTCCGCTTTTAGCTAATCGCGAAGATGAGGACGAGTGATGATGTGAATAAATTGACGTAGTGACATTCACAAAGAACACCCAGGCCAGAATTCGAACCCAGATCCCCTGGCGTCATAGCGTGCTGTGTTAACAACTCTGCCATGCACATAGGCTGAGGTACCATAGGAAAACGAGCATTGTGTTTTTGTTCTCTGTGGTATAATCTGAATGAGCTTTCAAATTCAAAAAAGGGAATTATGACGAAGTAACAAAAGCAGCAATATATTGAAGCATTTATTATGCTTTTCTACGACATTTCCCGTGTATGTATTAAAAAGCGTTGCTTTTGACTAATCGTGACGACGAGGATGATTAGCTGGCATTGATGAAGGGGACACTCACAATGAACACCCAAGTTCAGGCCGGGATTCCAACCCAGGAACTTCGGTGGCCAAGTTGAAAATAAACCACTTAACGCGCTTGTTTTACTATTTCTTGAGGAAATTCCAGATACAGCCCAGTAATTATGAAGTAAGCTCTTAAGCGGTAATTTCCCCTGTCATTCTCTTCGTTATCAGTTTTACACATTTCTCAAGTTTCTCATTCAGGAATAACACAAACTTCGCTCTTTCCTTCTTTATCCATATTTCTCTGATCTTTCCCACTTTCATCTCTCTTCCTCTCACCCTATCTTTCCTTTTAGCCTTTCACCCTTTCTGTCTGTCAACGTGTCTCTCGACTCGGTTTAGACGAACATGACAAGAGATGCTGATAGAAAATTCTTTCGTCCTTTGAATTCAATGGCTTTTCTTTGTCTCCTATCTGCAGAATGGGAAGAATTGGATCTTTGAAACTGGAACTGTCGCCGGGCGTTATTGCTAACCTGGCTTTATCGCGAAATCAATTCATGACGTGTCAGGTTGTCGGAAAGGAAAGAAACGCAGGCGTTGGATTCTCGAAGGGGGCTGGGACGTCGAACCTGCTCGTGCGAAATCTGTTGCCGACTGCAAGCCTCATCTTCATAAATCCTGTCCCTCGAGCGGTGCGGACTGAAATTACTCGGAAAGTGAGATATGAGAGGGGGTGGGGGATCGTCAAAGTGCGAGCGTTTACGAGGGAGGGAGGGAGGGAGGTGTCTATCCTTGAGGAATGAAGCGCACAGCGTTGGCAGCAGATGTGGATGATAGATGACAGGCGATCAGGAGAGACAGTTTCAGAAAACTCCTGGAAACTAAGAAATGCACAGCAGCCTCCCCCTCCCTACACCCCGCATTCTCCGAAACGTCATCAGGATATGAATATGAACGTGCCCCCGATTTCATTTACGTGGGCTTTAACTCCTCAGGGCTTTATCCTTATTTGATACTTGACACCTACACTTTCTGATGCTAGTCACTTGAAAATGATGCAATTTGCAAGCAAGGTTGACAGAAATGAATATCCTTCAAAATGTTGTGCAGTCCCCACAATTTTCTTGAAAAATAAGATTGTGTCCGGGTAAATGCTTCATTATCTCCGAGTTATTTTTCTTGCGACGTTCTCCATAACGTTTGGAAAAATTAGGTTTCTCCCATGTTCATTTATAATTCGTCGTAACTCCAAACGTAGAGGAACGTAACTCCAAAAATGGGATATTTGCTTTTATTTAAAGTATCTCCTTTGAAGAGTCAGATCCACATATCTCCACTTATAATCTTTAGCAGTAAGGCAGAGTCACATATCTCGAATTTACTGACAATTCTTAAAAGTCAGACATATTTCTAAGAATACATCATTTCTCTTCTCCTGGAAATTTGATAAATTGGAGTTATGTCTCTCTGGTTCTCACACGACGAATTAAAACTGTACCCAGAAAACCGTTCCAGAAAATAAAAGTATGTTTTGAGGAAAAGATAATCGAAAATTGCATTGCGACGAGCCATACAGAGGGGAAAACAAATTTCTTAAAAATCTTGGCAAAAATAGATGTCTACCAGTTTCGATGAAGTAATGCACGGCGACATTAATAATATTCATATACTTGTCCTTTTAAAGAAGCATTTTATGCTGATTTTTTTCAGAAAATCCCTTTAAATATATATATTTTTAATAAGATGGGCTTTTCATTTTCCTATCTTCCCGAGTTATTTTTTCTGTCTTTTCTTCTTTTTATCTGTCCTCTATCTTAAAAATGGCATTGTTTCCATGGTAACACAATTCTTATTACACGCATTTATTAAAAATAGTCATATTTTTCAAATATTTACCCTGTTTTCTGTATGCAAGATCTTAAGACTATTCAATATGGCGAATGGAATGTGTCCGTTTTTCGTATATAATATCTGTTGAGACTTTTCGAAACGTAGACGATCGCTGTTGTAATCTATATTAATCTGTTTTTTTTTTTCAGTAATAAACAATTTGAAAAGGCAGTAGGTATGCTGCGATAGAAGGTAATTACATTCAATAGAACCTTACTTTAATAACGAATATTCTCAGTTCATTATGGACTTATTTTCATTTTAAGGCTAAGGAGTTTCTATCTTTAAAGTTGTAAGGCATTTACTGTCTATCTTTCATCCTCCTTTTTTACTCTGAATCTTCAGCTAATCGCAATATTTATTTGTCCATGATCTGTTCAGTCCTCTCTAAAATAAATTATTCCGGCTACTACCTCGCTTCTAATCCTCAATATTTCTATTTCCAACATCTTCGGTTCGGTTATTGTGTTGAGTTATTTATTTAAACTCACACTTGCTCCCATAAGCCTCTTTAGCCATTACATTTGTTTTCTTTTAAATCTTATTTTCACTTAACTATGCCTCTTTCATAGTGGCCTATTATTACTTATACTTATTCACTGCCTTTATATCCGTTGCATTTTTCTATACACATCTACCTTCTGGTCTGAATATTGATGCAAGGTTGCATAGATTTTGCGATTCTGCCTCATCTCCTGTTTGGCAAGCCAGTGTCGAAGTTATCAACTCTGTGGTTGTATGGACTCGGATCTATTACAGAGGGTTATTATTAATCTTTTTATAGAAGGTATTGATTTACAAGCTCCTTGTGTAACTCCTAGATAATGTGTAGGGAGAGGAGAGTTATTGATCGTTTTGAAAATAAATTTCCTTCCAGCGTGCGGGATGCGCTGTACAAAAGAGAGAGACGTGAGATTGGAGAAAACGGAGAGAGAATGAGTGAGAGAAACAATGACAAGAGCAGATACAGAAGAGGAGAGAGAGAGAGAGAGAGAGAGAGAGACCAGAAGAGCAAGAAATGCACAAACTACAATATAGAGATAGGGAGAGAGAGAAATCAGTGGAACGAGCAACAAGAGAGAAAGAGACAAAGAACAGGAGAGAGAGACTGGGTGAGTTAGAGAGAGAACGAACATTAAACATCCTCAAAGGCTTCGTTACTGACTTTGCCGCTCCGAAAAACGATCGCTTCCGTAAGAACAAAATCCTTCTTTCTTTACCTTAGGTTCCTTGCCAGCACGAACATTCACGTGAGCGTTAACGTCGTCACGCGATATCCCAGAATCCTTTGCGTGTGTAGGTGAAAACAGTTGGCGGAAGACGCCGACCATCTTTACCAAGTCAACCAAATAACCGTTGTTTTTTGTTAAGTTTCCATAAGTGCACCCCAGGAAAAAAATAGCTAGCTGGTGGCGTTCTTATTCTCAAGCAACAACTTTTGTATAGGATGAATTGAAGGTCTTACAAAAGAGTGCAACTATTGCAGTTCCATTTCAAACAGTGATTCCTGTTATTTAAAAATTATACAAAGATGAGAAATTTTCCATTATAAAATTGTGGGAAAAAGTAATTTTCTGTATAACATGATGGCACAAAGGATGAGGGAGTTCTACCCCTCCCCCCCCATTTGCAGCTCCCATGTCGCCCTCGATTCCCATTTTAATTTGGAATGAAAAATTATTTTCTGATATGAATTTCTTTTGATATTAAATAAATAAAATTGAAAACGAAGTCATGTTTTTTTGTTTCTTGAGAGTGTAAAATGTGCCACAAACATAGATAAATATTTCATTATACTGGATATTACGCTGCGACTTCACGGGGAACGATGGAATGCCCGCCCCCACTAACATTTCCGATGGGGCAGTTTCTTTGTTATAACGCCTTTTATGAGGCATTTTCCAGCTGCCGTTACGGTGGCAGAAATGTGTTGGCCGATCTGGATGTTATGTGGAAAAGTAACAACAAGGTCAAAATTATATATTACCATAGGTAGAATAAAAGTAGTGTTTTCTGACTGAGTAATATCACTTGGTTTATTACTTTCAGTACATACTGTGCATTAAGAATAAAGTCCAGCTATTTTTATTTCCATTAAGTGGATAATGAGGTTGATCCCCAGAGCTAGATTGTACTTGTAAATTAACAAATTTTATGTACTTGGTCATTTAGTCTCATCTGTCTTGATTTCAGTAACAAGAAAGAAGTTATAAATTTTCAACCTATTCAATCTATAAATTCATGGTATCTTATTACATAAAATGATCACAATGTCCCATGATTGACCCACAGAAATAAATATATTAATTACTCTATCCTCCTTAATTCCACCACTAGATAAAGCTATTGCATAAAATTTAAAGAAATAAAAATATTCGAAAAAAATAATTTCATGTAAGACTACAATGAAGATGCAAAAGAGTTGTAAAAAATTATGTAATATGACAAGTTCAACTACAATGATACTTGGTACAGAGCTGGTGTAACAAGTAAAAACAAATAAAGAAACTAGAATAGCTCAGCTCCATCCTGTACCAAGGTATAATTTTTTTTTTTCAAGATTGTTTGAAATTCTGGAGAATCATATCTGTTCCAAAATTCCTCATTTAGTGCATTCATGAGAAGCTTGAGTGGATTCCTGGCGTTCTATGGATTTTCGTAATACAAAATTGATTTATCCATAATGCCAACGTCACTCAGCAATTTCAAATATCTTGTCAACGCAACCCACAAGACGATTTCCTGAGCGCTATAAAATTATCCAGATAATATGATAGTGTTTTTTAGACTGAATTGATTGATTGATTGATTTGTTGTTTTAAGTCCACTTTATGCACAGATAGGCTAATCGGGACTAGACCTACAGTATAAAGTGGAATCGGAACCACTGTGTCATATACCTCCATCGGATATAGAACCTGGGACCCATTCATTACAAGGCGACGACGTTACCACAACGCCATCGGGAAGGCCCTTTTGAATGATGATGTGTTGAAAATCTCGTAACCTATGAAGATTTCCATGTGTATACTGTTAAATACTATCTTAAATTGGCCGGCTCCAGTGGCGGAGTGGTTAGCACATCGCGCTTCGACGCCAGGAGTCCCGGTTTGAATCCTGGCCAATTTATTTGTGAGTGTTTGTGAGTGTCCATTCATCAATTTAATCATATCATCACTCATTCCCATCTTCGCAAATTAGCCAAAAACACAAAAAGCGAAGTAAAATAAAGCAAATGAATCAATCCATCATTCTTAAAATTGTTGTCTCGTCACACTGGATAAGATTTGATTTGATTTTTGTTATTTAGCCTTGTTTTTCTGCCTCTTTTGGCTAATCGCGACGAGTGATGGTATAATGAAATTGATGAAGGGACCCACGTAAAGAACATCCATGCCCAGGCTTGGATTCGAACCGTTGGCACCCTCGATAACCACTCAGCCACTGAAGTCGACTTTGATCAGATTCGAACGAATTTTGCATTGCTGTGTTCTGTGCCGTTTCTTTGTATAATGTATAATTTATCACTCTTACTGATCACTTATCACATGCGTCTCATTGTCAAGCGAGTATCTCAGATTCGACTCTCGGAACTTTACTGAATTGGGAATTTTATTCTGTGAATCTCCTTGTTCACCCCGCTTGACATGAATGAGAGTACTGGTGTGTAAAACCCGTGGGAATGTGATGCTGATCACGCACCTCAATTATGACCGCAATAAGAATATGTAGAGCACCAGCTCAACACCCCCATCTGTCCACACATGCACTTCACCGGGAACAACTTAACTTTTATCTTTACTTTGTACGAACAAAGTTAATATTAGCCAAAAAGAATGTTCTGATGACAAAATATTGTTTATTATATTAGAGTTGTCAAATGATGTAGTTGAAAATCCATCATTCGCTGAAACTACCACCAAATTTTCTTCCTCGTTGCCGAAGTTCCCGGGTCCGAGTCCCGGCATGAGTATTTATTGTAAGCTTTCCTTTATCAAGTTCATGTTATCTTTACTCATCCTTATCGTCGCGATTAGCCAAAAGTGGAACAAATACGATGATAAATAACAACAATTAAAGTTTGCTATCTGGATACTAAATAGGTTAATCAATAGTTTCTAGTTTATTTTGAAAAATCTGTTTTTGTCCGCATAGGTTAACTTTCAATCTTCAGATTTTATTATTATATTCATACTCACATATCAATTTCATATTCATGGTAAAGGAATCTGAGTTTATTTACATTTATTTCAATTTTAATTGTTTCTTCAATTGAATTTTGTATACATGACGAAATTAAGTGGCGACCGGAGCTATTTATTATTAATTCTATTCCGATATGGACAGCCAGAAACTATGTATAAAACACACCAGGGTGCACTAGCGTCAATTTGACCTGCATTCATTTACATGTTCTTCTAACCGTTCCGTAATTGTTTCAACAGTTTTATTGAATGCGTTCCTTAAACCTCATACGAAACAAACCTTTTGATCATTCTTATGTGTTAACGAGCAACTCGAGTATGGCAAACAATATCATTATGTCCTTGCCATTGTATACTAATGTCCAAAATTAAAGCAACAAACGGAAATTATTTCCCGTGTGTCCGTTTGACCACATAATACGATCAGGTGATAGTAATATTTATGATGTCATAGACAACTGGTTTAAGATAGAAAATGAACTAACCTTAATGTGCCAGGATTTATCAACAAAAAAATCACGATAGCAACAGGTTAAACTTGGCAAATTTATCAAAAGAAAAAATCATACGAGGAAAGGATTTTTGTTTGTTGCTTTAATTTTGGACACTAGTGTATATACAGGGTGTATCATAAGTAATAGCGCAAACTGACACAATTGAAAGTACACGATAATAGAAGCAAAAAAGTCTCGGTAAACATAGGTCTGCAAACGAGCCGTTTTCGAGATAATTGCGAATGTGTGGTTACAAGCCGCCACTGACTTCATTGTTTGTAAACGTCGTCCTAGTTGGTATAATACAGTAAGAAAAGTCATTGGAGATCTCATTGCTTTTATTGAACATTCTACTTACTTTAACAAACGTTAGTATGTTACATGTTACAATTACTGTAGACTCGTACATGTTAAAGGTGGTGTTCAAAGTGTCGTCCTTCCATCTGGATGCAATACTGTACGCGATTCCGCATTGAATTTCGAATTCTTTCGAACACCCCCGGTTCATTTCGAAATTGGTCACAAGCATGTACAATTCTCTGTACTGATTGTATCCATCCTGTTTGATTACAACGCCACCTGTCGGAAATGTTCTGTTTTGTAAACAAAGAGAAAACCTCGGAACGAGCAAGGAGTAAAGCACTCGGTGCTTACAAAATGTAATCAGTGACGGCTTTTAACCACACATTCGCACACATTACTAGCATTTTACCAACTAGGACGACGTTTACGAACAATGAAGTCAGTAGCGGCTTGTAAGCAAACATTCGCAATTATCTCGAAAACGGCTCGTTTGCAGACCCATGTTTACTGAGACTTTTTTTGTTTCTATTATCGTGTACTTTCATCTGTGTCAATTTGCGCTATTCCTTATGATACACCCTGTAGATATTTTAAAACGCAATCCCTCTCTCCGTGTAGGGTCTCCCTTATCGGACACAGCATTGA
This sequence comes from Lepisma saccharinum, assembly GCF_977018435.1. NCBI lineage: Eukaryota > Metazoa > Arthropoda > Insecta > Zygentoma > Lepismatidae > Lepisma > Lepisma saccharinum. Next base: position 173,051,095 of record NC_139229.1, read on the forward strand.
ACACCGTTGTCTACTGACGTCACGATAAACGTTCTGGTTGTTGGGTTAGGTATGTTAGGTTGAGAACTCTTAGCATAAATTATGTCATCTTGGTCCAGCCCTAAAAAACTGCAGTGTATTTAGGCTAAGGAAACCAAACCTAACAGACCTTACCTAACAACGAAGGCATTTCGCGGTGACATCAGTAGCCAGCTGTGTTCAATATGGTGTGCGATAAGTGTCATGCTCACCTCTTTCCCCTTTCATGTAATCGTTGTTCGTTGGTGGACTAATGGTTCTTCGGTGTTAACTTTTTTCAGTTTTTGTTTTCGAAGTTACCCGAAAGTGGAACTTCTCTTCACGTAGTGACCTAGGAACCACATGGCTTGAGGCTCTAGGCCTATACATACAGCTAGATAATTCTCTGTAGGGTTGAAGGCTGTCCTGACTCTTGACATCTGTGTGCTGGCGGCCACTTCACAGCCTCGGCATTCATCAATTGAGTAGTGATACTAGATTTTAGATGTGTTGTACAGTCGCGAACACTTCTGGATTGCAACAAACCCATTGACTTTCAATGGAATTATTACAGCCCACACGTGTACGCGACTGTACTTTGTTCTTTATACGAATTCCAGGTCTTATCAACGGTATACCTATTTTAGTTTTTCACCGTCTTATAATTTGTTTTTGACAAGGAAGGAGTTCATCTCGAAAAGAAATCTTCTTGTAATGCACTGTCTTTTAAATTGCTTTTCTCGCCACCGAAGTTCCGGTTTCGAGCCCCGTCGTGGGTATGTTATTTCTGATTATCGCTCCATCAATTTAATTTAATCATCACTTACCCTCATCGTCGCGATTAGCCAAAAGTGGCAGAAATGAAAACCAAATAACAACAATACAAATTATCGTGTTTTTACTAACAGGCTTATGTCTCCGTACTAAGAGAAAGGTGAAAATAATCTCAATGTTGATGAATCCATTATAATTTTTAATAAACAAACTAAAATTCTCGGGAGAGTTTTTATCCCCCCTAACTCATAATCTAAGCTGTTTCGTTTGCCTGTATCCTGTTAGTGGGTCAACCAGGAAATGCCTCTCGTGATGCAGGATGTATAACATTCCAGGATGCCTCCCGAGTAGAAAGGAATACTAAATTGATTTTCTGTTCCGCGTCCCGTATCGAATCCCACGCTCCACGTAGCTTTGATGGCCCAATAAACTTTCAGCAGGAAGATGCAATATACCCAGAGGATACACTTAACGTTGGAAAGCGCATCAAGGACTTAAAGCAGTGATCATGGGTTCTAATACTGTGCAGTTAGAAGAATAAAATAATTCACTAAAACAATTTGGTGCTCGTTGCTTGCTTGCACTTTGAAGTTGACTTTGAAAACAGAGTCTAATATACGTACAGTGGAATATACCCATTCCAGAAATTTAAGGTGATGGTACAGTCACGAACACTTCTGTCTTGTAACGATCCCATTAACTTTCAATGGAATCGTTACAACCCAGAAGTGTCCATGACCGTACGTATTGTCTAGATATAACAAACTATCCGTTAACGTAACAGTTATGGCAGTTTTATGGTAGCGTTGTAATTCTTATTTTTCCCTTCTACAGTTAAAGGTATTAAATTTGTAGAAATGAATACACAATAAATCCTTACTGAACCTAGAGCGTGACAATGTAATGAAATGTAATTTTCCTTCCAAGAGAATGTAGTGAATCCGTCACTACAGCGCGATCCCAAATACTTTACCGTTACTTTTTTACAATTTTATTGTAAAAAAGAATATAATATTAATAATATAGTTGTGTTTTTGGTTTATTATATGTTGATTTTCCACATCTCTAGGTTAATCGAAACGATGTGGATGAACGCGAATTGTTAAAATGGATGAGACAAACAATCCAATTTATTTAAGTTGTTGACTTCGGATCTCGCCACCCAAGATTCCGGGTTCAAGTCCCGGCCTGTACATGGATGTTCTTTGTTCGTGTCGATTTGATATTATTCATTCATCCTCATCGTTGCAATTAGCCAAAAGAGCAGAAAAGCGACGTCAAGTAACAAAATGCAAATACTAGAGCCAACTCTGAAGTTAAAAGACGGCCAGACTTCGAAATGGAAAACATGTAGAGTCATCTGTCTGTGTGCACAGAGGATAGATTTACTTTTTCCCACGGAACAACATGCTTAACATGTGATGAGAATGGGTAATCAGGTAAAGTAACTGAAGAAATAAGTCAAGAAACACCCACCATCACGGTAAAATGTTTGTTTTCTGTTAGTAGTTCTTCGAATCTCGAGTTTGCAACGCTGGAAGCTCATCCGTAAAGTAGTCGCTTGGGCCTAGCCCTCATTTTCTATTCTGACTTTCTCTGGCTAGCGGATGCAATTGAAACTTATTTTCGTCCTCTTCCCCGGGAGTTTAGTTTACTAACTTGACGAGAGAGGTGCTGCTGATAAGAATTGATGGCGACGAGGTCTAATCCAGCCATTCCGCTGCTGATCCTCGCTCCGAGCGCCGCTTTCAATTAGCGTGTCAAATGGAGACTGTAAAAAAACTGCCTAGGCTTCATCTGGACACTTCTCAGGGTGCTAGTGTTTCGAGCACAGTTCACCTCTTTTCTTCGCCGGCTGATAAATTTGGTATACATGCAAAAGTTTTAAACACCACACACCCGCGTCTCTTTTTCTTCTTTCTAGACCTCTCTTTTCTTCTTTTCCTCTACATCTGTCGTTATTTATCCCTTGCCCTTACGCAATTTCTATGCTGTGTACTTTTCTCTCTCGCTCTCCTGTTTTTCTCTTCATGTCTTTATGTTTATCCCTTCTCTGCGTGTGTGAATATCTTTTTCTCATCCCTTACACTTTCTAGTTTTTTTTCTCTCGATCTCACTTTCTCCCTATTTCTGTATCCCTTCCCTATCTTTCGTTTCTCTTCTGTTATCCTTCCAGTTTACTATAAAACTTTAAAAAATATATTTTTACGTGGGTTAACTTACTTTTTCAAGGAGGCTCATCTTCGGGAACCCATCAACTCTATGCAAGCCCAGGCACGTGGCAACATGTTGGGTGAGAATGGGGGAAGGATACAAGTTGTGAATTTAATCTTTCCCCGCTCCTACCAAAATAGCGATATCAAGTGTTCTTAACACTGAGTAAACTTAACGGCATGGAACAACAAATATTGTAGCATGAAAATTTATGGAAAAATACGTAAAACGTAAAGACCAAAGTATACCTCTTTATATAAAAAATATTATTTACAAACAAATTATGTATTACGCTTTGTAGCTGAAGAGAAGCTACTGGTGAAAGTGCATATTCGTTTGTTTTATGGATCAGATCCATCTAACATTTACTTTTCACTAAAATACTTATTTCGCATTGTGGATAAAGATCAATTTGAAATACATGTAGAGAGTTTTAATCGACAGCTTCCTCTTCTCATGGACCAAAAAAAATCGTTTACACATGTGGACAAGTGACCTTATCGACTTGCATATGGAATCGAATGCGCTTTAGTATGATCTTCCCAAGAGTAGTGTTAAAATAATTATATGGTGTCGTTGTACGCACAGGATAAGAAATATGTCGGCCTCGTTCGAGGCTTTGGTATGATATTTCAAAATTTTAGGGTAAGCGGGGGGAATTGCGAGGTATGTTTTTAAAACAAAGTTGTGTAGACTCTGATATTTTTTTTAAGACTTTGGGTCAAATTTATTATCTTGAGAACCTTCAATTATCATCTCTTAAACACACTTTAATTTTTTTACCTCCTTATTTTATGCATTAAAAAATTAAAAAGTAATTTACAACCCAATTACTCCCATGGGGGTAATTTGGAGGTATACCTAGAACTCACAAGATGATATTAGTGCTACAGTTTGTGGACAAAAGTGTGTTCAAAAATAAAGTAAAAACTACATTTTACACTCAGTTTTAATAGGAGAAATAAATTCAATAATTTTTTTTTAAATTACAAATGTTTTTAAGAAAACTTCGCAATTTTCTTAAAACTAAATAAAACAATATTATCCCAGTATTCTAGGGCTTTGAAAAACCTACTGCTTACAGTTTATATATGTAGGTAAATGATAATACATACAGTAAATTTTTTGGTACAACGTAGAATTTTTTAGAGTATCTCAAAACTTTGAAAAACATGTGGGTAATTGGGAGGTAGTTTTCTCCCCTCCTTAAACACCCCCCCCCTTTAAAGTGCATGTATTAAGATTTTTAAAATGAGTTACTTGTTTTAAGGTTAAAAATCGAACAATTCCAACTTGACAAAAAATAGTGTTACATTTACTTAAGGCAGGACAAATATATTTTTTCACTTTTAAAGTCAGAAAAGTGCAGTAGTCGTAACAATTCTTTTTTACTCGCTAGAGAATTGAAGCAAAATGCTGAAAAAAAATACAATTAGTGCCCAATGAATAAAGCTATCAATCCATGTACTAGTTATTGTTTTATGACAAAACAGGAAATTAATAAAAATAAAATAAAATGATACCACCCAGTTACCCCACCCACCCAATTCCCCCCGCTTACCCTACTTGAACCAAAATTACTTTGCCACACGATTTATTCAAACATATCCAACGGGTATCTACCTGATTACTTATAGATAGGCCAAACTTAATTTATTAATGACTAAATGTGAACCCACGCACCATGGTTGAATACATTCAGAATAAACTGGCTCTGTAGGCTGGGAAGGTTTGTTTAGCGATACTGCAATGTATATGATGCTTACAGTGTGATTTTCGAGATGAGAAGAAGGCGGGTGTCCATAAATCGAGACGAGACCGAGAACGAGACGGATCTCCTCACACGCGAGACAAGATGAGACTGCCTGTTCTCGATAACATCCAGACATGAATATGCCAAACTTCTCCATCGCAAGGACAAAATCTATTCTCCGTCCAATGTAAGAATGAAGCGAATGGAAACAAATGTACGCGACTCGCGCGAGAAATCCTATTGGAATGTAGTGCATATGATAAACACATATCACTCAAATACTATAGTGTAGTAGCGGAAGCTCTATGGCTATGGCCAATATATTTATGGGTATGATTCTATGAAATCGCATGATTTTGTTTACAATAACTTCGTTCTTACAGTGGATGGAGAATAGTTTCGAAGTTCACCACAGCTGTTTTTCGATTATTCCATGAGGCTACATTTTGTTCTTGAGTGAGAAATTGTACTTATAATTATTAGAGGAAAAGGACTAAATATGGACCCCCCTTTTTATGTTGTCATTTTCGGAGGGGAAAAATTAATATATCAAGCAACTGCCTTTAAAATGCATATGAAATATGCATTATATGAAATATATACCTAAATGTAATAGCATGTTAAAGTATAGAAGGTCTCCATTTCTTTTTATAAAAAGCAATTTCCAAAAAATGGTAAAATGATGTATTTCAAAATTGTGGTCTAAAAAAATATGGGCTACTAGTGGAAATATCACAAAAATCAATTAAAATTTAAAAAAAAACAGTCATTTATCGCTAAAACATTATACAATTCATATTTATGAATAAGCTGTTGTTTTGAAAATCAAGCGGAATGGGAAAAAATCGAAATTAAGAAAAACATCCAAATATTTGTTGAAAATGTGATCTCAACATAAGACCTCATGTCATACCCCATATTTAGACCATCACGCTATTTTTCTTCTTCAATTTATTTTCGCTCTCTGTGGTACATATTTCACAACAAATCATGGCATTATAAAAGCCCACATTTGTTTTATGTATCGCTAATATCATAACTTATACAAAGCAGATGAGAATTCAGAAAACGCTGAGTTAAAACATACCTGCAAAAAGTTTTCGGAGGTCGCAATTCTATAACAGCGTCCAAGGCCGAAACTATCTACCACTTTCTCTTGCGAATTGGGGCCGCAACCTTTGTCCTTGACAGATAACCAGTTCCCATAGCCTCCGTCAGGCTGCAGCACCCGGTATCGCTAATAACTACAAAACCCATATTTAAACCTTCGTCCATATTTATTTATTTATTTATTTATTTATTTATTTCACCTTTAACAGAGTTCTTGCTCTAATTACAATAGGCTTACATATATATATTTTAAACAATTAAAAAATTACAATTATATTTAGACCTTCTCCTCTACTAAAAACACTATTCTTTCAACGACCGATGCCACTATTAATGGGCTAAATAGAACACTGAAAAGACGAGAGTGCAAAGGTGATACATGAATACCAAAAGAACAGTGGTCTAATAACATAAATGGAGAGAAAAAGAGAGGAGATTAAGCAAATGAGAAAAGCAAGCTGCAGCAGGAGATGCTATCAGTGACTGGCCCCATTTTTCTCCACTTTCCCGGCAACTCCGCCGCGGCAATTCCAGCGAATGGGGGTAGGTTTTAACAGCCTCGTGCAGCGGCTGGCGGGAGGGAGGGGAGGGTGGGGGAGCATTTTTGCAATTCAATCAGGTGCCTCCGAGGTTGATTAGATTCCGCCGAAAGACGATAATTACTGAAAAGGACCGCGTGGCGCCACTGGGCGGTCGGTTTCCGTGCTTTCAGCGACTCTGTGTTATCGGCATGAAACGCAAATTCCTGACTCGAGGAAGAAAATGAACTAAGTCAGTCTAACTAACCAACTCTTGGGATAATAGTACCGGAAGTGTCACAAGCGTCTATCCTTTTTGCATTTCAAATTTGGTTTTCTTAGTTCAACGTTGCTGCGAACAATGTGGTACTGGGATCAGATCTCAGTGGGTTTAATGTATAAGTTCCTCCTTCATTCTCATCGTCGCGATTAACATACGGTAAAAGTACAGGGGGCGCTCAGAAGATCTAAATTGAATATTCTAATGTGGGTGCCCGTAGAAAGATTTCAAAAGGGAGGGAGGGGGGAGACAATATAGATTAAAAGATGGGTTGTGAAGTGGAATTTACTATGTTGAAAACCGTATGTGCCATGTTTGCGGACTATCATAAACTACAGTCCAGCAGAATTAACTTGAGAGAAATGGCCGCTCTGTGAGTGATGCAACTGCGCTCGAAATGGCTAGAGCTGGGGACTTCCCGCTGTAACGGGCCAACGGAAACTCTACAAACTCTACTCTAGAGTTTCCGTTGGCCCGTTACAGCGGGAAGTCGCCCGCTCTAGCTAATTCGAGCGCAGTTGCATCACTCACAGAGCGGCCATTTCTCTCAAGTTAATTCTGCTGGACTGTAGTAATGTATTAAGAGAAGTAAAGAGAAATAGAGAGAAAAGCCTATTAAACTAAAGCGATTGAGAAGGAGAGAGAGAGAGAGAAAGCGAGACAGAGAGAGAGACAGACAGATAGATAGATAGATAGAGAGAGAGAGAGACAGAGAGAGAGAGAGAGAGAGAGTCACGTAAGAGCTATAGATAGAAATAGAATGACAAAAGGAACAGCTTTATAGCTTTTTTAAACAAGTGAGAGAAAAAGAGAGAGAAAGAGAGAATGTGAAATAAATGGGAAATTGAGAGAAGTAAAAGAAACAACTGGAAAAGTGAAACACGAGAAATGAGTGAGAGAGACAGACAGAGAGAGAGACTGAGCAAATGAAGAGACTTACATAAACCTAGTTGTAGAAACAGAAAAACAGAAATAGGGAAATGGAATGCAAATACAGGATGGATCAAAGGAAGAGGTTGGAGGAGACGGAGCAATTGAGTGTCGGTGTTATAGTGTTATGACCATTTTCACTGAAACATGGAAGTAGCAGTTCATAAACATGCATTGTAAGAACAGCTCGTGAGGAAACGATACATGCATGCTTAAATAAAAACCCATTCTAATCTATTCCTAATTTGTTCACAAAAATTACGTTGCCCTGTCTAAATTAAACAGCTCCGTCTTTTCGAGCCTTTTTTGTTCACCCTGCATAAGAAATAAATTAAAAACAGGTAAACATTTATTTTATACTAGCTGATTACCCGGCGTTGCCCTGGTATTTATTTATCCCAATTTTCTATTAGACAGGAATATAATGAATTCTAACTATAGTGTAAAATGAACTTGGAATTGAACAGAATTGGGAGTGTCACTATTCATCTCTGCGGCCCCAAAAACTATGGATTCTACACTAATATCGGTCGTTTTACATGTCACCCCCTTTCCTATCCCCACCCGTGGGGGTGCCAGGCGTGTCTTGGAGTTGAATGGCATTGGGAGTGTCACTGTTCATCTTAGCGACCCCGAAAACTATGGATTCCACACTAATTTCGGTCGTTTTACATGTTACTCCATTCCCACCCCCACCCGTAGGGGTGCCAGGCGTGTCTTGGAGTTGAATGGCATTGGGAGTGTCACTATTCATCTTAGCGGACCCGACAACTATGGATTCCACACTCATATCAGTCGTTTTCGATTATTTTTACATGTCACTCCCTTCTCACCCCCACCCGTAGGGGTGCCAGGTGTGTCTTGGAGTTGAACGGCATTGGAAGTGTCACGATTCATCTTAGCGATCCCGAAAACTATGGATTCCACGCTAATATCGGTCGTTTTACATGTCATCCCATCCCCACCCAACCCTAGGGGTGCCAGGGGTGTCTTGGAGTTTAACGGCATTGGGAGAGTCACTATTCATCTTAGCGACCCAGAAAACTATGGATTCCACACTAATATCGGTCGTTTTCGATTATTTTTACATATCACCCCTTTCCGACCCCACCCATAGGGGCGCCAGGAGTGTCTTACCCCCACAGTATGGTCATCGTGAATGTCACCAATTAGCTTAGCCACTCCGAAAACTATGGAATCACTAATCTAGGTCATTTTTGACATTTTATTTTTCACCCCCTCTCACCCTCCATTCCGATAGGAGATGAACTGAGAGTTGAATGGCATTGGGAGTGTCACTATTCATCTTAGCGATCTCGAAAACTATGGATTCCACACTAATATCGGTTGTTTTCGATTATTTTTACATGTTACGCCCTTCCCACCCCCACCCTAGTGGTGCCAGGGGTGTCTTACCTCCACAGTATTTATTTCGAGATTGCAAGTGATACGTGTACCAAGTTTGGTTGAAATCGCTCCAGGCGTTTGAGAGTTATTCCGGAACAAACACACACACATATACACACATTTTTGTATAGAGAGAGATTCAAGGAAGTCAAGTCAGCACTCATGACCCTCCCCATGGAAGCCCATTGTAGCAGATAAGACACTTTTCACTTAGTGCGTGGGACTTCGAGAGTCAAATCTGACTTCTCAGGCCTGGATATGCAGTTACTATATCTTGAATGAGATTTTCATTCCAGTCGCAGTAACTTACGTCAATTGTTATAAGAGACTGGTAATTAAAGTAACACAGGTAGGGTTGTTGCGCAAAGAATTCAGTTATACGCACCAAGTACATTGGCAAAGGACAAATTTTTGTTCATGGACTTCTAAGGACTTGGCCCCTGACGCTCTAAAATCCACAAGCGAGCTTCTCTCCGTCGCGTCCTCTCACCTGGGTACTTTCTCGTCAGCTGGCAACGGTGCATTGAAAGGTATCATGAAATGCATAAGGGGTGTGGAGGTAGTAGGTCTACATATTCTCGATCTAGGCCGTGGAAGTGATGGGATTAGCACTGATCGCCAGTATCCCACACAGTACCATTCGTGAGAGGCTGAGTGAACCCCAGAATCAAGTGATGTTAGAAGAAACAGATGAGTAAGAGAGGCAGGGCGAGCAGGCAAATCGATTGAGGGGCATTCGCCCCATGTGCCTCCACCTGACGCCGCCACTGAGCTGTTCGGTGCATATTCTGCTCCAGATATTTTTTCAGCAAAGTGCAAGAAACACAGCCAATCAGAATAAGTGAATATGCACACAGAGATTTACATCCATGATGGTTTAAATGCTAACGCTGTAGCCTTGTAATTCAGAAGGTCCTGATTTCGATTCCCGGTGGTGGCTCGCTTGGCAGCGGATGGTTAAGTAGTATTTTCAGTTCCAATTAACCTCTCTGAGCATAAGATGAACTTAAAATCTACTTCTTATTTTGCTCTTACGTATGCTTTTAGACTTTAAAGACCTTGATTAAAATCCAAATAAGGCGAGTAATTTCTGAACTATATATAATTAACATGGACGGAAAAACCGTAATGACGCATGATTGGCGAAAAGGCAAACCCTTGAATTTCAGACGCAGTCAACCTTAAATATTGCACCACCCTTCTTTTTCCTTTCCCGTGTAATCTGCAGATGTTACAGATGTTACCTGTGAAGACGCGTTTCCTTTGTTGGAGTTTTGCCCAATAATAGGTTAGCTGCAGGGTGTAGAGGGTCAGATTACACACTTCCTTTCTACTTCGGCGTGCACAGAGCAAACTTGTGGAGTTGCTGCAAACGCCAGGTGAAAGTGAAAGGCCATTAGAGGCTTCTCGGTCATCAAAGAGACTTTGCACAATCTCGGACGAACCTTTCAGCTTTTATGAAGCTAAGATCCCGATAGTTTCACGTTTCTCGCTTAAAAATGGTTGTGGTTGACAGATTTCGTGCAAGGAGGGCAGTGAATAAATTGGTTCTGTATTGGGCTGTAGAATTGCTATAACCAGTCGTGGATTATGGAAGCGAGGAACATTGTTTTAAACATACGTATTGAACAATTACAAGTTTATAGCTTCTTATACGTATCTCAGAAGAGCTGATATAACCAAGATAACATGATTTATTTTCAGTTAGAATTCTAGGTTAAAAGACTAGGTAGGTTTAGTACTGTTAGCAACCTATTTTCGCGACGAGTTAGTACCAAGGTGTGTTCCGCACTCGACCCATTCCGAACAACTAAACATAAACTCTTGTAAGTAGAAGAATTTAATATTAGAACAGAAATGCACAGACAGAATTTTCAATTCTTTTGTATTACTAATTCCTGGGAAAGTTCACGTATTAAAATTTCAGTAACCGCTAAACGTCTGAAATTCCTTTATTTTCTTCTTTTTCACATTGGCACTTACGTATTCTTAATTCCTAAGGATTCTTGAAGGTGCCATTTCGTATTTTTTCACGCAAATTATCTCAATTTTCGACATATCGAGAAATTCTTGTTTGTTCGTTTTCGCTTGCGTTACACGCAATATGGCGGAGAAATCTTGACTAGCGTTGTCCATGATCAGTGGTTATGCAGTGTTGCAACCTTCTTCATCGAAAAATAACTACTTTCGTGTTACTGATTTTGTATTTTATCCAGGTTCGAAAACCCCACGAACCATGCACGGATAGCCCCACGAACCATGCACGGCAAGGTTAGGTTCGGTTCGATTAGGTTAGGCAAACATAGTTAAAATTGTCGTCTTCAAAATTGTAATGTTCTTGGAAAAGAACGGTGTGGTTGGAAACACTGACCGGGGGTTACATCATCGAACGCACGCAATAATTGATTCACGTAGTAGAAGGACATAGAGGCAACAGCTTTCGTACATTAATGTTGAAAAATACATGATTTACCGGCAAAATATATTAAGCGAAGGGAGAAAACACTTCCGAAACCTTCGTAAAGTATACAGAAACCCATTTCGGTAAGTACTTTCTCCTGTAAAATTGAAGAAATACGTTTGACGGGTACAAAAATTTTACCGTTCACGTCTCAAGCTACAAAATGAAGCATACATTCTTGGATGCATGTTATGTAGAATTTTTACATCTTCAATAAATACATTGTATAATTCCATTTACTCAAAGATTCTTATGAGACTGGAAAAAGTTCTTCAGAAATGAACCTCTATTCTAATACTAACGTCTCCATCTATGAGAGCCTTTTTGAAAAACACCTGGAAGCAAAATAATACATGTTTTATCTTCATCCAATGGTGCATTCATTAATACCGATGGGAATGATAAATCATCGCCGTTGACAATGTTCCCTCAAGTGTAGGAAAGGCTCCAAAGTCGCACGTTCATCAAACACCATCGAAGAACGACCGCCAAGTCATAAGTGATTCACATTCATTCCGAGACCCGAATTGTCTCTCCCTGAATATTTCATAAGTTTTGGAGCACGGTTCCTGATAATATCCATCGAGGAAGAAGAGAAAAAAGGGGGAGTCACTCAAAAATTGATTTCTTCTCTTTTCCCTTCATGTTTGCATGTGCATGGGTCGTACGCTCCTTCCATGACTGACAATGCAGCCCTCTGTGTTTGCAGATCCATGGCGGTGAATTGTGGGAAGTTATACAGGCGTAAAGATATTCGGTCGACCACTTTTTTTTTTTTTTTTTTTTTTTTTTTAGAAATGTTGAAGGTTAGACCCAAGTAGCAGCAGTCCGATCTCAGAGTTGGTAAATACACATTTATTTAAAACAAAATTACAAACAACATTTTGCGGTTGTGTAAACTGCTTTGTGTTATTCGTTTTCATTTAAACGGATGTGGGGTTCTGGGTTCGATTCCCGGCGGAGGCAAGTTGCATAATGGTTAGGAATCGGATCCTACTTTAAACTAATCGGGTCCAGTCCTGATTAGCCTATCTGTGCATAAAGTGGACTTAAAGCAAAACTTCAAACAAACAAACAAACGGATGCATTAAAGTTACTAATGTTATATCAATGTTTTTCCTGATTTTATGTTGTTAGAAGCAACATTTAAATCATATTAAATGAATGTTCAATCATGCGACATATTATTATCATTATTATTGTGATTTAATGTTATTATAATTCTCACTAGACTTGACTTTATTTATTTAAATATTGTGCTCTCAGGCGGCTTAAATGAGATCTTTAAAACCTTAAAAACTGCGCATTGCAAGTATATCATATTCAGTCTGAGACTGTGTTATATCTATTTATATGTTATGGGCCATCTTTTAAAAAGAAAAATTACATAAAAATTAACATTTTTTAAAGGACAAAAAAACTTGGTTGTAACCTTGGTTTGAAATAGTATGGCTTAAAGTTTAGCTGGTGACTCGGGTTTGAGTTTGCAAATATAGGATGGTATGTTTGTAACAGCACGGAATTGGTAATTTGATTTATAGAGATTCGATTCGTTTGAGGAGCCCATTGTCTCCCCGATGGCGCAGTGGTAGCGTCGTTGCTTTGTAAGCAAGGGGTCCCGGGATCGATACCTGGTGGAGGCACCTACTGGTTCGGATCCTACTTTAAACTGTAGGTCCAGTCCCGATTAGCCTTACTGTGCATAAAGTGGACTTGAAACACAAAATCAATCAAAATTTGAGGGCACTTTACAATGATATCATGAACAAGTAGGTCCAACATTTACTCCTACCATGGGCGCCCAAAAGGGAAAGAAAGGGGGCACGCCCCCCTGAGAAAAACGTCAACCTAAAAGTATATATTTTACACATATAATTTCATTTCAGTCACAATAATTTATGTTTATTATTATAATGGGAATTATGTGGGAAAATATGCCTCGTTTGTCCCCTCGCTTGCGAAAAAATAACTTGCCACTTCCTGGAAAAAAAATCTGCTGACACCTGTGGCACATACAATCATCGGCTTGGGAAATAAACCCTACCAACCCTTTCGTTCTATTATGTCATATTACACTGTTTGTTATTCCACCTTGTTATATTGGCTCACATGCACATTGTATTCCCATGTGAAGAATGCAGAGTGAATAGCAACGGCGCATGCGCCCACGGGAGAACACATGGACATGGCACTAGATATTGCAGCCACTGCATGTGGCGTCAAGCCTGACAAACAGAACGAAACAGCGCGTACCGCATCGTCATTGTGGTCACACCAGCCTCTAAACGTGGTAATTGGAAAGGGAATGTGCAAGCGAAACCAAGCCTACACTGCCGGATAGAGCAAATGCACTTTCTACAGATGGATTATTTTCGTAGCATTCTTGCTCGTATCTTATGCACATTTCCGAAGCGAGTCTAGAAAGAGGGTGATCTGAGAAGGCACCCAAAAGATAGCCACGCAGTAGAGTCCGATTATTTTTCAGAGCATCTCCAGCTGACTGCACGATCCTGGCTAGCGAGCATGCCAACGGTGTACAGCGTTAGCAAGAGGGTCAGCGATAGGTGCTGGGTTCAGATGACGTAAGCGGTTCACTTGCTGATTGGCGGTTGCGAGAGTTATGACTCGCTTCCAAGCTACAACAGCCAGAGTTATTACGAAAATAAATTCACTCTACACCCGCTAACTGCAATGTTGCACGCCAACGAGGGTCTGGCTCTCTGACGCACAATCAGAAGGGCGGTGTTTATGCCCTGAGAATGTGAATATCAGAACTTTAAACTCAACGCAGAAAGAAAGCCCTCGAAGCAATTAGGAGGTAGGTAGATTGCCTTGAATGCAAGAAACGTGAGCCTATTCAGTGCCCTGAATAGTTCTAGACGGCAGAGAAGTTAACAAAGAAGGCTCATAAATGATTGGCGAGAGCAGTTTTTGTTTCGAGGCAGGAGCTTTCAAGATGCGAAGAAGGCCACCTCCCACGGGAGATGGAAGCCTTAAAGACCATTTCGTTTTCCCAGCATCCCTTGGCTCCAAGATCGACACTAGCTTTATATAAAAAAAAAACCTCTGAAACAGAACGCGCAAGGTACGCCATTGTTTTTACAGAGCGATTCCCAGCTCTTTAATTCCTTCTTTACATCTCTTTATACGTCATCGTCTCGTTCCATGACGTCAAACTACCAGAAAAAATGTTTTTCAGCAATTTCGTTGCAGAATTTATAATGTTTACTTTTTATCGGTCCTTCCCTGCAGGCAGAGAACGATATTTATTTTTCCTTATGCCATTATTCTCTTCAACGAGCATATTTGAAAAACAAAAACAGAGAGAATGCGAAACAAACAGAATAGCCGTTAACATCAAAATATTTTTTATTTGCTGAACCAGGGGACTATCTTGGGTTGTCTTCAATTTTGAATTATTTTTTGAAGTAAATGTTGAAATAGTTATGGAGGAAAGATTTTACTGAAACGGATTAGGTATATATTTTTTTTCCACAAGGCCATATATATTACAAGAATACGCGTTTATGGAAAGAAGGGCCTGGGGAAAATCAGATAATGGAATTTTTCTTTGCGTTTCATTGGAAGTCTAAGCGGAACTTGGAGCAAATTTACTGAAATGAAATATAAAATAAAGGAATATTTCGGAGATTCTATGACCCAATGAAGCTTAGGGTTGGGAATCCCTTTTCCCGTGATGATCATTTCTTTGACTTTTTCTTTCCAGTGCTGCGCGATATACAAAATCAATTGAAGTTACTTACCCTTCCAGAATACCTTGTAATAAAGTGGTTCCGGAATCGATCCCCGGAAGAGGCACAGAGTGGATCGGATCCAGTCGCAATTCTCCTAGCTGAGCATAAAATGGACAGAACAACTAAACGTTCTCCATGAATTTAGTGTAATGTAAAATCCTTATGTATGTAGCGGTCCTCACCAGCTGATGAATTCTGATCCGCGACACCTTGGCTTTTTCTACCTATAAAAGGAAACAACATGCTCTTTATGTTGTCATTTCTTCCCTATTGCACATGCATCTTACTTCCTATTGCCCTCAGGTAAGTAAGAACTAATGTTTTGTGTTGGCTCATTTAACGTCACTAACTTCTTGATCAATCTCAGTAAAAATGAGGAACCTGGCTATGTGTGTGTGGGGGGTACGTGCGTGAGTGTGCGCGCGTGTGCGTGTGCTTGTGTCTTAAGTGCGAGAAGGAGAAAACATGTTGGAGTTGTTACCGCACCGACAGGTGATCACTATATGATCCAAGTGTGCTAATCAATAATCCGTTTAAAATTGACAAAGAGACATGCCAATTTGTTCATGAAGCCATAGATTTTTGCATAAGGCTATAACTACGATGGACGCATACATATACGTATGCTAGTATATCGTACATTACTTAGTTGATTTTGTGATATCGATATTACATTATATCTCTAGCCGGGTTCATCGAACAGTCAAACATACAAGGAATAGTAACAAAACAATTCCAGATCAGTTCATAAACCGATTATCTGCTCCTGTATTATTGTCAAAATCATTTAAATCGGTCTTTTTGTCGTCCTTGGCTTGGTTGACGCTGGCTCAGAAGGCGGCGAGATCTGATTCCCGATTGACTTTGCTGTCTCTTCAGGGAAATGACCAGTTTTTCGATAGGCTCCTAACATTTGATGAGAAGTGGACCTGCACGCCATACTCAGATGCAGTCAGCATTGGTAAACAACACTTCATGAACCTATCCTCAAACAACCAAACCACCAGTGCACCCAAAGCATGGGCATCGTGTACTGCTGTGAGCTGACCAAACAATTGTTGCCACTGTGTATTCTGCACAGCTGCAACATATCCACGAAAGGACGAAAACCAGCTGATCTTATGTTGTTGCACGATAACGCAAGACCGCACGTGGCTAAGGGGATTCGTCCGATCATTATCCGCTTTGGTTCGTAAACTTTGGTGCACCCAAATTCCCCCAGAGATTGCTCCATCAGATAACCACTAATTAAATTCGCTGGATAACCACATTGGAGGACCACAGCTCAGAATTCTTGACAATTTGAAAACAGTTGATGTATTCTTCGTTTCTTGTTGTTAAGTAGATTTTTCGAGCGTGGTCACGTTCGCAGAAAGTTATCTATTAAGACGGTGACTATTTTTTATTATAATTTTTATCCTTATGTGGGCGTTTTGAAGTTGAGTCTCTCTTACTTTACGTCGCTTTCCTTCTTTTTAGGTTAATCGCGACGATGAGGATATAGGGAAACTTCCAAAAGACAAGAGAAGTGTTTTGAAGTGTCCGACGTAAAATAAACTAATTCAATCAATCAAGGCTGATTTTGGTTACCTGCTACTATGAGTGATGTCCATAGACATTACACAAACTTTAACTTTGTAATTCGAATAGAGTCTGAGAAATCGACAGTTGGTTCGGAAGGACTTAGCAGATTCGGAAATTCCTTGGTGACACCACCTGCAGCTCGTTCTCGCTGTCTTTACGTCGGACTTCCTGCACCCTGTGAATACATTTCCGGAAGAGACGGCTTTGTGCGAATTCCTTATGAAGAAACCAACTCTCCAGAACTTTCGCGGCTCTTCCCGCTACCAACTCCGACTTTCCGGCCCTCTGTTCGCCCAAATTCAATCAGCATTGCATGCGAATTGTGCCATGGCGTAATTTGGTCCTGGTGAATAATTGATGGGCCAAAACGTCCCCCCCCCCCTCGCGAAGAGCAGAAGTTCTCCGTCGCGACCACCTTCTTTGGGAGGCCTCCTGTCACCTCTCTCTTTGCCCCTCCCTTCCCATTGCTAATACTCGGTTCGCATGTTCGTCTGGTGGAGGAGAAACAGATTTTCGCAAAATCAATTATTGGTAAGTGGCTGCAGCACTGATACGGTGAGCGAAGAGAAAAGTAGTGGCATCTGTTGTTCAATGAGTGAACTAACTGGGCTAATTTAAAATTGAACATTTGGCTACAGACACGAAGAAATCGTTGTATGACATCCAGGGGAACGTAACTCAAACAATGCTGCTTTCAGTTTTGTTTAAATAAACTCTTCTAAAGAGTTATATTTGGAGTCAGCTCGACAATCCAATTCTTATCCTTAGCAGTCCAATAAACTGACACTTTTTAAGAGCCAGATATATTCCTAAGAACCCATTGTTTCCTCTTTCCTGTAAATTTGATACATTGGAGTTACGTTCCTCTGGTTCTCACAGGACGAAATAGCAACATACGTCCGTTGATAAAGAAAAGTGTGCTTTCCACGGCTTCATATCACAACAATATTGTTTTTTCCAGAAGGTGACTCCAAAAAGGAGCGAATATCTCGGCATTATTTTTTCAAAATGGTTCATATCTTTTTAATTTTCAAGCCGCTGATACGACTTACTCGGAAGGAAATTTCGAAAACTAATAGAATTTCTGATTGACAGTACAAAACCTTTCTCACATTTCCATGTTAGAAGAGAGGCAATAAACTGTGTAAAAATCATCTTTGAAGTTATTCTGGGTACATTCAGGCTTAACGCCGTGAGACTAGGTTGCAGCTAGCACCTCTATCGGCAATTTCGTGAAATTCTTGTAATGCTGCGAGTTAAAGAACGGCCCTCGTATAATTGGTTTCCGTGCCGTTCTCAGGAACACGTTACCAAGAAGGTGGAGATAACAGAAAAAGAGAGATCACTAAAGAACGAATAAGATAGGTGAAGCGGTAGCGCGTGAAATGAAAGAAGGAAAAAGGAGCGTAACCAGTCTTCCCAGCTACGCTTTCAACCCTTTCTTACACATCAATCTTACTCCTTCGTCACTACCTCTTAACAATCTCCTTTCGCCGATTCTATTCGCCGAGAGAAGCGATCACGAAAATAAGGTCGGCAGGGGTCTAAAGTTCAACTCGGTAACGCCAGATGGCAGCGTAGATCGTGGGAAATTACTTGAAGCTATCATGGTACTTAGAATCACATTATGCGGTAAGCTCATGGTCAGATAGAAGTAATAATAAAAAATGTAAGAAGAGTGCCATCTTGTCTTGTTATTTGTTGGTTTAAATGCGATGATTTATTCTTTAATACAATAACTATGATAGAGATGTAAACCCTCGCTTGAAGTAAGCATGATTTAAGTTGTACACTGTTGGGAGTAAAATTTAACTCGCTGTTGAGAAAAACTGGACGCAACCGTTTTTTCTATTAAAGTTTCAAATTTTTATCATGCATAAAGATAGATAATGATTACAAATTACAGTTACGTGATAAATGTATTTTTAAAAACTAAATCATTAAAATTGCATCAATTATGGTAACTATGCAATGGCCGTTAATACTTTAAAAATAGCCATGTTCATTTTTACGGTAGTAAGATGGTAGCGAACGTCCAGTCAAGGTTTTACAGTGTACGTACATTATCACTAGTGTTCGAATTATACGTGACTAGCGTTTGCGCTTAGGTACATTTTCCCAAGTTAACGCTTTTGGTTAATAGATTGATTTGGTTTATTTTACTTCACATTTCTGCCACATTTGGCTAATCGTGGAGTTGAGAATTAGTGGTGATATGATGGAATTGATCATAGGCCTAACTTGGCGGGGGCAAAATTTCGGGTTTATTAAAATGTACAAGTTAGGGAACCTGAGGAGCAAAGTAATAAAGAGTAATTAATATTTGTGATTTCGCAAACGTGACATTTATTTAGAAAATAATCTTGGACGTTGTTTTTAACGGATGGAAAACTTTTCGAGTCTCTTCTCCCAAAGTTAAGCCCCAGGTTTGACTCTGCTCCCTCAAAATTAGGCCCAAGTTTAATTCTGCCCCTTCAATATTAGGCCCAAGTTTTATTCTGCCCCTTCAATATTAGGCCCAGTTTAATTCTGTCCCCTCAAAATTAGGTCCAGTTTAATTCTGCCCTCTCAAAATTAAGCCCAGTTTAATTCTGCCCCTCAAAATTAGGCCCAAGTTTGATTCTGCTCCCTCAAAAATTAGGTTCCAAGTTACGCCTATGGAATTGATGAAGGAACACTCACAAAGAACTCATCCTCGTGGTCGCGATTAGCCAAGAGAGGAACAAAAACTACGCTAATAACAAAATCAAAATCAAATCAGAGGCTTCATGCGTCAGGAAAAGAGAATTTGTATTGAGCATTCAGTACTCTCCGGGCTGTAGGTTCCTCTACACCGGCACATCCAAAAATCTTAGGAGATGAGACGAGAGATTCGACTCGACACTCCTCACCAGTGTGCTCACCGCGTCTGGGAGAAATCCCTTCCTTTTCAGTTCGAAGTGTCGTTGCACACACACACGCTCACTCAAGCATGGGCATCCTTGATGGCGTAGTGGTAACGTCGCCGCATTGTAATTCAAGGAGTCTCGGGGTTGTTACACGGTGGAGACACAGTGTTTCGGATCCCTCTTTAAACTGAAGGCCCAGTCCCAATTAGCCTCTAAATATCTTGGATTGTAATTTAGATAAACTCATTTTTCATACTTCACAATTTTATTTCTTGTAATAAGAATCTTACGCTGAGTTCTACTAAATAAAATAAATAAACATAAACGATTGCTATTTTCGCCCAAAGTCTATTTTCTAGGAACCATGCCTTGCAAGTCACGCGTGGAGGTTATCCTTGTAACCTTGTGCCACTTTATCTACAAGATATCTGATATTGGGAGTTTCCTTGAATGCACGTGCTGCCACAACCTTGGCATTGGCACACGAATATGGCTAAGCAACATGCTCTTTTCTTATACCTGTCCTACACGTGTAGAGGGATAGGGTTCTAATCTATTTCCAGTCTCATTTGTCGAGCCTCGGTCAAGTGACCACTTCCTGGTCTTCTCTGTGTCCTTCTGGTTAGCTTTCCTAACAGCTAGCTCTATGTGATGTGATGTAATGTGGAAATAAGAATGTTCCAAAGTATATAAGCACTGACTTTGGAAAAGGGAGAGGGGATGTGCAAGGCACTTTCTTTGACCTTGAACTAACTAATGTGGCAAATATATTACCTTTCAGAGTGAAGGCGTGCTAAGTGACTTATTATTATGCGAGATGTGGTCAGTCCGCTGTTATCTGGCTTTCTAGGCCGGAGAGCGTTACTTATTACTTCAGTAGCTCTCCAATTGTAATTAGGGTCGACACGGGACTTTTTGGCAGGCTTTCGCCGAGAGATGAACCAGGAGCCATTCTTACCAAATCATTTGGTTAAGAGGAAGAGG
The DNA here is from genome assembly GCF_977018435.1 of Lepisma saccharinum. Taxonomy (NCBI): domain Eukaryota; kingdom Metazoa; phylum Arthropoda; class Insecta; order Zygentoma; family Lepismatidae; genus Lepisma; species Lepisma saccharinum. The sequence goes on from NC_139229.1 coordinate 173,071,750, forward strand.
GACGATTTCCCCGAGGTTCTTCTCTCTGCGGAAGCTGGGGAGCACTGTTGCCAACTTAGCTCTTTTGGAGCCAGATCTGGCTCTTTCGTGCACTCGTTTGGCTGTAAACTGTAGCACCCGCACCCCTGTCCCACTATGATGCCATCACTGGCTCCGGCCCACAGAAACCAACTTTTGCCATGAGTATACATTTTTCACGTGACGTGATATTGTTATATTGGCTGCGTCGACCCACCCCTTCTTACCTTCCCAGATACTTTTTTATAGCGCCGTGGAGATGACATAATATTGTTATCCGGAAACCCTTTATTTTCGATTGCGGTGGATTATTGAGATGGGTGATGCCGCCAGATCTAGAATAAATTGTCATCACTTTAAAGTTAACGGTAATAGAAGCGCCCCACGCCCTCAGACACCTAAAATTACCCTAGGAGGCACTTTATCCAGCCTTCGTTAATCTAGCCCCTCGAAAGTCAACTTTTGCTCCATTTAAGATGAAATTTAGCTCTTTTATGCGCATCAGGTTTGGCAACACTGGCACGATGACTGTAGGAGGCAAGGCGAAATGCATTACGCTTATGGGAGCATTATTTTATAAATTCTCTCGGGAATATCAAACACACAATGACGTAGAGAAGTACATGGACGAAAAAAGGACACGTTGAACAATATCTTAGTCGTAGGAAAAGTCGAAACTCCTATTTGATTAGCCGTAACTTCATTTTGAAGTTGATTTCCCATAAGGAATACATGGGATTCTGTAAATACTTATTGATCACATTTTTCAAACATCGTGTCTAGCTTAATAAAATTCTAAATTATTCTAAATTCTCACTCTTCCCCTTAAGCGGAAGTTCCCTTTTTTGTTATACCTTTGCACGATTCAAAGAGTAGTAAATCAGCATGTAATTGTAACTGAATTAAGTACAATACTTTCTAAAGCACCCGATATGACGTTGAACTTGTTCCCTGCTACACTTTGTACACTAAAGGGACAGAGAGACAGAACATAAACTCGTAACCTGCTGCAATTTGCTTCATGTTATATTCTTTCTGTCTACTAGGTCATCTTTCTTCTTCCTTAGTAGAAAGCCGATTTTTAAGATTGTTCCTTCTGGATTTCATTAATATCACATTCCATGTATTTTATTAATTCTTATAGGAGTCCAGAGGAATAGGAACACAAAATACAGCCACGTACATTACCAATTAATAAACTCACAATCCTTCAGGAAGAAGAGAGATTGATTTTGATAAGCAGAAACGTGTTGTGTACTTTATACAGATTTCTTTTTAAATCTGCTTTATCCTCAGGTAAGTTTAAAGTAAAGGACAAACTATTCTAAAATGTTCCTCCACTGGTTATCGAATCTGTAACTTCCACTTTTGTCTTGGATAATTTTACAGATCATTAATAATATGAAATAGCACAACCTAGTTTATTTAAAACCAGCTATAATTGCCAGGGTATCATAATGATCTGAATTCGATTATAAATTATTTTAGCAGTTTATCAAGTAATCTTAGCGTAGCGATTATCCTAGGAAACGTATGCAAGGCAACTACAAAACAATAAACTTTCAACTTGATATTACGGTATACAAAATGGATCATACTAAGTAGTTTTTCTACATTGGATTTGATTTTTGTAATTTAGCGTCACTTTTCAACCACTTTTGGCTAATCGTGACGATGAAAATGAGTGATGATATGATGACATTGATTAGACTTCGTAAAGCACCGTTCTAACCATTCCGGCATCGAGATCGGCCTTTATCCATTGTAATATCGAGCAGTCTTTCTTCATCGTATGCATTCTGGTCCGTATAAACGTTGTGGAAGACGATATCTGATCTGTACGTGGGGCCAGGGAGTTCCATCTTAACTTTGCAAAGATACAAACTCCAAGTTCTGAGCCCATAAGGAAAACTTTGGGAAGGATTTTGAAGTTCCGAGCGTGCGATGCTGGTAAGGTAGAGGAATACTGAATTATAAAACATGTTCTATAAGAATGGTGTGGCTCCATGGATGGGACAAATCAAACTGGAAACCAGCTTGTTCTGTCAAGATTCGTTGTCAGGTTTCATTTATATATGGATTTTCATAGAGGTACGTCTTAGAAAAAAATACCTGGGCCACGGGACGTAGAATTTCGTAACGTCTTAAAGCCTGTTGTTTATGCAACCCAAATAACAAAATATTCGCTTAAGTTTGCCTGCTGATTCTGAGTTCTCGGGAAGGATTGAGCTTTGATAGCATGAGTCACATGACTCGTGCCCCAGCCACAGCAAACAGCTGGGTGCTACGATGCCTCCAGAAGAAAATTTCAGGAACTGGTTTCTTGACAAGACCTACTCGTGAAGAAATACTATTCTTTCAAGTGATATTAGAGTCATTGTCAAGAGGTTTGCTGAAATGATGGTTCTCATCACAGACCACATGCCACACGTTAATTGTTTAAGTCCAGTTCATGCACTGGACCTACAGATTAAAATGGGATCCGAACCAAATGCCTCTCTATTTGGTATTGAATTCGGAAGCCTTTCATTACATGGCGAAGACGTTACCACTACGACATCAGAGAGGCAATGGAACCCCTTGAGAAAGAGATAAGCGAAAATTGCTACGTGACAAACCATATTTGCCCGTAAATTTTAAAAATAAGACAATATTTTGTACTGACAGTTTCGAACCGTGGGAGAGGCGCATATTTTTTTGTACCATCGTCCATTTCACGAGTTTATAATTCTTCCTCACCGACACGAGTAACGCGAGTGGTAGAAGAAAAGCGAAGTAAAATAACTGAAACAGAAATAAAAGGAAAAAGCGAAATAAATTTTATTCATAATATTCTGCAGTCACTTGAGTTGTATTCACGGGATGCTATCTTTAAAGAAAGCCGTGGTCTCTTCCTTGTCTTTTTTGCTTTCTTTGTGCTCTTGCTTCCCCCGTCACGATCGGTCTAAAACTAATTAATGCGACGTTAATTAAACAATCCAAACAACGAAACAATGCACAATCAACTGCACAAAACAACATTCCAAATGTTTTCGAATCGGAAAACAATTGAGATGCTGTAAAATGACTTAAGATGCAGTAATAAAGTGGGAATTCGGTACCGTATAGAATTAAATCGGTAGAGATGTTCGATTTGATTCGATGTTTGTTATTTAGATTTGCTATTCTTTCACTTTTGGCAAATAGCGACGATGAAGATGAGTGATGCTATGATGAAATTGATGAAGGGACACTTACCAAGGACACCCACGCCCAAGTCGAGATTCTAACCAGGGACCCATGGCATCGTAGCGCGCTGTGCTAACCACTCCTCCATGGAGTGGACATTATAGCATATTTTGTGTGCTCAATTGGGATCAATCAATGGAATGAATAGGCATATTATATGATTAATAAATTCATATCATAATACCACGTCATATTATTCGGCACGAAGTAACATCAGAGACATTCAATCTTGCATTTTTGCCTTTCAACTAATTCTTTGAATTCAGGTTAATCACAACAATAAGATAAATTATGAAGCAAATGATAGTGAATGTGGGATATTATTACGAATTACCTGACAGAAACAACATTAAGCAGGCTCGGTGGTCAAGCTCATTAAGTGATTGACATTCGATATCGTCGCAAAAGTTCCCGGGTTTGAGTACCGTCCTTGTCGGGGGTGTTTGACTATTTCGTCATCAATTTCATGTAATGGTCACTCGTCCTTATCGTCGCGATCATCGAACAGGGAATAAAAATTATAAAAATAAATACGATGGAAGAGTACTTATTTCATCTCTCACGAAATCTCCTACAAAACCGGAATATATAAAATACATGTATATTCATTCACATACGTTTTCGATTTCTATATTTAACTATAGTCGAGACCGAGAACGGTTGAGCAATTTTCAATTCGACAAACCGAGAGACGGAGAAACTGTCAAGTCTCGTTTCTTCTTGGCACCTCCGTAATCGAGTTGTTCTGTTTGTCATTGGCTTTGTATTGGCAATTATTGCCAGTATTCTTCCCCTGCAGGTAAACCATAACGATGAATTATGATGAAATGAAGCAGATAAAAGGGCAAGAACAAGAAAGTCATGCCTGTTCGGGACTCCAACCCAGAACCTTATGTAACGAGATTTGAAATTCTGGAGAAGGCGTCCGTGTTTCGCTTGGTTTTCTCTTTCCTCTACTTCTCTTATATTATCATACATGTATAATAAAAATGGATCTCATACGATATGTTGCGATTCATAATTGTGCTGGTTAGATGCTACAGATGTGAACTCCAAACTGCAATATATTATTCCCTTTTGTTTCGTATGTGGTTGAACATGAAATTTTCTTACACTGTGACAATTTCTTTCTTAGTTTTGGTTTGGTGCACAGATATGCTAATCTGGACTCGACCTTCAGTTTAAAGTGGTATACTAACCACTATGTGCATCCACCGTGTATCAAACCCGGGATCCACTGATTACAAGGCGACGACGTTATCACTACGCCATCGAGGAGGCCCCATGACAAAATGTTATTCACTCGATCTCTACCATAATTTATTTCAGCATTTACATTTTCGTTTTCTTCTTCTTTTTTCCTTTTGTTAACTACTCTTATACAACTCTTTTTGCGTCTTCGAATTTCTTCTTGTTTCAGGAAAAAATAATACATGCAGGCTGTATAAAAATCCCCCGTTCAAATAGATAAAACGTTCACTCTCGAGAACTAATTTACTAATTAACTTTATCACTAAAGTAACCATTAGGAAGGAAACTATTGAAATGGTAACTGATATAACTGCAGATGAAACAATACTTACAGCCACTAACGAAATATCTATTCTTGTGTAGCCTCACAGACAAGTATATGGTGAGTCATTCACTCTTGCTGACTACGGGCGAAGGTCACTGAACTAAAGGGTGGTGGCAAGCAAGCAGGCTTCTGCTCTACCAAAGACGAGGTCACGTGTTCCAGTTATCTATGGCGTACGAAATAAGGAGGAACACAGCTATCTGCCGTATGTTTTGGTCCCGTCATTGCACTTTATCGTCGTGGCCTTGAAGTTCCCTCAGGGCACTCCTACGTAAAGGCTTCTCAGCTAGAAGGATATCTTCCCCATTGAGTGGAGGAAACGTGGGTGCGTATCGAGGTCCTTCAACTTTCGTATTCTTTTTCATTTCAGAACCCGTGCTGTATCGTCGACTTAATCCAATCTATCCGATGTAGGTTTTAGGTTCTGTTTCTGTCCGGTTATTTCACGTTGTCTTCCTGCTTATGTTATTCGCGACGAAGGTTCTGGATTCGATAATCTGGACAATAACGGGATTGTGTTAGTTGCTTGATTTGGTGTCTTAAGTCCACTTTATGTCCTGTTAGGCTAATCGTGAATGGACCTATAATTTAAAGGGGGATCCGAACCACTATGTTCCTCCACCGAGTATCGAACCCGGGATCCCTTAATTACAAGGCGCCCACGATCCCACTGCGCCATCGGGGATTGTGTTCGAAACGAATGAATCAAATTTGAGTGATATGATATGCAACCATTGGAAGACTATTGAAAGAAAAGCTATGGGAACCTGCCAGTTTTTCTACTGCAGACAGGAAACCATAAACATGGAAGAGAAGCTTATATTCAATGAAACCTGACGCTATGTGCTCGAATACTGGCTAAATATAATCCATAGAGGCATAGCAACGTTAAACAACCTCTTATATGATACATATAGGTCTAAAAAGGTCAAAATACAAAGATTGTGTGCGCCTCACTGATGGCGTAGTGGTAAGGCCTTGTAATCAAGGGGTCTGGGGTACGATACCAGGTGATCGCAAATAGTGGTTCGGATCCCACTTTAAACTGTATGCACTTCAGATTAGTCTATCTGTGCCGGTGACTCAGTCGGTAACGCGTCTGACTACCATGCTACAGGTCCCGGGTTCGATTCCCGGCCGGTTCAAGCCCGGTAACTTTTCTAACGTTGGAAGCGGCCCCAGCGCCCACCCAGCGTCGAATGACATGGGTACCTGGGGGAAACCCTGGTGGTAAAGGCGGTCAGGGGCGTGATGCTGATCACATCACCCCCACTCACGAACGAATCAAGAAAGTGTGGGGCGTTACCCCCACACCCCCTATACGCCTTCATGGCGTAGCGCCAAGCACAGGTGAGAACTTTACCTTTTTTTTTTTTTTGCATACAGTGGACTTACAACAAAATTTCAACTTGCGATAAAGATTATGATAAGGTATTAAAGAATTGGGTCTAACACATTTTTTTATTGTTTACCAATGACATTATTAACTAATATTCTTAATTTCAGTTTCAAGATGAAATCGGCTACGAAATAAAAGGAGTGGGTTCATATTTCTGTTACGAAATTCCACTTTTGTAGTAGACCTGTGCCACACTAAGTTGTGACAATAAACAAATCTGAGACACTTTCAAAGTATTAAATTTCTATCTACGTATTTGGGAAAAATCTTTCAATATAATACTTTTTTTCGACGCGTCAAATCATAGTATTTAATTCCTGTTTTAGCAGCTTTAAGAAACCTGATTTTTTTGGGGGGGGGGTTACAAATGCCCTTTCTGCTCCCGTCAAGTTACGCCTATGACAAACAGGAATTCAAAGTAAAAGACTGTCCCGACTAAATCGGGAGACACGTCTGATAGATTTACAATTGGGAAAATCATAATTAAGCGTGTAGTTGAAAACAACCTATTTTCATATATTGCATGCAGCTCTACTTTTTCTGCAATGTGGATCAAGAACTGGGGACGTGGAGAAGCACAACACTCCACGGAACCAATAGTCACGTGACCCTCTTTGCTTTCCTGTCATGTTGATCTTCGCGTGGAACACATTTCTCGGTGTTAAGACAGGCAAAATCACCCGATCATCGAAGGGTGCAATATGTGTTGCCTACCCTCCTGCATTACTTGCTCCTATTAAAGCCTTATGGGGAAGAACTTTTTTCCATGACTGTACCTGTGGAATATGCGTGTCCCTAGGAGTGTTCCAAACGTTTAAGATGTTTTTTGGACGGATAGTTCATATACAGTAGCCTAAATATGGCGGAAAAGTTCCTAATACGTACATATTTTTCCTAATTCGAGTAGGTAGCGAAGTGCGTTAAGTGGTCGACTTTTGGTCTCGCCACCGAAGATCAAGGGTTGAAATCCTGGCGTTGACGTAGGTGTGCTTCATGATCTTGTCTTATCAATCTTGTCTAATCATTACCCTTTCTCATCTTTGTGATTAGCCAAAAGTGTCACAGGCGCGAAGTAAAATAAACTTGAACCAGCAAATCAAACTTATCATGTATGTAGTCTATAGTACAGTCACGGATACTCCTGGCTTGTAATGATCCTGGGGTTGTTACAATCCAGAAACGTCTGTGACTGTACAACATTGAGACACATAAGAAAAATTAAATTTGAATATTTCATCCTGCATAAAGATGATTATAAATTCTAGTTGTGTGCACCATAAATATACAATGCATTTTTAAAAACTATCATTAAAATTACATTAATTACAATTAACTATGTACTTGCCTTAATACTTTCAAAAAAAGTCAAGATTATTTTTTTACGGTAGAATAATGGCAGCAGAAATTGCATCCCTGTGAGGGCCGCGACATGTTTACCTCCTGTATGAATTCATGTAGTGACAGCCTAGCCGGCAGCACACAAAGCTGGAAGGGGATCCTACGCTGAAAACTGCAAGAGCCCTGTTAGAGTAATATAGCAATTAATTATACTTTATGAAGAAAAATAGAAAGGCTCCCGTAAGTTTATCACCAAAAGCAGATAATTTCAAAACAGAATATTAGAACATATTGTGCAGCCACAATCGCAATGCAAAACATTTTTTTGATAAAAATTCGAAGGCATGCATTTTTATTTTTGCATTGTTTAGTTGTTGCTTGTAGGATTTATATCCTTTTACATTTTATACGCTCAGAATGATGAACATAGCAATGGAACGCATCTGCCAGTGGACGTTTGTACCATTCCCTTGCGCTGCGAGAAAGTGAAATGCGCGCGGGCATTCCGTGAATTGTCCACCATACGAGTTTCGGCAGCTGGAATGTTGATTCCGCTGACAAAGTTTTATTTCCAGGGAGTGCTTTGTTCAGATAGTCACCGGAGCGAGAAACGTACATACCGCGTTGGAATACCCGTGATGTCCAGAACACTTGTCGGTCGCTCTTTGGACGTCAATGGCCGTTGGTTCAATGTTCCGTAACTAAACGCAGTGCTACTATTCTTCACTACTCCCCCTAAAAATTAGTGAGGACGGCCCTTGTTTAAAATAGAGATGATGTGGGGAAGAGCGTCCGCAGGATTTTTTCGCAGGGGGGCAAAGTCATAGAAGCTTTTATTATTATTATTATTATTATTATTGCTATTATTATTTATTAATTTTATTATTATTATTAGTTACTACTACTACTACTTTGCAAATCATAAAATTCAATTTGAATTGTATTTGCGATGGCGTTGAATACAAGTTCAGACTCGAGTCTGTTATTTAGAAAGAAATTGGATTCGCCTTGCTTCCTTTCAATAAACATCTATCACTTTGTTCTTTGCCTTTTTGTACATTTTTACAATGCACAGATATGAATCAGTCAACTTAATCAGACAACTTAATCTACTGTCCTTCGTGGTACCTCTGATCCATGGTTTTAAGTGCAGAAAGGGTACTGTATAATACACAGTAAGTCAAGAAGTAAATGCACTTTTTTCTTTTCGTCTGTATGTTGGCTGTATAGCTTTCTGCGCTCGCAAGCCGATAGATGGCACCACTGTCTTCGCTTGTGGCAGGTTACAGCGTCATCACTTCAGTTCGCTCTGAACTGTTGCGAAGTAAATATGGCTGCGCCATTGTCCGTGTGCACCACAAAAGAACAGCGTTCCGTAATCTGTGTTTCGTGGTCTGAAGGTGTACCAGGAGCTGAAATCCATAGAAGACTTTCAGCACAATACGGTGACAATGTTTTACCGCAGCGAAGTGTTTACCAGTGGATTGTAAAGTTCAAAAGCTGTCGAACAAGTGTGAAGGACGAGAAAAGAACAGGACGTCCAATAACATCCACTACTGATGACAACATTGAGCACTTTTTTGGGACTCACAAGGGCTAATTCTGGAACATTACCTGAAAAAGGGGTCAACAATAAACATTGAACCTTACAGTGATATGCTTTCCAACAAGTTGAAGCCTGCAATTCGAAACAAACGACAAGATAGATTGTCCGAAGGCGTTCTTTTGTTGCATGACAACTCGCGTCCCCATACCGCCGCCCTCACCGCTCAAACTCTTCAGAATCTGGGCTTCGATGTGTTGGAGCATCCTGCATACAGTTACCATCAGTTTGGTCCACTTAAATATGCTTTAAGAGGCCGTCGATTCGCCACAGATCAACAGGTGAAGGAAGCGGTGCATATGTGGCTTGCTACTCAACAGCAAACCTTTTTTTATGAGGGTATCGGAAAGATTGTGGAACGTTGGACCAAGTGTATTGAAGTGCAGGGTGATTATGTTGAAAAATGATGTCATTGTAAGTTTTATATTGTTGCTGTGAAAAATAAAAAAAAATTGAGTGCATTTACTTTTTGACTTACCCTCGTAATAATGGTAGTTCCTGTAACTTACGGCCTGTAAGTCGCAGAAAACAATATTTTTTTGTTGTAAAATATATCTACAATTTCACCATTCGAATTACATTTATTCTTTCCGGAAAACTCCGGTGGGGCAAGTGTCCCCGCCTGGCCCTTCCCTGCGGGCGCCCTTTGATGTGAGGTACGTAAAGATTAATGAAGGGAGGTACCAGACGCTACAATATATGTCTCCACACTGAGCGAAGAAAAAGAAAAGCGTTGGGTCTATCCCCTTAACAGATATTTACTTTTGTATCAAAAAGTTTTTCATACGATATTTCCGGGACCTCATGGCGAGATCTGAGCTCCTCACCACGTGATCGATCTCAATACTCAATATTTAGAACGCGAACGTCCTCCGTAATGATATCTATGCACACTTTTCGACCACTTTTTTTTGTTCAGAAATTAAAATGTTATATCTAGACAATATTTTTCGGATCTTAATGAATTGACTTTTTATTTGACTTTTTGTTCCGTGAAGTGTCATCTTTATTAGGCCTGGCTTCTATTTCTTCTGTGACGTGTGAACTATTGACGTGTTGGTAGTATCTCTGTATTCATTTACTCCTGGCACTGTCGCTTGGAGTTATCTGCGTTGATCATTAATGAATGATACTCACAGAATTATTAGGCCATCATTTTTCTACAAACTGGTAACGAGTGTCTCAAGAATTTTATATTTTTGTTATTTTACGTCCCATTTCTGCCATTTTGGGTTAATCGCAACAATTTAGATGAGTGATGATTAGATAAAATTGATGTAAGCACACACATACAAATAAACCGTTATGCACGGGCAGGCACTCGAATCCGGATACTTCGGTGCCACCATCTGCCGGCGAGTATTTCAATAGAGACGAGTCGGAATGGAGGCAAGTCGCGAATGTTGCGACCACGTTAACTGCGGCAAGTTTTGAACTTTTAAGTTAAAAATCTGCTGGATACTTCAGAAGAAATAGTGAAAATATGGTCCCAAAAACTTTAAAACTTGTACTATACAGAGTGTGGCACATCTACTGCAGCCGGCCTCTGTTGCGGAGTGGTTATTACAGCGCTCTACGACGTCCCGGGTTCGAATCCCGGACTTGGCATGGGTGTTCTTTGTGAGTGTGTGTTCATCAATTTCATCATATCATCATTGATCCTCATCATCGCGATTAGAAAAGTGGCAGAAAAGCGAAGAAAAATAAACCATATCAATCAACATCCATAGTATAGTACGTATACGAGGACTGCTGGAAAAGTTTCTGCAAACCACAACCAACAGTGACGCTAGTGTTCCGCTATTATAAAAATCGTAAGAATAGATCTTTTTTATGTTTAAATTTTCTTTGTTTGTTTAAGCCTATTCGTTTATTTTTCACAGCACTTTGAAGATGTAGTTTCGTGTGAAAAATGGAAATTTCTCGTGAACATTTTCGGGCAATGATTTCTTATGATTTCAAATGTAGTTTAATACCGAAACAATGCATCGAGCGACTTCCTTTAGCTTCTGGGGATGAAGCACCATCCAATAGGACTGTGTACAATTGGTTTTCCAAATTCTAGCGTGGTCGCACATTTCTCAGTGATGAATTTCGTGACGATCGTCCATCCACGTCTGTTGTTGCCAGTAATGTTGATGCTATGCGTGAAATGATTGAGAGAGATCGGCATGTGGCATATCGTGAGATTCAGGCATCCTTGAACATTGACATGAAAGCAATACATACGATTTTGCATGGTCATCTGAACGTACGGTACGAAAACTTTCAAGCCGTTGGATCTCACACAACTTGATCGAAGCTCAAAAACAGACTCGTGTAAATTGGTGTAAAGAAATGCTCAAAAAATTCAACTGAGGCAAGTCAAATTTATTGTACTACATCGTTACAGGGGACGAAACTTGGATCTATTCATACGAATCCAAAAATAAACAGCAATCCACTGTTTGGGTGTTTCAAAGTGAGCCGAAACCAACAAAAGTTGTTCGTTCGAGGAGTGCTGCCAAGCAAATGATTGCTTGTTTCTTCGGTTATACCGGACTTGTTGCAACGATAGCTTTAGAAGATCGAAGGACTGTAAATGCTGAGTGGTATACAATAATTTGTTTGCCAGAGGTTATCAATGAATTGCGTAAAAGAAACCCAAATAGTCGCATTATTCTTCACCACGACAACGCCAGTTCCCACTCAGCACACCAAACTGTTGATCTTGTGTCCAGTAAAAATTTCTAATTAATGACTCATTGCCCGTACTCACCTGATTTATCACCTAATGACTTCTTTTTGTTCCCAAACATGAAAAATAAGATACGTTTTTGAGCGATTTGTGTCGCCTGAAGCATCTGTTGATGCATTCCGAACAGCGATTTCTCAGATATCAGCTTCGGAGTGGAAAAAATGTTTTCAAAATCAGTTTGAGCGTATGCAGAAGTGTATCAATCTTAAGGGTGAATACTTTGAAAAACAATAAAGCCATTCCAAGAATTTCACATGTTTTTTTACATATTGATTGCAGAAACTTTTACAGCAGCTCTCGTACTACGTACATTGAGTGTCTGTGAATTAGAATTTTAGATTTTGTTTTAAATCCACTATATGCGTAGATAGGCTAATCGGTACCGAACCACTATGTGTCTCCACCGGCTATGGGACCGGAATTCCTCGGGGAGACCTCGAGTGTTTGCGACTCCCTCTCCCAGAAATAAGGTATCTATGAGGTCCAGTTTTGCGTGGGGGGTATCCATTCATGACATCACTCAGTAGTAACATGTTATGAGATTTGCTGAATCCTGGGAATACAATAAAAAAAAATACTACAAGAGAAAAGGGAGGAAAATTCCTGGAACCAAGGAAGCTTGTAAACTTCGACTGCTTTTGATATTGCATAGACTTCACTAGGATATTGATCGAATGTGTGAAAATGTCCCACGTAGGAGTTGGGAAGAGTCGGTTTCTAACCTTAACGAAGCTGCAAGATTTCTTGCCTGACGCACTATGAAAGCTGGTATTAGTAGAACCTACACAATATACTTTCTGTTAGACGATTAGCTTGTGTGGAATAACATTTAAGTAAAAATCGTTCGAGGCATTTAAATGAGGCGAACGAAAAGATGATTGCTCAACAAATGACAGATATTACGCTGATGTTCTTATAACAATCGGAATGAAATTTGCATTAGAGCGAAATATATCAACGAGCTCCCACTAGCCTAATGTTTCGCGGTCTTGCCTTTATGCAAGCGGTCCCAGGTTTGCTTCCCGGTAAAATCGTAAACAATAATAACGGACTCCGCTCTCGAAATCAGAGAACAGTAGCGATGAGAGTCAACCCGTCGCCCAACGACAAGACGCTTGTCAGTCTTGGCCTGGCTGCGTCGCGGTTTTTAAAAATCTATCGACATGTTTCAATACCATGGACTTTAACCCTGACATAATCAAATTTTGTAAAACAAATTTGACTCTGTTGATGCCTAGCGAAATATGCCTACTTTACGAAAGCTCACAATGCATCTATTGTGACACTATACCAGATTTTTATGTAGCAATGCCATCTTGGTATGATTGGTTGTGTTTGTCTCTTCATTAACATCGTCTCATCATCATTCCATAAAAAGTCGATGAAAGTGTTAAAAAGCTACGTAAGATAAGCAAGTGTACGAATATGTTCTAGATTTGATTAGAATGAACAATCCACGAACTCGGTACCGATTGATGCAGGTTCAAGTCCTGGCCTGTTCCTTCATCAATTTAATCTAATCGTAATTTGATCATCTTTGCGAGTGGCCAAAACTTAAAGAAAAGCAACGAGTTTGATTTGAGTTTATGTTTTGAATCCTCTTTATGCACATAAAGGCTAATTAGAACTGGACCTACAGTTTAAAGTGGGATTCAAACCACTATGTGCCTCCACCCAGTATCAAACTTTTTGATTACAAGGCGTCGACACTACCACTGCGCCATCGAGGAATGAGAGAAAAAACGAAAAAGACAAATAAAAAACCAGTGATACATAATCAATGCTACTTAAGTAAAGATTATTTCTGTTCGGCATATCAAACATAATGATTTCGCAACATCGCCGGCAAACATAACGCTCTCTTTAATGGCTAAATACGTCTTTCTTAAATCATTTTTAGATATGAGGTTGTATTTAGGTTGTTACTTTCTCTTGCACAGTTGTAACCCTTTGCTCTTTTTGCCTGAAGGAAAGACTCTTCAGACCTACACTGAAGCCGTCTCAGGATCATGGAAAAACGAACACTGATATACAGGGTTATTCAAAGAGAATGGTACAAAAGTAAAGTTAATTTATTTTTAAGTGAAAAGAGATACAAAAGCAATTCTGGTGGGAAAGAAGAGAGGATGGTTGTAAATTTACCTGGGCAATTACAAATGTTGGATATGAGCACCCTGGATAACACGGCAGATGTCAAAACGATAATCCATTTCTTTCCAGACGCGTTCCAACATATCCTCGGTTATCAGCTCCACTGCATGAGAGATGCTCTGCTTTAAATTATCCAGGTCCTATGGTAATCGAGGAACGTACACAGTGTCTTTCTTAGGATACGCCATACAGTGGGTTGTGGCACATTAAGTTCTTTACTTAACTTGGTTTGTCGGGATTTTCTCTACTGCACAGACATCCAGTTGATTCAAACTTCTGCACCCAGCGTGTAGTGCAGTGTCTATGTGGTGGTCGTTTCTTGAATTTCGCACGAAAGTGTGTCTGAACTGTAACAACTGCCCCTGTTCGTGCAAATTCCATTACGCAATATGCTTGCTCTACCTTCGTTGTTGCCATTTCAGCTATCAACAACAAGTAGCGTCTCTAGCGGATTTTACGTCAACTACAACCACAGGCTATAAATTTACAACCTTATTTTCTTCTTTCCCACCAGAATTGCTTTTGTATCTCTTTTCACTTACAAATAAATCAACCTTACTTTTGTACCATTCTTTTTTAATAACGCTGTATATAGTTTAACTGTCTATTGGAATAGGTTAATACAGTGAGAAGTAGGGAGTATACCTCAAGTTATACGACGAAGTTTTAAAGGATACTGAATGGTGTATTACTGAATTAGGAAAATCTATCTTAAAACCTGTTCCACACAGCCTGTCTCCTTATTACACACAGGAAGTACTTAAATTCACTATCTCACTATCTCTACTAACGAAGATCTGAGGTATTTATACCTGAGGTTTTACTCTCCAGCTCCAGTTGCTTACATAATTTCCATATCATAATAAAGTTACATTCATTGAAGTTTTTTATACATACGTTGATTAATCATTATACATTTCAAAAGTTGAGTTATTATACATTCCTTTCTTTTATCTTGCTTCTCAGAAAAAGCTGCAATTTGAAAATTGAAATTTTTATCACTTAATTGTATCAGATTACATTCAGGTTAGTCGCTTCGTTAGTTTAAGCGCTGATTCGCGGAACAATAAATACATAATATAACAACGCTACATTTCTCAACTTCTTATTTAAAATAAAGCCGTAACAAGGTTATTTCCCAAATCCAAATAAATCTTATAGATTTATTAATCTATAAATACATATAAATCTTTATAAATAAATCTTATAGATTTTTTATTTATAAATACATATAAATCTTCATAAATAAATCTTATAGATGATATATTATTGTTTCACAGTTCACGTATTTTACGAATGAAAAATATCGGTAACCACATTCATTTTACCTTGTTTGTCACAATGAATATCTGACGATGATAATGGAAATAATCTGGGATTTGAACTCCGGATATTTTGCGGAGAGATGCAGAGACTCCCCGCTTCACCGGTTCCCGAGGGAGTCGTGCGTTGGCTTGTTTTTCCAAATCCATTCCCCAAATTGCCGAAATCACGTCAAATTGTTGGACAAGCTCTTGGGTAAAAGCAATTTAAAACTCTTCTGGGTCATTTTTTTCAAACTGAATCAGAGAATGGAAACACAGATACGGGAAAGGGGGAAAAGTTTTACGTTTTAAACGAACCAGGTTGGTGTAAGTGTCACAGTCAATTTCCGACTCTGTGATCCTATTACCATCAGAGGCAAATTTTCGCTAAAAGAACCAAGTGCATTCAATAGGAAACCAATCTGCCCTATAAAAGTTGAGAGTACCTTGATCCTGGGGTGAAGCCTGTCCAATGATAATGCTGCTCTCTCACTCTCTAAGTTGTTTCCGGCATCTCCTCTGCAAAGAAAAAAAGGAAGAACAATTAATATTTGTTATTGAGAGTGACATGTTATGTTTCTGCTCAAGAGCTGACCTGCGCAGATAAACCTGATTTCTCTCTATAAACCAAAGCTGGTTTGGTTGAAATTTGGAGTTATCCAAAAACGTTTGGTTGAGGTTTTCAGTTATCATCGTCGAGCGTTTGATTTAACCAAAACGTTTGGTTATGCTCTTCAGTTATCCAAAGAGCTTTGGCTGAGCTCTAAAATTATTCAAAAGAAATGTTTGTTTGAGCTTTGGAGTTATACAAAAAGTTTGTTTGAGGTTTGGAGTTATCAAAAAACGTGTCGTTAACCTTCGGAGTTATCCAAAAAGTTTGGTTGAGCTTTGGAGTTATAAAAAAAACGTTTGGTTAACTTTCGGAGTTAAACAAAAAGCATTTAAATGAGCTTTGTGATGTACATAAATAAAAATTCATGGTAGCCTTCACTACATTGTGGGAATTTTGACTAAATTATTTGATAGTTCTAAGGGAATGGACTTAATTGGGTCCGAATTATAAAATTCAATTGATACTGGCGAACAATAATTTAATTGTCATCTATTTAAACACATGTTTCTTCATTTTCTAAACAACTCTTTTCTGTGTACGAACGATATTATAAGTTTTTCTTTGTGCGGGGCAAGTGTTCTAAAAAGTTATCCTAATAAATCTAAAAGCAGTTTTGAGGTTAACTTTCAATGAAATTAATTTATATTGTTTACGTCAGTGTTTTACAGCCATAATTAAGTGAATCAAAATATTTCAGTCGACTTTAACTCAATATTAATGGTATAGTATATGTTTACATGAAACTTTTGCTCGTATAGAGGGCATTGATATGCCATAGACAAAAACTCGACGTCTACACCCTTCACCTTATAGTTTACATAGTCTAAATAGTCAATGTATGCTTCAAAAAAAGGAATGCATAATTCTGTTTTGAAAGAATTGTGTAATTTTGAACAGTAGTAATTTGTATCTAACTTAAAAATGCTATTGACATGAATAAATTGTTGTGCGATAATATAAAGTACAGTAAAAGCACTGGGTATCGTGGTTATGTCTCATATCCCAAATCCAATTTGCCAACTCTCTAACATTCTTAAACGCGAAGCTTATAGCTGCAGCAACACAAGCCTTCCATTTATCCCTAACCTGGGCAAGATCAATCCAATATTTTCTGATTTCTTTATGTCCATCTCAACGTTATCCCTCCATCTTCCTCTTGGTCTTCCTAATGGTCTCCATCAGGCTTGCACCATATTATACGAGAAGATCAAAGTTCATGAAGAGAAAAGTACCACGCATTTCCTGAATTAGTCTACTTTTTATTTCCTCTTTAATAATTTAATGTGTTAGTATTACTCATAAGTACTTGAATTTGGAAACTGATTCAAACGATTTGTTATCACTAATTGAATTTTGATTATTACCTAACACTAGGGTTAGCACTGTAAGCATATATTTAGTTTATCTTTGCTAATTTCCAAACCTGTCTCTTTGCCTGCTTTTAAAAATATTTTAGGATTATCCTTAATTGTATATTTATATCATCTCCTAGTAAGTCTCATCAGTCTCAACAGTGTAAAAAATATTGTGACATTGTGTTTGTTATCTGTCAGAAATATGTTCGTAACTATATAGAAGAATTTAAAGGCACACTTTCCATTTTTGCAAAATTTCTTATCGCAAGGTAATTGTATTCCACTCCTACAGCGTTACGTTGGAGGCCATGTTGTTTACATATATCACGTGGTCTCATTTTGACTCACCTAAGTTCGAGGATCTCAAAAATGTTTTTCCAAGAAATGATTATGCTATCACTTCCAAGGGTTAATTTAGCACCTGCAGAATAAGGCCTGAATATTGTAACTGGCATACTTAAAATGCAAGAATGTAAAATATTAAAAAGTTACTAGTGGACATATTGGGAACATGGTGCTCTCAAAATGGCCCACTTTGTATATTATGTAGAGTATGTATACATATCCTCTGTAAGTTATAAAAAATACAAATTAAGGCACACAACGTTACATTTTTTAAAAAAAAATAATAATCAAATATCACTTTCAATAATATCAAAAAGTACACACAGAACCCAAAACGTGTCAATTGACACAAATATGTTGACTTCAATGGCAAATTAAAGAGCATAAACTGCAAATGATGCACTTTTTGATGTGTCAACATATACACAGAAATCCATAAAAGGGTACTTTTTTAGCAGCTGGTGTTCCGTGTGATGCACTAAAATTCATCAATTGGAAATATTAGAGAAGATAATTTCCTCGATATAGTCCATGAGTGTAATAATATTAATATAATTGTTATAATAATAATAAAACTTTATTGGTTATATACTGACATAGATTAAATGCATAAGTTTTATTTACAAATTTCAATAATAATAGTGGCTAAATCTCAAATATGCATGTGTGTTATAATTTAACAAAAAACAATTTTATTATTTACATTCATCATCATCTTCTTCTGAATAGGTGTCATCACTCATTGATTTTCACATGTGGGTAGTCGGCACTTGCCAGTGTACCTGTTGTTATATTTACAGAGGACGCAGTTTGTAGTTTCTAATGAATTGGTTGGTTGATTGAATTGGTGTTTCAAGTCCACTTTATGCACAGTAAGCCGAATTGGGACTGGACCTACAGTTTAAAGTGGGATCCGAACAACTATGTACCTCCACCGGGTATCAAACCTGGGACCCCTTGATTACAAGGCTGTGACGCTACCACTGCACCATGGGGGAGACAGTTTCTAATGGAGTTGCAAGCTAGTAGATCTAACAGAGTTTAAGATGCTGGCTGCAATTCCATCCAATCCATTACCAGCTCCTCTGCTCTATCGTGTTCTTTTCCATGTCCACCCTTCTTTGCACAGAATAGACGACATGTCGTGTATTCACACAATGTACGGAAGATTTGGGAGCATACAGTAAGCACGAGAACTACAGTTTGCCCATTACTATTTCATTGAGATCACATTGATCTCCGAAGTAGCGAAAATATTTCCTGTGTTTATTTGTTAGCAGGAAGGATGCACTTTTCCTTCTCCTGCAAATTGATGTCAAGAACCCACATGCGTATTTTATTACTATAATTCAGACACAATTTAACCCTGAATCTTTCATTGAATCTGAAACACATATTACACACATCTGCGTCATCTGAGTCTCTCATTAGCAGCGGCAGTATTCACCAACAAATTACCATATCTTCTTCATGTTTACTGTTGAGATTGAGCACTTTGGGGCTCCCTTCAGGTGTCATGTTCCATCATTTATCGCCACAGTTCGGGAAGTGTTTTATTCAAAAGATTTACAAAATGCTCTCGTTTCCTACATTCGTCAATAAATGCAATTAGAGTTGTTTTATTCATTACGTGACTTAGGAATTTCCTTCACTTTCTGACAATCTGGGAAGATGAGATGCTTTATGACTGATGCCAGAGTTCTTCCCATGTGATTATCCTTTCGGTGTTCTTTATAGACGTTTCATTGTACGTATCAAACAGACATCGATTCTTGGACTAGTATTTCCTTCTAGAAAGCAATGGACAAGGCAGATAGACCTCTCCAAAGTTTTACTCCTCTTGATTTTCTCTCTGAATAAGAGCCATACCATCAATCGCCGTGGCTGAATTTCCAGATATTTCCTCAGGGGGGTAACATTTTTCTGCAAGTATGTCTCTGAAGCCCATGATAATGGATCTAAGAGAAAGCCCATTTGAAAATTCCGTTTCTGTACTGTCACAATAATTCGACCAAATAGTGTCTTGTCTGATAATTGACCTGCCATAACTATCCACCGCCTTCTTATTGGATCAAGAGAGGAACAGAAAGAACTAGGCGAAAACCATGTACAGCCGATGTTTACGCAACTGAAGGAATATTCAGAGAACAGATACAGTAGAGTATGGCTTAGTACAGGTATCAGAAAGACCCTACAGTCGCTTGAACCAATGCTCACATGATGTGCGTCACTATAGAGCAATGTGTGTACCAATAGAGCAGCTCAGAAAAGGACATGGTCACAGCAGTAACTCACCCCTAGTATGGTGTGTGATCTCGTACGTCCAACACCGCTGCATATCTGTGTGGCATGGACTCGATGAGGTGATCGATGAGAGCTTGGAGGATTCCTCGCCACTCTTCACTTTTGGCAATTTCAGCTCTGGAAGTCCAGTAATCACGCTGGCCACTCCATGCTCTCTATTCCCTCGTTCTCGGGCACGTTGTGCACTAACAGAACGCTGCAAGGACGAGCATTATCGCCGATGAAAAGGAAACGATCGCCTATGACATCTTACGTATATTGTAGACTGGAGGCTGAACCGCAACACATCTGAGAACAGCGCTTTGTAGCTCCAATTGAGATGTTCCTCAGCCAAGTTTCTACGGACTGAAATCTTTAAGGAAATGGAACACACACCATGAGTCTATATGCATAGAGGCCCTCTTTAAGAAGGCGATTGCAGACAGTTTGAGATGACATCTGCGCCCTGTTGCTGTGAGAATGGCATGTTATATTTTCGTTGCATTTTGTCGTCCGTTCCAATCGGTTGTTAACAAGAGGTACCTGTTGTCTCTTGCTGTTGTTACTCTCTGACGGCCTTGACCTTGCCTTCGTCGAACATTTCCCGTTGTTTGGAATCGAATATACAGGCGAGAAATGGCATTTTGAGACACCTCAAGGTCTACAGATACCTCTCGCGTCTGTCCAGCTTCCATCATTCCTATGGCTCTCCACGCCATTGATTCAGGTAAATCGCACTTTAGAGGCATTGTACCACTTGCCCATGTTCCTCAGTGAACTCTTAAGACTGTCCTTGGACTGCTACTGTCATTCTCACAGCTGCCGCTCTTCAGTTGTTAATTCAGAGATATCGGCATTAATGATGGGCAAATAGCCAATTGACTTCAGTAATGGTGTTAAATACCATCCAACTTGTCAATTGAATTATTAAAATATTCACATATTTTAATTATTATTATTATTATAATCTTAATTATTATCATCATTATTATTAATTTAGATCAGAATTACTGTAATTCTAATTTCTAATAGTAAAAGTAAAAATATTAAAAATTATAAAAACTTTCCATTTTCATCAAGATTATCTGGGGAGTGGAGTGGTAACACACAGAAGGGAAAGAGTTATGACATATGCTATCACATATTTTCCATCTCTGGGCATCCCAACCGTACTAAAAAATCATATTAGAACCCGTCCCCCTGAGTGGTACCGACAACTTGCGTGGCTCAAGGCCTAATAAGAAAATTACACATTTAACAGTGTCGATTGATTGATGCATTAAAAGTGCATCAACCTTGATTTGATGCATTTTGAGTTTTGTGTGTAGATATTTGAAAAGTGTTTTATCGAATATCCCATTCCCTATTATCAAAAAAAGTAGACAATTGGAAAGTGTTTTATCAAATACCCTATCCCCTGATAGCCAGAAGTAGAGAATCGTACAGTGGTTCAGAAAGTTGATCGTGGCCCTCCGCATCAATTTACTCTTCAGCCGGTTAATCGGAGCGAATGACGTTAATGGAGGTTTCGGCCACGGATAATGGCCCGCTCCTTCCTGCACGGCTGAGGCTTAATTGAGGAATCAGACCGAAACTGGATCGCAGGGACCAAAATGCATTAACGCCCCTTCCACTTGTGTACGGAATTTGAGATCTGTGATTGACCGGTTGTCTCTCACTTTGGGCAATACTTGTAGGGAATTAATCTTTCCATGCTGAGCCTCTCTTGACCCTGACTTATTTGATTTATTTTAATACTTTCTCGTCGCTTTTCTGCGTCTAGTTAATCGCGGCAATGAGAATGAATGAACGGCCTTTCCAGAGAGTAGTGGCTAACGTTGTTGTAATCAAAGGGTTCCTTCTTAGTTCTGTAAAGAATTTCATGACCCATTCTTGAAAAGGACCTCATGATGACGTAGTGGTAACGTTATTGCCTTGCAATGTGTTCTAGATTCGATCCCCAGCGGATGTACTTTGCACAATAGTTCGGATCCCACTTTGGACTTAAAACAATAAAGTTTAAGTCTACTTCATGTTCAAATAGACTAATCGCGATTGGATTTGCGGTTTAGTGTGGGATCCAAATCATTGTGCAATGTACGTACAGTCACCGGCAATAAAAATAAGACACCTAGATCCCGAAATTCTTTCTTCACACCAAGGCGTATGTGTGTTGCCTAACTGTACACGGTGGCATTGTACTTGCCCCATTGAAAATTTCATATTAAAATGCACCTATCGCTGTACGCCGTAAAGTTATGCAACACACATGAGACCTTGCAGGGAAGCGAGAATTTTAGGATCTAGGTGTTCCATTTTTATTGCCGGTGACTGTACGTATATCCGTCGGAAGTGAAACCCGAAAACCATTGATTATGTAGCTAAAGAATTACCACTACGCCATCGGGAAACCTTTCTGACTTTTTGAGGATGAATGATGAAGTTCATTAGAGAGCTAACAGGGACAATGCCAAGGATGAGTTTCTTTCCATAAATATTACTCTTCGGTATTTCCTTAGTTTACCAAGGATAAGGACGACAATCCTGTTGTGTATTTTGCCTGTTAAATGGAGCTGATTTTTTGACTTTGCATGTTTATACATGGAAGGAGAACAATGCAACTTGAAGCCAGAAAATGAAGAAAATTAGTGCAGGGAAGGATAGAGAAGAAAAGAGGGGGATGGAGAAATATGAGAGAATATGGACGAGAAAGCAGTTAAGCGAAAAACTACGAGTAATGTGGGGGAGAGATAGCGGGAGGGGGGGGGTCTTTTCGTAAGGAACCTCTGTTCCACGAAGTATACTCTGGGGACTGCATTTTACAGGATAACGGGATTCTGGAGCCTGGACCAACAACCGTAGAAATACTCTGCATGGCTGTTTGTCTTGCCACTTGTTCACATATGGGCTGAATGTTCCCTTTTTAACCCCAGTTGTTTTATGAAAACGCGGAAGAAGCTTAAATCTTAGATGTATTTTACCTTGTTCTTGTGAGATGTTCATCTCTATTGGTTCCATTTAGACAAGAATTTGTTAATTTAATTCGATGGCTTGAGTGAGTTTTCTTCTTGTTAAGGCTTAGTCCCCGTATTAGGTGAAAGGTGCAAATAACCTCAGTGCTGACGTAATATTATATTTTTAATAGGGCTGAGCCGATACCACTTTGAACAGATACCGATACTTGAAAATTGGAATAATTAAAATTTGTTCAAAATAAAAATCAATATTGGTGTGTAAATATTCTTCTCCAATTATATGCATCAATTTACCAAGAAATGTGCTTTAGAATATTCAATAATTGCATCAGAATATTAAAATAGATAATCATGTAATCGCTAAATATAGCTTTTCGTGCAAAATAGAAAGAAAGTTTGAGTTTTGCATAATTTCCAGGATAATTAGACTCCGGCATATGCCGGAAAAATACCTGCTGATATCGGCAGATGAATTCCAACCTATACTTTCCGATACCGATACCCCTGGTATTGGCCGATACCGACCGATACAGTGGCATCTGTATCAGCCCAGCCCTAATTTTATTGTTTCAATTGATAAGTACATGTTCTTGTAATACTGTCAGCCTTCCGTGTAGCCAAATTGTTAGCGTTCTCTCCTTTGATGTGGGAAGCAGCCTCAAAATCCGGAAACAAGCGATGAAAAGTCAGCTCGTTCACAGGGCCGTTACGTCACAGAGTTTGAGTTTTGGTTTAAGTTCAATCTATGTACAGATAGGCTAATCTGGACTGGACCTACAGTTTAAAGTTGGATCCGAATCACTATATGCTTCCACCGGGAATCGAACCCAGGACGCCTTGATTTCAAGGCAACGACGGTTTTGGGTAACGCTATTATAAGTATGATCCGCACTCTGAAGGCAGCTACTAATTGCATCTCAAATTAGTGAGTACAGAGTATGTGATCCCGCGAGTAAAGATCAGAGGTTTCTTTTTCATTTCTTTGCAGCGCGCACGGAACAAAATTCCAGCGTTAATGCGCATGCGTAACAATCTGTTGCGTGGCAAGTAAGAACTTTCTTTGCACGCATTCGCCAAAGCAATGCCGAATCACTAGACAGTCAAAGGCAATCGATTGTGCGCACACGAAAAAGATATGCTACTTTTTTTCTGTTTCCCCAGCCGTGTCTCACTTAATAAATTCATACTGCGTCGAATGCATGTATTACATCAGATTGCCTAGAGTACGTTACGACTTGGACTTGGAAGTAGCGTACCCACACACATGGCGTGAGGTCCCCTACGAGCAGGTTACTAACTCGCTTCTCTTATCGACACGAACGCCTACGCGAAATATCAATATAAATTTCTTTCTCTTTTTCGGAAAACGCATCGCCTGCGTGCGGTGCAAGCGATCGATGTGACGTGTCTAAATGCATTAATAGTATACGTTCCGCGAATGGTTATCTGTCGTTGCGGGAGGGGGAATTTTGTCGTGCACGGACGGCTCTATACTTCGTGGGTGTAACGCACGCTACACGTGGCGTGTTGGGCAGCCTAGCTTTTTACTAAATACGAAGGATAATGTAGAGAGCGTTGTTGTGGATGGGCTCAGGAGCAGAAGCTTTGAAATTGAACAGAGCAATAGCTACTTATCGTCATGCTTTTTGTTACTTTACGTCGCTCTTCTTCCATTTTTTGGATAATCGCGACGATGAAGGTGAGTGGTGATTAGATGCCACTCACAAGGATCACACATGCCCAGACCGGGACTTCAATTCGGGAACTTCGGTCGCGAGATCGAAAATCTAATAAGTGGATACTTATTACCCTCGGATAAGAAGGAAAATTATAGTTTTCTGCAATACTTTTGATAATTAGTATAACTAATATAGTTCTAGTTCTTTGCGGAAAAAATACACCATCCATTTACATGCTTATATACAGATGGGTACAATTACACACAAAAACCCTGATGGCATATCACACATAATTATATAATTTTCTATAGAGTCAACAATCAGAGCAACGGTATCTGCTTGTTCCAACTATTAGTAAACTGTAGAAACTTTGTGTGACGTTCATTTACCTACAGTAGTTTAATGCACGGTTTTAAAAACAATGTGTTTTTTTATTCGCCAAGCCCGCCAAGTGAAATGTCAAGTGGGTATGGTTCCTCGACTCACGTCTCTTCTACGAGTTATATATTTAGACTGGAGACGAACATGTCCATACCTCATGATATTTTTGAAAGATCTATATTTACAAAATTGCACCGTATAACACAGAATCTGTGTAGATGGCATCAAATGAACATCTTCTCTAAATAATATTTTTCTTAATGAGGCCTTCTATCGCCACTAGTCCTAAAACAACTTTTGCATACACCTGCCTGCAGTGCACTGTAAACATAAGGCTTAACTTTTTTTCTTCTTGTAATAAAAATATCCGTTAAAAGTTATTTCTGTATGCATCGTATTGGGATTAAATGAATAGCTAATTCTTGCTTCAAGTTGCAGAATGTGACGTCCCATTGATGAAATTTACAACTTGATTACATATAGAACCGCTAGATGGTAGTGTAACAAAAATACTAGAATATCTACCTATACTCGTTTCGTAATATTCTGACTAAGGTTTTCGTTGTGAAAACAACGTGCATGAAAATGGTAGAGTTCCGTAATATTGACGTTTGTTCAATAAGAATTGGTAATTTCCAGAACTTTTTTTTAAGCGAAAATGATCTTTATGCTACAGAAAAGGGTTTTCCTAATGTTAAATATAATTTGCCACAATTATATTGAGGTTATTTTGCAACAAATGAATCTAAATTCTTAAAACACGTAAACTGTTGTAGAAGGTGTAGAAAGACTGGCAAGCAGGTGATCACATTAGCAGAGGAAACCCGTTCTTGCAAGTTTTTTTTGTCCGTGCCTTTAAGGCTGCACAAGGGTGCTGTTACCCTGGCCCCTGAATTGCCTTCTTCCCTTGGATAATGTCACGAACTTTACGCTTCGCGGATGAGTGCTGTCGGGTCAACATGTTCGTGAGTTTTCGGGGGTGAGAGGGGGCTGGGTATCGGCCTGAACTCCCAAAAGTTGACGCGCGTAACTTCGGAAGTTTCTTAGCTTTGTAATGTTTTTGTCTTCTCGATTGGAGCCCACCGTGTGACACAGCTCAGCTGTAGTGACATCCTGCTCTTACCACAACATTCACAAATTCCATTGCGTTTGATTTCTTTAAAGGTGAGGTTTTCAGAAGAAGATACACTAGAGCTGCTGGAAAACGTAGGAAAAGCTAACGAGTCTCTGGCGCCTGCACCCACAGTCAGGATAATCTTTTGCAGGGTAGCGATTATTAAAATGTTAATCTTCCGGTATAGTTTTCCTTCTTAAATTTGAATTTCTTAAAAAGTTGGTCCCCCCAATATGGATTTTAATCAAGCTACTTACGGTTTCTTCGTGAACACTGCACTATATTTGATTTTTAAGGGGTTTACCTTGTATATCCCACAGGGTGTAAATAGCCTAAATGCCGACGCATCTCGTATCTAATTTTCGATCAATTCTTCTTCCAGAACATCCCTGGTGCTCTTCGTCAATCATCCTTCAAAATTCTATATTTTTAATGTGTATTAGAAGTGTATAGTTATGTGATGTTGAATTTTGTGCATCAATTGGTAGTTTTCATTATTTTGTTCCATGTGTGTCTTTTATGCCATAAG
The DNA here is from genome assembly GCF_977018435.1 of Lepisma saccharinum. Classification (NCBI taxonomy): domain Eukaryota; kingdom Metazoa; phylum Arthropoda; class Insecta; order Zygentoma; family Lepismatidae; genus Lepisma; species Lepisma saccharinum. The sequence goes on from NC_139229.1 coordinate 173,098,378, forward strand.
GACAGCTTAATATTTTAAAGACAATTTGACATCAATGATTTAGGAGTTATGAATACTTCTAATTCTTCTACAGCTTTTCCATCCTCCAAACTCCATCTCAGGGTTCCCGGGTTCGAATCCCAGCCTAGGCATGGATGTTCTTTGTGAGGTTCTCTTCATCAATTTCATCATATCACAACTCACCCTCATTTTCACGATAAGCCAAAAGTGGCAGAAAAGTGAAACGAAATCAATCAATTAGTCAAAATGACTCGAGTGGTAAGCCAGAACAAGAATGATTGGTTATTACATACTTCTACGCATTTTAATGTCAGCAAGAAGGAGGTGTCCAAGTATAATAACCACACACCTGTAGCGTTAAATGACCCGTCGTTGGTGGTTCGGCAAGTTTCGGCAACTGTAGTGGCTGATTCGCTGGTCACAATGGTTTCGCGGGCATATCCCCCTCTAAACATTCTTGCGCTTCAGGCGCAAAAACAGAGTTAAGCTGAGGTTAGTCCAGCTGGTCATTCTTCCCTCTCTAGCGATCTCCCGACAGTTTCTGTACCAATCTGAAACGATGGAAATTTCGTCTGCTGGAAAGCGAGGAACAAATGGAAAACTCAGAAGCAGACCTTACACGTACGCTATTGACACTTTGAAACTTAATCCTATTTTTCTTTTATCTCATCAAAGAAGTTCGTTTTGCACGATTTTCGTGGCAGTGGTTAGTGAGCTGTACATAAATTTGTGCGTTCTGGTGTAGCTGGAAGTAGATAGCAACAACGTCGAATAGAACGCTCAACGTTCGGAAGCGGGAAGATTAACAGCTTGGGCCAATCACTGTTTAATATTGTGTATTTATCATTGATGTCCCGCAACGTGGCCGTGTGCTCTAAGGCATCATGCTTTGCGTTCCAGCTACGGGTCACGCGAAGGTTCGAGTCTCCTGAGGGAAGCGTAACAACTTTTCTCCTGAGATTTCGCTCTGTGTGTGGCACCGGAAGCCACCAACCATCGTGAGGAAACTGGGGGAGCTACGAATGGGTAGCGTCATATAAACCTACAATGATTGATTGATTTGCTGTTTTAAGCCCACTTTATGCACAATAAGGCTAATCGGGACTGGACCTACAATTTAAAGTGGAATCCGAAGCACTACGTGCCTCCACCGGGTATCAACAGAAACCTACAATAACGACGTGGGGTTTCGTTGTGCTGACCACACGTCGCCCCGTAACTGGTCGAATGATCTCCCACCTCGGCAGGTAGGTAGACTTTGGTCCTCGGGCTGTTACGCCAACTGGTGTTCGAATGTTTTTTCTGCTTCAGGTTTTACAGTAATAATTATTCTTATGCGTGTGTATTTATGAGAGCCCCCACCCACGCACAGGCACAAGTGCTCACGATCACATGCACACATTTGGAGGGCCATTTTTTGCCCCAATCTGAAATCTCCACGATATGTAGAGTGGACCTTAGGTTTCCTGACAGTTATGCAACCCAAAAGCCACAATTGTCATTTGGGTTGCATATAGACCAGTCACTTAAAAAAATCAACAATACTTTTTTAGAGAATCGAACATGCCTATCACCAATTCTGTAATAAAAATCCACTACTTTACCTAGACTAACAATCAGCGTACGTACTGTGCTATGAAACTGCACATCCAAGACATATGTCGATTTTCATATTCATGCAAAGGTTTTCCTCTAGAATGTTCAAATCTTTTGTTATATTTAAAAAGAGAATAAAGAATAGTCTAAAAGGTTGTTTGAAAGGCAAAATTATGTTTTAGAGATGAAGCTACTTGTACTAATCAATAGACCATGTTCTCTGAAGAACAGAAGATCAATACGAGTCTTCAATATCAGTCCAACCCGATCTTTAGGAACTTGGAAATAGTTTCAAACCGATAGCTGCTACAAATGGAGTAAGTGTTTTAGCCCGTTACAAGCCAATACTTTCGTCAGTTCTTCAAAGTTTGGGACTGAGGAAAGTTTATGTGAAATTCTATTCCATGAAACTTCCATGCTCGATGCGCAACACGTCTGTTTACAATAACATAATGAGTTCCAAGGTTCTCCTTCAGTACTTCCCAGGAAATAAATGATCGCACGATATCTCTAACGTTAAACATTTTTCTCATCCATAACATGCATATTACAGATGTTTCTCAAAAAGATATAATTTTGCAATATCAATATAACATTATGATATAAGTTGTAGCTTGCGTTACGTGAAATTTTGTGCACTCAGGGCGTCTAAAATTGAAAATGAATTTAATAATTGAACTCCATAGGAACCATTGGTAAGGAAATCAGAGCTAAAACTGTGGGTTTTGTGCAATAGATGTGCCAGAGGAATTGTTTATGTATTATATTTTATGAGGTTTCAAAGAAAATAATAGTATACTATAGAGGAAACAGTTGTGGTAAGGAAAAATGAAATCATCCAGTTTATTTGCGGTATAATTTATCGACCATTAATAGTATTGATATTCTCGAAATAGTTTACATGAAAAAAATATTTCCATAACACAAAATGAATATCGCACACAATCTGAAGTGGTGCAAAATAATTCCCATCTACTTGGATAATCTTTCATAAAGTGTCCAACGCTGTACCAAAAAAAATATGAATTATCGCAAACTGATAAATGTTCCTTCCACGCAGAGATGATTTAACAGCATGGAGGAATAATTTCAGTGCTTCACGGGGCGGCATAGCTTTTCCGTGTATTATGTAAGCCGTGATAAATCATGTTTATTTTGATGCCGTTACCAGAACAGTCCATGTGAGACACTTGTGTTTCAGAGCTGGTTTTGCCCTAGTTATTGTGTAGGCATTTAAACATTATCTCTGTCAAGGAAGTTAGGAAAGTTTTGAAATAATTTTTCAATTAATTCATCACCAGTTGCCATTTTGATTTCGCATTTTCATGCAGCACTAGATTATAACTTGTCGGCTTCTAATCAAAGGCTCCGGGTTCGATCCGCGGTGGAGGCATATTACATAGTGGATCGGATCCCACTTTAAGGTCTAGTCTCGATTATCCTATCTAGCATAAATTGGACTTATGACAATTTTTTGTACTATATAGCATTAAGGCGAGTGTTTAATTTAACACATTTTGACCCAATAGAAGGCGAAACTTTTGTTTGAGATAAAATGAATTGTCTTGGAGTGGTGATCATATCTGTTGATTATAGGAAGTATTATTCCCACATTAAATTGAAACAAAAGGGTAGTACATTTTTTGTAGCGTCTTCTCGTGACCATGAAAAAATAATGATATCTGGAAACTATGCAAAAAGAACCAAAACTAAAGATTCATTAGCATTCTGTGGTGTCTTTATAATAGTAGTTCCATCCATTTTGAAGATCTCCCAGATAAACATTATTAACAAAAGGCGGCTTATCGTCCAGAAATAGAAGCTTTCTTCTAATAAACAGATTTAAACCCTGCAATGATGTATTATCAATATTGTTTCCTGAGTGCTTAAAACTAAGTAGAATTAAGAAATGAAGTCACAAAACATGTCACGTCTTTCGCATCGAGAATTTGAAGAGCGTTATTGTCATATTATGCTATCAAACTATACTAGTCTGGATAAATCCTGAATAATATTTAATTAACGTAATGAGAAAGTGGTGGTGTGATTTGCTATATTCTATAGATTCTGACAAATTTAAATAACTTTGGTGAAGGGATTGTGTACATAACATTTTATCCTAGTAACTTGAAACGTTTGTACTAGATCTGAATTACTGCGTTGAGTTTTGAACCTAGTGTAAGCAGAGACGCATTCAGGTTTGTAAGAGGGAGTTGAGTTTCATAAAAAAGAAAAGCTTATTGAATGCCAATATGAGTTGGAAAGTTAAGAAACTAATTATATTTACCTACTCTCTTCAATTCACCTATGAGTGTTACCATTACTTTTTGATTAACCCTCGTACATGCATTTTCCTTCGCCTGCTATCCTTACAAATGCAGAAAACGAGAGAGAGAGAGAGACTTACAAGGAGTTCTTGACATTTTCGCAACGCAGATATCCCTTTAGTCAGCTCAACAATGTCCGTTTTCACCAGTGTTGGATGGAAAATCCAAGCATTCTCTTTCGAAGCATTGTAGTGCGTACAGTATACACGAAAATGCTTTCCACATTGGGTAACAGTGGGAGCGAGATAACAGAACAACGAACAAAGAACCATTGACATGGCATTCGGCGAGATGCGTCACCCGATCGATGTCATAATTATCATCCGTTCAGCACCTCGGGAGACGCGGGAAATGATGATGGGTTCGATGTTGACAAGCATCCGAAAATGCGAATTAGCTGGGGAATGATGGGAACGGAATTATCAGTTTTTGCATCGGTACATTACAAAAAACGTGAAACGCAGAACATAAAATTGTTGCTAATTTTCCTCTTTACTTTTCCTGTGAATTGTGCTCTCGCAATTGCAAAATAGGGTGGCAGAGGGTTGCCAACCTTACATTTCTGACTCTACATGTAGGTTTAAAAATAGGTTTCGGTAAGTATTCTTGAAGCAATCAGGATATTATACAAGTTATATACAGTTATCTCTCAACAATGAAAAGATAAGCAAACAAGGGAGGGGGGAGTTATAGAGCAACCACCATCGTCATTCAAATTTCACCCTGAATGTACGGTAATTTTATTATATATACGGACGTACGATCCAGACCTTCGAATGTCAGATAAAATGACGGTACTGGATAAAATATTAGATATTGAAAAGGTTAAATGGCGACAGTCAATGTTAAACTGAAATAAGAACCTTGTAATGTGTGTGGTAATTGACAGAAACGTTATATCAAACACACTAGGAATACTTGCTAACAATTGTCCTGTAAAGAACAAACTGCTAAAAAGCGAAACGTACTTGAATAGAAGACACGTTTTGTATCAATTGATGACTTCTACACTCAAAAGCAATCTACAATGATAGAGGTAAAAAAAACAACTTAAAAGTTGAAAATATGCTGAAACGTAGGCTAAATCTATTTCTCACCCGACATCTTGAAAACGCTTTGAACAATTTTGCCCAAATGCGATATCAGAACAGTCATCCAAGGTATTTAACTAATGTGTGACTTTCTGATTAAAATTTCTAAATTAGCTGCAGCTATCATGCTTACAATACAAATATCTTGTCTCCATGTAGATCTCGTGTCTCTCGTATACGCCGCACTATATAAAAGATTTTAATTTAAAGTATACAGCTCGAGTAATGCCCTACGGGAGTCTTTAGACCAAAGCGACAAACGTCAAGCCACGGCCTATCTCTTGGAAAACAGCCTTTAGAAATAAACGAAGTCTTCCGAACAGAAACGACGCGACAAGCTGCACGCTTCGCTTGTCCTATTGGTCAGTTGTTCGCGCATGCGTGGTGAATAACTTGGTGCCCGTGCCACTTGTCGCTTCGGTCTGAAAGCTCTCTAAAACTGCTAACCCTTCTGTTTCACGATCCAGAAATGTAGCCTACTACAAATCAGAAAAATGAAAACATAAACGTATTGAAAAGTTGTACCAAGGGTAACAGAAAATATTCAATTTAGTAGCGATGATAAATTACATACAATAAGGACCAGTCATAAGTAGGCCTTATGGAAAATAGAATGAGGCAGAAGTTCAGTAAGGGCAGTACGAAAGGTCCCCCAGTGGATGTCGCCTTACTCGCGTGAACAGAGGTTGATGAGAAATTTAAGAATGTTCCGTGTTCAACCTGTGACCTCCCCTCCCTCTCCCTTTCCGGCTTCTTTGTGGCCAAACGGGCAAAAAAAATCCGACCTGGAATTTCATCGATCTTCTCCCGCAACAAGCGGACTCCGTCTGGTGTTCCCGCATTGGAAAATGTGCGGAAACGTTATTCATTTTTCCTCCTTCATCGTTTCTTGGCACGGAGTGAGGAAGACGGCTTATTACACTCCGTCCGTCTCCCCTCCGCCGAACGGTCGTTTCGTTGTCGTATTGATTGGAACGTCGTGGCGATGAGGTGAGGTATATTTATTTACTGTTCTGCCGTAACTAGGTCACAAGACTAATGCAAAAGAAGGCTAAAGTTCATTCGCGTGTTGTGACTTCGCCATCAGAGGGGCTAGGGTGGGAAGTGGCTCATCATGATAGATCCTGAGCCTGATCTAATTTTTCACCAACACAAATTGCATATATATATATATATATATATATCACAGAGTATTATCTTGACAACTTTATTAAATGTTTAGTAGAAGTTCAACATAGTTTGAACTGTTGAAGCAGAACCCACCTGTTAATATTAAGAGCTCAAGTATTTTGTTTATGAGTGTATTATTTAGTTATTCTATACTAGGAGGGGGGGGTGTTCTATCTTATTTATTTTATTAAAGGTTTATTTTTTTTAGCATTTACCTATGTTTGGTTTCGTGGGACCTTACCTTGGTTTCATTATGATAAGCTAATATACATGTATTTTGCCTGAAATCAATATATATTTAATTGCATTATTCAATACTATGGTTACACCACTGGTTGGAGCTTAGTTTACGACCTGTGTGGCTCCATAATTTGTCTACAAGCCCTCGTGTTTCGAAGTATTCTGAAAAATGTATAAAACCAAATACTGCATACAGGATGTCCAGCAGCATGTCATGTACTTGTAAAATAGACGGTAGGGTGAAAGCGACGTTCTCCCACCTAAGCTCTACGTCCAACGTCGAGCTCAATGGTGAGGTCATGTACCTCCCTGATATGTAAGTTTCTGGATCAATTATATGGGCTCTCTTTACGCTCTTCTACCCTCTGACGGTCTGTTGTGTGCGCAGCTGATACAGGACTCTATACAGAGCCTCTGGAGACGGTTTCAATTTAGGTAAGGTAAGTGAGAGATGTGCCCTGCACCTAAAGCCCCTTGCGATTATCGTTCTTGACATTTCCAACTTTCCTTATTCCAGTTTGTTCTCTGTTCTTTCAGAAAATACGCAGTTCTTCAGGTATTCAAGTGGGTAGGAAGGACTGTTGCATGAGAAGTCAAAGTCCGCTGTATATAAAGTTACAGATACCACTCATACAGGGGTAAATGCTTTAGAATCCACGGTCTTCCCGATTGCTAGTGGTAACGTTGTCGCCTTGTATTTCAATTCAATTCAATGGTCTTTATTCTTGGGTGAGGTTCAGCAAATACTGATCTACCACCTAACCCTACCCTACCCTAATTCAAGGGGTCCCTAGTGGAGGAACATAGGAGTTCGGATCCCTCTTCCAACTGTAGGTGTAGCCTATTTATGAATAAAGTGAGCTTAAAAACAAACCGTGACTTTAAAATCCACTATTATATACAAGTTGCCGCGGAAAAATGCCAACAATTTTTCACAGCGTGTAAGGTACATCAAGCCAAACAACTTTTCCTAATAAGGTTTTGCTCATTGTAGGTACCTTCTGAAGCTACGAGCACATGGAAAATCAGCATTTTGTACATTGCACGTATGCAACCACGCAGCACAGGTTTACGAGTTAATGAATAAATTGCCAGCCTACTTAGCAGAGCGGTTAGCGTTACATACTAAGAAACTCAAAGTCGTACACTCTGTCCCGGGTATGTCTGTAGCAAGGCCGCGCATAGCGGCAGCGAAGAGGTGGAAATCGAGTGGACATAGCGAAGCAGTACACGCTGCTGCGAAGGCTGGTAACTGCAGTCTCATTTCCCCCTCCATGCAATCCCATTCACTCTTACGTGGTCATTGGTGGAGCCGTCTCTCGTCACTACTTGCGCAGAGACTTGTTTTCGTTGGCTTGCTCCAGGGATACCGCGGGACAGAGTATGGATTCGAATCCTGTGTAACGCATCATCAGTTTCATCAGTCCATCGTTCGTGGTCGTCGCGATTAACTCAATAGGTACAAAAGCGACCTAAGATATTCAGAACCGAAAATAAAAACTTCGTGAGTAGGCAGAGTAGATTAAGACTCCACAGGTCCACCTGTTACTCTGTCAGTTAATGTATTTTATCTGCGCTTGCGAAACACAAAAACTTGACATTTCCATGTTCCAGAAAGGCTTTTGCTAGCAGGAGCATGAACACACAGGGTACGAGTGATCGAAAAATGGCAGACATGGGAGCTGATCCTAGCTTCACCTTGGCTGGAAGTGAGAAAGTGGAGCCGAGACCGGGATGCAACGCACTGCGCCCCAAAGGCGACCTTGCATTCTGCATCTCAGACGTAAAGTGGAGCAACGACAGAGAATTCCCGCGAGAAAACTCTTCACGCCTCGCATAGCAAAGGCCTCCATGCACGTATGCACTTACACTGTTCTCTCTTAAGAGTAATGTGCAGAAAAAAATATATATCCCATTGCTTAGGGAGGAGTGCATTGCTGTGAAATAAACACCAACCCTTAGGGTAGAGAAAGCGCACATGAACATCGTACGCGCGGAGCTCTATTTAGCAGATACGAGCTGTGACTGTCTGCAGAAAGAAATATTCTTGTGACGGTAGGACACGGTGCTCAAGATTTGGGGGTTGCAAGCACTACTAGCTCACGAGGGAACGGGCTGGAATATTAAGGTGGATAATTGCATAGCTGCTTTCGAGGAGAGGGTGCCCAATAAAATATTACGTAATTACCATTTTCAACCTTCTTTTTAAAAGTTGCTCAAAGAAAAAAATGGTAATAGGGAGTAATTTTAAAATAGTTTGTATTGCAAGTTTTGTTTTCCCTAGTTATTCACCGTTTTCATTTTAAAATTTTGTTTCTTTCCAAATTTCTGGCGGGGCTCTAGCCCTATCAGCTTCCCCTTGCGCAGGCCAGTGGCTGTAAGAGTGGTGTAGACGTATACTTCTTGCATCCGTGGAAGAAAACTTAAAGCATTAGACAGATTTTAAGTATCTCTCTATCTCAATCTCTCTTTATTCAATTTACGTTGATTTTCTATTTCTTGGGTTAATCGTGAAGGTGAGGTGAATAGTGAAATTGATGATAGGACAAGAACAATGATACACCCATGACTTGATCAGGGTTCGAACTTTGGGACCTTTAACTTGATTCGCCTTACGTGACCACTCCATCACGAAGGTTGGCTATGCAAGTCTCAGGTTATTTCCGAGAGCAAAGTTTCGAGTATTTGAGGGTTCAAATCACGGCCATGTTCTTTCATGTACGAGATCTGTTCAAAAATATCCCGGACAAAATGTATTAGAGGATAAGAATTAACAGTTGTCAGCCGCAGCGGAGTCAGAGGAAGTGGATACATTGAATGATTACGTGTACATGCTTCTGTTTCCAGTGAGGAGCGGTGGCAGAATGCGACACGTTGTTTGCGTCGCTCGTCGTATTTCGCAATGAGCACTGTGTATGCATCAAATTCTCTTACCAAATTGGAAAGTCAGCGACGGAAGTCTGTGGACTGGTACAACAGGCCTTTGGAGATGAAACCATTAGTCGAAAGAGGGTGTTTGAGTGGTGCAGCCGCTTCCGGAATGGACGACGACCGTCGCACAGGTTACACATCAACCACACCCAGTAACGAGATCATTTCTCGAACGCTCCGATTCGATCGATTGACGATACTAAGGGTGTCGAAAGAAAACAGGTCTTGTCAGCAAATTCTAACCACGACGTACTCAGGAGAGAATGTCCGGTCAAATGGCAGCTTAGTAAGAAAGTTACACCATGACAATGCTACAGCTCACAATGCCTATTCTGTGGACGTTTATTTGCAGATGGTGCCACAGTATTCTCCCACCCTCCTTGTTTTCATGATCTCGGACCCTACATATACCTTCTGTTTCTGTCAATCAAAGCAAGAAACCTCCCCGATGGCGCAGTGGTAGCGTCGTCGCCTTGTAATCAAGGGGTTCCGTGTTCAATATCCGGTGGAGGCACATAGTGGTTCGGATCACACTTTAAACTGTGGGTCCAGTCCCGATTAGCCTTTAAGTGGACTTAAAACACCAAATCAATCAATCAAAGCAAGAGATTTAACCCGATACACGACATCATTGGGGAAAAAATGCAAGAGCTGAATACCATAAAAAGGACTAACACCAGATATCATCACAACAATAGAAAACGTTAGACTCGGTGCATACTGTAGTTGCGAAATACTTTGAAGAGGATAACTTTGAATAATCTACTTTAAAGTAATGTCTGGATATTTCTAAAAAAATTATGTAATCGTACCAGTTCATGCTCATTATCATAAATGAGGTAAAAATCAAATTAGAACTACAACAGTGCATATAGAGAGAGTATGTTACCAGCATGAATAATTCAAAGGGTGGAAGATTTCGCAGTGAAGTGGGAAGTGACATGTCACATACCATCTGATTGACACGTCACTGGGACGATGAGGCACGCCTCTGATGTCGCTTTTTCACTTGAGTCACCAGCAACAGGCTGCGTGGTCTATAGCGTACGTGTCACATTGTCCCGTTTTTGCGCATGCGCAGTGAACGTTTTTATCCAGATTGGATGAGAAATTGACTACTTAGGTGTGTGCAGTTTGTGGTGAAGTGTCACCACTTTGGTGTGAAATTTCCGTAAAAGTATGACGTTATTCTCAAAAAAACATCCATTTCGGATTTATTTATTCGTATTTCACCAGAATCTGCGTTTTCTCGTCTCGTTTCCTTTAAATCACATGGTCTACGAATAAAACAATAATGTACAGCATACAACGTTCACACTCAAGACGTAGTATATATGTCAGAGTTCCAGAATCATATAGCTTGAAGGCGGATTGTACATTCCCTTGATCTTCGGTCTCGTCGCTTGACGCAATCCTTCCCACAAGAAGGCGTCGATATTTCCACTTGGGCGACAGGTGGCTTCGAAAAATTGGAGCACGTAATGAGCCTCACTCTGAAACCTTAATATCCGTTTCGTCATCGATTTCTCTTCTCCTGACTTCGACTTCTTCTCTCTGCTGTCCCTCAAAGGACACGTCCTCAAGAAATGCTTTTCTTTCTCTCTCTCTCTCTGTAAGAAAAACTGTTTCAGATATTTCTTTCACTTGGGTAAATCTTGTACGCCAAGTAAAATCCTCATTGCAATCCGGCATCTCTCAAAATTGCACTAGCCGTTCCCTATGGCGGAGTGGTTATCACATCGTGCTATAACGGCAGGGGACCCGGGTTCGAATCCCGGCCTGGGCATGAATGTCTGTGAGTGTCCATTCATCAATTTAGTCATATCATCAACATCCCCATCTTCGCAAATTAGGCAAAAGTGGCACAAGAAGCGAAGTAAAATAAATCAAAGCAATATCAAAGATGCACTATCGGTGTTTGGAATGGTCAATACAGCACATAGGAATGGCTCGTAAAACAAAGATTCGTTCGATGGAAGACTCAACGAGATGATTCTTCTTATTTCAAACGTCCTTCGATTAAATCAAGCAATGCATAGTTGAAATGCCTACTTCCTCACCGCGTGATCCGATTTTCTCCATGAACTTCTCTCTTATCACATCCTGTTACTTCCAAATGTGACTACGTAACGTTTTATATTTTGAGTCATCATGAAAATTAGGTACTAGTTTTTTTTAGGGAAAAATAAGTCTACGTGGTGATTGGTTTGAATTGGTGTTTTAAGTCCACTTTATGCACAGTAAGGCTAATCGGGACTGGACCTACAGTTTAAAGTGGGATCCGAACCACTTGTGCCTCCACCGGGTATCGAACCCGGGACCCCTTGATTACAAGGCAATGACGCTACCACTGCGCCATGGGGGAGGCCCCTCTACGTGGTGATGTCTGGCGAGTATGGTGGATATTGGAAAAGTGTGGCCTCGTTTATTCACTCAACTCTTACCTTTATCGCTGACTGTACAACTCAATTCTATGTCGGAGCAAGATGCTTACAACGTAACACAACTTCGCCAAGGCTGAAGAAAGAATATGCAGAGTTCGACCTCCACACAGTGCTACGCCATTATAAGTAAAATGCGAAAAATCACGATAAACGAGAGCACACTTTTCAAGTATCCTCCATACTTGCCAGATCATGCATTTTGCCATGTAGAGTTATTTTGCATAAGAAAAGCTTGTGCTTATTTTCTCTAGTATAGTAACTCTTGTAGTTTTAACACCCTTTTTAAGGTTTATTGTGTATCGTGTTGTTTTTTAAACGGTTTGAAGTGCATATACGCGTACATCCTCTTTATCCACTCTATATTCATTAATCGCCTTAAACATTGGTATTAGTATTCAATGGCAATTAAGTTTTGCATGTTAAACTTCACTTTAATACTCATTAATCCTTTTTCAGTAGCACACTTCAACCCAGCAACCAGTGATACAGTGGTTCGGATCACACTTTTAACTGTAGGTCCAGCCCCGATTAGCCAACTTGTGCATAAAGTGGACTTAAAAGTCATGTTTATATTAAACTTCTTTCTTCTACTGTCTCTCATATAAATAACATCCCGCCCGCTTTGTAAGCTATTTGTAATAAGTATAAATTCAGGAGTGTAAGGGGTGACCCTTCCACGTAATACACCCTGGACTGGATTTTGCAGACTAACGAGGCTCTGGCGTCTGGACATATGGCCAGTATAATCTTCGTAGGACTGTGTGTGTGTTGTCCTGTGTTTTGTCCTTATATGCGCTGAGTGCCCCTCTACAGGCTCAGCTTTTAACTGCAGGAAAAATATTTTAGTTCTCCGATATCACAGGTATGTTACGGTATAGTAGTTCTGTTTTAGTTATGGCAAAGGATGGACCTCGTGCAATGTAACGGGTGCAAAATAGTCTCAGTGTTGACGCACCCAAAATTTCTAATTCAATCGATCAGTCAAATAGTCCTTCTCCGTGACCGTGCGGCGCTGTGCTTTGGGCTCCCAACTGCGGGACGGCATGGGTTCGAGTCCGCCTGGGTTCAGTCTCTGGGTTCTCGGCCTGTGTATAGGACCGGTGGCAACTCACCATCGTGAGGAAATTTGGGGAGCTACGAGTGTGTAGCGTAACCTATAACGGCTGGGGGTTCGACGTGCTGACTCCACGTCACCCCATTACTGGTTGAAGATCTCCACACCTCTAGGTAGAATTGTGGGAGGAAGACTGGCAGTCGGGAGATAGGCCAAGGCCCTTCAAGGGCTGTCGAGCCACGGGTTATTTATTTATTTTTAATCAATGACGTATATATTCCTTTAGTCACTATGATTGATTGGTTTGGTTTATTTTACTTTGCTTTTTGTGCCACTTTTGCGAAGATGGAGATGAGTGATGATATGATGAAATTTATGAATGGACACACTCAAACGTCCATGCACAGGCCGGGATTCGAACCCGGGGTCCCTGGGGGTCGTATCGCAGGGGCCAGCTTTAGTCACTATAAATCCATCCCATTACATATTCTATCCCTTATGTTGTATAAAGTTATTGGGCATCAAGTGGAAAACTTCACCACGCGTATAGAACGCTATTGATGTCTTAAATCACGGGCATTGCCAGGCTTGAAGACCAGAATGGCGGTTGCTACGAGAGAAAATGCCGTGTCGTTATCATACTTTACCGTCTTTCTCCTATCCAGCCACAGCAGATATCAAGACTGGCTTCCCCCCTTCCCCCTTTAGTGGGGGAGGGGGGAATGAACGGTCCGAACCCTTTAGTTTGATTAGAAAAGGATGAAACGGCTGACGGATAGAGGGGAGGCGCTAAGAAGCCCGCTCCGTGCATCGAGGTGAACCTTTTCTCGAAATAAACGAGGGGCAATGCAAACCGTCGTTTGCCTCCTATCTCCATACGTCACTGGTGAATGCGCGAGGCGGTGTTCATTCATCATTTTAAATTGGGACGATCCTCTTCTGCGGCTGTGACGTCACGAGATGGGGGTAGCGTCTTGACGACCGAGTTTATAACCTGAAGAATATTACCTTAGCCCTGCCATCTTGGGCTGTTCCTTTTATAATGTCAGAATTCTTGCTGTTTTGTTGTCAGGGAGTCCAAGCGATAAAGACATTAGTCTGGAAGAAGTCAAGAAATAAAACTTTTGCTATTGTTTGGAGGAGGGAGAATGCCCGTGCCTTACCGAATCCATGTGTTCGTACAAGTAGTAATAATAATAGTTAATAGGTCCGTTAGCAAAGTAAATATGACAAATGTCGGAAACTGGCACTGTTAGGAACGATATACATGAATTTCATGTTACCCATTTCCACATATTTTGAGGTGTATTGCATATTTTCCGTTCAGTGTACATATTTTAACATAAACGTGGTATTTTCCATTTCTATACTTTTCTGGAGCTGTGGTGGTCCAGCCGGTACAGCGCCTATCCCGAGGTGGGTAATCTAAAATCAAACCTTGTCCCTGCATAAAGCGGATTTGGAGTTCATCCAGCCTCAAATAAATGAGTACGGGGGGTAAGGCGGGCGGAGCGTGCTGCTGAACACATCACATCCGAAAATGGCTGAGATCAAGAAAGTGTGAGGCCCTACCTCCACATCCCACTGGCACGGTGCAACGTGCACTGGGAACTTTACTTACCTATAGTTTTCAGTGAGTATTGTCGATATAATATTTGAGGAACAAGCATTCAAAATATGCTATTTCTGGAAAAAAAACTCGGAAACTTATATGTTGTGATTGGTTCGTCGCCTTACTTGCACTCAGCCTTGCTCTAAGCCATAAAAATTAAGAGGTAGCAATCAAAACTCCGCGTGAACTTTGTTTTTCAATACAGCCACATATCGAAAATAGTTGCTGCTTATTCTACTAACTGTAGATCAGCAGTTCATTAGAAAAAAATACTACATAGATAATTTTGATATACGTAGATATTTCTTACATATTTCAGTGATTTATTCTACATATTTAAATCGAAAAATAAAATTTTGTTTACAACCCAACACCTGACGTCCAGCATCACATTGCAATGTTGCTGCATGTGTTGAGCCGGGCTATGGTTGAGCATACTGCTTTTATTTAATTTATTTTTCTTTCCAAATGTCATTTCATGCCTGCAAATCAATCCATAAATATATTTTTTCCCAGCAATTCAAGACAGAAAATATGCATAATGTATTAAAAAACAAACTAAGCTACATTACTTTCTTAATACTGCTGTAAAATCGGTACAGTTGCCAATTGCATTGCCATATGTCTTGTCATCACATACGAAAACCGCCGTTTTCGATCCCTTCCCACACTATCCCCTGTAGACAATGTAGTGAAACCTTCGACTTCAGCTTCTCATTTTATTGTCGGTCACTGTTGCCAGTGTCACTTTTCGTTCAAATTACTGCCTTCATATTAATCCATTCATAAATGGTATATTTATTTATTCATAATAATAATATGTTGATACATAAACGTCAATCCGAATAAATTATATTTACTTGCAGTTGTAAACATTATCATCCTAATTGCAATACTCAGATATTAAATTTGGATTGATATAGCACTTATATATAGGCACCTTAACAATTCTCAAAAAATAGTAAAAATAAGTCACAGATGCTAACACTGGTGGGTATCATAATAATAATAAGTAACGGAACCTATTACCTAGTAAGTACAACTGCTAAGGGCTTCTTTTGAATGCCCATACAGTTGTTTATTTTTTCATGTAAAAGTAGTGCAAAAGTAGCAAAGTAGAGAGTACCTCACGGGAGTAGCTGTAGCGAAGTAGCTGCACTTCCGACGTTTTTCTTGACCATATGTTCTTTCCCCCCGAAAAGAAGCCAGGCATATGATTTTTGGAGATAGCTACAAGTTAACAAGCACCGTCTATTCCTCTACTTCAGTTTTCCTTTCCATTAAGATGCCAGTTACTTGTGTTCCTCATTATGGCTATTTTGAAAATGTCAACTGGCTGATATGACCAGAAAATCTGTACTAATTTACCGTTGAAAATATTGATTGGCTTATGTTTCAACATTTAAGGAGAAGTAAAAAAGTTTATAAAGATATAGGGGAAAGTGGGGGAATCGTGCGCGGCGGGGAATCGTGCGCACCACGTTTCCGAAGGTACGAGCCAGAGAATGAGCTTTCGATTCATGCTATAACCTAGCGGGCGTCTCAGGAAATACTACTACATTGGGCTTTTCGCGCCAGTTGTATTGTGTTGTGTGTAGCGAGTGGATGTTTGTTTTTGTGTCCATTGTTGTTATTTTGCTGTTGACGAAAATAAGGAGGTATGTCTTAAATTTTTACTCTAGTGTTTTGAACTATGCTTGTTTCGATAGTGCATGATCATGTCTATACACGTGTCTACTTGTTACGAGATTAACGTTTTTATATTTTTTTCTAGAAAGTAAATTTTTTGTAAGGTTGGTGTGGGGCAATGGTGCGCTTCGGAGAAAGGGTGCGCACGATTCCCCCGTATATGTAATTGAATGCGCACAATTTCCCCAAACGACATTAAAGGTGAAACAAGTAGTAATACCCAGGTTTTTATTTTGTTCACAGATGCCACGAAATTACAACAGAAAAACTGAGAAGAACTCCTACTCTCAGGGTAATCTGAAAAACGCTCTGGACGCTATCAAAAATGAAGGAAGAAAAATAAGGGAAGTTGGCAGATGGTTCAACATACCTGAGTCTACTTTACGGAAAAAGCTTGTAGAAAATCGTGATCTGCCTACTCCAACCCGGCTTGGAAGAAAATCAACGTTTTCTGTTGAAGTGGAAAGTGAATTGAAGGACTATGTTCTGACACTGGCAAAGTTATTCTACGGGTTAACTCCGAAAGAATTAAGACGCATAGCATTTAGATATGCAGAAGATCACGAAATTGTACATTCTTTCAATATGGAACAGGCTCTAGCAGGTAAAGACTGGCTGTACGGATTTTTAAAACGAAATCCCGATGTAACTCTACGACAACCCGAAGGAACAAGCTTAAATAGAATTACTGCATTCAATGAAGAAGAAACGAAGCTATTTTTCTCAAATCTTCAGAAAGTTATGGATGAATATAAATTTGAGCCAAGGCAAATCTACAACATGGATGAGACAGGAATAACGGTCGTCCCAAAGAAGTGCCCGAAGATTTACGCTGCGAAAGGTATGAAGAGGATTGGTGCTGCTACTTCAGCAAAAAAAGGGCGCACAATAACTGGTGCTTTTGCTGTCAACGCTGCTGGATCTTATATTCCTCCAATGCTGATTTATCCGCGGAAACGTATGACACCTCAATTACAAAGAAATGGTCCTATCGGGTGTTCTTACAAGTGTTCGAAAAATGGTTGGACAAACGCAGAATTGTTCACTGAGTGGCTAGTTCACTTCCAGAAATCTGCAAAACCCGCAGCAAGTGACCCAGTGCTGCTTATTTTAGATAACCATGCAAGCCATATTTCAATTGAGAGTTATGAATTCTGCAGGAATAACCACATTCAAATGGTATCTCTGCCACCGCACACATCACACCGGTTGCAGCCGCTCGACGTAACATTTTTCAGTCCATTGAAAAATGCATTGTACAGGGAATATGATCTTTATTTAACTACAACTGGCCATGAGAGGGTGACAGAATATGATTTGGCTGAACTCCTAAATCATGCTTTCATAAAAGTTGCAACAATGGAGAAAGCTGTTTCAGGTTTCCGCTCTACAGGAATATTTCCCTTTAATCCCGACAAGTTTCAGGATCATGATTTTGCTCCTGTTCAGGACGTTACACTTGTTATCGCTGAAGATTCTTCCTCTCCTAAAGGTTTGAACAAATCATGTGGCATTCCGAACAGTGCAGATAGAGACTTAGTGGAAGAAAACAAAGATTCTTCCTCTCCTAAAAGTTCGAACAAATCATGTGGCATTCCGAACAGTGCAGATGAAGACTTAGTGGAAGAAATCATCCATCCAAATCCTGATAATAATGTGCCTTCAACATCTGCTGCAGGGACAAACTCTTTCCTTTCCTTTGTCCCAATGGGATTATGTCAAGGAAAAGGGAATGATACCAAAACTGTAAAGAATTCTCGGCGAGCAAAACAACATTCAGAAATTTTGACCAGTACGCCCATTAAACGCAAGTTAGAAGAGGCCCAAAAGAAGAAACAAGAAGGAAGTAAGAAGAAGTTGGACAAAATAACGCGACACCATAAACGTCCGTGTGGAATGAAAAGCATCAAGAAGAAGCTGATAAGGAAAAGGCAACTTTCAGAGTCGTCTGAGTCAGACACCGAGGATCAAGAAATTGTTTTTGATGACGATGAATTGGATGACGTAGACTTAGAAAGCGGACAAGGCAGTGCTTTGATTGTACAAAACACTAATGAACGTTGCGGAATTTGTGGTGATTTTGGGAAAGACGGTGAATTATGGTATCGATGTGTTTCTTGCTGTGAATGGAGCCATGCAGAGTGTACTGGTGTCGATACAGCCAACAATTACGTGTGTGATTTTTGTAATCGAAAATAACATCGTCTTCCACATTAATTTTCTTTCAATTTTAAATATTGAAACAGCAATTCAATTGCCTTCTACAATTGTAAGGCAACCACTTTTAACACATTCAATTTATATGTTGTTAATCTGATATATAACTACATACATTTTTATTTGCTGAACTATTTATTAATGCGCACCATTGCTCTACCCTTGCGTATCATTACCCCATAGGTTGGGGAATTGTGCGCAAATGCAGGTTTGCATTACATGATGCATTACTCACGTACACACTGTTTTCTTTCAATTATAATTATTTCATTCAAAAGGAGAAAGAATGAAAAAGTATTAAGCTAAATTTCATATTTTCTCAAGCAAAACCTTTCCAAATATAATGAAAATTGCTTAGGTGCGCACAATTCCCCCACTTTCCCCTATAGGGTCGAAAATATGTCATTGTAATTACATTCTGTTTGATTTTCAGGTAAAGTACTAACAGGATGACATCGTGCCTGCTGAACCACCCAGAAGATTTGTAAGTGTTAACAAGTAATAATATATCTACTGAGCAGCAACCACGACAACTGCATTCTTCATAGTTTCATTGGTCTTCAAACTCACTAACCGATTTTAATCAAATGAAATAAAAGACTAGCCAGTCCTCTGTCTGTAGTACCAAGACATTATAAAAACGTCAGTTTTAAAGTTTTGAACTTATTGCTGTTATTCGGATCACAGTACCAGGCGCCACTTCGTTTCCTCCTTAACCACGCACTATATTTATTTATTTCTTTATTACAGTAAAACTTCTCAATAACGGACAGGCCTGAGGGAAAAATAAATCTCAGTTATTAAGAAGTGTCCGCTATTCAGAAAAAAGTGCAGGATGTTACACAATAGGATAATCATATTACAGTACGTTCTTTACGAACATAATGTTTGTTTTCCTACATTCAAGGAACAAAATTCTGTACTACATACGGTGAATTTAAATTTACTAAAGTATTCCTACATACATTACAAATTTCAAAAAAAGAAATTACAGTAGCCTACACTTAGTGTAATCCTTTGTTAAATTTTTCCAACAGCATACCGCACGGCCATGTCTCGAACACTGAGTCTCTCTTTCGGGTAGACGTTGATGACTTCAACTTTTTCCTTCAAAGTCAGTCGTTTGCGTTTCTGCGACATCGAAGCAGAAGTGACACACACTTCTCAAGATAACCACAAAGAATACTGTTTACTGTCTGCACTTTTAAAAAGAAATGCGTTCGGTGTAACATGAAACAATGCGCGCTAGTTCGAAATACTGCCCATTGTTGTGTCGAATTCCAGGAATTGCGACCGTTTTCTTTCAGGCTGTCCGCTAGTAAGAAGTTTTATTTGCGTTGGGAGGTAGTTTTTCAGTGTCAGCGTCCGTTATTAAGAATGTCCGTTATTGAGAAGTAATATTGCCATTAAACCCCATGTATTTCTGCCGATGAATTTAAAAATGTCCGTAATTTACAGGTATCCGCTATTCAGAGGTGTCCGTTAGGAGAAGTTTTACTGTACCATATTGTCGTGTAACGGATTTCCAAAATTTGCTGTATCGTTTGTTTCTTAAGCTCTTAAAAGTTGTTCGGACAGACATTTTTCTCTGGAGCGCTCGAAAGATAGGGAAAATTATTTTTTTTGTTGAAGGTATACCTAGGTGTACAAACGTATTGACCAATATTATTCAAATGCAAAACCCTTATCAGTTTTCCAACGTATTAATTTCAATTAAATTCAATTATACATTTTCTCCCGTTGCCGCGGTCGCAAAATTAATGGCTTAACCCTCTTGTCTCTCTTAAGCTACGCACTGTATTAGAAAGTGTAAAAAAATAAAATTATAACTCGGATGACATCATAAATCTGCTGAGATCTTCGTTCTTTGATTTATCAAAATGCAACCTGGATTAACTTGAACATAATTTGCATCTTTAACAAGGCAGTAATATTTGGAGCTTTGACTGATGACTGATTTTACTTAAATGCAATAGCAGACCAAGATATCTGGCAGCTAAAACTTTCAACTCAAAAACTTTAAATTGATTTACTTTTATTGTGGTTACTACGTTTGGGACTTGGTCACCATTTTCCTCCTAAGCTACAATTACATTTTTAAAAGTTTATTGCAAAATTATGGCCCAATGAATGTTCTAAAATTACTGTACATTTTGTTCCTTAAACTAAGTAAATGCATTGTGTAGCCTACACAGAATTTTGAACAAAATTGTAGAGCATGTTATAGTGCACGTGACAGTGACATGCAATCTTTCGTCTGCCATATTGAAACGTGCCATATTGTTTCACTCAAATGCAATAATGTTTTATCCATTTACGGTACATAACTTCAGAAACAGTAATATGCAAATTATTCTAAATTTAAGGCAATTTTCTTCGTCACAAATTGATAACTTACCTCGGTTTTCCTACTCACCACTCATACATAACAGTTGGGCTGAAAAGTTCGTAGGCTAACATAGTAAAAAATATTTTTTTGACAAAATTCGATTTTATTATTCAATATAGTTGCCTTCGAGGGCGATACAACGATTATAGCGGTCATACAATTTTTCGATGCCATTTTTATAGTACGATTTCTCTTTAGCCTCAAAATAGGCCTCAGTTTCGGCGATTACCTCTTCATCAGTGCTAAATTTCTTTCCAGCGAGCATTCTTTTAAGGTCTGCAAACAGGAAAAAGTCACTGGGGGCCAGATCTGGAGAATATGGTGGATGGGGAAGCAATTCGTAGTCTGATTCATATAATTTTGCCATCGTTTTCATTGATTTGTGACACGGTGCATTGTCTTGATGAAACAGCACTTTTTTCTTCTTCAAATGGGGCCGTTTTTTCGTGATTTCATCCTTTAAACGCTATGTAATAATCGCTGTTGAAGGTCTGGCCCTTTTTGAGGTAATCGATGAATATAATACCATGCGCATCCCAGAATACTGATGCCATAACCTTGCCAGCCGACTGTTGCGTCTTTCCAGGCTTTGGATTCGGTTCATCACGTGCAGTCCACTCGGCTGACTGTCGATTGGACTCTGGAGTGTAGTTATGGAGCCATGTTTCATCCATTGTAATATATCGACGGAAAAATTCGTGTTTATTACGGTTGAATATCGCTAAACATTGCTCCGAATCATCAAAACGTTGTTGCTTTTGATCGATTGTGAGCACGCGCGGCACTCATTTTGCACACAGCTTTCGCATGTTCAAATATTCATGCACAATATGTCCAACACGTTCCTTTGATATTTTTAAAGTCTCAGCTATCTCGATCAACTTCACTTTACGATCATTTAAAATTATTTTGTGGACTTTTTTGATGTTTTCGTCGGTAACAGCCTCTTTGGGGCGTCCACTGCGTGCATCGTCTTCGATGCTCATTTCGCCTCGCTTAAATTTAGCAAACCACTTCTCAACGGTTGATTTTCCTGGTGCAGAGTCCGAATAATGTTTATCAAGCCAAGCCTTGGCTTCAACAGTATTTTTTTTTTTTTGCCAAAAAGCAATGCTTTATTAACACACGAAATTCTTTTTTATCCATTTTTTCACAATAACAAAAGCTGCTTCACTCACAATGCTATATCTCACGAACTAATTATCCGGAAGCTGTGAAATTTATACACGTATCTTTTGAAGGTTAGTACTGAGTAAAAATCACATGGATTTAATTCTAGTAACGCCATCTATGAGTCAGCCTACGAACTTTTCAGCCCAACTGTTACATCATGAATTATACTTCAAGATATACTGCCAACTTGTAGCACAAGTTATGTAGTAAGACTACTGAGAATTGAGTTCCATCATCTCAAATAATGAAGACCATACAGAGTTTTCAATTTTTTTAAAAAAAAAATTGCCAGAAAGTAGATGTATCGTTGAACGGCACGGCATGTACGCTTGTATATTAATATTCTACACCTGGCTGTCCATGTATACAATGCTGGCCGAGGCTCATATTCCAGAATAATCACTACACCATAATAGTGAACTTTCTTTTAGAAAATATCCCTCTCCCTCTCCCTTCCCCGTCTCTTCAACTTTCAGAAAAAAATGCAAGTAATCACGAACAACTAACAAGTCCTGAATGTAATGGAAACCTCTTGCTATTAAATTTCGAGCTGTTTTATCTGCGGTGATATTACTCTTTTGTAAAGTAAGTGTCAAATACAAAACAAAAAAAACATGAAAGGACGAGCCCATATAGACATTATAAAATCCTGAATTCATTTTCGTGCATAGATTAGCTTATGACCAAACCTCTAGAAATGTGCCTGGTACAATTCACCTTTAATTTTACATTGAAAAATTATCTCTGCCATCTAGCGACAGTTGTAACATCTCAGCTGTGAAAGCCTTCCCTTAATCTTGATTACACCTACAACCTACATGATAGCAGTAACTCTTCGCTCAAAAACCTTCAACAGCAAATTCATATTTACCTATATAACTACTTGATCAATATACAGTGATCGCTGGTCTCCGTGACGGAGTGGTTATCACAGCGCGCTACGACGCCAGGGGTCCCGGATTCGAATCCCGGCATGG